>NC_090937.1:199966964-200591964 GCF_040938575.1 Ambystoma mexicanum | reverse complement strand
CCATTCATCCCAATGGGCGTCTCACCAGCCAAAAATCAAATTGGGTGATCACACCCGCCTTTGCGAGACAAACGGTTGAGAGCTATGGAGCTGTGACGCTCAACACCTGGCTTCATTCAAATGATAATGGTTTATTTCTAGGTCGTGATGGTCATGTTTTCAGTTAAAAAACGTGACCATCACTTCCCAAGAACAAACCATTTGCATTGTAATTAAGCCTGGCGTCAGAGCGTTACAGCTCGACCTGCAAGCTCTAAAGGAGCCATTACAAAAATGCCAAAAAAAAGGGGGCGGGCCAAACCTGAATGACGTGGTGACGTCATCGCCGCCTTGCGGGCAAGTGTCCCGCAAAATGCTATCAGAGAGTTGGCCACCCTAGTTGGGTCATAGCTGAATGTAATGTAAAGTAAGGACACACGTGTAAACCACGTGATATTGTTAGAAACAGCATGGGTAACGTCTAAGACACGTGATAAGGACGCGCTGCAATGTCCGTTTCTCTAATAGGAACTGGTGTAAGCAGTGCCATAAACTGGAGTTTGAAAGAGATGGCTGTAGCCCCGGCAGGACCAGGTACTGTTGTTTTAAATTAGTGCGGTGTGGCACCTGGGAGGGCTGTCCTGTCACCTGTACGCGTTACTTGCTGTAATGAGACATGTACTGGTACAGGTCCATCGTAATGTCACGTTATGCGTTCCTTCGTGTCTCTGCATCAAGCCATAAACATTTCTACGCCGGTAATTGAAAATGCTAATGGTCAGTGGTGGAAATGGAAAAATATAAAGGGGGATCCTGCAAGGGCCATGATGGAGGCGGAGTTTGGAGGAGGGGGCAGGGTTCTGAGTAGGCGGAGTTCAGAGGGGGCTGAGCTGGCAGTTGAACTAATCTCAAAGGAAATGTTCCAAATAATAGTTTAAAAATGGTGCAATTTTTTCATGCTGTTTCTTTCCATGAACTACAATGGAAAAATATAAAAGGTGCTCACATTTTAAGCAATCTATGGTACAATATTCCCTGGAAAACAAAATATCCAAATATGTGACCTGTGATTTGATGACAATTTTGTGTGGTCTTTTGGGTAAGTATCAACACCGGGAAGTGCAATTTGGGTGAAATCTTGGTAGCCAACCACTCAGGCAAGATTGGTGGCCTCAAAAACACCCAAGGGGTGCTCTGCCCTCTGAAAAAAGGCGACAATGTCCACCCATCCACTTGTATACTTTCCTTGAGCCCTGAAAAGTAGCACAGGGTCCAAGTAGGGGAAAGTAACTGGCCCAGCCTGTAGGATTGTAAAACCTCTTGCCACATGACGTATAACAAATATTCACGACTCACTTGCACTCTCCTCACCCCCCTGTTTGGCTTTTAATAATGTTCTGCTTGATAAATATGGCCTTAAAAGTACACAAACCGTTGTAAGGTAAGCAACAGGGCAGTTTCTAGCCAACTTGATGCCAAGGGTGAAACATCAGAATGTGCCCCCACACGCCCTGCTGGCGCACGCCACTCCCAAACTACACCTCTGTCAACTCCCAAACTACACCTCTGTCGCGCAACAAATCCCCTCCTCAATAATTGCTAGATGAACGAAGTTGGTTTCATTACATTGTAATTCAAGTACTTTACAGAAGAATACTAGACTAAGCATATGCATCATTTTCTGATAGAAGGTTATCATTCCAAGATGGACAGTCTGGTACACTCTTATTGTACTCTTTCAAAATACCTCTCTGATAGTGGGGAAGGGGACAAATAGCACCAATGAGGATTCCTGTATGCTTTGCATTAAATCAAAGCATTTCAGCACTATAACAGTGATAGGAGATCTGTGATAAAAGGATTGTATGTGTGGATCTCTAAAATCATAACTGATGCATGGCTTGGTGCTCACATCACGGTTCACAATACCCTCACATTAAAATTTTTGTAACCATAAATGCTCATTTGGACAGCTTATGTTTTTGATGCGAATATAAAATGGCCGCAACATCAGACACTCAAATGGGGTACAAGGGCTCTTTTGCATATTGTTTGTGAAGAAGGAGGAAGGACTAGGTCTCAGTGTGGGCATGCCCAGCCCCAATACAGAAACACCTATAGGGAATAATATCTACATACAGGTCAGGATACTGCACAAGAGAGACCCAATAACAAATGCACAGAAAGGCTACACAGAAAGGATTGTACTTTTTCAAACTTTAGCCTGATCAGTAATAAGCTGATGAAGCTTTTGAAGCAAAACTGGCTTCTAATGTCATGACCCACAGAACGTGCCCCTTCTGGACTTCCTGGTCCTTGTCACGGCGGGGCTTGCATTCACTGTTTCTCCCAACATGGCCGTGTCACGTCTCGCACCAACCTTCACGGCAGACGTAGTACGTTCCATAAATATGCCACGGCCCCGCGCGTCTCAATGCTATTGCGAAGTAGCGACCAGACGTGTGCTCCGTAGCTCCCGGTATTGTTTCCCTTACTTCTTCCACTCTAACCCAATTCTAGTCCCTTTCCTTCCTTTCTTGATTCCTGGACTCGTGTGCTAGTTGCGCACCCTGTTATTTTCCTGGATTCCTGGACCCCTGCATCCCGGTACTAGAACGCTGGAGTCGGAAGAGACTCGTGCAGCCTTATTCAAGACTCAAGCAGTACGCAAGAAGGCATCGATCAAGAAATCCAGCAAAGATCGAACTCGGGTGAGAAGGGGGGAACTCCTTGACATCTAATGCATGGTAAAGGGTAAACAGTTCTCAGCCACTACCTCCTCGCTATTACGCAAGCCCAGTGCTCCAAATAAGAATTCGAGGTGAGAGTATTTTACTCTCTATTTTTATAATTGGAGCGTAAATGCAATTTCAAGAGAGTAAAAATGAGTTTTCTGCTTAATAAGAGAGTAAAAAGTACAACATCTAATAGTTGCATAAAGTTAAAACTATAGGAAAATGTTAGAAAATAGAAAAAAAATATTGCGCAGAAGTGGGTCGTACCCTTGGATCCAATAAAGAACCTGATAGAGGGGACCTCATTCCTCATGGCTGTGCTTGGTGTCCAGCAAGCGCTTTGCTGTGTCTTGCATTGTTAATGAATATAAAGGGGATGTGGTTTTTTTGTCTTGTTGGGAGTCAAGTGCATGACTGCGGTCTCCTAGCACTGGTTTGCTGGTCATGATTGCGTGCTGTGAGAATGTAGTTGACTAAATGAATGACGCCTCAGTGAATGTTGGATGGGTGATGATGCATGAATGTTCTGAAATTGCTAGTTACGACCCCCAGCTCGTAAGCCTGAGGATGGCTGGCGCGTGTGCCCCCGATTACATGTAACCTGAAAAGTAACTGGTACTTGTGACGTATGTACAATACAGCTAACTAAGTCTTTCTTACCTGCTAGCTCTGTGCCTCTTCATGCTGCATCTGAGCAGGATGCCCCAACCTTACAGAACAACGCACTTCTTAGCCAGGAACAGATGCATGTTGTAATACGATAATGCTACATATAACATCATAATCACAGGGCACGTCTTAAAGAATAAGTACCTGACTAATTGGACTATGGAATGCACAAAACCACACAAAGTTATGCCATAGAACATAAGTCCGAGAAAGGCACTGCAAGCCCATTTAAATACATGGATTTGGGCAGGTACACCTCTGTTAAGGGGTTGTACTCTGCCCCTTCAGATACTTTTAGTTGATTGGTATTAAAACAGGTTTTCTCTTCTGCTATTTTGTTTCTTTATTCTGGAAAGCCCTTCTGTTATTTTGCTTTATATAAAGGTTGGCCTACAAGTACCAGAATGCGAAGTGACGCAAGCTTAAAACCCAGGACTGCTTAACAGTGAACACTAGACCAAGGAGAATGTAAGATATCTGTAAACTGTTGTAGAGGAACATTCCAAAAGAACCTGCAAAATATGATCCCGATGTTAGTGATTCGTAGAGTTTCATACAGCCAGCTTGCTGTTAAATAGGATTAGTTTAAATCTGCAGTTCAACTGAACAAATGTTTTTTTTTTTCACCCATTGAACAAGCTGCCATCATGGAAATGCAACATGCAGCTCTGAAATGCTTTAATCATTTGTCTTCTGTTTTTGTTTTCTTAAATGCTGAGTAATCAACTGGTGGCTACTTGGGATTTTGATTTTGGGTCAGAGATGCAGATGTGCAGGTACAGTAACAATTGCAATGAATTAGACCTAGTTGGGGTTCTGAGTCCCCTCATTAAAGATAGTGAGTCTCTGGTCACTCATCTATTCCTGATGTGTAAGCTGTCCACCTCAAAGAACAGGGATTGGGGCCACAGTAAAATACACAATGGATCTGCAGGGTTGGTAGAAACTATGTTCGACGCATTTTATTTTGGTGGCAGGCACACAGCCGGGTGACCGAAAAGGCCATGAAGGCAAAGCCTGACCATCTGGTGGGAGCTGTGAAAAGATACATATAGAGAATGCACTGTGACTGTGAGCAGATGACACTTCGGAAGCATGGAAGTACAGTGTTACGCTCACCTGGTATCCACAGGGACGTCACTCAGCCTGTTCTGACCTCTTACAACCTCGAACCCTTCCCTGGAGTCTACTCGACTCGAGACTGGGCCTGAAACACAGGATTGGTAGAGTTTAACTCCCTATTGTCTCTGTGTGCTTGAACCCCTTCTTCCCCGGGGTCCAACCCTTCCCTTTGATCCACAGCTCACCTTGTTTTCTTGGAAAGTGTGCTGTCCGTCCTGCTTTCAGCGCAGGGGCGCGTTGATGCGGGCTCGTTGCTGCCTAGTTACTTCACTGGCAAGAGTCCGACAGGTAAGTATGAGTCTTTTGAACAGTTCTCTAACTTCGTTCCTTTCCTTCCTTAGATGATGGCCGGCGTCCGAGGATGGCGATGTGCTGATGAGATGAGTAGCGCTGAAGGTGAGTGAGAGCGCAATGCGACCCTTTCGTATTTGTATTGAACTGAGTTCTTTTTCTGAGTCTTTTAGTTACCGCAATGTTTTCAGCGTGGATGCCGGTTATGAAGGAGAAATGCAGCGAGTAAGCGCAGTATGCGGCGCCTCTAGATGTTTCCACGCTAACCTGGAATGTCTTGTCCCTCTTGCAGATGGATTTGAAGTTCCGGAGAGAGAGTTCCCCCAGAGCGGCTGGGATTCAGGTAAGCGTTTGAAGCTCGTACAGTATTAAAAAATAAGCGAAGAGTTGCAGAATGCTTAATAATGCCTTTTTTTCTGTTCTTTTCCCTTTTCCTTAGGAAGCGGCGTGCCGGGATGGGAATGACGCTGCCGAAGATGCCCGCAGAACAGAAGGAGCGATGAATGATGGGCATAAGCGCCGCAAGGTAAGGATGTTCCTAACGGTTTGTTTGTTTACGGTGTTCTTGTTCTTGCAGGAGCTGAGCGCAGAAGAAAGATGCAGGCCTAATGGAGACCGATCCGAACACGGTGAGTGTCACGCTGCAGGTGCAGAAAACACAAAGCATGTTTCTCAGCCTGGGCGTGTCTTAAAAAGTCTCTGGGTATCCCAGGTGTCTCTGGGCTGAACCACACCCAAAAGACTAGACTGCACATGCAGTTCTGGGAACCAAAATATGTGGGGGCATCCCTCTTGTCCCCATCAATGCACTACAAGTCCAATCCCCAATGTTATCCTATGGGAGTGAGTGAGTCTGGTGCCACAAGTGCCAAGTCTGACTCCAAGTGGGTCTTTGGAGGGATGGAGAGGCCCTTGAGGGCCATGTAGGTGATTGTGGCCTGGCTCCAGCCTGACATCTTGGAGGGCTGGGGACATGAGGGGCAGGAATCATGACAGCACTCCCTTCCCCCCCGATGGTTTTGATGAAATCGTCTAAGCAAGCGAGGTGCATGGATGTACTCACAAAGCTCCCATGTCCTGTCTTGTGGACCATACCCCTTCCAGTCTACTTAGTAGTTTAATTTGGATCTGACGTACTTTCAATCCAGGATGTCCTTGACTTTGAATTCTGGCTCCCCGGAGACTACTACTGGCTGCGGTGGCATTGCTACCCAGGTCCCAGGTTGAACAGGTTTAAGGAGAGACACGTGGAACACAGGATGAATCTGCATGTTTGACGGCAGAGCTAGTCTGACCGCCACAGGATTTATCACGTAGGTGACGGTGAATGGACCCAGGTATCTTGGACGGAAAGTTCAGGTTTCTTTAATGGACACGTGTTTAGATGCCAGCCAGACTTTGTCTCCCACCTGGTAGTTGGGGGCCTTTGCTCGGTGTTGATCAACTTCTTTTGGCGATTCTTAGCTTGAAGTAGGTGTTCAGCTGCCCTTTTAAAGGTTTGAGAAATGGTCGTGTGCAAGGTTTTGACTGCTGGCATTTCCAGGGCTGTAGGAACGTCCAACTCAGAAGTACGTGGGTGCCTGCCATACATGGTATAAAAGGGTGTCTACCCAGTGCTGGTGTGTAGGGAATTATTATACGCATATTCAGCTATCCATAATAGGTCGAACCAGCTTCCTTCAGCTTGGTGTAACATGTAACGCAGGTACTGCTCAAGCGTCTGATTTGTCCTCTCAGTTTGAACTTCCGTTTGGGGATGGTGACTGGTGGATAGCCGGATGTCGATCTGGGCCGTAGAGCAGCATTTTCTCCAAAAGTTAGATACAAATTGAGTACCTCGGTCTGAGACCAAAACTGAAGGAAACCCATGGAGCCGTACGATGCCTTCAAGAAATACCTTTGCAAGAGTGGAAGCATTTGGGAGCCCCTTAAGCCTTGTGCCATTTTTGAAAATGGGTCCACGGCCACAAGAATAGTGTCAAACCCTTGACTGGGTGGTAAATCAGTAATAGAATTGAGGGACAACGTGTGCCAGGGTGCTGGTGGGATTTCCAATGGTTGTAATAGCCCAGCCGGTTTCTACTTGGATGACTTGTTTTGAGCACACACTCCACAAGATAGGATGAATTGGATAATGTCTTTACGCCACGTGGGCCACCAATAATTTCGTTTTACCTTGGCTAGGGTTTTAGCGATTCCGGGGTGGCCCTCGATCAAGGAATCATGATAACCGGACATGACTTGTTCTCGTAGTTCTTGGTTTGGTAAGAATAAATGATTCCTGAAGTAGGGCAACTGATCTTTTATCATGTAATGTTCGCCTTGTGCACTCCACGCTTGTAATTGCTCCGGACTCATCAGGTTTTGGATTTCTTCATGTAATTCTTTCTGAGTTATGGTTGTTGTGATTCCTAGGAGCTTGTCACTCGGGATGATTGCTATTGGGTCAGGGGTCTGATACCCTTGCTCTTCCACCCCCATACGGGAAAGGGCATCGGCCTTCCCGTTTTTCACCCCTGGTCGAAATGTAATCACGTAGTCAAAAAAAGAGCCCAACGTAGTTGTCGTGAGGATTGGGCCTTTGCCGTTTTTAGGTACTGGAGGTTCCGGTGGTCAATTATTACGGTGATTGTGTGTCTGGCGCCCAAGAGGTAGTGCCACCATGCCTTAAAGGCTGACTTAATGGCCAGGAGTTCTTTTTCTCTGATAGCGTAATTGAGTTCAGGGGGGTGTGAATTTACACGACCAGAAGGCAACAGGGTGTAACTGGCCCGTTTCAGGGTCCTTTTGTGAGAGGCCGGCTCCCATAGCCATGCTTGAGGGGTCAGTTTCCACCAGGTATGGGAGATCAGGGCGAGGGTGGCATAAGATTGGGACAGATGTGAATCTTGCTTTGAGTTCCTGGAAAGCTTCCTCGGCTTCTGTTGTCCACTGGAACTTTTTGTTGCTTTTCCTTAGCAATGACGTGATGGGATGCACGATTTGCGAAAATCCTGGGATGAACCGGCGGTAGAAGTTTGCAAATCCCAGCATACTTTGAACCCCCTTGAATGAATTTGGGGATGGCCAGTTCAGGATAGCATCTACCTTGTGTACATCCATTCGGATTCCATTCGGGCTGAGAGTAAAGCCCAGGAATTCCACCTCGGAGATGTGGAATGAGCACTTTTCGAGCTTGGCGTAGAGCTGGTGTTGACGGAGTTTCTCCAATACGGATTGGACGTGTTTAACGTGGTCCTGCTTTGATGCGGAATATACTAGAATATCGTCGATGTACACTAGAGCACAGACATCAATCAATTCCCGTAGGACATCGTTCATGAAGTATTGAAATGCAGCAGGCGCGTTGCAAAGGCCAAAGGGCATTACTTGATATTAGTACAAGCCGTATTTGGTGCAAAAAGCGGTTTTACATTCGTCCCCCTGTTTTACGCTAACCAGGTGATATGCCACCCTCAGGTCTAGTTTTGTGTAGATTTGGGCATCTTTGACTTGATCAAGCAATTCAGGGATCAGTGGCAGGGGCTAGCGGTTTTTTACGGTAATCTGGTTCAGTGCGCGATAGTCGAATTACGTTCTCAAGTCCCCCTCCTTTTTCGGTACGAAGAATAGAGGACTGGCTGCTGGAGAATTCAAGGGACGGATGAACCCGTTGGCCAGGTATTGGTCAAGATAGGCCTTCAGGTGCTGGTTTTCTGGTTCCGCGAGTGCGTAAATTCGCCCACAAGGGATTTGTGCGCCCGGTATCAGGTCGATTTGGCAATCGTATGGTCTATGCGGTGGCAGGGTATTAGTCTGTTCTTTCTGAAAGACATCTTGAAAGTCCTTGTATTCACTTGGTAGGGTGCCGATTGCCACAATCGCAAGCGTGGAGGTTCTGGTGTCTATTGGTTGTTTCTCTTTGCGATAACATGTGTGGGCGCAAGTCTCGGGAAAGGCCAATTCTTTTGCTCGCCAATCGATTCGAGGATTGTGAGCTACCAACCATGGCATTCCCAAAATTAACCGGAACTGTGGTGCCTTAATGAGGTTGAAAACGATAGATTCTTGGTGTCCATCCTGGAACAGAAGGGTTAAAGCTGCAGTGCATTGGGATACTGGACCAGAAGCTATTTCCGTGCCGTCGACAGTAGTAACAGTGTCGGTGGTTGATTTAGGGCGTAACGGAAGCCCCATCTTTGCCGCAAGATCCTGGTCGATGTAATTCCCAACGGCTCCACTGTCAATGTAAGCTCTTACTGCGTGCATCCGAGGTGGTTGTTGGTGATTGATCAAGACCACAAAATGGGAGGTCTGTAGTTCACTTTCTTCGCTCGACAAGTGGACCCCTACACTTGCCGGGCTGGGGAGTTTTCCGATTCCTTGATGGTATCTTCCTTGTCCGTGGCCCCTACCGTCCTCAGTGGCTTCAGAGGGCACTCTTTAAGGAAATGACCTGACCTTCCACAGTACAGACAGAACTGCTGCTGTCTCCTTTTATCCCTTTCCGCTTTAGTCAAGGGGGATCTGACCCGCCCGATTTGCATTTGTTCTCCTGAACCTTCCGTTGTGAGAGCAATATTGTCCTTTGAACGCACATATATAGGGCGAGGGTCCGGTCTAGTTCGATCTGCTCTTCGGTCCTGCAACCTATGATCCAGTTGAACAACAAGGTCAATGAATTCTGAGCAGTCTTTTGGGGGGTTCACTAATTGTGCAAGAACATCCTTGAGCTCCGCCCGCAACCCCTGATTAAATAATGTGATTCTCTTCTCCACTGGCTATTCTGCTTCAGCTACGAGTCTATTGAACGTGGCTATGTATGTTAATGAGTCTTGATTCCCTTGGCGTAGGGACAGAAGTTCGTTGTCTAATGCCTGCCCATGAGTACGACGGGCGAACAGCTTTTCCATGTCTTGCTGAAAGCCCCTGAAGTCATGCAGCAAAGGATCATCTTGGGCCACAAAGGGTACAGACCAGTCAGCGGCGCTACCACTCAGGTAGGATAGCACAAAAGTGACCCGTGATTGGTCATTTTGAAAGGACCCTGCTCTACAAAGGAAGTGCAGGCGGCACTGGCTCATGAACATTGCAAACCTCTTGGGATCCCCCGTAAATCATTTGGGCGGCTCCAAGGGAACTGCCCCAGGAAGGGTTATCTGAACGGGATTGGCTGATGGTGCTGGCATCGAGGGCACACTTTCCGGCAATGGTGCATGCCCTGCTTGTGACTGGAGAAGTTGCCGGCTTAAATCATCAGTGCGTACTTTGGCTAATATCAGCTCTCTCCTTAGGGTGTTGGTCTCCTGCCTGGTAGCATGTATTTCGGAACGTAGGTGGCCCAATATGTGGGCTAACTGGTCGGTTTCTGATGTTTTCATGACGCCCAGGTGGATTTTGATGTGAGGCTTTGTGTTCTGTAACGCTCACCTGGTATCCACGAGTACGTCACTCAGCCTGTTCTGACCTCTTACGACCTCGAACCCTTCCCTGGAGTCTACTCCACTGGAGACTGGGCCTGAAACACAGGATTGGTAGAGTTTAACTCCCTATTGTCTCTGTGTGCTTGAACCCCTTCTTCCCCAGGGTCCATCCCTTCCCTTTGATCCACAGCTCAACTTGTTTTCTTGGAAAGTGTGCTGTCCGTCCTGCTTTCAGCGCAGGGGCGCATTGATTGATGCAGGCTTGTTGCTGCTTAGTTACTTCACTGGCAAGAGTCTGACAGGTAAGTATGAGTCTTTTGAACAGTTCTCTAACTTCGTTCCTTTCCTTCCTTAGATGATGGCCGGCATCCGGGGATGGCGACGTGCTGCTGAGATGAGTAGTGCTGAAGGTGAGTGAGAGCGCGATGCGACCCTTTCGTATTTGTATTAAACTGAGTTCTTTTTCTGTGTCTTTTAGTTGCCGCAACGTTTTCAGCGTGGATGCCGGTTATGAAAAAGAAATGCGGTGAGTAAGCGCGATGTGCGGCGCCTCTAGATGCTTCCATGCTAACCTGGAGTGTCTTTTTCCTCTTGCAGATGGATGAGAAGTTCCGGAGACCGAGTTCCCCCAGAGCGGCTGGGATTCAGGTAAGCGTTTGAAGCTTGTACAGTCTTTAAAAATAAGCAAAGATTTGCTGAATGCTTACTAATGCCTTTTTTCTGTTCTTTTCCCTTTTCCTTAGGAAGCGGCGTGCCGGAATGGGAATGACACCGCCGAAGATGCCCGCAGAACAGAAGGAGCGATGAAAGATGAGCAGAAGCGCTGCAAGGTAAGGCTGTTCCTAACGGTGTTCTTGTTCTTGCAGGAGCTGAGCGCAGAAGAAAGAGGCAGGCCCACTGGAGACCGATCCGAACACGGCGAGTGTCACGCTGCAGGTGCAGAAAACACAAAGCATGTTTCTCAGCCTGGCCGTGGCTTAAATAGTCTCTGGGTACCCCAGGTATCTCTGGGCTGAACCACACCCAAAAGACTAGACTGCACATGCAGTTCTGGGAACCGAAATATGTGGGGGCATCCATCTTGTCCCCATCAATGCACTACAAGTCCAATCCCCAATGTTATCCTATGGGAGTGAGTGAGTCTGGTGCCACAAGCGCCAGGTCTTACTCCAAGTGGGTCTTTGGAGGGATGGAGAGGCCCTTGAGGGCCATGTAGGTGATCGTGGCCTGGCTCCAGCCTGACATCTTGGAGGGCTTGGGACATGAGGGGTAGGAATCATGACATACAGCGGGGGGTTAATTAACTTTTAAAGTGATATGCTTGTGTGGTTTGGATTTATGTGGCAAGACACAAAACCCTAAGCCATTAATAGTAAATGGGAACAGACATGAGATGGAGGTGAAGTGGAATACAAAGGTATGTTTTAGATGGGGCTTGTTGTGTAGAGCATATGTTAATGCAGACACATGATATATGTTCCTTTGAAGCAAGCAGTGGAATAGAGAGTTGGAAAGATTGCAGACTTTCGGAGGTGCATCATCCATGTGTCAGTGAAGCATTACTACCACCTGCAAGCTGTGTGTACAGTTTTCCCTGTTCATTGGAGCTGCTAGCTAGTCTTGTGATAGCCCTTCTATGTTGGTACCAAGGCATGCATCGCAATCTGCCCAAACCCTAGGGGCAGATCCCCAGCGGCTGCTGTAGCAAAGAACAAAAATACCTTTTGCGGGTTACCTGGGGAGAAAATACCAAAACACTGCGACCAAACACTATGCAACCCCATTAGCTTTGGGTGGGTGGGGTAAGGGGAGAAGTTGGTGGCAAGAACAGTTGAGGGGGAAGAACAGTGTTCTGCCTGCAAGGCTTGTATCCATGGCTGTCAAAGTTTCAGATATGTGACGCTTCGAGTGAACAGTTCTCGGTTTCAACAATCAAAATGCCTCCCGACTACTTCCCACCTCTATTCCTTAAGTTTATCTTTTCCTCAAAGCATGCCATAGAACACAGCTGTAGTGCCAACTAGATGAAGTGCCTTGCTATCACCCTCCAGTCTCACAGTGCAAATCCATTATCTTCCTTACCCCCAATGCTGCTTTCCAACAATGCTGCTCTGATACACTTGTGTACGAGCATGATACAAATAAAATATCAATATTAATATCCAACTGTCCCCTCATACACAGTATCCTAATACCCTTTTTATCCAAGTAAACCTTTCTGGCTTCCCCAAGATGTAGCTCTCAAGTGACAACGTATTCTGACGGTCCTAGCCTAAACCTTGTTTAGACAGACATCTGGTTTCCTGCTGTGGTCTTATAAAGGATTCATCCAGTCTAAATCATTTAAACTTATTCAAGGTGAACCAGGTCATCACTGTGAGTGTGACTGTCTTGCAATCAACATGCTGACAGCAATGTGTATATGGCTGCTTCTTATCCCCCTCGGAACGTTATCTGTTCAGCTCTCCTCTGTCTCACCCTTCCTTATCTTATGGGTTCCTGCCAACTCCTCTCTCTGCTACAGTTGCTCACCATCTTCCCCTTCTCCATTCTTTAGATGGCTACTTTGTTCATTCCAGTCAAGTACTTTTTCACAGCTCCTGCCCAGCCTTCTCTTTTCTAGCGCGGCGCCACATTCCATTTTTCACAGTGCTTTGTCTCATAGGTCAAAACCAACCCTCATTTTCATTCTAAAAAGGAATTGCTGTGACCCTTAAAAAGAAAAGTGGGTTTTCTAAAGGAATTGTAAGTAAGGCTTGTAATAAAATTATAGCAACTCGCACTATGTCACAAGTGCTGGGATATAACGGAGAATCCTCCAAATCAGATAAGTCTATGTCCACCTCCCCTTTCTCCTCACCTGTCTCTTCCAGAAGACTTCCTCGTCTGTAGGACTTGTCCTTTGGTCTTTTCTTCTTTGTGAAGAGATACGGTCGTCCGCGGGAAGAAGCCACCCTGATTCCCTGATAAACAGGGAAGCAGCCGGCCCCTGTCCCGAAGATGCCAGGAAGAGAGGAAAAAAGCAGCCGCTTAAAAAAACCTCTCACCGGATGTTGTTGTTAGTGCCGGAGGAGTTGACTGGTGAGTCCGGAATGCAGGTGACAACAGAAAAGTCTTTCCGATGGAGTCAAAGCTGTAGTATCAGTCCGGGATAGTAGAAGTTGGAGCAGGAGAAGCCCGAGGAACCGGGATGGAAGTACACACCACTGCCAGGTACCGGAATGAGATCCGGAAAACAGGAAGGGATAGAGGAGCCCCGAAATGCACGGGAACCGATAGAACGGAAAAAACAGGGAAATAAAAGGAAGGGGAAGAAGCAGTAGAAAGGAATACTGCTTAGGTACTGAGTACATCAGGCAACAGGCAAAAGTACTGGAAACACAGTAGCACGGCAACAAAGCGAAAGAAACAAAGTTGCAATGCACAGAGCCCAGAGAGGGGCGTGGTTAAATACGGAAACAAGAGAAAAGGCTAGACCGTTAAACCAGGAAGTGAAAGGAAAGACACACAGAAGAAAAAGACTAGACCGCCAAACCAGGAAGTGAAAGAAAAAACATACGGAAATTCTAATGGCGCTGCCAACGCCAAGCCTTCCATAACCGCCAGCGACCACCAAAAGACGGCGGCATGACACACTATGAAACGTTCAAAACTCTGCTCCATTCTGTTCCACATTTGTGCTTCCTTTCAGTGCCCTCACGCTTTAATCCGAGGCCTGCTCTCCTTTCAGCAGACACGTTCTGCAGTTAGACATTATCCTTTTGAGATTATAGTACACAATATTAATGCTGGATGGGAAGTATTAATCAATATTCAATACGTTATACCAAATGATATGGTGACAGAAAAGTAAAATGTGTGTGTAAGCCAACGGCTTGTCCTTTAATGACGATATTATAACTACTGCCTAGCTGTGTGTGTGTGTGTGTGTGTGTGTGCGCGTGTGTGTGCGCGCTCTAGATGGATACTCACTTTTCTGAGAATGTCACTACTGCAGCCAGGTGGCTCTAGGGCACGTCTACACAGCAGTGCCATTTGGATATGTACATCTTAGTGTTTGCAGGCAATCGTTGTGTGGCAAATGGGTATGTGATGGCTTCCTGACATTTGTGCCCTTAGCTGGGACTCATTTGCCTTCACTTCCTTTTGGGGCTTGTGCCCCACATTTGAATCTAGTGCAGCCAAAAGGAAAATGAGTCAACAGCTCAAAGCTGCCTCCTAGTACCTTTTTAAAGCTGAACAGAATGGGCTCCCCACTGGAAGCTCCACTTTAATTTTGAGCGTAAATCGCACATAGAACACATGTGTAATCCAGACAATGCTCTAACTGCAACAGTATATGCCAATTAATGGAGAAGCATTTCCGGCTTGCTACACATGTAGAACTGAGCTGGGCAACTTGTACTTGCCTGCTCAGTACTTGGAAAAGAAATGGTACCACCCATCGCTGCTGTCAACAACAAAAGAACCAATCTTGACTTCAGGGCTCAAGATGAGGGTACACGGGGGTGGACAAAGTCCACCCATTTTTTTCTGAGGGTGGACCCTCTTTGAATTTATATGACTTAAAGCCGACCTTCAAGGATCAAACTGCAGTATTCAGGTTTGTAGGCCGCACACTTCACAACTGCACTATATAACCCGAATAATCTGCTAAAAAACAACAAACAACTAAAGGTGAAATGTCCCCTTTCGATACTGCAAGCTCCAAGGGAAACATTTGAATTGGTTCTTGGAGTTTAAAACATGCACACTTTTTAACGTTTTCAAAAACACTTCCACTCCTCAAGTACATAGTCTGTGATACCTTTGATCAGAGGTATGCATTTCTTCAAAGTCTTTTTTTTAATACTGCTGAAGCGTAGGTTTGCATTGGGATAGCTGCATGCAGTTATCATCAAACCATCAAGGACCGCATCAACACCCTTGCTCCTGCCCTGGCTGACTTCTGCAACCACTCCTTCACCGCTGGAGCCTTCCCTTCCCACCTGAAGCACTCTCTTGTGCACCCTCTTTTCAAGAATCCCTCTGACCCACCCTGCCCGGCTGACTATCACCCAATCTCCATCACCCCTTTCCTGGGAAAACTCCTGGAAAAGCTGACCATCTTCCAGCTTAATCTTCACACTGATTCTGTTGGTTGTCTCCATGACCATCAGTCTGGCTTCAGAGTCACCAGAAGCATGGAAACTATTCTCTCGAACATCCGTGAAGACCTGCTCTCCAACCTTGATTCTAATATCCTATCTATTCTTATCCTACTCAATCTTTCTTCTGCCTTTGACACCTCTTCTCCCTCTCTCATCTCTGATTGTCTGTCTGCAATCCAGGAGTGGTGCGCCGCCAACCTCCTCTGCCTTATTGCCAGTAAGACCTGAGAGCCTCCTCATCGGGGCACCTACACCTTCCTTTTCTGTCACTCTCTGGCCGCCCTCCCTTGGCCCTCTCCCTGCTCCCACATGCAAGGCTAAGAACCTTGGGGTCATCTTTGACTCCATTCTTTCCTTCTCCCCACACATCTCTGATGTCTTAAAAAAGTCAAACTACCAACTGCACCTCCTCAGGGGTATTCTTGCTTTCCTATCCCCCCCCAGAAGCTCAATGTCTCTAGAGATCTTGTTCTCTCTAGGCTGGACTATTGCAACAGCCTATTTCTAAACCTTCCTGCAACCACTCTCCGCCCTCTGCGGCTCATACAGAGCAGGACTGCAAGACTTTTCCTTGGCCTCAAGCCCTGGGATCGTATCTCTCCAGCCCTGAAATCTCTTAATTGGCCCCCAGTTGTTGCAAGGATAAAATACAAGACCCTTTGCATTGTCCACAAGGCTTTCTGGGACCTTCAACTCTCCCTTAAATACCTTCCTACTCAAGCTCTTCACTCCTCACCTCCAACTCCCTCGGGGTCAGTCGCTTCTCCAAGCAACTAGTTGGGGATAGATCTCTTTCCTCAGCTGGGGCCTCCTTCTGGAACAGTCTCCATGCCTCTCTGAAACTTGAGGAGAACCATCTTCGGTTCCGGAAGCACCTCAAGACCTTCCTCTTTGCTTCTGCCTTCTTTCTCTTCCTCTCTCCTGCTGAACGGTCTGCTTGGCACCTGGGCACCTGGTAACCCTCTGATTTCGGGCCCAGATCCCTGCCCACCCAGCCACACAACTGCACTGCCTCCTGGCAAACCGTGCACTTGGGTCTGTATCTGCCACCCTACAGTCCCTCCTCCTGCACTTTAGACACCTGTTGTCTACACCTTATTCTTGCACTTACCACCTGCTTGCCGCACTACCTGTCTTTGTTCTATCACGTGTTCTGCACTTTCCACTCTTCTCCTGCCCCTGGCACTTCCCCACTTCCCTCTCCCCTGCACTTGCACTTTCTCAATGTCACTTGTCCTAGTAAGATCTTGTTTTGTCCTCCCTTGTTTCCCTCCCTTGCCTTGTCACGCTCTGAAACACTTGTGTATGGGTGCGATACAAATAAAATAACATATCATATCAGTTGCCATATGTTCCAAATCGTTTCCCATGGCCTGTTGGTGCAGATGTTTGCCTTTTGGATCACCCTTGATCTTCTCATCCAACAAAAGAAGTGTGACAAATCAGACATAGGAGACGGACCGAAAAGAGGACATATTTGAACAGTGTGCTTTATTATAGAAACCTCCTCTAAGCCCTACTTCTACGATGAAATCCCTCCTCTAAAAACAATACACGGGTGCTCGCCTGGACAAATTAATTCTGTCCTCTTCTAAACATACGCTAACCTAACATCCTACCAATATGTAAAGAAAGAAAGTTTAAGCTTTAATTTAGGATAGGTTTACTCCCAATTGGATAATCTAGTGGTGGCTGGTTTTCTGACCCTCCCCCACCAGATTTCTTGTGGTTTCTCCCAGCTTTTGACTACATAGCAGTTCCAACACAAATGTGTGTCTGCTTGTTCTTGGGATAAACACAATGTCCTCGTCAGGTAGTCCATACATTTTCAGACTTATCTCTTGTCCTGGGATGCATTCTCCTGACCTGTAGATGTCACTGTTCAATATCAAGCCAATGCTTGTTCTTTGTCCTTCCTGGGATGTTCACAGTTTCAGTCTTGGGTAGGATCCAGGGCTGTTTTAGCCTTATTTGTTTTCTTTTTTTTTTTTCTTCTTCTTTTTTTGGGTTTCAACAATTTATTTTTTTATTAACAAATGTTATTATTTTCATTTTACAAACAACACAGCACACCCAACAGTGAAAGTTATAATTGTCCGAACATCATATGCGTCAACATGTATTTACCACTGTCATCCCATTCCCTCCCTCCATAACTCGAGCTTACTCCGTTGCATCTCCAATCTCATCCCTCCAAGGGCGCCCCTTCTTCCATACTCCCAGAGGAATCATGTTCACTTGAACTGGCCCGAGTGGGCTTGGTGAATGTGGCCACTAGCTGTCTCTAGGCCAGCAGCATTCCCACTTCATCATCCTCCCCCCTGTAGGCCGTTTCATACCATGCTGCTGTTTCCGCTTCTACCCATTTCAGAAGGTCATGCCACCAGACTTCTATTCTGGGTCTCTGACCCGCTTTCCACCCCATGGCTATTCTGCGTTTGGCCAGAATATAAGCTAAATCCATAAGTTTGCACACATGCTTCATTTTACGTGGTCTGGTAAATCCTCCCATCATGCACGCCAATTGTACGTCTAACTTGATTCCTTTCTCAGAGAAGCGGTGGGTGACCTCCCCCCCCCAAAATATCTGAATCTCTGGACATGCCCAAAACATATGTATCATCCCTGCGTTTACTTCCCCACATTTGGGGCACATTTGTGTTTCTGGGCGGCCATATCAGTTCTTTCAGAAAGAAGGGTGTGCATTCTGACCTCAGCAGTCTGGACTGTGCTGTTGTGTCTTCAGCTAGCCACTTGGCTACGAACTGTAGTTGCCCGGCCAGATGGTATATCTCAAAGTTAGGCAATTTTATACCCCCTCTCTCATAAGCATTTTGTAACTTCCATAAGGCAATCCTATTTCTAGTATGAAACCTCTACATAAGCTCTGTAGTTTACTAAAAAAGCATTTGGGCAACATGTATGGGACAATTACGAAAAATGCAACAGCCTAGGCAATACAACCATTTTCAACAGTGCCGCCCTTCCCATCATAGCCAGGGGGAGTTTAGCCCAGAACTTCATGCTGTTTTCAATGTTAACTACTGCTTTTCTCCGTGTTATGTTTATGTTCCTCTTTTATCTTGTGGTAAATATCAATCCCCAGGTATCTGAATGTGCTAGTCTCCCAGGGTATTTGTAGTACCAGTAGGCTATCCTGTGCAATACCTTTTATATCTCCCCAAGGGAAATATGCACAACTTCTTGGGGTTAACCGCAATTCTGGAGAATGATGCAAATCGTTCCATTACTTCGAGGATGTATTGCAGATTTTCTTCTGGATAACTCGGATATAACAGCATGTCGTCTGCATACAGTGATATTGGGTGCGGCACCTGCCTAGTGTGAACCCCTATCTCTTCATATTGTTGTCTCCAATATATCGCTAGGGGTTCGAGTGCGAGAATATACAGCATCGGAGACCATGGGCAGCCCTGTCTGGTGCCCCTAGTGAGCTGCCATTTGTCCGAGATGATCGCTCCCGTTTTGACTCTAGCAAGAGGTGAGCTATACAACGGCTTCACCCACCTCAAGTACCCAGGTCCCATTCCATATTCCTTCAAGGCCGCCATCAACCATGGCTACCTTACTGAATCAAAGGCTTTAACCGCATCTAGTGAGACAATTGCAACCTCGTTTGCATCTCTTTCAGTCTGTTGCATGACGTGACAAAGCCGTCTGTGGTTATCGGCTATACTCCTACACGGAACGTATCCTGTCTGATCAAGATGTATCAGTTTGCTTATAACCCGTCTGTCTGCTTGCTAGCACCACCGTGAGTATTTTACTATCCTGGTTTAGCATGCATGGACAGCGGTCTGTACGACCCACAATCTGTGCTAGGCTTATTTGGTTTGAGAAGCGAGATGATTATTGCCTCTCTGAGGGATTCCAGTAGTTTCCCTATCTCAAAGGCCTCGTTTAACATTGCCAGCAGTGCGGGGAGCACCTCCGATCTGTATGTTTTATAAAACTCACCAGGGAGCCCATCCGTTCCTGGGGCTTTGCCAGTAGGTAATTGTCTGACCACCATTTCTAGCTCCTCCAATGTAATGGGGGTGCCCAGGCTCTCTTTCTCTTCAGCACTCAGTTTGGGTAACCCGGTGTCCTCTAGTATCTCCCTCATCTCACTATCATCCGCCCCTCCTGCATCTTCGTATCAGTGGTGATAAAATTGAAGGAATCCCCCATTTATGCTCTCTTGGGTATCCGATATTTGAACCCTCACTCCCCTTATCTCCCTTATCACTGATCTAGGCGTCTCCTGTTGGTATAGCCATGCCAACAGCCTACCCGGCTTATCTGCCCCAGCGTGTTGTCTTTCTATGTATTTCTTGTAGTTTAAGTTGCATAGTCTCTCCCAGTGTTCCCCACATTCTTGTTGCAATTGGCTCATAGCTTCGGCATCTTCCTGTGAGGTGCCCACTTTACTCATAATTTCTTCTAATTTCCTTTCTGTTTTTTGCAGCGCTTTTATCATGTCCCCTTGGGGCCCTTTGGATTTTGATATTGCTGCCCCTCTCACCACTACTTTAAATGCCTCCCACAAGGTGCTTTCCGAGACTACGCTACCGGTGTTCTTTTCAAAACATTCTATTATCTCCTCCCTCAGGTTCTCTCTGAACCCGGTATCTTTCAGTGCCTCAGCCCTAAGCCGCCAGGTTAGGATCTTGTCTCTGGGGCTGATGTTGCCACGTTAAGATCAAGGGTGAGTGGTCCGATAAGGCCCTTGCTTTGTATTCCGAGCTCACTGTCTCCCCGGTAAGTTCCGGGTTGATGAACATGTAATCTAATCGTGTATACAGGTTTTGTGGGGCGGAGTAATGAGAGTAATGCCTATCCTCTGGGTGGTGTTGCCTCCATATATCTTCTAGCTGAAGATCGCTGAGCAGGGTTTTCAGGGTTTTGGCTGCAGAGGTAGGCCTGTCTAGTTTCTTATCTGATCTGTCCACTCTGGGGTCTGGCGTACAGTTGAAATCCCCTCCCCATATGACCGTGCCCCCTATGTACGGATTGACTTTGCCGTACAGGATCTTAAAATAGGTCACTGTATCCTGACTTGGGGCATATGTGTTGATAATGCACAATTCTCTATTCTCCAGCATCCCACGTATGCCACCATTCTCCCATCTGCATCTACTGTGGACTGCATTAACTGAAAGGGCACGCGTGGCGCGACCCAAGTGATCACCCCCCTGGCAAATGCCGAATACGTTGCTCCAATGGTGGTCCCCTTACATTTTCTTTCTCTATCATCCTTTGTTTTTCTCTTGTTTATTTTAAAATTTGTTTATTGGCATTTTTAATAATAGCGGTTACATATCTTCCACATTGTGCCTTAGTCATGCTCAAATGCAATACATTTTACTTTTAACTTTAACAAACAACAACAACTGTCTCCTTGATATTTTCGCATGTTTCAGCTTCCCTCGTACCAGGGGGTAGGGGAGGGTGGGAAAGGTCTATCAGGTTGCTCTTGAGGTGTGGGGGGGTGCTTTCCCGGGGCTCATAGTGTCTCTTTTGGGTCCCATTGGGTTTCCTTGCCTGACTTGCAGGTATGTTAGTTTCTGGGCATTGGCTCAGGGTGGTTTGTCGTCGGTGGGGAGAAGCATGTTCCTAGTGTGTTCTTTCCATGCCTCGAGGGCTCTGCTTGACTCGTCTGTAGATCTGGCCACCCTTTCCTCCCAGGCCTTAGTCTCGGCCAGCAACCATCGTTCTGTTTCTCTCTGCCATGCTTTATATTGTGATCCAGCTGTTTTTTTCCAGGACATGGCTATAGTTCGTTTGGCCAATATGCACGCTATATCCATAAGTCTGACTGTGTGCTTTAACTTGGCTAATCTGGGATAGGTTCCCAACAAACACTCCTCGGGCGACCATTTGTATTTGGTCATGCCTGTTTTCTCGCATGACTGTTTCACTTTTTCCCACCGTGTCTTCGTTTTGGGGCATTCCCACATCATATGGATCAGATCTGCACCAGGTACAGTTTGACTGCGTTTGTCTGCTAAATTTGGCTATCCGATTCGGAGTTAAGTAAGTTCGATGCAGTACATTCATCTGTATTTGCCGAAATCGGTGGTTTCTTGACACCTCTTTGGGAAATATGAGCGCTCTGTTCCACTCCCCCTCTGTCAATTCTCTGCCTATATCTATTTCCCATTTGCTTTTCATCTCCGTGCTTTGGGGATTAGGTATATCACTCAAGAGACTGTATATTTGGGATATTGGTCTGCATCCCTCTCCCATGTTGTATAGCAAGGTTAATATTGATTCAGTGTCCGGTTCTTCCGGCCATGTTTCCCATTTGCTTCGTGCCGCAGCACGGACCTTCTGCTACCAGAGGAACTGGCCCGGGGGAATGCCTTCTTTGTTCTGTAGCGTGGCAAATTCTCTGAAGGTGCCTTCCTCGTATAGGTCTCCCCAGGTGTACACCCCCTCCCTTTCCCATGATCTGATTTGGTTCAGGTCGGTAGCCGTTGTGTATAGATCTGCAAGCAGTGGGATTTCTGGTGCGTAAGCCTTCTGTGTGTGAGTGAGTGTTCTCGCTCTGCGCCATATGTCCCTCCCCAGAGTGACTATGTGGGGTGCTCTTCCCAGCAGCTTGGAGGGTACCCAGACCAGTTCTTTCAGGTGGAGCGGGAGACTCATGGTCTGTAGCAGGGGATTTTCATCGGTAGGTTCGTCAGAAAACCATTTAGATACAAAGCTAAGTTAGGCTGCTAAGTAATATTTTTCTAAATTAGGAAGCTGAATGCCGCCTTGTGCGTATGGCAAGGTTAGTGTCAACAGTGCTATTTTGTGCCTTTTTTCTCCCCATATGAACTCCTTTATTAGTGACTCCAGCAGTCGGAAAAAGAGTTTTTTCATATAATAGTGTACGTTTTGGAACCCATATAGGAATCGCGGTAATACTATCATTTTGACTATTGAGGCCCTCCCCATCATTGACGGGGGGGAGTCGTGACCAGAAGCTCATGGACCTGCGCAGGGCTGGGAGTGCTGCCTTTGTGTTATGTTCATGCATTAGTGTGGGGGTGTGCATTATCTGGATGCCTAGGTATCTGAATGTGGTGGTTTGCTATTTAATCCCTACCATCGGAAGTGCCCCTATGTCTGCACGTTTCAGGGCCGCCAGGGGGAACATGCAGGATTTTGACTTGCTGAATTGGTTACCGGATACTTTGGAGTAGTTATCCAGGACTTCTAGCATGGTGGGCACATTTAATTGTGGATCTCTAACATATATGAGGACGTCATCTGCGCAAAGCGAGATGATGTGGTCTACCCCTCCTAGCCTTATACCAGCGTCAAAGAACTGTTTTCTAAAATAGATCGCTATAGGTTCCAGCCCCAATATGTACAGCATTGGGGATAACGGGCAGCCTTGTCTGGTCCCTCTTTGTATGTCCCAGGCTTCTGATACATATTTCCCGGACTTCACTCTAGCTCTTGGTCTGGTGTATAGTATCTAAACCCATCTAATAAACCCGGGTACAAAGCCAAATCCCTTGAGCACGGCCTTGAGCCACTCACAATAGATGGAGTCAAAAGCCTTTATGGCATCTAGGGACATTGGTGCATATGAGCCCCCGTCTTCATTAGTTTGCGCTATGATGTGTTGTAGCCTGCGCAGATTCATTGATGTATTTCGGCCTGGTATGAAGCCGTTCTGGTCTGTGTGTATTATGTCCCCTATTATTCTGGACAGTCGCTTGGCTAGTATTGTGGTTAAGATTTTTGCATCATAGTTTAACATTGCCAATGGGGGGCAGGAATCACATAGATCTGCCGGCTTGTTTGGCGTGAGGATCGGGACCACCAGTGTTTCCCTCATGCTTTCGGGCAGTACTCCCCTCTCGTATGCCTCTTGGTATACTTTATGTAGCAGAGGTGTAAGGGATGGCTCATATGTTTTGTAAAACTCTGAGGGCAGACCGTCCGTCCAGGCGCCTTGCTTGTGGCCAGGGACCTGATGGCCTCTGTTATGTCTTCGAGCGTGATTGCAGTGTCTAGTGTCAAAGCTTGTCCGGGGGACATTTTATGGAGCCCTATCTCATCCAGGGTGTCAGTGATCTGTCCTGGAGGGACTTGTTCCTCATGTGAATAGAGTTGTACCTATAAGCGTTTAAAGGTGTCGTTTATGTTCTGCTGCATGTGATGTATGTTCCCATCCTCATCTCGCAGTGAGGTGGTAGGGTGCCTGGGGTGTTCCCTTCGGCATAGCCAGGCCAACAGCCTGCCCGGTCTGTCCGCCTCAGTGTGTGTTCTATTCGTTTTGGCCGTGTAGTCAAGCTTTTCTAGTCTACTCCACGCCATATCATTTTCCTCCCTGAGTTTCTGAAGTTCCGTTTCCCTATCACAAGCCCCTGTGGGCGCTGCTTCTAATTTTTCTATCTCCTTCTCCAGCTTATCTAGGTCCCTCCTGAGCTGTCTTTTGATTCCCCCTGCCTTCGCAATGATTTCCCCCCTTATCACTGTTTTCAGGGCATCCCACACCGTGCTGCTATGCTCTACGCTTCCCACATTAATTTCTATGTAGCTGTCTATGGAGTCTTGTAATTCATCCATAAAATCTGGGTCTTTGAGAGCTTCCGCCGGCATTTTCCACATGGGAATCGGGGGTCTAGGGCCATTGTGGTTCCATGTTACCAAAAGTGGGGAGTGATCAGATATGGTTCTTCCCAAATATTGCGCTCCTTCCAATTGGGGCAAATGTTCCCTGCCTATGAGGCTGTGGTCCAATCTCGTGTATAGCGTATGTGGGGACGAGTAGTATGAGTATCCTCTTAGTGTTGGGTGTGCTTCCCGCCATGCGTCTGCCAGGTCCAACCTGTCTATCATTGCGGTCAGTGCCATCGTCGCTGCTGATGGGCCCTTCGGGTGGGGAATGGATCTGTCTAGTGCTGGATCACATACACAGTTAAGATCGCCCCCCATATGAGCAGGTTATCTTTATGTTGCACAATTTTGGGATGTAGTGAGTCCAGGTGGGCCGGTATATCGTTGTTAGGGAAATAGGAATTCATTATGCATATTTCTGTGTGCTCTATGTGCCCCCTTATCATTACAAACCTTCCCTCCGGGTCTACTTCAGATTTAGTCAGGCGAAAGGGGAGCTGCGGGTGTATCCAGGTGTACACTCCTCTGGCATATTTGGAGTATGTTGTGCCAAATCCCTGCCCTCCTCAGTGTGTTTGGAGTTTGGCCAGTGAGTCCGCTGTGCAGTGGGTCTCCTGTAGTAGCGCTATCATCACCCCTTTTCTATGCAGGTAAGTCTTGATTCTGTTTCTGCGGATATATGTCCCCAGACCTCGCACATTCCATGTCAAGATTTTAATTGCCGTTGAGGTCATGGTGGTTTAAAGCGGGTATGGTGGTCGTTCTGTTCTCCCCCTCTTTGTGTCCATGAGCCTGGTACTGGTGTTGATGATTCCTTCCCCGTATGGGTCAGGGTGTGGGTTTCCCCCTCCCTCAGCTCATCCCCTCCTCGCCCTCTTTCCTCTTTCAGAGACTTACCAACAGTAGTAACGCCCATTCCTTTGAATGGAAACTGCAAACACTGCAACTTTAAACTGCCTCCCAGCAGTTGCTTCCAACTTGCAACGCTCAGGGGTTCCCGAACCTTCCAGGCCACTTCTAGCCTTCCGGATCAGGATGCGTGTAGGTAGATTGCCTACACTGTTTCCGTAGGGGTGGGTTGCTTCTTCGTGCTCGTGTGATCCTTCGAGCTCTCGTCCGATCCAGCTTACGTCTCTATAGAATTCCGCTGTAGTTTATTGTCCGCTTTGGTGGCCTCGCTTGGGGAGGTCTCCCTATTTTTCTTGTTACGGCGGGTAGGTCGTCATCCCATTTCTGTTCTCGGTGTGTCATCTTTGTCATCAGCCAGGTTGTTATGTTCCAGCCACAATGCGGCGGGACTCTCCAGGAATATCGCTCTGCCTTTGTGTAGGACCTTGAGGCGTGACGGGTATAGCAGCATGTATTTTAGGTTGAGTTTCCGTAGTTGTGCTTTTATTGGAATGAAGGAGTTCCTTGCTCGTTGCACAGTGGGTGTATAGTCTGGGTATATGACTATTGTCGAGTCCTTCCGTTTGATTTCTCCTCCTTCTCTCGAGTATCGTAGTATGGTTTCACGATCACGGAAATTCAGGATTTTGGCTATAATTGGCCGTGGGTGTGAGCCTGGCGGTGGGCGTTTCTGAAGGGATCTGTGGGCGCTCTCCACGAAGAACCCCTGGGAAAGATTCCCTGGGCCTATCTCTTGTAGTAGCAGTGTCTCAAAGAACTTGGTCGGGTCTGGGCCCTCCGAGTCCTCAGGAACTCCTAATATGCGAATATTATTTCGGCGGGCTCGGCCCTCGGCATCGTCTGAGCGCGCCTCCAGCCTCGCCACCTTTTGCTCAAGTTCTTGTACTTTGGTTTTCAATTCCTGGGTACCCTCCACAGTGTCCTGTAGTGTATTTTCTGCCGTCGTGACCCTTTCAGTGAGGTTGCGAGCATCCTGACGCATAAATAGTATGTCCGATTTCACCTCTATCTTCCCCTCCACCGATGTGCGAAGGGCCGATATTGCTTGTAAGACCTGCGCGTGTTTAAGGTCCTCTTCCTGTTGTGGGGGTTCCCCCGAGGTTTCCTGGGCCTGTTGTGGTTGTCTCTGGGGTTTGGCCGTCGTGAAAGAGTCCATCATGACCAGTTTCAGTTTTCCCTTGGGGGGTGACATCTCTCTCCCCAGGGCCCTTCGGTGGCCTGTTCCAGGTCTTGATCCACAGGTTTCGTGGCCCTTATTTACTGCCGTTAGTTAGTGCTGTAGATCTGGTGTTGCTCGGTGGGTTCCCTGGGCCGGGTTCCCTTTCTGGCCAGTGACCAGCTTCTTAGGTTGTAATGCGGGCTTCTCTGCCTCACTTTCTTGCCCGCTGATTTGTGCTGATAGTGTGTGTTTCAAGCTGGTCTTCGAGTTGGTGTTGGGCGGGCCCAGTCTCTCTCGGTGCCCCAACTACTGGTGCCTTGTGTTTACTTGAGGCTTGTTCCATTGAAGGGTATCCCTATGACCTTTGTCATGCATTAACAGTTGCCCCTTGGTTGTCCTGTTGCTGCCGTAGCGACCAATGTGTGTTTGAGGGGGCACCGGGCTTCAGGTGGGCTGACGGTCTTCAGCCGCTTTCAATGCAGTCCATCAGGGGGGTCCCCAGGCCGCTCCTGTGCCTTTATTATTGTGCGTGTGGGCTGCGTTGTTAGGTGCAGGCCCCGGCGCCTCCCCACCGCCCAGGGGCCAAGGTAAAGCAGGTTTTCCTCACACTCCCAGGTGCTGGGAGGTCGTGTGAGGCGAGTTCGAGTGGACCCGTGGAGGAGGGATGTTGAGGGATCCCGGTCCCGTGCTCCGCATTATATATGGGGGCTCGCCGCCTTTTGTTGCGCCCCCCGTGATTCCGCTCGGCCGTGCACCTACCCGGTCTCGCCCGCTTGCAGTCGGGTCAGCGCCGCGGGCCCAGCTCCTCTTCTTCTGTTCCTCTGTCCCCAGCGGGCTGATCTCCTTCCAGGCCGCGCCCGCGCACCAGTCTCTCCATGGGCCGCGGCCGCCGCGGTCCCCAGCTGTGGTTTTCCACTCTCAAGCGTCCGCCCGCCTGGGCCGGGATGCGGTTGGTGGAGCAGGCGGCTGGCTCGTCCGCAGCGGCGCCCCCAGCTGCGGTAATCCGTAGGATGGCCCAGAGGGCCGAGGTTGATTTAGTTCCGCGCCACGTTGGGCGCCGCCATCTTGTATTCCTAAGGGCTCGGCTTCAGGCTTCTCGTTCTCTGGCTTCTGTTCTCCGATTCCGCCCAGGATTGCTGTCGAGTGCCGGGAATCGGTTCCCCTGCAATATTCTGTTTTTGCCTCGCGCTGTATGCTTAGAATTAGAGATAGTTATTCATTTAACTTAGGATCACGGACGGAGCTCTGTGGATGCCTGTCCTCACGGCATGCGTGCTGGCCACGCCCCCCTTGTTTTTCTCTTGTGAGGTGAGTTTCTTGCAATAAGGCTATGTCTATTTTTTGCCTCCTCGGCTATAACATGATCTTGTTTCGCTTCAAATAGCTGTTGAGTACCCTGACATTCCAGGTTATTATCTTGAGGTCTCCCATCCCTTATCCATGCCCCGTCCCGCCTTTGTCCTCTGTAGAAGGTGCTTCAGCACATGGGTGTAAGCTCGTGCCCCAAAAAATTCCACTACAGACTCCCCAACTTTCCCCCCTCCCCCCTGCCCATCCCATCCCCAACTGTCCCCTCCCCTTCCTCCAATCCCCAACTGATGCCCAGCTCCATCCCTGGATCCCAGGCTATCCTGCATCTTGCTCTTTTCTTGGCTACTGCTGATACTAGGTGCACACAGGGGGTTATCGCCCTACTGGCGACCCGACTACTCTAACTATTGCGGGTAGGTCGTGCTCCAACTGTGGTACTCCCTGTAAGCAATAGAATGCTGTGTATTCGTTATACTTAGTTAAAGATTTAAGCCACTATATTCCAGTCCATACAAGTCCTTATGTTGAACTATTAAATCACTAATGCCTACACATTATTGGCATGCCCTATGCGGCTACATTACATTTCCCGCTAGTATCCCCCTTAAATCAAGAGTTACTGGTATAGCGTTGGTTCACTTATCCTGTCCGCCTCACTCTGACCCATTATCGTTGTCCGGGCAACCCTGGGTATTCAGCCAGTTCGTTACCGCCTCTGGGTCATCGAAGAAGTGTGCTTTGCCCTTGTGTAAGATCTTTAGCTTTGCGGGATATAGCAGCATGTATTTAAATCCTGCCGACCTTAGTCGCCTCTTCACTGCAACATAACTAAAGCATTGTCTCTGCACCAACATGGTGTAGTCAGGATACACTGTGACTGTCGCTGCTGCTCGGGTTATTGTTCCGCCCTTTCGAAAAAAATTCCAGGATGTTTTCCCTGTCTCTGTAATTTAAAATCTTTGCAATGATTGCTTGTGGGGAGGGCTCCCGGTTGCGGTCTCCTTGTTAGGGCCCTATGCGCTCGTTTGATCACAAACCCTTGGGCGAGCTTGCCAGCCCCAATTTCTTGGATCAGCATATTTTTAACGTAGACAGTGGGGTCCGGTCCTTCTTCTCCTTTTGGCAGTCCTCCAAATTTCGTAATTGTTGTTTCAGTATGCGGACCTGCTGGGCATTGGTAGTGCTAACTTCTGTGTTGTTCATCACCGAGCTCTCAAGTGTACTTGTGCGCTCCGCTAGCTTCCTGAAGTCTTTTCGCAGAAGGTTAACATCCACGCCCAGCGCATTGATCTTGAATTCCAGTGCCGCTTTGAGATCCGCTATTGTAGTAGTCTACGAGGATTTCATGTCAGGCATGCAGGATCAGATGATCCTCCCGTGGCGGGGCCGCCGTGTCCTGCGGGCCTATTTTTGCTTGTGCTGTCGTGGTCGGGGATTGTGGTGGTTTAGTGAAGATGTCCATCGTTAGTTGCTTTACTTTGGTCTTGCCACTCTTTTGCGCCATAGTCTCTGTTGCCTGCCTGTTGGCTTGTCACACAGTGTTATGTCCGTATTGCAATGCTATTCATTTGGTGGACTGTAGACCCCTTATTGCTGGTGTTTGAGGCTTCTGGTGGGACTATTCCTAGTTGCTTATTCTATCCCCCTTCTGGGGAGTGAGGGGGGGTTCCTCCGTATGTGACGGTCTGCTGCCTTATTTCCGCTGGCCCACTGGCCCGTGCTGCCTTTTGAAGGGCCCCATGGAGGTTGTCCGCTGGTTTACGGCTGGTTTTATTCATCTTATATCAGAGCCCGCCAGGCGCCTCTCCAGTGCGCTTCCAGTGACCTCTCAGCATGTCACGACAGAGTTGATTATTTGGGACTACTGCTCAGTGAGGCCTCCAGGGTGCTCCTGCGCCTGATCACCCGTCTGGCATCCGCCTGTTTGGTTCCTGAGTCACCAGCCTAGTTCCTCTTCTTTCGGCTGTTGCCCCTCAGGTTTAGATTGCTGTTGATGACCGGGCCCAGGGTCCAGCCTCTTTTGCTACTAGTTTCAAGTACCTGTCTCGTCTCCCAGAGCCACTCTTCTCTGGGGCCTCTTGTCTGCCCAATTCTGGGGTCATAAATGGCAAGACCTGTAAGCCAGTGCATGGGTTAGTCTCTCATTAGTCAGTGGGTTTTGTTAGGGCTTAGATTGCGGCATCAGGCTGTGGGCCCATCCGCAGCAGGGCCCCTCTTTGCGCAGTCCGCCAAACTTATCCCTTCTCGCTCTGGTGGCACTTCCGGTGTGTTCCAGCTATGGGTCTGCCCAAGGTTCTACCATTGCTGGCAGCCAGTGTTTTAAGTTAGCTATGAGTTAAATAGCACGTTTAACTCTGCTCGCACAGGCTTTCATTCCCAGTATGCAGTGTCTCATATCCGTTCTGTGCCTTTAAAAGTGCTCTGCCTAATGGCTCAGTAATGCACACCGCCACCAAAGCTTGTCTGGTGGCTGGCAACTAGTTCCGTGGGTTGCTGGTTTAACAGGGAACCGGGGGGTGGGGGGTTCACACCACGAGCACCGCTGCCATGCCGCGCTCATTTTGCAGTTGTACTCCCGCGGGCTCGCTCCGTTACAGGCGCCGCTGCTCAGGCGTTTACCTCCACCGCCCCAGTGCTTACTGCGAGCAGCAGCATTTTATATATGCACCCCGCGCGGTCCCGCCTCTGATTCCTCAGGATACATTTTCAGCGGGATCCGTGCGTTTCAGAAATGTTTTCAGGCGGTCCCTTTGATGTCCGGGACCGCCATTTTGTATCCTTTGTTCGGATACTTTTGCATCTGTTAGGGCTTTCGATTACACTAATGCGTCGCACCAGGGCTCTGGCGAATTTCAGCGTACGTGCAGCTGATGTTCCGACACCCCGACCTTCATTTGTGGAGTTTGTAGGCGCATCCTAACGCGCACAGACGCAGATCAATTCAGGATCGACGGGAGACACCAAGAGACCACGTCCTACTCCATGACTAGTTAGCCACGCCCCCGTTGGCTGTTGAGCCTTATTTGCATTATTCCTTCTCTCACCCCTTTCTGGGATGGCCCATTTCTCACCCTCATGAGTGGGCTATGGGCCTGCTCAGCCGTTCTGTGATTATCTTTTTTTTATTTGTTTTATTTATGTAAACGGTTCAAATAACTTTTACATATTTATAATAAGACAAATACTTTAAAACACAATATACAAAAATGTATAATCACAATCTAAAAGTCAAATAGAAAAATATATTCACATCCTACAAGTTTTTCCATCATTAATTAATTTTCAAATAACTTTTCCAAATTTGCATCTGATTAAATATCACTATTGTATGTTTATATGTTGAAGCATACTGTCGGCCTCAGAGAATCGGGCATCAAGAGGCTTGGTGTTTCTAGCTTCCCAGTTGCACACAGTATTGGGAGCTGCCTATTATCCGAATTCAGGCAATATTGCCAGAAAGGGTTGCTCTTTATGCTGTCTAAGTTTGCTACATACATACCTAAAAATCAGATATAAAGAGGGCCATGTGCACAACATTCTATTAGGAAATGGTGCGCAGATTCCTTTTTCTTTATGATACCACACAAGCTTCAGTTTCTGTTTTCCTTGGAAATATTCAGTTCAGGCCCGATGTTTTCCAACAATGGTAATTCGTTCAACCTGAGCATTAATAGAAATTGTCTCAGTGACAAAGATGGACAGATTCTCAGATAAATTTGAGGGGTTTTGAATATGTGTAATAAATACGGCATCACATGTAATATCTTTTTAATGTAGCCATATGTACATGGTTCCTCGTCTAATCCCATCTTTCTAGTTTTAAGAAGAAGGATGTCATCCCAGTTTGGTTCCCGGTCAATATGTATGAAGGTTTTATTGACTAAGGTAGTGAAGCGGCCTCGGATGGGATTCGCTTTCTTTTCCCAGCAGTTTTAGCAGTGGGCAAGTAGGTTGCGCTCGAGCCTTATTATATACGAGGGAGCGTCTTTTCAGTAGCATGGAGGATAACAACCCTAGTACCAGCTCTAATCTAATTAACTCTATCGGTGTGCTAGGTACTAAACAAAGGACACTCCTCCAAAATGTCCCCTCCATTATCCTTAGCCAGGAGATATCCTCCAGCGACAAAGCCTCAAGGCCGTATAGTATAGTCGGACAGGCACTTTGTTTGTACAAGGCCATGATTCCATGTAAGCTATAGCCAGAGACTAGATTAATGCATCTGTATATCATTAAAGTAGTGGCAACTGCTTTACATTTTTTGTCTAATATTACTGCTGCGTAGTTGCCTCTAGTCCATAGTTCACAACCCACATACTTAAATTGTTCCACATACTCAATTTGTATTCCTGCTATCTCCATCGGTAACGCAGTTGCATGTTTACTTGTGAAATGCACCCCTAGGGGTCCCTAACGTCTATGGAAACAAGGCGAGTCACCACACACGATAGAAATGCCAGACACAAGGTTGTATTCCCAAAGCTAGGGTTTATTGCAAAGCAAAATTCTCAGTTGGCCAACTCGGTCTCACGCCCCGCGACGTGTATCTCTAGACCTCGAGGGACGCAAGAGAGTGAATTACGTACATCAGTTACATATATACAAAATGCATATCAAACAATCAGCTATGACATGTTTAACACCCCCTTCTTTTGGGTTTCTTTGAACTTGGTGTGACGATGGACATCTCCGACAACAATGACACCTTCAAACATTTATTCTAGTAACAATTTGCAATTTGTGAGTGCGGAGGCATCTTTCAGTTGTTGAATAGAACACAGCGCTTCTGTTCTTGGAAGCGAGCTACATGCGGGGGGAAAGAGTTGCTTTCCGGACCTTGCTATCTATTAGGTGCTATTTGTGTCCTGGGAGCCGACACGCTCTAGCAGGGCTCAGCAAAGAGGGGCCGTAAGAAAAGCATAATTAAAGCCTTTAGCTGTATTATTCTAACATATTCTACCACATAACGAGACTGGCTGGCAGCTGCGAAATGATTAAATGCCCTGCAGCTCTGCTTCAAGGCTACATTCGGGAGGGAGCCGGGCATTCTTCCTGGCGCTGCATATGTTGCGTTTCAACGAACTCTTGTTATCCTCACGGCCCTACGGCCTTGTCCTTTTTATGTGCAGACAACAATGTTTTACAGTCGAGCAGTGTAAGCAGAAAATATACTGCGAAGCAATTGGAACAGAAAGCAATGAGCAATGGTTAGAAAATAAAATGGCGATTCTTGTTACATCAAAATGGCCGTTCATTGGCAAGCTTGAAAACCTATATTCTGTCATATCGTGCATGAGACGGTTGGCCCACAGCCACCAAAATATGTTTGCGGTCACATAGTCTAGAAAAATGGATACCTCTACTGACAGTTTTGCCATAGTTTAGTTTATTTTTAGGCTATTATATGCTGCATATTTCTCAAGAAGGGTCAACTATCTTTTTAGCCCGCCATAGGTATGGTCACATACAACCAAGTCATCTGCATATGCCAAGCAATAGACTTTCTCACCAGCCACTCTGGGAGGGCATCAGTTCGCCCCTTTCAAACCATCAGGGAGATCTGCTAGGTACATATTGAAAAGTAGTTGGGCCAGCACGCAGCCCTACTTACCCCCTCTATATGTTTCTATTTGTTGTGTGATAGCACCACTAGTATTCTCACCTCTCCAAACATATCCTTTCATTTTTGCCCATAGTTTATGCCTATAAATGGTGTCAAGGGCAGACTCGAAGTCAATCATGGCAATGTACAATAAAGTTTTGCCCTTGGTCTTAACTTCCCTTATTAGTAAGTCCATAAGGCAAAGATATTGTATCATGCCTGATCCCCTCCTAATTTTATTTTTACATTTCTTTATTGTGCAGAGAATGACAATTCGTCAATACAGATTATGGTACATTAGTAATCAACTTGGCATTGTATATTCCATGCATTTATACATAAAACAACAAAACGGTAACACAAACACTCCATACATAGCCAGTGTAGTTACTGTAGGGTGGGTATGCTGTTCTGTCTCTAGGTAGGCACTAGGTTCTGGGCATTGCAAAGCTATCTAGTATGTGGGTTGGTGAACGGGCTGTGTGGGGGTTCTAAAATAAAGTTGTTCAGTGTACCTGAGATACAGTGCTAGCGTAAGTGCACTACTGGGAGATTCATGGTAGTTTGTCATTGGACTGGTGGAACATAGTGAAGACAAGCAATTTCCAGGCAGTGAGGCCCTCAGCAATATCTTCACCATGGGAGTGCAGTGACCTGGTCCACCCCCTAGTTTCAGCTTCGCACCATGTGTCGAATTCCCAAGACACGGCAATCCTCTGTTTCGCTACTGTACACGCTAAGTCCATAAACTTGACTACATGTTTGTGCTTGCCATGTTTAGAGTATGCGCCGGACAAGGACTCTTTCGAGGTTCAGTCATATGTATTGACCCTGGCCCCCTTGCAAGCTTGTTCAATAAGAGACCATAATGTTAGTGTTTTTGCACATTTCGAGAACATGTGAATGTGGTCTGCTTTGTCTTGGCCACACCAGGGGGAAGTGGATTGTGCATTTCTGTTGAATTTGGCTACCCTGTTGGGGGTCCTGTAGGTGCAGTGTAATGCATTAATCTGCGGTAGCCTAAATCTGGCGTTTTGTGATACTTTCTTAGGAAAGCTAAGTATGCGTTCCCATTCCACTTCAGTTATTACTGAACCTACGCCCAGCTCCCACCTAGGTTTCAGGTCAGTACTTCTCATGGTAGTGTCTTATAGTAAGCAATTGTATACTCTCGATACCGGCCTCCAGCCGTTTTCCAGCATGTATACCAGAGCCAGGAGTGGTGTTTCTTCTGGCTCCTCTGGCCATCCACTACATCTACGGTGTGCCACTCCCGTCACTTTCATGTATTTTAAGAATTGTCCCTTGGGTAGGCCCGTTTGCTGTATCAAGCTTTCCAGTTCCCTGAATCTACCATCTTCAAATGGGTCTCTCCATGTGTATACGCCAAACTCTTCCCAGGGTTGGAAAGCCCTCAGATAAGACCTGTTTGTACATACATCAGACACTAGTGGCACAGTGGGAGAGTAAGGTCTGTCTAACTTGAGTATTTTCAGAGTTCTGGCCCATAATTGCCTGCCTAGTCTAACCAGTAAGGGTGTGGAGTCCATACAGCTGTCAGGTAGCCATAGTATTTCCTTTACTCTGGCTGGTGTTACCAGGTGTTGAAGCAAGGCTGATTCTGATGTGGGACCATCCGCCAGCCATTATGCAACAAAACTCAGTTGAGCAGCCAGGTAATAAAGCACAAGCCTTGGTAGCTGTGCCCCACCATCCGCATAAGGTAGGCCGAGTACCGCAAGAGACAGTCTTTGGCGTCCCGAACGGCATTGGAAATCCCTAATCGCGGAATGAAGTTGACGGATGAAGGCCACCCCTGTGTAGTAATGGACGTTAGTGAAGCTATAAAGGAACCTGGGGGGGATGATCATTTTTACAATGGCGAGTCTACCCAGAAGTGGTGACGGCAACTGAGCCCAAAAGGTCATAGATTTCTTGATACCACCTACCACCTTGAGTGTATTAGGTTTGTGTGTGTGTCTTCTGGCGTATGTGTAATTTGGATTCCCAAGTAACGAAAGGATTGTGTCTCCCAGGGCAGGCCCAGTCTGGCAAATCAGTCGCCTTTGTTCCGCAAAGGCCACCTAGTGGGAAGAGGCAGGATTTGCATCTATTCAAGCAGATCTCTGATAGTTTGGCTAATCTGCCCAGTATCATGGGGAGGTTATGGAGTGGTTTTCATAAGTAGAGCAGAACGTCGGCATAAAGGATAGTTTGTCTGGACCGCCGATCATGATGTCTGTGTACTACTGACGCAAAAACGCAGCCACAGGTTCCATGGCTAGTAAATGTAGCATGGATGAAAGGGTGCAACCCTGTTGTGTGCCCCGACATATATTACATTTTCCTGATATCTGACGACCAGATTCCTCTCGCGCTGTCAGTGCAGTGTATATCAGTACCACCCATTGGACAAACCATCACAAAGAGTCAATCAGGCACTCCCAATATACTGAATCAAAGGCTTTAGTAGCATCCAAGGATCCAACTGCATAGTGTTCCGCACAGGAATTTGTTTGTTAGATAATGTGTTGTAGTCTATGAAGATTCAGGGCAGTGCAGTGCTGCGACCTGGCACAAAGCCAGTTTGGTGCATATGTATTAAGGAGGGGTTAACCATGCGGAGGTGCGCTTCTAAAACCGTAGTGAAGTATTTTATTGTTGTAGTTAAAAATAGCGAGAGGGCGATAGTAATCATACCTGTCTGTTGGTTTCCCAGGTTTGGTTATGGGTATGACCAGGGTCTCCCTCATGCTGGCCAGTAATATGCCTTTTTCATAAGCCTCCTCAAAAACCTTTAGGGGTAAGGATGTGTTTTATATTTTTTGTAGAACACCGGGGGGGAGTCCATCATTGCCTAGAGTCTTGCATGTGGTTAGGAAAGCAATTACTTTATTTATTTCCTCCACAGTAATAGGTTGATTTAGGGTGGTTTGTTCTGAGGCAGGCAGCCTCAGGAGTTGGACCAGTGACAGTGCTTCCGATATGTCCCTTTTCGGGAATTGGGTTGTCATGGCTATATAGTCACGTTAATAGGTGGTAAAGGTGTCATTAATTGCCATTTGAGTCCTCCACTGGGGTTCACACTCATCTGTTAGTAGCGTGGTCAGGGGCTTGGGTATCCCCGGCTACACAGCCAGGACAGTAATCTCCCCGGCCTGTGCCCTTCAATATATGCCCTGGTCTTGTGTGTGGTATAATCAAAATTAGACCGTCTTCCCCATGTTTCGTCGCACCGGGATCGAATCCCCTTCAGTTGATCCTCTGTCTCCCTATCGTGTGGGTGCTGAGCCTCCAGTGTTCTGATCTCCTCCTCAGCTGTCTCAAGTACTTCCCTTAGCAACCGGCAGATTCCCACAACGTTCACAATAACTTCGCCCCAGTCACTACTTTCATTGCTTCCCAAACAGTGGCCCAGCTTCCCACATTCCCAACATTGTGTTTGAAAAACTGACTGAAAATTCTGACATCGCCCTCCAGAACACCTCATTTTTCAGCGCCCCAATGGGCATGCGCCATGTCGGGATTGGTGGTCTAGGGCCAGCAAGGTTCCATTCTACTATTATGGGGGAGTGGTCTGAAATTGTGCCCCCAATCCAGTGAATAGTCAATTCTAGTATTAAGGTTATGAGGTGAAGAGTAATTTGGATATCCTCTGGTGGTTTGGGGTAGTTCCCTCCAGATATCTACTAAGCCCAGTTCTGTTAGAGCAGTATTCAAGACTTTGGTGACTGGCGAAGGGCCCCTCGGGGGGGTTGGGGTTGGAGGATCTGTCTAGGGTTGCATCTAGAACACAGTTGAAATCTCCTACCCACAATGTGAAGCCTTCCCTCCTAGATTCAATAAGGGTGCTGAGCACATGTGCATGTGGCAGTATTGTGTGGTTCGGGACGTAAGGGTTAACGCTACAGACCTCTCTGTGGTTAAAGTAACCCTTTATTATTATAGATCTCCCCCTCCTATCCCTCTCCACTTCAAGCATTTGGAAGGGCAGTGATCCATTACCCCAAGTCAGCACTCTAATGGAAAATGTGGAATATGTGGCGCCATACCCAGTTCCGCTGCAGCGGTTCAGAAGCGCTCCCTGCTCTTCCATAGTTAGATGGGTCTCCTGAAGCAGTGCAATAGAGATTTTCTTCCGATGCAGGTAAGATTTTACTCAGTTCCTGCGAAGGGAAGAGTTTAAGCCCTGCTCATTCCAGGACAGTATTTTGATTGTGGCCATATTACTGTCAGTTGGTAAATGTCTCGCTGTACATGTGGTGTGTAGTCTATTTCTGGTTCCAGCCCCAGCAGTGCAGGGCAGGTTAGAATGATGAGGTGTGATATATAACCCCTCGACCCAGTCAATTTGCAAGAGCACCCAATTGTCCCACCAGTTATTCTCATCTTTCATTCTCATGAGGTTTAGCGTATGGAGTGAGCGAACGCATAACTTCAATAACGTAACTATAGAACAGTGCCCAACAGAATAACCCTGTTCGTGCATGCTGGTACTTTTGAGGCCCAAAATAGCCACCCTGTACCAGCTAGCAGGACCAGCAACAGGCCGGTGCCAGTGTCAATTTGTGAGCGTGTGAAGAGCTACAGTCGGTAACTAGTCTTGACCCTCACTAAACAGAAGGACATTGGTAGCAGCTACTGGAACACAATTCAACAGCCAGAGGTTGGGAGGGAGGAAGCTGCATAGGCCAAGGCGGAGTCCTGCCCCACAGCCCCATCGAACGTGACATCTGGGTTCAGCGTTAGCCCAATTGTACCTGGAGAGGTATTTCCCCACAGCAGGGGGCTCGATTGGTTGTAGGCAGGAGGTGAACCTGTTACCGTTCTGTAGCTCAATCATTTTGTCCGGTATTTGAGCCGGTGTCTCCGGCCAAATTGTTGCGTTCCATCCACATCTTTATACGATTTACCATTATAAAGGATCTTCAGTCTAGAAGGGTACATAATATTGATATTTTATTTGTATCATGCTCATTCACAAGTGTTTCACAGTGCGACGAGGCAAGGGAGGGGAACAAGGAGAACAAAAACGACGATCTTACTAGGCCCAGTGACATAGAGAACACGCAGGTGCATGGGAGAGGGAGAGGGGTAAGTGCAAGGGAGGGGGTGGGAGAGGTGGAAAGTGCTGAGCAAAAATAAAATTAAGTAAATAAAACATAAATAAATAACTAAAAGGCAACAAACAGTGGTAGTGAAGCCAGCAAGTGGCAAGTGCTAGGAATAGGGCAACAGACAGGGTGTGTCTGAATAAGTGCAGAACAAGGAAAAAAGGGGGGACTGTAGGGTTGCAGATACAGACCCCAGTGCAAGGGATTGCCCGGAGGCACTGCAGGTGGGTGGCAGGGAGAGCGGGTACCGGGGCCCTAAAGACAGAGGGAGACCAGGTGCACAATGCTGATACAGAACAGATCAACATGGTAGAGGAGAAGAGAAGGCAGAAGCAACGAGGAAGGTCTTGAGGTGTTTCCGGAACCAGAGGTGGTTCTCAAGTGTCAGAGTGGCAGGGAGGCTGTTCAAGAGGGAGGCCCCAGCTCATTTCTTAGAAAAAAGGCTGACCCTGAGGGAGTTAGAGATGGAGGAGCAAAGGGCTCGAGAGGGAAGGTATTTACGGAGGGACAGCTGAATGTATTTTGGACCCAGGCCCCAGAAAGCCTTGTGGACATTCCAGAGGGTCTTGAATTTAATCCTTGCAGCCACTGGGAGCCAGTGAAGAGATTTCAGGGCTGGAGAGATACGATCCCAGGGCTTGAGGCCAAGGACAGGTCTTGCTGTCCTGTTCTGGATAAGTTGCAAAGGGCGGAGGGTAGAGGCAGGTAGATTTAGAAGGAGGCTGTTGCAATAGTCCAACCTTGAGTGAACCAGGGCTCGAGAGACGGTGAGCTTCTGGGGGAAGGAGACGAAAGGCAGAATACCTCTGAGGAGGTGGAGTCAAAGATTACCCCAAGGTTCTTGGCCTTGCAGGAGGAGGGCCAACGGAGGACGGCCAGAGAGTGACAGGAAAGGTGGGTGAAGGTGTGCTGATGAGGATGATCTCAGTCTTGCTGGCATTCAGGCAGAGATCATTGGCGGCACACCAATCCTGAATGGCAGAATGGCCGTCGGAGATGAGAGAAGGAGAAGAGGTGGCGAGGAAAGCCTGAAAATGAGTTGTGTCGTCAGCATAGCATAGGAAATTTGAGCAGAAAATGGCAATGGGGTGAGCGAGAGTTGCTAGGTATTGGTTAAAGAGCCAGGGTGAGAGGTTGGACCCCTGGAGAACACTGCAGGTAGAGAGGAAGATGGAGGAAAGGAAGGACCCAAGTTGGACCTGGGAGGGTCGATCAGAGAGGAAAGAGGTCAGCCAGGCCATAGCCTGATCAGTGATGTCCATGTTGTCACGGAGACGGTAGAGCAGGATGGTATGGTTGACCGTGTTGAAGGCAGAAGAGAGATCGAGTAGGATGAGGACGGAGGGAATATTCGAGTCAAGGTTGGAGAGCAAATCTTCATGGATGTTCAGGAGAGTAGTTTCCGTGCTTCTGGTAGCTCTGAAGCCAGACTGATGGTAGTGGAGACAGCCAACAGAATCAGAGTGGGAGGTTAAGCTGAGAGATGGCTAGCTTTTCCAGGAGTTTGCCCAGAAAAGGAATAATGAAAATTGGGCGATAGTTAGCTGGGCAAGAAGGATCGGCTGTGGTTTTCTTGAGAAGAGGATGCACAAGAGAGTGCTTCAGAGGAGAGGGGAAGGCTCCTGAGGCAAAGGAGAGGTTGCAGAAATCCACCAGGGCAGGAGCGAGGGTGTCAATGTGGTCCTTTATGGTTTTAGAAGAACAGGGATGAACCTGTTTTGACGAGACTTTCATAGATCGGTCTTGTCTGGCGATCTCGTCAGGGAAGGAGGGAGGAGCGGAGGGTGAGGAGAGGAGAGGGTGGACAGGATGTCCTGGGTTTTTGAGATGAAGTGAGAGGCAAGGGCCCTGCAAAGGGCTTGGGAGGCAATACAAGGGGTAGAGACTGCAGCAGGGTTGGCCAGTTCTTTTTTATTTATTTACATTTATATAGCGCACAAGCAGCCCAGGGGCATTGAGGCGCTGTTACTTGCAATGACCTAGTTACATGGATTCAGGTAAGATAGCGGTTGTTGACACATTGTAAATGTTGCAGGATGACATACTGTTGTTACAGATATTGCTTTTGATCATATGATACAATATACATGGGGTAATCGTGCTAGTATGTCTAGCCGTATGTGAACAGGGTAGTCTTCAGCGTTTTGCGGAAGGTGGTGAGGGAGGCCTCTCCACAGATAGTGTGTGGTAGGGCATTCCAGTGCGAGGGCGCAAGGTAAGGGAAGCTGGATCCGCCCTCTTTTACTTTTTTTACTAGAGGCACTGAGAGCATGTTGGTGTAGGGTGATCTGGTTGGCCTGGTGGTGGAGACAGGGTGTATCCTTTGTGAGAGGTATGCAGGCGCAGTGAGGTGGATGCACTTGTGGGTCAATGTCAGGGCTTTGAATAATATCCTTTCTTTTATTGGGAGCCAGTGGGCTAGTTTTCTGGCCTCCAGAGATGTTCTCTTTTTGCAATACCTTGGGCTGCCCGGAGCACGTTGTTCTGTATTACTTGTAGTCTCTCTAGGTTTTTTTTAGAGGTTCCTAGAAAGAGTACGCTACAGTAGTCTAGCCTAGAGCCGGTGATGGCTCTGGCTATGTTAGTGCAGTTCTCTTTGGAGAGAAAGGGTCTGACTGCATTGATAAGTTTGGCATGATATGCCGCTGCAGAGGCAATTGCATTGATTTGTCTGTCCATGGATAGGCTAGAATCCAGATAAACTCCCAGGGTTTTGACAGAGTCGGAGACTGGAATTTTAATGGAATCAATGGTGAAGTGACTGAATTGGGCATCTAGATTCTTTAGGGTGTCGGGAGAGCCTACCAGGAGGAGTTCCGTCTTGTCAGAGTTGAGGCATAGACCGTTGTCTGCCATCCAGGCTTGGATGGTATTGTAAAGGTTGTTGAGGGCCAGGGAGTCAGTGTTTTAGTTACCTGTGAGAGTGATGAGGATTTGTGTGTCGTCGGCGTAGTTGGTGTATGAGATGCCCATGGCGTCGAGGATGAGGAAGAGGGGGCGTGTAAAAATGTTGTATATCGTGGGGGAGAGGCAGGAGCCTTGGGGCACCCCACAGAGTATAATGGTTGGTGATGCGGCGGCTAAGTCAGAGAATACTTACATGGTTCTGTCTTGTAAGAAGGAGGTGATCCACGCTGTGGCTTCAGGGGAGAATTTGGCCGTGGTGGAGAGGTGGTGGCATAGGACGCCATGATCCACAAGGTCGAAGGCCGCTGAGAGGTCTAGGAGTAGGAGAAGTGCAGGTTTGCCCAAGTCTCTCGCATCGTCCATCTGGTTTTTCAAGTCAAGTAGGGCTGTTTCTGTTCCGTGTCTGGGGCGGAAGCCAGATTGGCGGAGACCAAGGAGTTTGTTCTCTTCAATGAAGTGTTGAACCTGCAGGTAGGCTGCTTTGTCCAATATTTTGAGGAGGAAAGGGACAGTGGTGATGGGTCTGTAGTTATTGGGGGAGGTGGGATCGAGCGTTGACTTCTTTAGAAGAGGGCGGACCCAGGCTTCCTTGAGGGAGGCAGGGACTATCCCTGTGGTAAAGGAGGCATTTACAAAGGCTGTTAGGAAGGGAGCTAGCGGTTCCGCGCAGTCTTTGATAATGGAGGCTGGGCAAGCATCACCTTTGCAGTTAGAGGGTTTAATGTTCCTCATTATGTTGATGACGTCTTTTTCCTGAATGGGTTTGAAGGAGAAGGGTAAGTGGGGGATCAGGGGCAGGCGGTGGGACTGGGATGTGCTTGTTCGGTAGGGCTTGTTTAGTGGCTAGTATTTTGTTTTTGAGGAGGCTAATTTTGGATTGCATGGCCTTCTGTATTTCGTCACACCAGTCCTTGTCTTTGGTGAAATTCTGGGGGGCGGGAATGGGTGTTTCGAGTTCTCTGAAAATGGCGAATATTTCTTTAGTACTGGATTGGGCTTCCGAGATTCTGGATTCAAAGTATTTGGCTTTGGCTTGGGTGATTGCCTTTTTGTATTTGGTGGAAAGGGCTTTGAAGGTCATCTTATCTTTTTTGGAGTGGGACTTTTGCCACTGTGCGAGTGTGGCTTTTTTCTCGTTGCGGAGTGAGAGGAGGTCCGGCGTGAACCAAGAATTGGAATGTGCAGTGGGTTTGGATTTTCGAGGTTTGAGTGGGGCAATGGTGTTGATGGCTGCTTTGATGGCAGTATCATAGGTTGATGCGAGTGTTTCAGGGTCTGAAGAGAAAGGTGGTCTGAAGGCTGGGCCTTGGAGGAAGGGCAATAATCTCTCCTTAGTGAGTTGGCGGGAGCTTCTGGCGAGGCAGGGAGGGAGTGGTTGGGGTGAAGGGGTTGCTGGGGAAGTAGCGGTGAGGATGCTGAAGGTGATAATGTGGTGGTCAGACCATGGGGTAGGAGTGTTTCCAGTGATGATGAGTGGACAGTTGTGCTGTGCTATCAAGTCCAGCGTTCTGCCTTGGGTGTGAGTTGGGCTAAGAATGGTTTCTTGTACCCTAGTGCCTTGAGGGCAGAGTTGAGGGATTTTGCTGCTATGTCCTTACTATCCCGGAGCCCTAGGTTGACATCCCCCAGGAGAATGGCTTTAGACTGTTTTTTGAGGTTGTCCGAGAGGAGGTGGATGAGAGAGGCTTGAAAGTCTCCTGTTGGGCCTGGTGGGCGGTATACGGTGTGCACAGTAATTGTGCAGTGGGGGGAGAGGGTTATTTTGACTTGGAGATAGTCGCTGTTGTTGTTCAGGGATTTCTCTACCGTTCTGACAGAGAGGTAGTCTCTGGCGGTAATTGCTACACCTCCACCTTTGGAGAGGCGGTCTTGTCTAGTAATGGAATAGCCAGGAGGTAGGGCGAGTGAGCGCGCAGGGGCAGAGGCCTCATGTAGCCAAGTTTCTGAGATCATAAGTAGATCTAGGTCTTGGGAGGCTAGGAGGTCATGGATGTCTAGGGCATGGGCATTGATGGATCTAGCGTTAATCATGGCGCATTTCAGGTGGGGTTCAGTAGTGGCTGTGGGGGAGCTCGTGATGAGAGATGGTGGTATGGAGGGGCTAGGTGCATCGAGCGTGTTGTGGGCGGTGCCCACCACAGGTTTTACACTGAGCGGTTCATTTTCAGGGGTGGTGGACACAAGTGGCATAGCATTTAGCACAATGGAATTCAAAATGTTGGTAGAGGATTTGCACAACATAGATTTTACACTGGGGGGCTCATTTTCATGGGTGGTGGACACAAGTGGCATAGCATTTGGCACAATAGAATTCAAAATTTGCAGGTTTTAACGAGTTCGGCCGAGTTGTTAGATGCCGCAGAGACACAGGCTTGGATGAGGGCTCTTTTCTTAGTGTGGACACAAAATAGGTATTGCCTTTGGAGCAGGCGACACGCCAGTTTGTCAGAGGATGAACTAAAAGCCCTCCATTTCCTCTCAGCCGCCGTACACTAGGTCAGAGTCATCCCAAGAATTGCACTTGGCTTTGGGCTTCAAACGGATCCTCATGACAGGGGCAAGAACATCAAGAGTATCGGAAATAGAAGAGAAGAGTAGAGTATAGACAGGGCTGTGTCAGGATGTGAGTAAGCCAGAGTTGGGGGGGTGGGCAGAGAAGGCGGCGGTGAAAGCCTCCAGTGACTTATGCTTCATGGGCCGGATGACCGAGAAGGTAGGTGGCAGTGTTGGGGTAGACATGGCCTGGGGACCAGAGAGGGAGAGATGAAATGAGATGAGAGGAGAGGAGAGGAGAGGAGGGAGTGATCGCTCCAGGAGAGAGGAGTGGTCAGAGGGATGCAGAGTGGGAGGTCAGAGGAGATCAAGACATAAAGTGTGTGTCCTGCAGTGACCCAGGCCAGAGGGTAGGATAGAAAGGGGGAGAGGGAGTCACAGAGGTCACAGAAGAGTACAGAGGAGGAACAATGAGTGTCAAGATGGATATTGAGTTCACCAAGAAGGAGGAGCTGAGAGGTTGAGGTCAGGAGGGAGGAGGAGATGTCCGTCCACTCGGAGAGAAAAGAGGTGATCTGACCAGGCGGCCGGTAGATAGTAGCCACGATAAGAGAGTGGCTAGGAGAGAGAGAGAGAGCCTGCAGACAAGGCATTCAAAGGAGGAGTATGTCTACGTGGGAATGATGGAGGCAGAGATCCACTCAGGGAGGATCAGGGCTATACACCCCTCCTCCGGACCAGGTGTATCTGAGTGCGGAGAGGATCTTGTGCCCATTTGGGAGGAGAGTGTCCAAGCTCGTGACAGAACTGGCGGTGAACCATCTTTCAGCAAGACTGAGGACATCAAGGTCAAGTTTTCCAGGAGGTGGCAGATGTCCGAGGAGTGTTTGACAACAGGGCGAGAGTTGAGAGTGGGTAGATGAAGGAGGTTGCCAGCCTTAAAGACCTTGTGGGGAGGGGTACAAATCAGAGGTATGCCCTGTGGAAGTGAAGAAGAAGCCCAAGGTGGGGTAGAGGATGAGGGAAGAGAGGGCAAGGTAGCCAAGTGGGAGAGGGGTGAGACAGCAGGAGGTGAAGGGAAATTGATGAGGCGAGGGAAACCCCTGTCAAAGAGGAGGAGATTGGCCTGAGGGCCTTGGACCATGATGGTGCCATTAAGGTAGACATTAATGATGACTTTAGAGTAGTCGAAGGTAGCCATGAGAGCTTCCTATGGGTTGCCACCACTAATGGGAGAGGAGGAGACAGGACAGATCACAGAGATCATATGAAGAGTCCATAGATCTGGTGAAGGAACAACGAAGAGGATGCCGGTGTCTGTCTGTCTGGCAGAAGCACTGTAATAAGTGTCTGCAATAGGGAGACCAGGGTTGGAGGCCAATATATCCTTTCTGAACTTCTTCCTACCAGACATGGTGAGAAGGGAAGGCTAGTCAATGGAGAACAGTTGGAAAAGATAGGAGAATCATAAAGCGCCATGGCAGTGGTAGCATGAAAAAGGAGGTGAAAAGGAGGTGTGGGGAAAGGCAGGTAGGGGTGGAACAAAGAGTGTTAAAGTAACTGGGCCAGCAGGTTGCAGAGAGGCAACAAAATACAAAGTGCAGAGCAGGTTAACGGAGTACAGCAAGATTTAACTTTTAAACCAAAAGCAAAGACGACAAGAAGTGAATGTAAAATTGGGTTCAGGTGCAAGCGAAGTGTCAAAGATGCAATGCAATACAGAGTGCGAGCAGGGGAGAAGCAAGTAGATTAGGGAGAGTTTAAGTCCAAAAGGGGGTGAAAGTAAGTCCAGAAAGGAGGGAACTAACCCATGGCTGTGGAAGTGAGAATGTCAAGGCAGGCCATACGTCTTAGAAGAATGTGGTGGCAACATTTTTGAAAGGTCTGGTGCTAGGGTGCAGAAAGGACCCAAAGTAGCATCCTGGTAGCGTACAGGGGCCTTCGTCTTGGGCCTTAGTCGATCTGGCCGGCTCCCGCCTCCTAGTTGCTCTTATTGGCCTATCAAGGCCAGGCAACCAATGGGAGGGATGGGAGAAGCCAGGCAAGGCCACTCGAGGCTCAAGAAAGCAGTGCAGCCATCTTGAAAGGGCCGGAGAAACAACAAGGCCAAGGCAGGAAAGATTTCAAAATATCAAAATGCACGTGGAAAGGTGGAATCAGGCAGGGGATATTACTTCCTGCAATCCACCAGCTGCCAGAAGTTAAATGACTTAATTTTCACAGATTTTGCAAATGGAGAAATGCGCACACATGCGCGAGCCACACCAACAAAAGCAAAGTCTTACCCCGGCAGTGTAAGGGTGACAGCAGCATTGATCGTTGTGCTGCAAAGGCAGGGCAGCATGGATCCAGCAAAGGATGTAGCTGAAGATAGGCAGGCAATGAGGCATAGCTTCCTTAGCTTAGCTTTAATGGGCACACATATGTTCCACGACCTTTGTACTGCTGGGGTATAGTCTGGGTAAATAGTGATTTTTGAGCTATCACATATTATCTGATCCCCTTTTCTGGAATGCCGTAATATCTCCCTGTCATGGAAGTTAAGGATCCTTGTGATCATTGGTCTGGGATGGGACCCAGGGCGTGGTCGTTTCTGAAGGGATCAGTGTGCTCTTTTAGTTGCAAACCCATATGACAGTTTTCCAGTGCCAATCTCTTGAAGCATTAGGTTTTCAATGTAGGAAGTCTGGTCACGTCCCTCAGCACCCTGTGGCACACTGAGTACTAGTATATTGTTCCTATGTGATCTGCCTGCATCTCTAATGTAGCATTTCGTCTTTCCAGCTCTTTAATCTTTGCCCCGAGATCTTTGGTGACCACAGTGTCGTTAAGTTGGATTTCTGCGCTCAGAGAGCTGCCTTACATCTTGTCTGAGCAACTGTACGTCAATCTTCACTTTGTCTATCTTGTGTCCAATGAGGCACGTAGGGCAGCAATTGCAGCTAGAACCTGGCAAACTTGAGGGTCAGGGGCGGAGGCTTGTAGTGAAGGTTGTTCCTTGGTCGGCACTGGGGGTGCATCTGTGTGTTTGTTTCTGCTGATAAATGGCTCCATGATGGTAGTTTTCGCCTTTTGTTCCGTAGGCGACATCTGGAGAGGTCAGTTGATGAGAAGCTGTGGGAGAATGACCCCAACACCACTCGGGCGTGGTCAAGTTCGGGGGAGAGTGAGTACAGCAGTTGGTGACAGGCGTGTCTCCAGGCACCAGCCTCGGTATTGCACACTTTGGGGGGGAGGGGCAGTTGGAGTCCTTTTTGTGCCAGGCGAGTAAGGCCAGCAATGCACGCTTCAGATTGATGCAGCTGTGCCTAGGTGAAGGAGGGGCAGTCAAGTTGCAGCCCTACCTGTTTCAGGCTGTTGTAGTGCTCCCCGGCCTTAGCAGGGGTTGCCTGCCCAGTTTTGTGGCTTTAGTGATTTTGTAGAAGGGGGGGAGGCAGTGAATGGACCCCCCATAGGTTGGCTGTGTATGTGGTGCTGGGGACAGAGTCGTACGTAAGCAGGCGCCAGCAGGGTAGAAGGTGAATGTTTGTAAATGGTGGCGTGGGGCTGGATCAAGGTACCTGTAACTGGTAGTGCATGTCTAGGCATAGACATGGGACTCCTCCCAGGGTCCCGCCTCCAGTGCTGAAGCCCGATCTGATGTGTAGCTCGCTGCCCAGCACTGAGTGCTCCGCGCCGCACTGCAGTGTCGCCGGGAGGCAGAGAGGGCCCACAGGCAAGCAACGTCCCAATCCTCAATCTTGGCTCTGCTGCGCCAGGGCCAGAGTGCCTCGCTTGCACCCCCACTGCGCTCACAAGTTGCCATTGGTGCCCCCCAGGAATGCCGGTCAGGAGCTCCAGGTAGGTGTGTGGTCTGTAGATGGCTTGGCTGGGGAGGGTCTCCGCCTGCAGCGCTGTTCTCCCGTACCGGGAAGATAGCTGTTTTAATTGCTTAGCCACGTGCCGGCTGCCATTTTGAGGCTTAGAGCGATGGGGGTCTCAGGGTGCGTTCCTTCTCCTTATGGGCTCCGATTTTTGTCGGAATAAGAGCGATTAAGGAGGCGATAGTTTCCCCCTACATGGGACGTCCCTTAGCATGTCAAACGTGTTAAGGGCTGCAATTGGGATCAGGACAGGATCTTCGTGGGAGCTCGAGACCTTCACGGCCTCATTGCATGGTCCCAACCTGATCCCCCTCCTAAAGCCCATCTGGAATGTCCCAAGCAGATTTATATTGTCTGTCCACTTTTCAAAATGACCTAGTATAAGGGAAGCGAAGATCTTGCCTGTGATATCCAGCATGGGCAGTATCTGGCAATTCTCGGGGAGTGTTCTACTAACCTTCTTATGGATGGGAATCCGTATAGCCCTACACCATGATTGCAGGATTACTCCTTCTGCACATACCGTGGTGTATAGAATTTTCTGAGGTTTTGCCCAGCAGTCAAGGGAACCCTTCATCACAGTGTTTGAGAGGCCAATAGGGCCAGGTGCTCTAGATCCTGTCGGGTGTATGATTTTAATGTTTATATCATCGAGGTCAAAGGGCACTGCAAAGCTGGTTGTAGTTGGGCTGTGTTTTGGTTCTAAAGGCATGACTGTTTTAAAGGTCTTACAGATGTACTCCTCCCAATTATGTTCACTTATACCACAGATGACTTGTTCTGCTTTCGGAGGGTTAAACGTTCTTAACAGTTTCCCCATTTTCCTTGTATTCTTACTTTTAACCACCAAAAGCAAATATTGCCATTGTGCATTTCTTGCTGCCCTCAGCCAGTCTCTGACCCAGTTCCTGTATTTGTTTTTCACCTTCCTTTTTGCTTGCTCTTTATTGAGGAAGTGCGGCCCAGCTCTTTCTATACTATGAAGTACTGCTCTCATTGCTATTCTTTTTCCTCTTATGGTTCTGTTATAGTGATGTCTAGTATCAGGTCGAGATAGCAGTGTGTAGCACCCCTTCTCTGTTGCCAGTTAGCTCATGTTCTCCTTAATCCAAGTCTCTGTTTCCTCAGCTGACATGTACTCTATTACACGTGGCATGCTACTTTGAATTTCGCTGGCGAACAACCTCGATATTTTGAGGTTTTCCTCTGGCCATGCAACGCTATTTCCTGCTGCATTTACATCTAAATCGCAGGTCATTCCCTCCGCTTTTCTTATAATCTTACCCGCCAGTGTAAGGGTTAGCATGACCTGGTCACTAAATTCGCTGGTTTCTATTTCTTTTTTGAAAAATATATTTTATTAGGTATTTCTCCAAATAAAACAAAATATTTGCATTGTCTATCTCCAATCGTTTGCATACAAACATCCCTTTCCTCCCAGCTCCCTCCCTAACACCAATACAAATAGTAACAATATGCACAGTACATGTCTCGCAAGAGTGAGACCCTTTTGGGTCTTTTTAGTGTTTAGTAGGGTGAAGTACCTGACTTTCGTCATGTGTGTCTTTTTATGATCACCTATGAGCATTTAGTCTGAGGGTGCTGATTTCAGGGGGGTTTGTAGTCTGGTGAAGTGAGTTCTTCACTCCTTAATGTGTTCCAGGTTATAATATCTTCAGAGCTTTCTCTTCTACCTGAATCAAGTGCTTCATACCATACTGCTGCCTCTGCCATGGACCATCTTTTCATATCCATCTACCATGCTTCTATACTCAATGATCTTCCATGTCATTGCTATTCTCTTTTTGGCCAGTATCCATGCAAGATCTATCAATCTCCTCATTACTCTATCTCTACTGGGGTACTTGTATATCCCCAAGAAGCATGCTTCTGCTGTCCATTCCTGGCCCTTTATTCCGCTTGCTTGCAATCGCTGCTCAATTGCCTGCCAGTATTCCCGAGTCTTTGAGCAGGAGCAGAACAAATGTCCCTTATCTGCTTTTGATTCACCACATCTTGGGCAGCTCTTTATTCCTGCTCCGGGAAATTGCGATATTTTCGGAGGTGTCATGTACGCCCTGTGGAATGTGTAGAATTGGGTCAGTTTCAGCGTGGCATTCCTCGAGACTCTCTTGGGGTATAGCATTGCCTTGGACCACTCATCGTCTGAGATTTCCCTATCTCTACTTCCCATGGCTGTTTCCATCTGATTAAGTCTTTGGGTATTGCTTCTAAGAGAGCCTAGTATATCCTGGAGACCATGTGTCCTCCCTCAGACACATCATATAGCAGTCCCAACGTCGGGTTTTCATTTTCTGGGTTTAGGGAGGTTGCCATATATATTTCAGGGCGCGTGTTAGACTGGTGTATATTATGTATAGGCCTTTATGAAACTCATGTGTTTTTACCAGTTAATGTGGTATTCCTGCAGAACAGAGGTCCTCCACTGTTATTACCCCCTTCTCCTCCCAATACGTACTATGAGTGAGATGATCCCTACTGCCCCCGTGTAAGGCCACTAGTGGTAACTTGGATGAGTAAGGCTCTTTCACGTTCAGTATCTTCTTGGTCCTAGACCATATCTTTCTGCCCAGTTGTAGGAGTGCCGGTGTGTCCGCAATTCTGGTTTCTCTAAAACAAAGTGCTTCTTTTAGGATGTATGGGGCTATGATGGAGCTCATTAGGGCATGGTCTATTGTTTCTGAGTCTGCCAGCCATCCGGCTACGTGTTGGAGCTGACGGCTAGATAATAGAGTTCAAAGTGTGCACACCTCCTTCTCTGTAGTCTGTATAAGACTTCTATTGCAACGCTATTTCTACCTTCTCCACATTTGAAACTACTCTGTGTCGAATTTAGCTCTCTGAAGAAGGCTCTGGTATGAGATATATGACATTAACGAAATGGTACAATTAATAGGGGAGGGGCTATCATTTTCAAAAGGGAAATTCTGTCCATCACTGAGCGGGGCAGTTTCTCCAAGAATTTAGTTGAGGCTTCTAGTCCCCTTTTCGCTTTTATTGTATTCTGTATGTGAGTATCTCTGATATCATGATTTGTGTTTATGCCCAAATAGCATAAAGTGTGGACTATCCATTGAAGGCCTAATCGGGGTAGCCAAGCTTCCTCCACCCCGCTAGGGGGGGAAGAGGCAGGATTTATTTTTGATTGAAATTCCAAATAGCATTGCAACGTTCCCTAGCACTTGTAGATATGTCTCGAGATTATACTGCAGCTGTTTCATGTATAGCAGCATGTCATCTGCATGGAGGGATATCGCGTGTAGTGACCCGTCTACTTGGACCCCTGTGTTTGTGAGTGTTTTCCTCATATATATTGCTAGGGTTTCTAGTGCCAGGATGTATAATAAGCGTGAAAGGGGACAACCCTGCCTAGTACCTCTATGGATCAGCAAAGGATCTGAGATGTGCTTCCCGGTGCGTACTCTCGCAGATGGGCTAGAATAGAGCATGCAAATCCATCTCATGAACCAACCCCCAACCCCTCCATGCCTTAATGGTCCAGGGATGCAAGCATCCATTCGCACCTGACCGAAACGAAGGCTTTAATAGCATAGAGTGCCACTACCGCACAGCCCTTGGGACTGTTGCGTGTTCTATCTATTACCGCCTGTAGTCACCTCAGATTTTCTGTAGTAGTTCTGCCTGGGACATAACCCGGTCCAGGTGTACTAGTGTCGTAACTACTTTTTAAAGTCTCTCTGCCAATCTGGCGTGAGCATGTTGGTGTCCTGATTAAGTAGTGCTATTGGTCCATAGGATTCGAATAATTTTTTTATCTTTACCAGGCTTTAGTATGGGGAGAATGACCGCTTGCTCCATGATATCAGTTGGTTTCCATTTCTCATATGCCTCTTGGAGAACTAGGAGTAATTGTGGGGCAGTTGGGTCTGTGTATTTCCTATAAATCTTGGCTGGGAGACCATCAGTCCTGGAGTTTGTCCTGCTGGCAATGCGGCTATGATCTCCTGTATCCCTTGTATGGTAAGTGGGGCATCTAGCATCTCTTTTTGTTCTGCTGTCACTATGGGCAGGCCGATGTCTTCTAAAGTTTCTATAATTTCCGGCTCTCGGGTGTCGGAGTTGTCTTTGTAAAGACTACAATAGAAGTCCCTGAAGGTTTTATTGATCTCTTTCTGTGATCTGCAGCTGTCCCTGCATTCATCGATTATTTCTACAACCTCTTCTCTTGTATCGTGGTGTCTGACCAGCCAAGCTAAAAGTCTACCCAGTTTATCACCTTGCCCATGTAATTTCACAGTGTATTTTGCATAGATGAAGTTACCTAGTCTCTCCCAGTGCTCGAGGCACTGTTGTCTAAGCACTATGAGTGTTTCATCTGCTTTCTTTACTGCAGGATCCGACCCTTCAAATATTTTGATCTCGGCCTCCATGTTTGCGATATGTAGACTTTTTGAACTTGCCCCCCACCTCATCCCCCGCTTTGGCTATTGCTGCTCCCCTTATAACTATTTTAAAGGCGTCCCATACAATTTGCATGTCTTCTACACTCCCTGGATTATGTTCAAAGTACTGTTCCACCTGACGTTGTAGTTCTTCCCTAAATGAGCTATCCCGGAGTGCCTCTGCTCTTAATTTCCATTTGGGTATGGGGTCAGGGTGATCTGAGAGTATCCATTCTATTTTCATTGATGTGTGGTGTGAGAGTGTTCTACCTTCGTATGAGGCACTCGCAACGTTTCCCAAATGTTCTCTTCCTGTGAATACATTCTATATTAATATAGTCTTGTGTGGACCTTGTGAACACTCGAGAAGAACGAGAATTCCTTCTTTTCCCTGTGTGTCCACCTCCATATTTCTTGTAGGTCTAGTTCCTTTGTTAATATGTTCAGAGCTTTAGTCGGAGGAGATGGAGTTCGAGATATGCAGCCTGATCTATTCAGGGCTGGATCTAATCTACAGTTAAAATCCGCCCCCCAATCCACATCACACCGTTATAAGGGATACATTTGGCGTATAGGGAGCGGTAGAATGCTGTTGCGTTGTGGTTGTGCGAATAGGTGTTATACCGATTTTCATTTTTGTCCCGGAGTTTGTGTATCATTATCAGTCTCCCCTCTGGGTCTGTGTGGGTATGTAGAAAATGGAACGGTATCCCGGTGGCTATCCATGTTAGGACCCCTCTGGCGTAGTTAGTGTATGCGGACCCAAACCCCCTACCCCTCCATTTCCCGAGGATTTGGATCTGTTTAGGCAGTGTTAAATGGCTGTTTCTTGAAGCAAGGCTATGTGGACCCCCTTGCGGCATAGGTATGACATCACTCTTTCTTTTGATGTAATTATTGAGGCCACGCACGTTCCAAGTGGCTATCTTGAGGGGCTCAGTCATCTGAGTGTGGCTTTCAGTTCTGTATGTAGTTCTCTCCCAGACGGGGCTTTTCATGTTATTAGTGTGTCTTATCTTGGGGGGGGGGGGGGTAAGTGCTCTGCCGAATGGGTAGTAGTTGCGCCCTTCCAGTCGTCAGATACTTCTCTCTCTCCCTCATTCTGTGTCTCCTTGGCTCCCCGGGGGGCCAACTTTGTTGTCTCTGTTCGTAATATTGAACCATAGATTCTTGTTGCGTTAGTTCCTATGTGGCTGAATGGACTGTGGTATAACCTAAACAGAGTAACTATAACTGTAACTGTAACGTAACTTGTAACATAGTTCCCACTGGTGTTGACCCGTACAGACTTAGCCACCAGCAGTTCCTGACGCATCCCAGGATTCGGTGGTTGAGTACCGGGGGTAATCTTAGATCATCAAAAAGAAGGTGTGTGTTCAAGTTCCCAGGCTCGACGTAAGGGAGGACCGGGAATGGAGGTGATGATGCCCGGTTGCTGGGCCTGCAAACGTCCAAATTGACCAAGCTTAAAAGCCAGAATGTGTGATTTGCCCAAAAAGTTCGACCAAATCACGCATTCAGTGCTGGGGGCTGTGGTGATGTCCCCGCACCCTTGCTCTCTATATTGTGCGAGGGGTTTGCGGGGGTGTCCCCCAGCAACCATTCCAAAAAGCCACAAAAAAAAAAGGAAAGGACCCTGCAACGCCGGTTCACGATCATGGAGCCTTTCTTTGGTCGGTACAAACGGAGCTTGTCTCCTTTGGATTTGGATAGTATAGTCTGGATATATTGCCAGAGCTGCGGAGTCTCTGCAGATCTCTCCCCCGATCTAGAGTAGACCAGGATTTTTTCCTTATCCCAATAGTTACGGATTTTAGCAATGATTGGTCGCCGCAGAGCTCCTTGTGGGGGGTTTCCTTGTGAGTGCTCTGTGGGCTCTTTCTACTGTGAAAACTTGCGACAAGGCTCCCGGTCCAATTTCATGAAGGAGCATATTTTCTATAAAGTTAGTAGGTTCTCTGCCCCCTCTGGTAGTCCCAGCATTCTGATGTTACTTCTCCTCGCTCTCCCCTCGCTGTCCTCAGCCCTTTCTTGTAGCATATGGATTTTGGCCGTTAAGTCTTGGACTGTTATCTAGTGCCTCGTGGTTGATGAAGTCTCTTCTAATTGCTTTTCTGTGTCACCTACTCTGCCTGCAAGCTTGCAGACATCCTGACGCAGGAGACTCATGTCACATTTTATTTCCCCTATGTGGATCTCCATTGGTGGTTCGCATGGCCGTGATCGCCTCTAGGTTCTCGTCTTTTTGTTGAGGTTCATGTTCCCTGTTCTTTGGGTGATCCTCTGGCTGTGTGGGATACGGCTTTGGATCATTTTTCTTTGCGTATGTTTGAATCACTGTCAGCTTTAGCTTCAGGGGCTGTGTCTGTTTCTGTGGCTTGCTCAGGTAGTGTGGTCTTACTTGTCCGGGTAGTTCTAGCCCTCGTAGGAGGTCCAGAATCAGATTCCCAGCCCTCAATGTTGATAATCGAGTATGTGTTTGGACACTTGCAGCTTTAGGTGCTGGATGGTCTTATTAGGAGTTTCGGTGTTCTATTGCAGCCCAAGGGGGAACTTGGGCTGTTGCCTGATTTAATTATCTTGCTTACTTCACAGACTTGCGGAAGCTCCTGGGTTATCTGCTGTTAATGCTGCTTTCCAGACTCTAAGGGGTGAGGCAAAGTAACTGACTGTGTGTCTGAGCCAGCTGGTGAGGGATGGTCCCCACGCGCCTCTCTTGTGTTGTATAGGGCCTGAAGGGAGGAATGCTCTGCCCACTGTGGCTGCTTGCTGCTTTAATGGGAAGTATGCTTCTTGTGGCACGTTAGGAGTTGCCTGATGCCATCTGTCCAATATGCTCCCAGTGGGTTTATGTGGGTTCGCAGGCTTCTCAGCTGCGGACTCCGAGGCTTAGAGGCGAGGCGGCTGCTGCCATGTGCAGACCCACCGGTGCGTTGTACATTTCTCGCGCCATGCGCACGTCACTGTGGATCTGGGGAAGAAAGTGCTCCAGCTGCCTCTGTTTGTATGTTGACTCCTCGGTGGGCTGCCCGTGGGCAGATGCACACTGTTCCGGCTTCTTGCCGGTCTGCTGCTACTTCGCACCGTGAACCCACCCTAGTGCGGGGACCCTGTCGATGCTGCATGCGCTGCTGGAGCTGCCCTTTGATCTTACCGGCTAGTATCCTGCGCTGGGCATTAGCTCCTGTTTTGTTCGGCCAGGGCTCCGGTAGGGCTCCTCAAGGCTGCATGGAGTCTGCCGGGACGTCTCCTCTCAAGTTGTCTCCATATATTTCTCTTTGGTTACGCTGTCGGGGCTTCCGCAGTGCGCTGGTCGGTGTATACCGCCAGAGTTCTCCCAATCGTCGTTGTATTTTTGGGAATGTTTGGTCACTTTCTCGCACGCAGGATCAAGTTTGCCAGGATCAGGCGGGGAGCTCTCATTAGTCACGTCCTCCTCACATCACGGCTGGCCATGCCTCCCGTTGGTTTCTATTTCTAACATCCTAATCAAGGGAATCATATCAGTATTACAAAAGAGATAGTCTAGTCTAGGTGTCTTCTGGCCATTTTTCCAAGTGTACCTGGCTGGTCTGTCTCCCATTAAGCTGGTAACCGTCCCAATCTCTTAATGCTTCAACCCAAAGTTTTCCCTTTGGGGTGATGATGTTATCACCCATTTCGGGCAGACCATGCACAAAGTCAGTTTCTGTTCAGATTTACAAATGCATTGTGCGTTTAAGTCCCCTCCCAGTATTATCTTTTCACCTCTATACATAGTATTTATTTCACATATAATTTCTTCCACTAATTCTATAATAGAGATTGTATTTGTCATACCGGGAGGATCATATATGTTAATACTGGTAAAATGTATGCCATGGGATGGGAAGGTAACTCTCACTGGCAGCACAAAAGGTGAGAATTGTTCTAGATTAATTCTTGTAGCTTGTATTGAGTTTCTGACTCTGATGGTGAGGCCTCCGTAGGGTCGCTGTCAAGTTTCAGCAATATCGCCTGGGAGCCTTCTACAGACAGCAAATGGTAGAAGTCGCAGGTATTCCACGTATCCTACGACCAATTTCAATTGGTCGTAGAGGCTTTTTGGGCGCTGTTCTGTACCACCCAATTTAGCACGTTCAATACATTTTCTTGCAGTGAAGTCGTGCAATTCTTTACCCCCAAATTGCTACTGCAGGTCTTTAATGTTTCCCATAGCTTCTCTGCTGGCAAGCTCACAGATGCCTTTGGTTGTATTACTTCTATCGCTGCATCTAATTCATATCCCAGCTCATGGTATCTGCGTTTATAGTGTCTTGACATATTTGCAGTTTCTGTTGAGGTGCAGTGTATTCTACTACATTGCTGCTTTGAGTTTTTAATGGGTTCGAAGTATTCAAAATCCAACGTGTCTAGTATTCTCAGTGGGATTATCATCAGGATTTCTGCCATGTTGATGTGTGGTTTCTTTTTCGTAGCCATATGATTTATACTTTTTATGATGAATGTCGGCTCATTTCTCCTCGTTATTCCCACCAGCGGCCTATCATCAAGAGCGCTGGCATCTGGTGACTTGGGCTGCGGCTGATCCTTTATCCTGATATAATTATAGCCAAGATTACTCTCTTTTTGCACGGCATGCATGCTCACCACAGTCAGGTCATGGATTGGTAAAGAAAATGTCAGTGATCTCATTGCCTTCATTTTCACTTGCACGTTGCTCGTTCACTTGCCAACTTGTTAGTGTTCCTTTTTGCGCACCATGACTCCTTATTTCTTATTTATTTTCCTTTTTTTTTTCTTTCCTTTTTTCCTTTACTTGTTCTTTAGAAGACACAACTGTATTTTTTTCTTTATTTAGACCCGTTTCACTTGGTAATGATTTTTTAGGAACTTGTGTCCTAAGCTGTTTTTGTTGTATGCGTTGTTTCCTAGTAAGGTGTATGATGGAGATTTCACTCGTTTAATTTGCAGTGCCCTCAATTGCCACATTTTCTGCACTGTTGTTGCTAGAAACAGTGATTGGCCTTTCCTCTTGCCGCACTGCGGTATTGTGTCTATCAAGTTCCACTGCAGTGATTAATTCATCCAGATCTTTGTCTCCATCTATATCCTGTGGAATATTTTTGTTCTTGAGTCCGCCTATTACTTCGTCCAGATTATTGCTGTTCATGTGTAACATGGATGATCCAGCGTTTAGCCAGGACGCAGGTAAGGTCCTTCATTTTGGCTAGTGGGGCTTCCGTTTGAACAGCCCTAATAGGCACGCCTCCGTCGGTAACATGGTGCAGCCTGTGCAGGTTCCAAGACGTGCTGCGGACTGGGACGTATCTCGCCTGATCCGGGTGCACCAATGTGCCAATCACTCTTTTCAGTCTGGCTGCCAATAGTGCTGCCAGTATTTTGCAGTCTTGATTTATCTTCGAGAGTTGCCTGTACGACTCAGTCTAGCAGGATTTCCCAGCCTTCAGTATCAGTGTTATTACTGACTTACTTCAGGCTAGTTGGGAGTATGCCCTCTTCGAATGCCTCCTCCATCATCTGCAGGAGGTGTGACGTGAGTTCCTTGTAAAATTCTGACGGGAACCCATCTGTCCCCAGTGTTTTGCCCGCGGGTAATGTGTTATAATCTCTTAGTTCCTCTTCCGTGAGTGGTGCGTCGAGCATGTCCGCCCGCTCCCTGTCCAGCTGGGGAAGTTCTGTCTCCCCGCATGCTTCCCCTATTTCCTCTGCTCTATCCTCTCTGTCTGGCTCATACAGACTCCAGTAAAATCTCCTGAACACCAAGTTGATCTCCCCTTGGGCCCTTGACTCCTCGATGCATTCATCTTTAATGGCGCTGATCATCTGCCTATTCTCGTCAGCCCTGCATTGCCATGTCAACAATTTGCCGGGTTTATCTCCTCCCTTGTGGAGTTTTTCCACCTATTTTCTGTAGTCGTGTCTACCTAGTCTTTCCCAGGCTACTATGCATGTCTGTCTCAGTTATCCCCCTTCTCCATCGTCCTGCTGCTCCCTTCCCTCTGCCTGCGCTTCCATTTGTCCCTCTTTATCAGATATTGTGTTCAGTAGGTCCTTTTGAATTCCACTCGCCTTTCCGATTGCCTACCCATCACTACTTTGAAGGATTCCCATAGGGTACCCGCACTGCCAACGCTACTGTTATTGACCGTTATCCTCCTTCCCAGGTGTTCTCTGTAATATTCATCTAACAGTGCGTCCGCTCATAGTCTCCATGTTGGGATAGGGGCCTTGTGTGCTGTGTTCTGCCATGTTACTATCAGTGGCGCGTGGTCTGAAAGGACCCTAGCTCTGTATTCCACTGCCACAAATTCCCCCAATGCCTCAGTGACGGTGTGCATGTAGTCCATGCACGTGTATACTGTGTGTGGGCTAGAGTAATAGGAATACCCTCTTCTGACCCTATTCAGCTGCCTCCATACTTCTTTTAGCTTTAGTTCGCTCATTAGGTTCCCTTGCGCTTTAGAGGTGGGTGCCCTTTTTCTTGTTTTGTGTCTGATCTGTCTAGCAGTGGGTCCAGGGTGCAGTTGACGTCGCCTCCCCACAGCCAGAGAGCTCCTCTGTATGGCACCAGGAGCAGGCACAGGGACCTAAAGAAGGCGGTAGCGTCATGGTCATGGTTGGGTGCATATGTGTTAATTATACAGACTTCTCTCTGTTCCAGGAGCCCATGCAAAACCGTCATCCGACCTTTGCTGTCACACTTGGTCAAATATCTTAAAGGGGACCATGCAGGCGACCCATATAAGAGTGCCCCTCGCATATGTCGAGCCCTTAACTACCCCTCGCCATTTCCTCCCTATTGTGGATTACCTGGCAGCTTGCTAGATACGTCACCTGCAGGAGCGCTACTTGCACCCCTTTGTTGATGAGTTAAGTGTGGACCCTGTTCCTCTTGATGTAGCTGTTAAGTCCCCTCATGTTCCAGGAGGCAATTTTAATGCTACCCATTTTCCCTCTGGGGGTCTCCCTTTTGGGACGTCCCACGCGCCCTCATGCTCCCCCCCCCGTTCTCATCCTTCCCCCACCCCCAGCTAACCCTTTCCAGCTGCGCGCGCACCCCGCCATCCTCCCGCAGTCCCTATAGTTGTGCATTTTCCTCCCGCCCGTCCCTGATCCCATCCCTAGTTAAGGGGCCGAGCGTGCAAATCAACCTTACATAAAACTCCCCAACATTAACAAGTGGCCAACGGAACAGGGTCCGTTCGGGCACAGCTGCTTCTCGTGCCAACCAGTGTCCCCCCCCCTACTCTCACCAGTTCCACATGCAGCAGCGGAGTGCTTCCAGGCGCACTCCAATCGAGGTCCGATAGGATTGGCTGGGATGTGCGAAGCACCAGTCCTGCTCCGCAATCCTGCCGTCTGCTAGCTGGGGTCCCCAACTGTCTCATAGTCCAGCAGCAGCCTCCATCCTGCTCCTTGTCTTCCTTGTAACTAGTGCCTAGATGCCCATGGGGCTTTGTACGCTGCTAATACAGTGCCATCAACAGTCGAGTCTATAAACTACAACACACACCACAAGCCTTAAAGAGTCCCTTCCAATACTCAAATCCGGTATTAGGATACTTTATCCTCTGTACTCAACTCTCTCAGTACATTTAGAAGACCTTGGATTTAGCCCGTCTGGTGCACCTTTGTCATTTACTGGCAATGCTTGTACATAAAGATAAGCGGGGAGCCTCGATAGTGCATCTAGAAGATATTAAGACAACCGGTCTATCACACCTAGAAGATGCAATATGATAGCTTGTCTATGTTGCTTGGAAGACTTGGCTAGCCCACCTAATTACTTATCTTGGTCAAAATGCACACACATTCTAACCCTCTACGAAAATGTTCCATAGTCTGGACTGCTGTCCCCGATGGTGTTCCCACCACAAGCGCGTTGAGACTATGGTAATAGTAAAAGGCGCTATATAAATGACCACTACAATTACAAATATGGCCTATGACAGCACGTTTAGGCTCTTTTGATCGCCAATATGGTGGCTATTATGCTCTTTCATTAAAAAGGACCTACTGCCATAAAGGTGAACTAATGGTGTTATGTGGAGTAGAATTAAAGAAGACTCTTAAAAATAGTTGGTTGAAAAAAAAACAGAAGGTATAATATGGAAAATATTTAAATCTCTGAAAATATCTCCCTGTTGAGCCTATCTGCTGGGATTCCAGTTGAACATCATTATATTCCTTAGCCTAATGAGGAAAATAGCCCTTGTATTAAAATATTATCTAAAATCGCCTCATATTTTTATCTATCATAAAGGAGGATCTATTGTGTTGAAAGATCAGTTTCGTAAAATACATGGTTGATGGTGAAAACGTTTTCTGTGTCAAGTTTGTCATTTGAGTGAAGATATTAAATTTGGGAGAAAATAAGCCTGGATAAGTAAAAATTAATAGCATGGATACATTATGCAACTATGAAGAAATAGGAAGTCGAGATTCCTTGGTAGAATACAAAAGAGCACTTACAAGGTTTTTAGAAATAAAATTTTGTCAGGTGTTCGCTAGTAAGAAAAGGAATAGATTTCTTTTTTGTTCTTTTTGAATCGTCTAGATTTTGACATACTTGGAGGTTGGGAACGGATACCGAAAGATAGAAGAATGTAGTCTTTGTAGATTGATTGACTAAGCAGAATCTTTTAAACATCATTATTTATTTAGAAAGCCAAGTCTTTATACAAGATCATGTAAAATTCTTAGCGAAGGCAAGAATCCTTTTGGCTGAGGATACTAAGAGGTGATCAACTTTCACTTAAGTTTAGCAGCAGTGGCATTTGGGGAATTTAAAGAGCAAATCTGGAATTTTAGATTGCTTATGAAATAATGTGAAATATCTGAATATTTATATTTTATTTTTAGATTAATGTGCAAGTATTATCTGAATTGTAATCTGTATGGTTTGATATCAACCAAAACATAGTGGCATTATGAAAACTGTATTTTTGGAGTAAATGCAAGTGTTATTTTCAATTAATGTTATTACATTTGCATTTTGAGAGCAAGTAATGACGCACTGCAGGAACGTTGTTTGTAATCAACCAGTGTCCGACATCAGGCAGGCACACCAGTTGGCGTCACTCGTCTGATTCTCCCCTGTTGTTAAGCCAGAAGGATGTTTTTCATTGAACTCGCCTCTTGCAGTTTCTGTGCCTGGTGTATCCACTGCGCAACTTTACAAATGTTACTTCGAGGGGATTGGGTCCTCCGACGTATTCCATATCTATGACATGTAATCACCACAGCTGTGCTGCTTCGGAAACTTTTTCGGCGTCTGCGTCCTGCGTCGATGACGTCGATGCGCCGCCGTCGAGGACCTCCTCCGACGTCCGACGTCATCCGATGTGATAAGTAGGACGCACGACGCCAGTAGCCTCAGTTCCGTTTTTTCCACGAACGTGTTGCTTCGTGTTTCTCGGTTCTAGCCTCGACTCATTGGAGTTCTGTTCTTTCCGGTTCTTCGAACCTGTTCGTTTGTGATAAATATTCCTTCGACGATGTCTTCCACTTCGTCTTCAACCCCGCGTCCGGGCTTCAAGAAGTGCGGGGAGTGTGGGTCCAAGATGTCGGTGACTGACTCGCACGATGCCTGCCTCTGGTGCCTCGGGGAGGCCCACGACACGGATGACTGTGTCGACTGCCTGTCGCTCACGTCCAAGGCCTTACGCGAACGTAAGAAGAAATTGTCGGTAGGTCGGGTGTCCAAGCCCCGGAAGTCGAAGTCGGCGGGGCTTTCGACGGATGATTCGAGGGGTGACTCTCCGCGTCATCGTCGGAAGTCTCGTCGGTCTTCTTCTAGGAGTCGGTCTCGCCACTCCTCAGCCTCTTCGAGGCATTCTCGGAAGCGCCGACACCGGTCGCCTTCCAGGTCCTCTTCGGAGGACTCTGCCCGGCACGTCGGTTACCCCACCAGCCGTGCGACGCCGGAGGAATGGGCTTCCTTCGGGAAGAAGATGTTGGCGATTCTTGAGTCGCAGGGTACTCAACCGTCCGCGCCCCCGAGTGGGGTCGGTCGTGAGAGGTCGAGAGCCACCGCTCGCAAGAGTGGTCGGCGTGAGTCACGGGAGAGGTCCCGTTCGGACAAGGGGGCTCGTTCTCGCCGTACCCGTTCCAGGTCCCGGTCCTCGACACGATCGAGACCGTGTGCACCTGTGATGTCTTCGAGGAAGACATCGACGTCTGAGGCGTCGAGGGCGTCGACAGGCTTTCTCGAGGCTCCGGCTCCGAGGAAGTCGTCGAAGCCGTCGACGGTCAGGTCGTCGAGGGACACGCTCGGAGCTCCGGCTTCGAGGGCTGTGTCGACGCCGCCGATACTGGAGGCGCTGCATCTGACGTCGACGCCGGTTTTCTCGACGCCGATTCGCTCGACGCCATCGACGCCTTTCGTGTCGGAGGTGCCCCGTGTCTCGGGTGTTCCCCCTAGGAAGGCTCTGGTTAAGAGCAGGCACTCTCGGGTGCCTTTCCACCACTTGGATTATATTTCAGAGGCGGATGAGGATTCGGATGGCCTGGTTCCTAGTCAGGTGCCGGATGACATTGTCTCGGGCCATAGTCAATTTGACGATTTGAGGCAGTCGCTGCATGATGCCAGTCGGCCTGAGCCTGGCTCCCATGCCGATTCCTCATACCGGCGCCTTATGGCTAGGGTGTCTGAGTATCTGGGATGGTCTGCTCCCCCAGGGGAGTTTGTGCAGGATGATCTGATGGACATCCTTGATGTTGGTCCCCCAACTGACCCGGTACTGCCGTTCCATATGGCTTTACAGCGTAGGGTGGCGGCGGCTTGGACTGCTCCGGAGAGTCTCCCGGCAGTGGGCAGATCCTTGTCGCGAAAATACCGTCCAGCCAGTGGCGACCCCTGCTACTTGACCAGGCACCCCACTCCGGAAAGTTTGGTGGTGCAGGCGGCCACGGCCCCGGCAAAGCAGGCGTCGTACCCTACCATCCCTCCTGATAGGGACGACAAACGTTTTGATGGCTGGGCGAAGAAGGTGTTTTCTTCTGGTGGTATGGCGCTTCAGGCGGCCAACTCCGTTTGTGCCTTGTCGCGTTTCACGCACACTCTGTGGAACTGTGTTGCGTTAGCGGCTGAACATATTCCCGAAGGGGTCGAACGGGATGGTTTCCTTGCTATGGTCCAGGATGGTAAGGATGCCATGTGTGAGTCCGTTCAGTCGGGTTTGGACTTAGCTGAATGCGTCAGTAGGTCCATGGCGGCGAGCACCGTGATACGCAGGTTTGCGTGGTTGCGGAAGTCGGGGTTTGCTCCTGATGTGCAGTCCCGGCTCCTCAACATGCCCTTTGATGGTGAACATCTTTTTGGCAGCAAGGCTGACGAGAGCCTTGAGCCTTGAGAGGTTGCAGACCTCAAAAGCTGCAGCGAAGTCGTTGGGCGCTGCAGTTCGCCAACCTCCGCTTTTTCGTCCTAGGGGACAGCAGTGGAGGGGTGGCTCCTTTCGCTATTACTCGTCCTTTGGTAGAGCGAGAGGAGCTGGCAGTCAAAGGGGCCAACGCAGGGGTACCAGAGGTGGACGACAAGGTACCCGTGGTGCCAAGGCCGCTCGGGCAGTTGCCTCTTTGCCCTCAGGTAACGCCGCAGCCGCTCCTACTCAGGTCATGAGGCCATGTGCCATGGTTCGCCGGTTGGGGGAAGGCTGGCGCAGCATCTTGTAGAGTGGCGTGCCATTACTTCAGATGTGTGGGTTCTGGAGATCATAACCCACGGCTACTGTCTTCCCTTTCGGCACAGGCCTCGCGACAATCCACCGGGGAACCTCTCTTTGAAGTGTCCGGATCCGCTCCTTGCGCAGGAAATTCAAGCCCTGCTGGAGAAAGGCGCCATAGAACTGGTGCCTGTAGCGGAGAGGAACAAGGGATGGTATTCCCCTTATTTTTTGATTTCGAAGAAAGACGGGGGTTTGAGACCCATCATGGACTTGCGCGGTTTGAACAAACTCCTCAGGAAGGACAAGTTCAAGATGGTTACTCTCTCTCAAGTCCTCCAGGCCCTTCAGCTTCAGGACTGGTTGGTGTCACTCGACCTCAAGGATGCTTACTTCCATGTGCCGATCCATCCCAAGCACAAGAAGTACCTGAGGTTCGCGGTTGACGACTCGCACTTTCAGTTTCGGGTCCTGCCGTTCGGTTTGACCTCCGCCCCGAGGGTTTTCACCAAGCTCATGGTGGTGGTGGCAGCGCATCTCAGGCAAGGGGGGATTCACGTCTACCCCTACCTGGACGATTGGTTGATCAGGGGGTGCTCTCCCGAGCAAGTCCTGGATCATCTGTCCGTCGCCTGCCACTCCCTTCACAGGCTTGGCTTCTCCCTCAATTTAAAGAAGTCCCATTTGACGCCAACACAGAGGCTCCAGTACATCGGAGCAGTGCTCGACACTTCCCTGGGGCAGTGTTTTCCTCCCCAGGTGAGGGCTCTTCACATTCAGCAGATGGTGCTCAAGTTTCAGCATGCCCAGACGCTCCCGGCGTTCGAGTTCTTGAGGTTGCTCGGCCTCATGGCATCCTGCATTCTTCTGGTGCCAGAGGCTCGCCTGCGGATGAGATCTTTGCAGTGGGCACTCAAGACGCAATGGTCGCAGTCCTCCGGCAGGATGTCGGACCCGGTTCAGGTGCCGCCCTCGGTCGCCCGGGACCTTCTGTGGTGGGCTGTCGAAGGCAACTTGATGAAGGGGGCTCCGTTTTGGCTACCCTGGCCGGAGGTGACGATCGTGACGGATGCATCCCTCACGGGATGGGGAGCTCATGCCAACGGGCTGACAGTCAGCGGTCGTTGGTCTCCGTCGGAGTCCAGACTCCGTATCAATCTGTTGGAGCTGAGGGCCGTCAGGCTAGCCCTGAAGGCTTTTCTGCCGACTGTGCGAGGAAAGGCTGTCCTGATCATGACGGACAACACTGTGGCCATGCACTACCTCAACAAAAAGGGGGGGGCAGGGTCACTTCCTCTGTGCAGGGAGGCGATGCAGCTCGAGTTCTGGGCCATCCGGCAGGAAGTTTCGATCTCGGCAGTTCATCTGGCCGGAGACGAAAACGTGACGGCGGACGCTCTGAGCAGGCAGAGCGCGATCTCTCACGAGTGGGAGTTGGCTCAGGAGATTCTCCTGGAGATCTTCGCCCTTTGGGGGACCCCTCAAGTGGATCTCTTCGCCTCCAGTGTCAACCGGAAGTGCGAGAGGTTTTGCTCGCGGGAATTTCCTACGAAAGGAGCCTTAGGCGACGCGTTTGTGGTGGAGTGGTCATTCCCGCTGCTGTACGCGTTTCCTCCAGTCCCCGTCATCCCGCAAGTGCTGCGGAGGTTGCGGAAGTTCGGTTCCCGGATGATCCTCATTGCTCCGGCGTGGGCTCGGAGGACGTGGTACCCGGACCTTCTCGACTTGTCCATCTGCCCTCCACGTCGTCTTCCCTACCGAGACGATCTGCTCTCACGGGAGGGGGGTCAGGTTCTCCATCCAGAGGTCGGATCCCTCAACCTTCACGCTTGGCTTCTGAAAGGTTGAGGTATAAGGATTGGGACCTCCCTGAAGACGTGATGGAGGTGTTGCTTTCGGCCCGAAGGCCCGCAACTAAGTCTCTGTACCGTTGCCGTTGGCGTAAGTTCTGCGACTGGTGCAGAGTTCAGAATGTGGATCCTTTTGCATGTGACATCCCCATGGTTCTGTCCTTTTTGCTTTCTTTGGCCCACAGGGGCTTGCAAGTGGGTACCATTAAAGGTTACCTGGCGGCGCTGTCCATCTTTAAGCGCTCATCTGAAGAATGTTCTTACTTTAAAATCCCTTTAATTTCACAGTTTCTGAAAGGGCTCACTAATGTGTTCCCTCCGTCGCCTTTCCTGGTGCCCGGTTGGGATTTAAACCTTGTTCTTAGGTTTCTTATGGGTGCTCCGTTTGAGCCTTTACATTCTTGCCCTTTGAGGCTGTTGACTTTGCAAACTGCGTTTCTAGTTGCGGTTACTTCCGCTCGCAGAGTGAGTGAGTTACAGGCACTTTCTGTTAAGCCACCCTTCACTGTATTTCACAAGGACAGGGTTGTCCTTCGAGTTCGTCCTTCTTTTCTTCCAAAGGTAGTGACGGAATTTCATTTGGCCCAGAAGATTGTTCTTCCGGCTTTCTATCCTCCTCCGCATCCTGGTAAGGAAGAGGAGAGGCTCCATAGGCTTGATCCTAGGAGAGCTTTGAGCTTTTATGTTTCTCGCATGTCCCGGGTCAGAGTGGACGATCAACTCTTTATTGGTTACGCTGGTAAGCGCTTGGGGCAAGCTGTGACGAAACAGACTTTGTCACGCTGGATTATTTTGGCCATCTCGGAGTGTTACCGCTTGGCGGGTAAGGACCCACCGGCTGGCTTGCGGGCCCATTCTACCAGGGGCGTGGCTGCATCTACTGCCCTGCAGAGGGGTGTTCCTATTCGCAACATCTGTGATGCTGCCACCTGGGCTTCAGTACATACATTTGTACGGCATTATTCCCTCGATTCCATCAGAAGGCAGGATCTGGCCTTTGGCAAGGCGGTCCTTTGCTCTGCTATTTGATTGGCTATTCTAAATTTTGTTTCTAAATTCTTTCCCTCCTCCTTGATTTGGTACTGCTTTGGGAGTCTGTCATAGATATGGAATACGTCGGAGGACCCAATCCCCTCGAAGAACAAGTTACTTTCTTACCTGGTAACGTTCTTTCGATGGGATGGTCCGACGACGTATTCCATATCGCTCCCACCCTGCCTTCCCCGCTGCAGAATTTCTGTTGCGATTGCAGCTTACGTTCCGCAAGGCTTTGTGTCGGACTGGCAGTTGACTAATGTCACACGTTCTGGGGGAAAAAACTACAACTGAGGCTACTGGCGTCGTGCGTCCTACTTATCACATCGGATGACGTCGGACGTCGGAGGAGGTCCTCGACGGCGGCGCATCGACGTCATCGACGCAGGACGCAGACGCCGAAAAAGTTTCCGAAGCAGCACAGCTGTGGTGATTACATGTCATAGATATGGAATACGTCGTCGGACCATCCCATCGAAAGAACGTTACCAGGTAAGAAAGTAACTTGTTCATCAGTTTGGAAACATTTGCAAAGTATATGCATAAAAGCCAAAGTTATAAACAGGGTTGGAAAATGTGCATTACTCGAGCAAAAAGAGCCATAGGGAAGTTTTCTTCTCACCTACAGCAAACTCCGATGGAAGCACTTAATAATAAAACCATGTTTTGTTTGGTTCGAACATCTATACACAGGTTAGGTGGGTCAAAATGTCCCAATACGATTTATGGAAAGTTTGGGATTGCAAATTAACTCATGGGTTCCCATGGCATCAATGTGGGAATTAAATTGAGTCTGCAAACTAATCTATGGACTGTGACAGTACTTACTGCAAGGTGTGATTGATGAGGGAAGGGAACAGTTTCTTTTTTTGAAAATCATATTTTGCGTTATAACATTGTATAGCATATTTAAACATGAATCTCCATGACACAATTATAACGTATCCCCCTTGTTCCCCCCCACTCACCCCCAGTTCCAGCTCTCATACATAGTCCACCTAGCGAGTTATTGGAGAGCGTAACAATGTTTATTCAATTGTCTCTTTGCACACTGGAGTTTTGGGCCAAACATTAGGCAACTTTCAATTAGTCCAGTTGGCAGCGGCCTTTCCCGTCTGGGGGGGGTGGAGCCCCCTGTGTAATTCTGTCCCAGTAGGCCAGGCGTCCATATTTTTCAAAAAAGGGGAGCCATAGTTCTTCGATATTTGATTTGGGCTCCTTGATCAGATGAGTGAGGAACTCCATATCGTAAATGGCCCGTACTTTCGTGACCCATACCTTTTCTCCCGGCATACCGGGACTTTTCCATTTCTGTGCCAGACAACACCTGGCCGCCACCAACATGACCTGCAACATGTGACCCTGACTTCCCTCGTGATCATCCCCTATGTCAATTCCAAAGAGGAGGAGCCCGGGCACAGGGACCTTTCACCTCCATCCACCCCTTTGATCCAGGATAGTACCTCTCCCCAATATGTCTGGACCACCGGGCACCTCCAACACACATGGATGTAGTCGCCTTTTACCTTCTTACATTTCCAGCAGTGCGGGTCATACCCCGCCCTCATTCTGGCAGTCCTCTGCGGGGGGGTAGTGCCACCTGTGTATTACCTTAAGAGCCTGGGATCGAAAATGCAGCAAGGCCGTGGAGCGATTGCCCGCCTGCACATTTTAGACCACCTTTCATCATCTATCTCCTCCCCTAGGTACCTTCCCCACTGTAAGCGCGCTGGTGGCGGGTCCCTCGGGGCGGAGAGCAGAAAGGGTCTGTAGACGCGAGATATCACCCCCTTGGATCCCCGGGTGGAAATGAGGAGTCTCTCGAAGTCGGTTAGGTCTCTCCTGAGGGTGTTACCCCACGATGGTTCGGTAAGGACCCCCTTAAGATGGAGGTATCAGAATGGTAACAGGGTGCCTACACCCAAAGCCTCCTCTAAATCTCTCAGGGGTAGAAATGAGCTCTCCACCCAAAGGTGGCCAGTCCTGCCTAGACCGTCTTCAAACCACTTTTGTAACGCGTCTGGCTCTGCTCTCTTGTCTATGAAGGGGGGGCCCAGATGCAGCTCAGTGGGGAGGGCCAGGTTGTGAGCCAACGATAGTAGCCTCCCTCCATAGGCACCATAACATTTTCAGGACTGGGTGGTTCAGGAGCCTTCTGGGGATGTTCATTTTTGGGACCCAGAGCCATTCCTCTACTGTGACAGGTGCGAAGACCTTGTTGTCCATGGCCACCCATTGCTTTTCCGTACCTGGGGTGAAGTGGTCAATCAGCACCCTCAACTGGGAGGCCCTATAGTATGTCTCCAAGTCCGGGTATCCCACCCCGCCGTCTTCCTTTGGCCTGGTTAGTACCTCATAGGAGATCCTGTGTTTTTTGCCAGACCAGAGAAAGTTCAAAAGGACTCGTTTTGTTTCTGTAAAGAATGTCTTGGGAACCTGTACGGGAAGCATTTGGAAGAGGAATATAAACTTGGGGAGAATCACCATTTTTACCTGGTTGAGGTGCGCCATCCAGGAGAGACCCGATCTTGCCCATCTCTCTATGTCCTTTTTAATTTCAGACCAGAGTGGGGGAAAGTTACCCGGGAATAGGCCATCAGGACCGCGTGTCACTTGAACCCCTGGATATCGAAACCTGTCCCCCTGTAGTTTGAAGGGGAGCCCTCTCACATAATTTGTCTTTGGGTCTGCCAGACATCCCCCTATGAATGCTAACGACTTCCCGGGGTTGACCTTGTACCCTGATAGTTCCCTGTAACGCATCAGGCCCTGGAGGATCCTGGGGACTGTCTGGGATGGCCTCGTAATGTAGAGTAATGCATCATCAGCGAATAGGCAGATCTTGCAATTTGTATCCCCTGTTTGTAACCCTCTGATAGCCTCATAATTACGAACAGAGATTGCCCAAGGTTCCATTACCAGCGCGTATATTAAGGGGGGGACAGTGGGCATCCCTGCCTCGTACCTCGCTCCAAGGGCAGCATCCTCGATTCGTCCCGTTTGCAACCACCCTGGCCGAGGGAGAGGAATATAGTGCCGACATACAGCCTAGCCACCTCGGCCCATCCCCAAAGCTGAGAAAACCTCCCCCAAGAAGGCCCAGCTGACCTTGTCAAAGGTCTTCTCTGCGTAGAGGGCCATTAAGAGAGCGCCCTCCTCCCGAACCGCCCTCGAGCTGAGCACATAAAGGGTTTTCCACATATTATCGGAGCCCTGTCTATTTAGGATGAATCCCGCCTGGTCGGGGTGTATTAAGCGGGGGAGGCAATCCACTAATCTGGTCGCCAGGATTCTGGCAAAGATCTTAGCGTCGAAGTTCAAGAGCGAGATAGGTCTATATGACCCACACTCTGCCTGGTCCTTGCCTGGTTTGGGTATTACTGTGATTAGTGCCTGTAGGAACGTCAGTGGGATCGAGTCCTGGTTTCTGATTTGGTTGAATGATTTGGCCAGCGGCTTCACCAAAATAGATTGGCATTGTTTGTAGAAGTCAGCCGTGTAACCATCTCCCCCTGGGGGTTTCCCAGCCTTCAGACTCTTAATGGCGCCCTCCACCTCCTCCTCCGATATTTCCCCCTCCAGGGCGCACGCTTAGAGTCAGTCAGTCGGGGCAGGGGCTGTTTGGCCAGGTAAGTCCGGATGTCATCCAGTGACTCGCCCTCCTGTCTGGAATAGAGTTCGCTGTAAAAATCGGCGAAGCCCTCTGCTATTTCCTCCCAACCTTTGCGGACCCTACCCTCCTTGTCTCTGAGAAGGCCCACCCCTCTCTACACTCTGCATCCTCGAGCCCTATGTGCCAAGAGGGTCCCCACTCTATCGCCTGGTTCATAGTACCTTTGTTTGGTGTATCTCACTTTCTTGATGACTTGCCATATGAGGACCATGTGTAGCGCCTGTCTTTTACTATGCATCTCCACTAGGAGAGCCTCTCGATCCTCCCCGGGCAAGCCTAGCCTGGCTCTCAGGGGCCCCAGTTCTGTTCGGATCTTGTTTTCAATTAGGCCCCTTTCACGCTTACGCCTTGAGCCTTCGGCTATCAGGAGGCCCCTAAAGGTGGCCTTCGCAGCCTCCCACACCACGGCCATATCCGTCTCCCCATTATCGTTTATCTCAAAGTAGGCTATCATTTCTTTCCTCATGAATTCAAAATATTGGGTCTCTAAGGAGCGTGTCGTTACACCGCCATCGCAATGATCTCGGGGAGTCGGGCAGTGACCAATTTGCTATCGGTAATTCATGGTCCGACCACGTTATTGCCTCTACCCTTGGTTGCTCCACCTCCCCTCTCCCTTCCTCAGAAATTAACAAGAGATCAATTCTTGTATAGGTGTAGTGTGGGGGTGAGCAGAAGGTGTATCCACCCTTGGCCGGGCATTCTCTGCGCCATACGTCCACCCAGTAGTGTTCCCTCAGAAGGGTCTGCAGGGCTCAGTTGTCCTTTGAGGTTCCCTTGGGCGCTCCCCACTTTGCCGACCACCAGTCCAGGTGGGAGCCCATTATGAGGTTGAAATCCCCACCAAGTATCGTGGCCCCCTCTGCCCATTCGTCCTTTACCCTGAAGGTTTGAGTAGGGAATCATATCTGGCCCGAGTTGGGTGGCTAGGGTGATGCATTCCCCCTCGTAGGTACCCTTAACGCCCAGGAACCGTCCCCCAAAACCCCTCTTGGTTTCTATTTCTGTTAGGCGGAGCGCCTTACCCAGAAGAATGCCCCCCCTCTCCTTTTGGGTACTTCTGTGCACCTCCTTTTTGGTACTTCTGTGGGAGGCCCAATAGTTACTACCAATTTCCTTCCCCTTTATCATCGATTCCTTCCCCTGTTTGTAGTGTGTTTCCTGTAAGAAGAGGACCATTAATCGCTGTTTGCGGAACGGGTTGCTCGTAAGAGATCTCTTGTTCTGGGAGTTTAAGGCCTTAACATTCAGTGTGCCTATTCTCCCCTCAATCATTGTCGTTCTTCGTCTTGTGCTCTTTGAACCCCTTTGTGTAATTTCTATGAAGAACCTGTTGTGGAACAAAAGACCATGGCTCGAACTGGCTTTCCCCTTTTCCCTTAACCCCATCAAACCCCTGCAAGGCGTTCGTCGCTGTCACCCCAGCTGGGGTTGGTGCAAGCAACGAACTGCCAGGCCCCTCCCCGTGTCCATATAATATGATCCGCCCCACTTAGCCATGAGACCCCATGTCGAATGTCTCTCGGCGTGGGTCCACAAGCCCCCGCCTTTTCTCGAGGCTGAAGCACTGAAAACCATTCAACACAGCACTAAACCGGCCTCTCGCCAGGCAACTCTGCAACTTTAACTCATATCCTTTGAACAGAAACCCGCCAACCGCAGTAAAAACATAAGGTAACGAGTGCTTTCCCCTGGTCATTAAGACCCCCTGGAGGTTGTATGCTGAACTTTATTATGATGGTTAAACCTTTGACACTTCCCGTGTGTTCATGTGGGGCCCCTGCAGTCTGCTGGGGGATGTCTGGTTTTCTGGAATTTCTGAGAGCCCTTCACTTTAAGCTTCCCTTGGGTGAGATCAGGGCCCTGGGGGGCATGGCTGAGATCCCTGTCGCCTCCGTTCTGGTCTCTGGATGTTCCTGCAAGGTCCCCTGTCAAGTCATTCCTGGCTCTCTGAATGTCCTCATCCGTAACCAGCTGGTACCTCTGACCCTGCCATTCAAAAGCTAGGTAGAATGGATGCCCCCAGCGATAACGGACTCCTTTCTCCTGTAGCCATCTGGTGATGGGTCCGCATTTTTTCCTTATCTGGAGTGTGAGGGCAGAGAGGTCCTGATAAATTGTCACCCTGGAGTTTCCATATTGTATGTCTCTCAAGGTCTTTGCCCTTTCCAAAAGCCTGGCTTTGTCTCTGTAGTAGTGAAATCTTGCCAGCACTGAACGCGGGTTCCCTTCCACCCCCGCCCGCCCGATGGACCCTGTCGAGCAAGAGTGTCTCTCCGGAATCCGACCCCAGGACGATCCTAATAATGTTTTGAACTTTACCCTCCAGGCTCGCTTGGGTCTCCCCCTCTGTGTCTGCCAGGCAGAAAATCCTCAAGTTGTTTCTCCTTTCACGATATCGTCGACCTTGAATCGGAGATCCTCCTCACGGCGCTACAGCTCCTTAAACTTTGCTTCCATCTGTGTTTCAATGAGGTCCGTTGATGCCTGATTGTTTTCGCCCCCTCCATCCGGTCCTCCAGTGTGGAGACCTTGGCCGTGAGGTCAGCCAGCTTGGCGCCCATAACTGTCCTCATACCTCTGATTTCGTCGAGGTTCGTCTGGATGTTGCTCTGGATAGTATTCATGTCTGGGGCTGGCGTGGAGGGCAGTCCGGTTTCCATCTTCAAATGCCCTAGTGTGAACTGATATCTCGCAAGGGTCTCTTTCCAACTCATGAGATTCCAATCGCCCTGGGTTGCTGTGGCTTTACGGTGTGCCCACGGGTGACCTCCTAGTGTCCTGGGTCGTCTATACTGTTGTGTGAGTCAGATCTTTGGGGTTTTCTTCCAGTGTTCAGGGTGTGCGTTAATCCCAGGGCCCCGTTTTGCGAGCTACTTCTCTGGTCTCCCCAAGTCTACCACCACTGGTGTGCTGATTGTGGGTCGGCGCTCTGGGGGGTCTTCTAGTGCCCTCCTTAGTACACCACTCAGGGGCCCGGCTGGTTCCTTACTAGTGCCAGAGAGTCTGATAGTGAAGATTCCCCTCCATGGTCCGGCGGTCTGTATTTCCTCCCTGTGCCCCCTCGGTGTGGTGAGGAGGGGCAGTGTTTCCGGAGGGCCTCCTGTGCTGCCGCCAGAGCTGGTCACTGCTTCCAGTGAGGTACCGGTGGATGCGCAAGTTCAGGCTGGGGCTCGCTAGGCCAGCGGTGCCCTGTGTGATCACCTGGATTAGGCTGCAGGGGAGGACAGTCGGGGCCGCTCCCCAGATATATAGCAGGGTGATGTGGTTAAAGCTCCTTGTTTCGAGGGGCCTGGTGTGGCCTTGTGGTGTGGGGTAGAAGATCTGCTGTCACCTCATTAATGGAGCGGATTCCCCCGCGTGGTCCCCACTCTGGTGTCCAGAGGAGAGGGAGGGCCAGGGCACGCTCCCGCGTCGGCCTGGGCCTGCGGAGGAGACTGCTGGGGGGGAGGTCGGTCTCTCCAGAGACCGTGATGTCGCTGCGGCCCCACAGCCTCAGCTGTCGCCCCTCTCTGGGTTGCCTAGGGTGAGCCCCCACTGCCAGCGTGTGTCGCGGGTGCTGAGACGCAGAATGCAGGGAAGGGGCCCGGGGGCACTCCCGCGTTGGCCCGGGCCGGCGTGTGTCTTTGCTGGTGAGGGTGGGGGAGCAAGAGGGACACCACCCTCAGCGTTCCCCGGGTGCCGGACTGGAGGCGTGCAACAGGCCGCGCTGAGTTGTCTTCCAGCCGCCTCCCCCGATGCAGCCTCGAGTCACCACTTCACTCCAGAGGTGGGGGGCGGGGAGAGGGTCCTTTCAGCAAGATCCTCTCGGGTTGGCGGACCCATGGGGGGGCCGGATCCACCACAGTGCGTCGGGGGCCCTCTCCGATGTTCATGGGTGTCGCACAGATGGAGTGCCTGGCTCCTCCCCCTACGAAGCGGGCAGCCGCACCCCGGTCCTCGGTCCGCGTCCTCTTCAGTGCTGCCTGGGGGAGGGGAAGCGCTGAGACCACACACAGCAAGCACCAAAACGGGGGCACCTCCGGATGCCGCTCCAATGCCCCTAGACTCTTCGTTGGGGTCCCCCTTCAGAATTTTGCTATTTGACGGGGGTCACAGTCCATTAAGGCGCATATCTCCGCAAGTTTCCCAGGGCCATGTGGGGAGCATTTAGTTTAGGCAGCCATCTTGCCTGCGCGCCATGGTGGCCTCACCAAGTGAACTTTTTTGATTGGGTACAGTTAGTTTGAACATTTGTAAACACCAGTTAGACAATAATGTATCTGCTGGTGCCACGTTTTGCACTTTCCCCCCTTTCCTCTCTCCTGCACTTGCGCGTTCTCAATATGACTGGGCTTAGTAAGATCGTTGTTTTGTCTTTCCTTGTTCCTTTCCCTTGCCTCGTCACGCTCTGAAACACGTGTTTATGAGCGCGATACAAATAAAATATATCGTATCAATAAAAGGGGAGTGGAAAATTACACTACTGGTACCTTGAGAGCAAAGGGAAAAGGACATCAACACTAATTTTCCCTTGCATTGTTGAATGGCAATAAGTTAAACCTGAGACTTACTAGCCATTGCAGTAAAATATATACACATACATTTTTTGATGCAAGATTAGAGGTTACAGAGGGAATATTAAAAGACTGCATCACAAAGAAATGCAAGCAGACGTAATTGTGTGACCCATGTGCTTCCATCCCAACTGCTAGAGAAACAGCGGGCCTCATTCCGAGTCCGGCGGTAAGTAACAGTAATTACCGCCATGGCGTAAATACCATGTACGATGTGGTTGGAAGGCGCTATTTCCACCATATTCCGACTTCGCGTGCACGAGTATTCCGCCATGGCGGTAAACTCCCTTGCGGCATAGCGCAAAAGGTCCCGTCAAACCCCTTACCGCCATAAACCTAGACGTATTTAACACCATCGCCTTCGATGGAATCCGTAATTAGCGGAGACCGTAATTTACGCTAACCGTAAATTACGGCCACCGTTAAATACCGGAAACGGAAATAACGTCATCGCACAGGAACGGGAAGCATCACGGCGGCCATATTTAAAATCACAATCCATTGCAATCCTCTCCATACAGGACATACAGGACTCCATACAGGACTCAGATCGACCAAATATACAACAGAGAACATCATCATGCCTAAAGTTCTGAAAAGGGGCGCTGCGCGCATCCGAAAAGAAAAATTCACCCAGGATGAGTTACAGGTCCTGGTCGACACTCTGCATGAACATGCAGATATCGTATTCTGCAGCGACATGCGTAGGCCCACCATCCTCAGAAAGAAGGAGATATGGGAGTTGGTCGCACAGAGGGGGAGCGCCGTTGGGAACACCCCCCGCAGCACAACGCATTGCCGCAAACGCTGGGATGACCTCCGTCTCAGGGTGCGGGCCATCATGTCAGCAAACCGTCAGCAGGCCCTGGAGACAGGAGGAGGCCCAGGCTCACCCATTAAAATGATGCCCTGGGAGGAAACGTGCGGAGATGATGGGCACAGAAGCCATCGAAGGTGTGGGCGAAATGGATTGCGGTGATCCCTCATCCGCTGATGCAGGTGAGTGTCATGAGTCCAAAATTGTACATGCATCCCTAATGTAATTCACCGCAAAGGGCCGGCCAAAGAGTCACATCATGTTTGCTTCGTAGCCCCCCCCCCTGCAACCATGTCGTAACAAGTGGGACCCAGGATGATGTCAGGTGCAAGGCTGACACCCATATAGGCCATGCCACACAGAAAGCTGGTCAATGTCACTCACCACAGTACTCCGCCAACATGATTGACCCCGCCAACAGTATGCATTTACCATCCAAGCCAAGTTCACTCACTGACCAAAATATCACCAAGACGCTGCTCTCCCAATGTGTTACCATAGGCTTGAAGTCATGATGACCCCCAGATCATTGATCATGCTGTCTCTCTCTTGCCCCCCATAGGTAGCGGTCATGAAAGTGAGGAGCAGGAAGGCTCCCGGCCAAGTACCTCCCGGGACAGGGGCAGGGTACAGCGCATACCTGCTGGCAGACATAAGGCCCATACTACACCACCTGCTCCAGCAACCCCCATGGAGGGTACACAACCCCCACCCGCGCACCTGGACATGGCTGCAGTTCCGCCGGAAACATGCCCCACGCTGCACCCTGAGGAATCCAGCATGTCAGGGGAGAATGCTGCCATGTGCCTCCTTAGTGTGCCAGACAGCCCCACATCCTATTCCGTGGTCAACGTGGAGGAGACCAACGTCTACAGCCCTGAGTCACCATCATACAGCCAGGTTGCACACAGCGACTCCGGGTCGAGTGATGGCCCAGGTCTCACAAGCGAAGGGGTAACACCTGTCTCACATCAGCCCACTTCCCCTGCCAAAACACCTGAGAGGCCTGCAGGCCCAATACCGAGCCTGCCAACCACATCCCCCACATCGGCCGCAGAAGCTGTGCACTCCCAGAACCTCACGGCCATGATTGAGGAGTTTCTCCGGGACAACCGGGAATCAGGGTTGGTGCATCACAATGACCTGCAGGCTCTGGGCGAGGTCATCACTACATCCACAAACCGGCTCTCTGAGGTGCTCGGCAGGATTGCTGATGCCCTGGAGGCAGCAACCCCCAGACCTCAGCCCCAGCAGGAGGAACCACCCTCCCAGTGCTCCTCCACGCAGACCAGCCCGGTCCGCAGGTCACAACGCACAATGCGAAAATGATTCCTCATGCTCGGGGCGTGCCCATTGACTATGAAGCCACACACATGTGGCCTATGTAGTATTGATGGGACCATTGTGGGGCTGTTGTGGGAGGAGGGTGAAGGGGGTGAGGGTGTGCGTGCGAGTTGGGGGGGGGGGGAGGGTGTGCGTGGGAGTTGGGGGGGGGGGAGGGTGTGTGTGGGAGTTGGGGGGAGGGGGGGTGAGGGTAGAGGATTATTTGTACACGTTTTCACATGATTATACAATACACAGTTTGGTGTATCCTGGAAAACAGAGTGGACATTGATCATTGTGCATGTGTCTTTTAATGTCTCACAGTGCATGTAGTACATGTATCCCCACACCCAGTGCCCAATGTCCTGTCATCCTCACCCCCTCAGCTGACTTGTGACTCAGAAATATTGGTCAATCAATGCTTGTCGCACGTGACGTCCCTCCTGTGCATCGGCCCCGTGATGCTGTCCTGCCATTCCTTCCTCCTCCTCCTCCTCCTCATCTGGTGGTAGCAGACCCACGTCAGGGGGCAGTGGCACGTTCCGATGGATGCACATGTTGTGCAGCATTGCACATGCCATGGTGATCTTGGCCACCTTCTCGTGGCTGTAGATGAGGGCCCCACCTGACCGGCTGAGGCAACGAAATCGTGCCTTCAAAAGGCCAAAGGTCTGCTCTATCACCACCCGTGTACGGGTATGAGATCTATTGTAGTCCTCCTGGTGCCTGTTTTGTGGGTTGCGGACTGGGGTCATGAGCCACGGCTTCAATGGGTAGCCAGCATCACCTGCATGAGAGTGGAATGAAGGTAAGTGTTCGTGCAATCATGGTGGAGAACTGGGCTAATCTGACATTGCAGCAGGTGTTCACTGGCCATGCACACATGTCCCAGGATACAGTCACCCCGTTACATCGTACAATGGCGTTGACTGTCTCACCCTTTTGCATCTCTGGACCCCACCCTTTACCACCCGGGTGGAGTATGCTGACAGCCTACTCACAGCCCCAATGGACTGCCATGGCCCATTCCGGTTACTCACCAAGCAGCCAGGTACGTCGTTCAGCATGTCGCTCCATGTAGCGTGGTAGTGTAGAGTTGCGCAGGACCAAGGAGTCATGAGTTGATCCGGGGTATCGGGCATTGCATTGTGTGATGGCTTTACTGGCATAACACACCATCTGGACGTTGATGGAGTGATATTGCTTGCGGTTGCGATACGGCACCTCCATGGCATGGGGAACCACCAATTCTACGTGGGTGCAGTCGATGGCACCTATGCAATTTGGCATGCCTGCAAGTGCATGGAAGGCAGCTTTGGTATCATATGTCTCCTGGGGAGTCCGGGGGAGGCATATGTAGTCCCTTCTGTGCTTGAGGAGGGCATCAAGCACTTGGTTGAGTATCCGGGAAAATATGGGCTGTGAAATGCCATGCATGTGCCCCACTGTATGCTGGTAGGTCCCTGTGGCAAGGAAGTGGAGCACAGACACTACCTTTAGTAGAGGGGGGATGGCAGTGCTGATTTCTATTAGGCTCACTATGTCGTTATGTATCAGGGCCACTATGGTGGTTATGGTGTCCCGGTCAAGCCGGTACAGGGTGTGTATCTGCTCTGGTGTGAGGTTGAAGGGGGTGGGTCTGATGCGTGGAATTGGGGGCTGACGGCGTGGTAATGGTGGCTGCACCGGTAGGGCATGCTGGGCCTGTCTCTGCCTCCTTCTCCTCCTGTGTATCTTCTGTGGTGGGGGCTGTGGTTGCTGTGGTTGCTGTTGATGTTGTCGTAGTTGCTGCCTTGCAAGCAGGGCCTCCAGCTCCATGAATGCTGCGAGAATTGGTATCATCTTGGTGTGGGAGGGGGTGTGGTGTGTGGGTGTGCTCCTTTTGTGCTGTGCCTGACTCTATGGACTCCACCTGTGCTGATTGGGTGCACCTGTTCCTCTTTCTGGCACTGTTCAGGGTTGTTAACACCTTCTCTGCGATGCCGGTAATTACGCCATGGCGTTAAGGTACTTTGCGCCCTTGTGGAGGCCGTTTTTACCGTGTCCGCTTTACTTGGGATCAGCACTGGTTAACGCCTTAGCGTTATTTCCGACGTGGTGTCTCTGGCGCGCGACACTGGTCCGCTATTTACGCCGTCGTACTTTATGGCGGCGGTAATTACGGTGTGAAGGGTCGGAATAGTCCACGGCGGAAAAGGATGGCGGAAATACTTTAACGCCATCGTTTATCCATTAGCGCCGGACTCGGAATGAGGCCCAGCATCTCATTGGGAGAAATGATTTGAGAGAATCCTTTTGCGCTAAGAAATTACATTTTTTGAGAAATACTTCAAGTATGGAATAAAGGTTTGTGACGGGTATTCAGTCGAAAAACATTACATAGCGCCTTAGCGAAAGTGTGAGCTCTTAATAACAATGACTTAGTCAAGCCCAAAGATCGTATAGTTGTATGGATAATGAGCCTCTATTTATCACACTATATTTGACCGTAATAATACCAAAAAGATTCCATACAGCATAAAAAGAGTTTAAAGAGCTGTCATGGGAACTCCCTCCCATTCTCCCTTCGCGCAATGGATAATCGCCTCTCCTTTCGCCGCTCACTGATGACTCTTCTTTTCTAAATCAGATTTGATCCTGTTTCTGCTGGCTACTTTTTAGCCCCAAGATACCCTGGGACTACCTTTGCGCTTGCTTAATTAGTTCAATTAACATAACATAGAATCGCATATAAAAATGTGCATATCTCGCAATTTAAAGGGCATCCATGTCCATGGTGACTACACAAATAAACCACCGGAATGAAACACTTGGTTGGAGGAACGAAGTTGCCTTGTCTATAAATTCATCTCAAATAGCACAATAGTTCTCACATGTATATTGGGGTAATAGAACACAATAGAACAGATTTTGATTCATGACAATTTGCTGTAAATGCGTTGACCGGTCTTTGGGCCCATGTATGTAGGGAGGTATGTATGTATGTAGGGAGCACAATAAGCACGCTAATTATAATTGCAGGAAACACTAGATCCATAAAGAAGGCTGACCTATCCTGTTGCTCTTCGTAAACGGGAATAGAAAGCACTAGTTTGTCTTGAGTCTTGAGTTTTTCTTGTTCAAGCATAAGACTAAAGGGGAAACGCATTAAGATTGCGAATTGCACATCTCATTACACATTTTCATTGTAAAACACAGAGTGATATTCATAGACAATACCATCACCTGTCGCGCTAAATGTGTATTATGTAATTGCTCATAGTTTTGTTTCATGGATGCATAATTGCTTTCACGCATTTTAGATGGTCCGATTACTGTACAAGTACACTGTATTTTTAATTGGCTCCTACCCTGGTATGACACTGCTATAATTTTTGTTCAGGATTTGAACCGTTTGCTGGGCTTTAATCACAAAATGTGTATGCTTAAAAACAACAACGTTAATTGTGAACTATTTACTCTCCTAGCTGAGCAATCTGAAGCAAACATTTTTTCATGATGAATTGAGATAGATAGGATAGCTTCAGAATGTTAAATGCATGATGGGAAATGTAGTTTCTATTTGTCATTTATTTAGCAACTGATCCCCTGGTATAGCTGACAATAAGCTATTCTGGTTACTTTGTCTTAGCGCAGGAGGAAGCTATGTGATTGGCTGTGAATTGAATGAACCGCTTTTGCTGTTAGGGCTGAATGAAGCACACAACATGCTTTAAAAAATCGACAGACGAAGTAACAATACGAAACTGAATCTGACAAGCAAAAGGCTGTTTGTTATGCAATAACCCCCCCCCAAGATGGGGCATGCAGTTCTCAAGCTAAGATATTGAAGTGAGAGCATTTTACTCCCTATTTTTTTTAAAGTTGGGAGTTAAATGATTTTTAGGGAGTAAACGTGCAAGTCCAGTTCCTAATGGGAGTATTTATAAGTGAGTAAACATGTTTTTGTAATAATGATCCCTTTGCACCTAGTTAATCATACACATTAAAAAAGATACACGTTTACCTATTCCAATTAGGCAGTAATAGCAGTTCCTTCCTGTGGTACAATGTGCGCTATTGGTCCAAACATCCATCGAGATGTGTGGGTGAAAGCAGGAGCTCATGATCTTACGTGTCTGTTTTCAATTTTTTTGTTGCAAGTATTTTTACTCCCTATTTGTCTTTTTTTAGGGAGTAAAAGTGGCCGATACAGCCCTTATCTGTAGTGCTGGGGGCATGTATAGAATGGCAAATGGAATGAAGTGTGATTCGAATTATGTTTAATTTTATGCATGTCACTATCATACCTTTTTTTTGTTGTTAACTCTTTTTATTATCATTTTCGCATTAAAACAAACGCATATAACAGTTGCACAATCGGAGCCCCACAAACTTGCCCACCCTGTTCCGGGCCCCGACATTCCTCTCCAATCTGTTCCTTGATCGTGCCATCAGACCACTGGACTCCATTCCTTCTTCCCCTTTTTACCCCTCTGCTTCCTCCCACTTACCCAATATTTTCTGATATTTCCCCAACATTCCACTTGACCGGTGCACAACTTTTTCCATGCTGCTGTAGTATTCCATGCCCACCTCCCAGTTGACAATCGTCGGCATATCTCTGGATCCGCATTTGGCTGCACGATTCCTCTTGACCACCATTGCAGCAATCGCTGCCAGTTTGCTGTCCCATCTTGTCCCTTCAAAGTACCCATTTATGTGTAGCAGTAGTATTTTCTGGTCCTTGGGGATTGGGCTACCCAAGATCTCATTCATCCTCCCAAATACTCGGTCCCATAGCTCTGAGACCCGCTGGTATTCCCAAAGCATGTGATAGAAGGTCCCACCGCCCTGAGACATGTGTCCTCCTCGGCTCTGCACATCTTGTATAGCCTATCCCTGGAGAGATATATATTCTATGAAGTATTTTGTTTTGGATCAGTATCATCATTGAGGATACGTTAACCTCCTTCGCTGCCACTTTGGCTTCGTCCCACTCTTCGCTCTCCAAATTCCAGAGAGCACGCTCCCATTTCCCCTTAAGTGTGTTAGCAGGGGGCGAGGGGATATTTATGGCCTGGTGTAAGGTTTATTTCCGTTTCCTCTGGAGGGCTTCAGTGAATAGATTAATTTCTTAGGGACTATGATCCGGCTGGTCAAGGTCACCCCCAAATTGGGCCGTTGTAGCATGTTGCAAGTGCAGATACGTGTATCTCTCCCCACCTGTGTTTTATACCTTTCAATTGTTAAGTTTATAAACCAATGTAAACTTTCACTCGTTTATCTGTGCTTAAAGATGGTTGTTTAACCTTCCTGTATTTACGTTCCACAAATGATCCAATTTCGTATGAGTGGGCTGTGATGCTGGACTTTAGTTGTTCAGCAAGTAAGTGTTTATAGCAGTCTCTGTGTTGTGTTTTATGCGTTCAATATACCGTTATTGCACCTTCTTTTAAAGTAAATGGTTGAATAAGACCCAAACAGTGGCCCTGAAGCAAATTCTGAACTACTGGAAAAGTGACTAAAGACCTCCGCATCACGACTGTGTCCTTTCACAGAATGAACATTTGGGACCAAAAAGTATGCCAAGACCAGATGCTCGGAGTTCAACATTTGCTTTGGTGACTGTGTACAAGGGTGGGCCAATTAAATATAATTTGAATCTTCCCCAAAAATAAAAAAAACATAGTGTGGCCTTCTTCCACCAGTATTGCTTATGGCAGTTTTCCCAATCTCGGGATGAGTGGTCAGGCTTACAAGTCTCAACCAACGCTGTTTCAAAGTCCTAAGCAGTGACCTCACTCATCCGTGCAGGATCAAGGATGTACAAAACCCTTCTTCTGCTCCTTTGAGCCTAGATACAGGTTTTCCACGGTCTTGTAGCCCAAGACTAAGCCAATTCATAGTGTTCTGCAGATCCCTCTGGGTTCTCACACAGATGGTGTTGGGGTCAGCCAGGAGAGAGGTAGGACCACCATGGACAACCCATGTCAGCTACCAGATTGGAATTGGCTGCTTGGCTTATATAGTAACAGTGCCAGCCTTACAGATAAGGGGTGTATCGACCACTTTTACTCTCTAGAAATTGGCAAATACTCCCCAAAAATAAAATAGAGAGTAAAAATACTCCCCCCCCCCAAAAAATAGGAAAAAGACATGTAGAATCGTGCACCCCTGCTTTCACCCTCACAGCTCCATGCATATGTTTGGACCAGTAGTGCACATAGTACCACAGGAAAAAACAACAGTTTCAACAGCCTGATTGGAAGAAGTAAACATGTATCTTTTGAATGTGTATGATTAACTAGGTGCAAAATAATAATAAACCTTTCTGTTTTTCACTTAAAACATATTTTTACTCGCTTATAAAATACTCTCATTGGGAATTGGACTTGGCTTTTTACTCCCTAAAAAATCCTTTTACTCACAACTTTAAAAAATAGGAAGTAAAATACTCCCACTTCCAAATCTTAGCTGGAACACCGACGGTGCCCCTTTTCTTGGTTGAAACTGGGGTTGATGGTCTGCTGCTGTGAGCTTAAAAGGTGTGAGGGTTGAAATTAGCTAGGTTCTCTCTCTTCCTGGGGTTCAGAATGAGGCAGAATTGGCTGGGCTAAATCTTTAAGGCGGCTATTTGGAAACTGTGCCTGCAGAGGCTGAACAAGCAGCTTGTGTGGAGGATATCCTGCTGCCCTTCTGTTGGGAAGGCAAGTGTGTTAGGTAGGCTTTAGGGGTGTTTAGGTTTCCTCCAAGAGCTTCTTGTGCTTGAAGGGTTTTCCTATGGCCTCCCTGCCTTTGAGATAATTTAAGTTCTCTGATCCATTGTTTTTTTTTTTTTGGATCAAATATTTTATTGATTTGAAACATAAAACAACATTACACTTATCTCTCTGCAATACAGGGTAGGGACGTGGGAAAGTGGGGGGGGGTTTGGGGCAGCAGTGGGGGGGAAGGGAAGGGGTGGACTGGAAGGGAGAGGAACATATGCAATATCTACATTTCCAGGTGCATGTGATAGGATGGGGAGAGAGAGAGAGACGATCAAGAAACCAAAAACATTCAAAAACTCAACTTCCTGGACCATGGTCCGACAGACCGTCAACTTGACATCAGATGACCTTGTGGCATAGGCTATTCATGGCAGAGGCATTACCCCCACTCTCCCGGGGCATCTCTCAGTCACAGAGGCTGTGGAGCCACCCTTGTCCTTTAGCTAGCCTCTTCCCATCTTCTCCATATTTTGTCCGCTTTTTGCGGGCATCCCCTCGCCGCGTACCCTCTATGTTCCATTATAACGCATATGTCCACATCCGTGACCCACTGGTCATAGCTTTGTGTACGTTCCGATCCCCACAGTTGCGCAATGTTCCGCCTGAGAACTGCCATTGCAGTCGATCAGAGCAATTTCTCATAACGGGAAAGGTCAGTTTCACTGGAGATCCCCAGGAGAAGGAGTTTTGGGCATCTCTGTATCTCTTTACCCATAACGCTAGACAGTTTATCACAGCATTTCTGCCAGGGCCACTGTATCTTACTACATTCCCACAGAATATGGAAAAAGGTACCTTCTTCACTTTTGCAGCGTAGGCATCGTGCGTCCGAGGATTTGCCCCAGCAGAAGAGAGCCACTCTCGGGTAGTAGGTGCGGTGCAGGATCTTCAGTTGGACCAGTCTTAGCCTTGAGGAAATGGTCGTTTCTCGCGGTTACATCAGGGCCTCCACCCAGTCCTCCGGTTGAAGTGGACCCACATCCCGTTCCCACTTTGTCTTCAAGCTGGTTAGTTCCTGTGTCGCAAAGGATGTTATCACATTGTACATGGTAGAGGTGACTTTCCGGTCCACCCGGTCCAAAGCTATGTTTCTCTCTAATGGGGAGCTTTCCGGGAATGTCTTGTGTCTATGGGTCGTCCAAGCATATTTCAGCTGCATGTAGTGGTACCTTTCTGTGGCTGGGAGGGAGAACTTTGCATGCAATGTCTCGAATGGTACCAGGTTGTCCTCGTGAACCACATCTCCTATGCTGGCGATTCCTCGCTGGACCCATTCAGGCCATCTGGGCAGCATTCGTATTTCGGGAAGGTTGCAGTTGTTCCATAGGGGTTGTGCCAGTGTTAACTTCCCGCCCCATCCTAAGTACCGATGTGCTTCCTTCCATATTCTCACTATATGCGTTGCCATATCCGTTTGTGGTGTGCGGTTCAGGCCTCCATTCAGATGCTCTAGAGGCGTGGTCGTGGCATTACAGATAAGACCTTTGATATGTGGGAGGCTTCCGTCTCCGTGGAGCATATCATTTACTGCCGCCATCTGGCTGTCCCAGTAATATGACTGTATCCTGGGCAGTCCAATCCCTCCTTCCCAGATTGACCTTTGGAGCGTGGCGAGAGCAATTCGTGGGTGTCCCCCCCCCCCCCATAGTAACTTCCGAAGGGTGCACTCAATTTTGTGGAATTCTCGTTGGTGAATGTATAATGGCACATTTTGCAGGATATATAAGAATTTAGGAAGGGCTATCATTTTGAACAGGGCCGCTCTGCCCATCAGCATTAGTGGCAAGGAGATCCAATGGCGAGTATCTTCTGCAAATCTTGTTATAAGGGGGGAGAGATTCAGGGTTGTGTATTCAGTCAGATGCTTCGTGATACGTATCCCCAGATAGTTGAACTGTTCCCTTTCGATCTGGTAAGGGCCAGCCGCTAGGTTTGCCATTGAGGTGTCCCCTAAAGGGAAGAGGATGGATTTGGACCAGTTCACTCGTAATCCGCTGAATGCCTCATATTGCTCTAACAGGTGCATGACTCTGGGGCAGGAATTGCTCAGGTCTTTCAGATATATGAGATGGTCGTACGCATAGAGAGATATTCTGTCTTCCCAGGTCTCAGACCATCGGAAGCCTTCCCAGGTTGGCGCGTTTCGCAAGAGGATTGCCAGTGGTTCGATGGCGATTGCAAAAATCATGGCCGACAAGGGGCAGCCCTGTCTCGTGCCCCTCCCCAGGTTGAAGAGGTCCGAACGCCAGCCATTGACTCTGGTCCTGGCCACCGGGGATTCGTACAACAGGCGCACCCACTTCATAAAGTTCTCACCGAAGCCCATGCGGTGCATTATGGTCCAGATGGCCTCCCATCTCACCGAACCGAAGGCCTTTTCGAAGTCAATTGCTGGCAGGGCTAGCGGGCCCTGTATGCTGTTGGCCCTTTCCAGGGCTGAATATAGCCTGTGTAGGTTCATATGTGTTGATCTCTGTGGCATGAAGCCGCACTGGTCCGGATGTATCAGGGTGGGAATAACCTGTTGCAGACGGTCGGCAAGTAATTTCACCACGTATTTTAGTCTCTCTATTCCACGTATTTTAGTCTCTCTATTGATGAGTGAAATGGACCTGCATGAACTGCATCTTTCCAGGGGCTTGTCCGGCTTGGGTATCACTATTATTGTTGCTTCTCGCAGATCTGGTGGGAGAATGCCCTCTTCTAGCGCATGTTGATACATTTGGAGTAGTTGGGGGGCCACCACATTGGTCCCCACCTTTCGCCATAGCTCAGCCGGGAAGCCGTTGGGTCCTGGGGATTTACCGGTTTGGAGGCCCGACATGGCACTTAGGATCTCCTCTTCTGTGATCTCCCTCTCCAGCAGTTGCAGTTGCGTCTCAGTTAAGGTGGGGATGTCAATTTTTGTCCATGATCGTCACGTCCATCTGTGTCGTGGGTTTTCTGTACAGCTCAGTGTAATATTCTGCGAAGCCTTGACTTATTTCCTGATCTGTCACCCCTGCATTCGGCCCTCCTGTCTCGAGCATTCGGACATGACTGCGTCCCTGCTCCTTCCTTTCCAGCCAAGCCAGCATCTTGCCAGCCTTGTCACCTGTTTCATAGATTCTTGCCCGCATTGCAGTATGCGCTTGTTTCGCATTGTCCATCGCTATGTTTTGCAGCCTTTTCTGTGCTAGTAGCAACGTCCGATTAAAGGCTGGTGTGTCCTCAATTATGTGCCTCTCCTCTGCCTGCTTGACCTGTTGTTCGGCTTCAAGAGTCTTGCTCCAGTGCTGTCTTTTTGTCGCGGTCGTCCACGATATTAGTTCACCCCTTAACACCGTCTTGTAGGCCTCCCATAGTGTTCCTGGGTTCATTGCCATCTGTGTGTTGAGCTCGAAATATGTATTGGTCGTCTCCTGTAGCCTGTCCACAAGCTCAGGGTCACCCAGGTAGTAGCTATTTAGGCACCAGCTCAGCGACGGAATCCACCTGGATGTTATGAGATGCCTCGGGGAAGAATGTTTATTTCTTGCGCCCTATGTAGATCAGTTGCTGGGGTGAAGAGATAATCTAGCCTGGAGAGCGAGGCATGTGCCCCTGAGTGGAAGGAGTATGCTCTCGTGTCTGGGTGGAGTTCTCTCCACACATCGCATAGGCCTAGTGCATTGGCAAACGTGGCAAGTCTGGTGGGAACATTGGGGTTTCTATTCCTCAAGTGTGATCTATCAAGGGTTACGTTCATGACTTCATTAAAGTCACCTCCCAGTATCATGAGGTTAGAAGTGTCGTTTGCGATAAACGGGGCAATGTCAGTAAGCAGCAGGGTTGGGGGTGCATAGGTGGCTATCAGTGCGATGGAGTGATCCCATCACTTACACGTATCTGCCGTCTGTGTCATGGGTTACCGTCGTAAGGTGGAAGGGGAGGTTTTTGTGTACCAGGATCATGACACCTCTTGAGCCCATCGTGAAACCTGAGTGGAGTGCCAGCTTGTAGTTTGTACGTCTGAATAGGGTACAGTCTGTGCCCGCAAGATGGGTTTCAGACAGGAACACTATGTCAGCACCCCGCCTGTTGAGAAATTGCTGCACCAGCTGACGCTTGACTGCATTGCCCAGTCCATTAACGTTCCATGTCATGAGCCTCAGAGTTCTGAGAGCGTCGCTACTACCGCTATGTGATGCCATGGGTGCTTATGATAGTCACTGCCTGTGTTGCCACTGACGGTGTTATGCGCCAGCTGCGGATATGCCAGTGGGCAAACTCTCTTTTATCTAGCCATATCATCTTGTGCGTTTGACGGGTCTTGTCTGTAACTAAACCTAACAAATCCCCAACCCCCCCCCCCCATACTCTTCCCAACTAGAAGCATCTGTCGCCCGAACAAAAAACCTCTCGTGTGAACTGGACACCTTACATGCGTTTAACTTAACTTCAAGTACAGGTTGTCTCCCCCCGCCTGGATCCCAGGGGGAGAGAGCCCTCTCTTGGTGGGTGACCGGGGGGAACTGCCACGAATAATAACCGTGGAGTTTGTTGCACTATCGGGAGGGGGCTCTCCTTGTGTCGCGGTCTTGGGGCATACCGCGACCGCATCAGCTAAGTGTGTGTAGCCTACTGTTGCGAGTGTGTGTGTAGACAGAATAAATCAGTAGCTCAACCTGGGTGACCCAACGGGACCTCGGGCATCTGACAGGCAGTGGTCAGCCCCCCTGATCTTCCGGTGGGTCCTGCGCTGGTGGTTGACGGACCTCTCGGTGTTGGTCTGGTGGAGGCCTTCTGTTCCTCCCCCTGTTGTTGCGGGGCATCGACCAATCTCCGTTTGTTTTGTTCAGCCCAGCGCCAAGCCTCCTTGGAATCATTGAAGTGGACTGTTGTCCCTTTGTGATAAATCTTGAGTTGCGCAGGGAAGAGCAGGCCATACTTCACCCCCATTGTTTGCAGTTGTTTTTTGAGGTGGTCGAAGGAGTGTCTCGCCTTTTGCACTTCCCTGGTGTAGTCGGGGAAAAAAGGCAATTTTGGAGCCGTTGAATGTGACAGCGCTTTTTGCGGGCGTCCCACGCGGGTGGACGTGTGCCCCGCTCTCACCTCCGCACTGGTCCGCTGTAGTTTGCCCGTTGGGAGGGACACCACCCCCCCCGGGACCACTCTCTTCCTCCGGTGTCGACTGCGGATCAGTAGCAGGCTGGATTCCGATGCAGCGCAGACTCACTTCAGGGCGTTCGTCCGTGCGTGCCGGCGGCCATTTTGGAAGCTGGATGTCGATCGCCTCAAAACGTCTTGTGATCGTATCTCTTGGAATCGGCTGCGGTTTCCTCTGCTCTACGCCTCGTTTGTGCCCAAGGGTATCCGACACCCTACGGGGTTGTTATCAGCTCTTATGTCGTCGAATTTCAGGCGATTTTATCAGGATATTTGCTGCGGTCGCAGGAGCCGAGGAGACGGAAACGTCTTTCTCATCCCGCGGCTAGCCACGCCACCCTCTGATCCATTCTTGGCTTTCGGGTTGGGAGTGAAGGATATTGTGGGAGATGTCATCTGTGGATGATTTGACGGTACAATTTCGATGTTTGGGAATGAGACGGGTTCCCTGATGTCATCCCTGGCTTAAGTGACCTGACTGGGTATTTTGCCAGATTTACCCTCTCCATAGTCCCTAATTCTACTTTCTGGATCCAGTCCGGGTTTTGTTTTTCGGTGGGGCCTTATGAGAAATGTATTTTTCTCTAACTGGCTTGGGTAGGTACCCATCTCCCTGAGCCGCCTGGCTCATGGTCACCAGATGAAGTTCCAGCCAGGGAACTTATTCACAATCCCATACCGAACAGCTCATTTTGGAAGGGAGGTGGTGTCATTCAAGCAAGAAAGCAAAATGGAGCAATATGACTGGACATCGTAAAACTTCAATGAATTGTGCGTGTATATACACTTGCTACTTGGTGCTTTGTACTGTGTACGCTCCACCTAGGCATGTCTACTGTTTCTCATGACCATGTTCCGTTCCTCATTCCACTTTTTAGTGGAAGGTGGTAAAAGGATAATGATGTACAATATTTCCTCCCCACGTTTTCCTCTTATCTTTTCCTCCTTCCTTCCCCCTCTTTCACCGCTTCATGCGCTCCACGCTAATATATAACTGCTTGAGGTTATATTTATGATGTGTTTGAGGCATGCGTTTTCAGTACTTTTGTACCCAAACACATTTTTTCAACCTCTCGTAGCTATGTTTCTGAAAACCAAATAGCCTTTAAAAGTATGGAATTCTCTCTTGTCCGGAGTAGCTACAACTAACCTTTTTATACAACAGTGATACAATGAGGAGTGAGTTTGAAGGGAGGCGTGCAGAGTAACCCCCGTGTCTGCGCGTTAAACCTCTCCTATGCAATTGATATTTAACCATAATGTGCAAAATAGACCTCAGGTTAAAAATGGAAAGCCATTAGTTGCAAGTGCCCTTTCAAATAGTGTGCATGGTGTTGTCGCCAGCATTCCGAGAATGCTTTTTGCTTAAAAGCCTGCAAGTGAACACATGGTAAACTACTGAAGGTTAACAGGTATTGCACATTAAGTACAAATTCTATTTTTATTATTCTTTACTTGGGTTCATTTTTTTTTAATTATAGTGCATAAAGTTCTTTACATAAATAGGTGTTGTGTATTTAAATGCAACATGCCTAGCATTACAATGCAAGCGGTTCAGTGAAGCAGCATTTTAAATACAAATGTGGTGGTTCGTCCAGGCATAGGGAGATAATTATCATGACAAATTAGCCGCTGCCAGTGGAGGCGATTTAGGTTTGTTGATGGACTGGGCCAAATGCATTGCATTTGAAGTACTGTACTGTTTTGTGTCTGTTGTATAGGATAATTTTACTATAGCAGATGCTTAGTTTAAGCTCTTGTAGAGAGACTCCTGGACTGGACAGTACTTATTTTCTTGACCAAGGACTAAAAAAAAACATACCCACAATGAGTACCTCAGTAGAGCAGTCTGCATAATGAGAAATGAAATACCAAGAAGAGCAAGAGTCTGGTTTAAAGGAGGGAGATGAGTTTTCCAAACCGACGGAAATGCGGCAGAGCCCAAAGAAATCCATTGGGACGATTGGTGGATAGGGTTGCTAGAATTTGAGGATGCCAAGATGCAGGAGGTTCCATACACATTTTCAAACACAGCTGCAGAGTAAATAATGATGAAGTCAACCAGAAGTTAAGACAGTTGTGGCAAACCAGAAGGAGTCACACTAGGTATTGACATGTTTAGGGTTGTTTATTTAAAATACAAATAATAACGCCTATCTAACCCTGCCGCTCTGAGGGAAGTTCCCGGCCTTACAAAACTAAAACTAATGGGGCTTGCCGAAATCCAAAAATAAATAGTCCAAAGTCCAAATCCTAACCTCTAATTGGCCCTACCAATTAAAAAAAATGTAACTGAAAGAACGAGGTCGGAGCAACAGCCTCTGTCCTTGGCAGTTACCTGGCCCAGTGGTTTGGATCTCTTTCCAAACAAAGGTTTTAATGGAAAGTGAATCTATGTTAATCAATTCCTTGTAGCACAGTCCTCGGTCGCTCTACAGGTTCGGTATGCCACTTTTTCAAGTCTTGATATATATTTCAAATGGTTTCCTTTTCCTTAGGAAAGACCAGGAATTTGTGCCACCACTACACCATTTCCCTCTTGAGGCTTGAACGTGTACTTGTCTGGTTTTGAAACCATTGAACCCTCCATGTTCTCTCCCTTCCCATTGCTGTTCAATAGGTTTCCTGTTTTCAGGAATCCCCAAAGTCCTCTGGCCCTCTTTCAGGCTTGTTTTAGCAGGCCCTCTGTATGTCATTTGCCCGTTCACGTTTTCCATGCTCCCGTAGCCCTTGTGGCTTCTCCAGTCTTGATTGTAAATTTCTTTCGGTTTCTATGGGCGCTCCGAAGCCCTCTCGCCTTTTGATAGGATTTCTTTATCTTTATTCAGGTTTATCTGGCTTCCGTAGTAAACCTTATGGCGTCCCCAGCCTTGGATCAGTCTGCTCGCCCTTCTTCACGGTGTTACCTTTTTAAGGATTGTTTTGCTTCTCTTCCGCTGCTCAGCTCAGCAGCTAATAAACTTCTTGTGTGTAGCTTGGGGATTAGATCTCACCACTGCAGTCTGGTCTCAGCATCAGTTACCAGGCCACAGGCCCACCATTACTTCCATGTGGTTGCGCCACCAGGTGGGATGGTTGCTTTTCTGTCTGTCTTTTATCCAGACCTTGGCTTCTTGGTTGGTCAGGATGCCAGCCTTCAGCATCTGGCTAGCGATTCACTCGCTCTCTACACTACTGCTGGCTTCCCGTCAGAGAATCTTCTCTGCATAGGATTCCTCGTGTTTTTATGTACGTTCTGGCAAGCAAAAGGGGTGTTTCGGTTCCCTTTGACTGTGGAGTTCAGGCGAAATTTAGCATTAGTCGAAACTAAAGAGATTAAAGACATTTTAAAATTCGATGAATCCAAAACCGAGTTAGCAACAGTCTTCACTATTCTCATGTAGGCAGACAATGTACACTGGACGGGATTTCCTTATCGGGGATTTCCTTATCGGAATGGGAGTCCTTGTCACCAAGAGGGTAGTCACTCCCAGGAGGTCCCGCTTGCCTAAGACCCTAGGGAGGGCCTTGCTGAGTGAGCTCCCCTCCCTATCCTCAAAGGGGGTTGCTCCTCTCTGGGGAGAAGGGCAGAATTGTCAAGATTTCACACAATGGAGAAACCTTATGTACAATATATATATATATATATATATATATATATATATATATATATATATATATATATATATATATATATAATGACAGGGCTTTGTCAGTTACTGGAAAATACTGATCACCAAATCGCAATTAACCCTACTCAAGAAAGAAACGTACATGTGCTGGGCCACAAAACTAAATTCAGTTGGCTGCTCTTCATGACAACACAAGCGGTTATGTTTGTTTCATAATTTGTACCGTGCTCCCGGTACCCAAAGGTTTAAGGGCGCAAAACACAGAACAGCATAAGACGAACGTAACATAAAGGAGAGGGAGTCGGGGGCAATGCTGTTAGGTGATCGGCTATGTGAAGACTAGCAAAACAGGAGAGTCTTCAATTTCTTTTTGAACACGTCTGTAGACTCGATGGTTCTGAGGGCGGAAGGCAAGACATTCCATGTCAATGGAGCTGCTATATTGAAGGCTCCATTGCAGGCTTTATTGGTTTTGCAGCGGGTAGTTTTTAAAAGGTTTGTGTTGTCGGATCTTAGAGATCTAGTGCTATGCTTTTTTTACCACAGCGCCCACTAGGTATGTGGGCATATGACCCGTGAGACATTTCTGAGTAATGAGTAACATCCTAAAATGTGCTCTAACCTGAAAGGGGAGCCAATGTGGGCTCTGTTTTGCATCAGACACGTGGTCCCTACGATTGAGGCTTTTCACAACCCTCACTGCCCTATTCTGGATGACGTGGAGGCAGTGAAAATCAGCTTAGGTTAGCCCAACTAGAAGGCTGCAACAATAATCTATTTTGGATCCAATGATGGCTCTAGCTAAAGTTTCAGAGTTTTTCTCTAATATCAGTGGACGAAGATGATGCAATAACTTGATGAAATAGGATGAAGAAGAGACCAGGCTGCTCACTTGGGCTTTCATATTCAAGTTTTTATCCAAAATGATGCCTAAGGTCTCCACTTTATTATTCACCTCGATGTTGCAATTATCTATATTGAAACTGTTATACATCGGATCTAGTTTGGCAAGCCTGGTATCAGAGCCCACGATCATAAGCTCTGTTTTTATATTGTTCAATGTTAAGCCGTTCAGAATCATCCAGCTTTGGATAGCGTGATATACTTTTTTGATGTTTATTTCATCAACGCCATGTGATCCTGTTATAGGGATGACACATTGTGTGTCCTTTGCATAGTTGGGCAATAAGATCCCTTCTTGTTTTAGCATATGGAAGAATGACACAATAAAGATATTATAGAAGCTTGGTGACACACAAGCTCCATGAGGGACCCCGTACAGCAAAGGCTTTGTTTTCGCTTCTGCTACCTCACTTGCCATCCCCACCATTCTACCGCTCAGGAACGATGTAACCCATTGGGTGGATTGGACTGAGAAGTGGGAAATATCCCTTAACCTGGTGGTCAGGATGTAATGATCCAACAGGTTAAAGGCTGCCGAGAGGTCTAGAATCATAAGTGGGGTGTTTGACCTCCATCTAATGCTTGGAGCAGCAGGGATTTTCAAGCTAAGAAGGCGGTCTCTGTCCTCCTGATTCTGACGAAATCCGGATTGATATTTATGAAGGATCCGAGCGTTTTTTAGGTAAAGTGAGATCAGATTGTATGCCACCCTATCCACAATCTTCAACAGAAAAGGAGTATTAGAAATAGGTCAGCGGACAATGATTGTTTTATTTTAGTAAGGGAGTAATCCAAGCGTTCCTAAGATCATTTGGGACACAGTTCTGAGAAAAAGAGATGTTGACAAATTTTGTGAGTGCTGTGATAAGTAAGGGTGAGTATTCCTTGATAATCACAGCAGAGCAGGGATCCCCCTTACTGCTGGTGGTTTTAAGCTGTTCAATGATTTTGGATAGTTCTGCTTCCGAAACAGGAGAGAAGTGAAAGTCTGAAACTCCTCATCGTTTTGTTGAGGTGTGGAGATTAGCTTCAAGATCCGTTTTACTGAAGGACAATTTTTTCTCTTCAGTGTTCTCTTTAATCTTTTCCAATTTATTAAACATAGCGGACTGAATGTTTGTACACCAAGTCAATTATTTTTAGAATGGGGTCTTGATTAGAGCCATTTGGCAGTTCCTGTTATTTTAATATTTTGAAAAGCTCTTTGTTATCCGACGTAGCATTCATTATTCTGGGGTTCAGTGATTCCTTTTTCGCTGCAAGAGTTGCAGTTTTATATGTGGTAGCTGCTTTTTTTTATAGGCATCCAGACTGGGCGACTCAAGAGACTGTCCCCATGCATATAAAGATTTAATTTTTAAAGCCTTAAACTCCATAAGGTTGTCGTTGAACCATGGGTTACTTCTGTGTTTCACCTGGCATTTTTCCTTTAGAGGGGCTAGGGTCTACGTGGCCGCTCTCATAGATTTAACGAGCGTGTCCGTGATGTCCTCTAAGCTTCCTCTATTAAGGATTTCTGCATTCAGGGTCGTTGGCCATGTTCTAAGATTCTCTGGGGTCAGGTTCTTGACATTTCTGACTGGTATAGATACCTTAATCTCAGCCAGTCTCTTTGTGAAGAGGTTGATGCACGATAATTACTCAGCTGTGTCAGGCAGCTGGGTGCTGATGTTGGAGCCCTGTATAATAGCAAAATATTGAGAGTGGTTTCTGCACTAATACCAACTTTTACCAGTAAACGTTCTGTCCCTGGAATATCTTCGACCTTACTTTCCCAGATTTCTAAATCAGATTTGAGGATCAGGGCCACTACGCCCACCCCTACTGTCGGCTCTGTCCTGCCTTATCATGCAGTATCCTTCTGGTATGGCCAATGCCAGAGCTGGACCTGTGGCCTCATGACTCCATGAGGGCGCAGATGTCCAGGTTGCGCTCTTCAATGTGTGTAGCTACATCAGTCGCAAGTTTAAGGAGCGATCTTGTATTTAACAGCATACATTTCAAGGTGCGCGAAGGAGGTGTCGCTAGAGTGATATTATTGTGTATAATACAAGTTTGATTGGCCATTTTCCCCAGTGGTCTCTTGGGCCTAACATGGCGTCTGTGTGTGTTCATGGATTTGAGAACAGGGTAATTGGCCCCTATAATGGCGTCTGGCGTATGTTGACCCACTTGTGCACCCTCAACCAACTCCCCCCTCAATGTGGGCCTTGCGGGTGGCGGATGGAGGTTTGGGTGGTATGGATGTTGTTGCTGTCAGGATCACTGGGGCGGGGGGGGGCCAGTGAAGCAGATATGATGGATAGTGTAGTCCAGAAAATTGAGAATTCAGAAAAGAGCAGCAGAACCAAAACTAGGCTCTTATTCTGTGGCCCGGTGACTGAAAACCCAATATGGCCACCCTGTCATGGTGAGTACGGGATCCAACCGGAACACAGAGATGGGTAAAGCAGTGCTCTGAAGAGGGGCTTGCTTCTGAGGGGCGGGGGGAGTACTTGTGTTTCAAGTGAAGTGTTGGGGTCAGCTGTGACATTCCACCAACTAACTTTGTTTAATAAATGTTGCCCGACCAAAGAAAAGTGAGGTTGAATATCACCAGCCCTGCAATGTCCATTTGAACGAATACCTCAAGGGCTCAAACAGTGCTTAAGAAGAAGAAGAAGAAGAAGAAGAAGAAGAAGAAGAAGAAGAAGAAGAAGAAGAAGAAGAAGAAGAAGAAGAAGAAGAAGAAGAAGAAGAAGAAGAAGAAGAAGAAGAAGAAGAAGAAGAAGAAGAAGAAGAAGAAGAAGAAGAAGAAGAAGAAGAAGAAGAAGAAGAAGAAGAAGAAGAAGAAGAAGAAGAAGAAGAAGAAGAAGAAGAAGAAGAAGAAGAAGAAGAAGAAGAAGAAGAAGAAGAAGAAGAAGAAGAAGAAGAAGAAGAAGAAGAAGAAGAAGAAGAAGAAGAAGAAGAAGAAGAAGAAGAAGAAGAAGAAGAAGAAGAAGAAGAAGAAGAAGAAGAAGAAGAAGAAGAAGAAGAAGAAGAAGAAGAAGAAGAAGAAGAAGAAGAAGAAGAAGAAGAAGAAGAAGAAGAAGAAGAAGAAGAAGAAGAAGAAGAAGAAGAAGAAGAAGAAGAAGAAGAAGAAGAAGAAGAAGAAGAAGAAGAAGAAGAAGAAGAAGAAGAAGAAGAAACAACACTTGGTCTCTTTGTGAGTAGATATGTATTTCTAGCAACTGAAATGCTGTAACCATTGTAATGTCCTCCTTTTTATACAAATAGGGCTCTTCTCTTTGCATACTGTTGCCTTCGGGACATAACCTTTTGCTGTAGGGCAAACAAGTGAACAAACTGCCTAGCTCTTATGCTTGATAATGCTTCAAAAAGCACACCTCTCTTATCATGCCACGCTTAATGATGAAATTTACGATCTGGCGCGGTCTGGCGCATGCCTGGGTTTGGATATAATCGTAAGTGGATCTTCCCTTGAAAAGCTACTTCAGAGAGTATCTCCCAAGTCAACGACTTGATTCCATTAAGGTTTGCCCAAAAGGCTTCATCGATGGCAATTGAAATGCAAATATGGTTATAATTCTATTTCCTTAAGGTTTTTGTTTGAGTAATGAATATGATAATGAACATCCTCGCTATTTGTATCTGCAAACCCCCCGGTCACCTTCCACCCTCACCCCATACCCCGGTCTCTGTCAGGAGCATTGTTCCGGGTGTTGCATTTATCCTTTAAAGCCTCTGAGGTTGAGAGGTATGCACTGCAGAAAACACACAGAGGCACAATAGACACGTTGTTCAAAAAACTACCACTGACTATTCTGGTGGATTGGTTTACAATGAGTAGCTTTCTTTAGGCCTCTTGGTAGATTCACTCACAGGAAAGTAGTATAATCATTTACCCAATTATATTCTTTACTTTATTCAGCAAAGTGCTGTTAATGTACAAAGGCAAGCTATAAAAACAAAATTCATAAATCTAATCATGAAATGCTGTCGGATGGTAGGAATACAAAACAGCTAAACATTTAGCTGTCAAGTAAATAAACTAAAAAAAGTAAATAGATTAATGTGCTAGACCCAAACACCCAAATAAAAACGTAACCAGCAAGTAACCAGCACGTCAAAATGTTTGTGCGTTTTATTATATCACAAATATATACTGTACATTAGAAAAACAACAAGATATAACTAAAATAAGAATGTACCAGAATAAAAATGCTATCAAATATTAGTCTTCCCGAATTAGCAAATGGATATAGGAAAAAGATAATTTGTCAATCATGAAGTCAAATTTGTGTACAGCTTTATGGTGTGTGTCATGATGCCAACCCCCGGGCATCCGGACCAGGCCCATCAGTCTCGGGAGCAGGCATCCAGATGCTTAGAAAAAGCCCAGCAGCCCCGGATAGGGGCTATCTGGGTTCATTCCTGGCGCCGTAGGCACCAGGCTTATATGCTTACACTTACCTCATACAGACCATGCTGCTAAGAATCCAAGCTAACGTGAAGCCTGAAGGGAACTACTTTACTTCAGGGACTATTTTCTTACTCGGGTGTGGTCTTGGGGAAACTTCTTACCTGGGACTACTTTGAAGGCTATTTAAACCACGCCCGAAGAGCACCACACGCTTCGCGTTATTCTGCATCCAGCAGCGGAACGCTCACCGTGCCTGCAAGTCAGCATCCAGCCTTCTGCCATGCCCGCCTCTAGTCTGGAGCTCCTAGAAAAAAGGGGAATAAGGAGGAAAGATTAGAACAAGAACATTACTTCTATTCCTCACCTGATTCCGGATCCATCACGCCTTCAAACAAGGAAAGAGACGTTAATTCGATACGCGTCGCATCCCCGCTGTAGCGCCGCGCTATTCTCACCAGCCTTCGTAGCACCTCCACGATCCACCGCAGTCTCCATCACATCTTCGCCAAACTCCGGCACTTAAGGGGGACAAAAGAACAGCAAGTTGAGCCGAGAGAATAAATAAAGACAATGTCTGTTACCACCATAGACTTACCTGAATTTACCACCGGAGGCATTTTTCATCTCCACGGTCCTGCGCAGTCTCCATCTCATCTTTGCCGAACTCCGGCACCTAAGGGGAACAAAAGAACAGCAAGGTGAGCTGAGAGAATAAACAAAGACAATCTGTTTTACCACCATAGACTTACCTGATTTTACCGCCGAAGGCATTATTCATCAAGATGTCATGATTTCTCACGCCGCACCTGTAAAAGGAGGGAAAGCAACAGATTAAACACAGATATCATTTACCGGACAGTGTTGGGTAATACAGACTCTTACCTGAACGCTACCAGCTGCCACGAGGCAATCTTCTCTTGGGTCAAGCTGCAAGACAAAAGGAATCGGACAAGAGTGAATATCAGACATTTTTACCTCTTACAAACTATATACTTATGGTTCCTCGCCAGGGACCTCAGAGTCAATATTGGTCTGGAACTCTCCCAACTCCTTCGGACCAGTGAAGTAACTGGTTATCTACGCGCCCCTGCATTCCACGCAGGATGGAGAGCTCATCTTTTATAAACATAAGGTGAGACTATGAAACGAGATATCGGAGGTGATTAGTAAGAAGAACCGTGGGGTGTTATCACTCAAATCCACGGGTGGCTAATTCCCTTTCTCCACTTTCAGGAAAATACTTCTACGAATCAAGCAGATGAAATTAGGCGGGCCAGTCCAATCTGTCATCTATGCACTACGCGTCACGTTGGTGGAGACCGCAGCTGTCCAGTTCCGATCAAAGCCCCTGTGGGAGCCAGGGGAGCGTAACAGTGTGTCATGCACCAGCTACAAAATTTGATTTTAAAAGGACAGTTCACACCGTTTTACATGTTTTAAGAAAACCATTGCCTCTTTTACAAGTCTCTTTAGCCCCCATATGTTTAAAGATGCAACAAATATTTTCATCAAGAATCTGTGTAGAGGACAGAGTAACATAAAGTGGGTATTCATTTCTGTCTCATGTATACCGATGTGGCAGCAGTTTAGAAGTGAGACGAAGCCATTTGGCTAATCATCTGGTGCTTAAATATATAAACAACATTTTGTGATGTAAGGAAGACAATGTATCAAAGTAAGACGGACACAGGTGACCACAGTTCCAGAGTGTTTATTCAACTTTAACAAGGGTCTGATAAACGCCTATCTAAACCTAAATCTACAGATGAGACCAAGCTACTAGGATCAAATATAAAAAACGTTTTTCACATAAGAATCTTGAATGCCTAATCAGAGGTCAAGGAACTTTTAAAAAATCTTAAAGAGCTGGAATCCACAACCTTCTTTAATGCTTGCCAAGTGGTGAAGGACGTGGCTTGGTGTCAGGATATCCAAGACGCAATGGTCCACAAATTGAATGGTATCAAAGCAGACATACTGCGTAGGAAGGACTCCAGAGAGGTCAGGAAGGAGTTGTTTAAAAGATGTTCCTCCATTCCACAGTTCAAATTCTCTCCCATTACGATTGATGAATTGACAGATGTGGTGAAACATCTAAAAATTACTAGATGTAAAGGTGACCTTTGCTGAGTCATGATTATTAAAACCTATCCATCGACCCTACTCGCAGCTATCTGCAAGTTTGTGAATGCCTCGTTTACTGAAGAACATGTACCGGCAGACATTAAACAAGATCTCTTTCCCAAAAAACCTGACCTACCTATGGAGGTGGCACTTAACTATAGGCCAATTACTAACACACCATTTTTATTGAACATTCGGGACCAGGTTGCGTATGGGCAGATCGCTCAGCATCTTAAGTTCCATGTCTTGAATTGTCGCCAATCCGGTTTCAGAGTGGGCATTGGTACGGAGACCGCATTACTGGAATTGAAGTCCAGACTCCTGGATCAGATGGATAAGGCTCGCTCATTCATTTTGATGCTTCTGGAGTTATCGGCCTCATTCGATCTGGATGACCACTCAATACTGGTCGCCAGGTTGGAGGAAGTGGCCAATTTCTCCCCAGCAGCGGTACGCTGAATTGCTTCAATTCTGAATAATGGAGAAAGCAGAGTTTTCTTTGAGGAAGCTGAGGCTCGCCCTGTGTCTGCTGAATATTGTGGCCCGCAGGGCGCCTGCATCTCCCCCTGCCTCTATAATATTTTCATGGCTCCCTTCTTTGCCCTGCTGGAGCAGGAGGGGATCATGTTTACCAACTATGCGGATGATACGCAGTGTGTCGCCCCCATGGTTGGTACTCATGTTCGGGACGAAGAGGAACTGAAAAGAGTCTATGCTTCCATTGAGAATTGGATGCTATGGAATAACTTGGCCCTTAATAGGGCTAAGACAGAGTTGTTGATTATTGGTATGCAGCCCATGCTATCTAAGCTGGGTCCTGCATATGACGTCTTTCAACTGGGTGATGTCAAGATAATCCCCAAAAAGTAAGTAAAAACTCTGGGTGTCATCTTTGACCAGCAGTTTACTATGAAGCCCATGTAGGGAGCCTGGTCTCTGCGGCGGCCTACTATATTAAGCTTTTAGCTCACTTCAGATCCCTTATCACACAGGCCAACGCAGAGACAATAGCAAGAACTATTGTAGGCGTGAAAATAAATGACTACTGCAGCCTCTTGGCAGGTGTTAGCAAAACAGAAGGGAAAAGATTACAAGTCATTCAAAATGGTGCAGTGAGGGTGGTCATGGGTCTCTCCCGACGAGACCAATTATCGGATGCCAGCAGAGCATTGCATTGGCTTCCAGTGGAGACTCGAGCATGCTTCCACCTCCTAGTGATCACGTTCAAATGTACACTTGGCATCATGCCTAGATATCTGCAGAATCTTATTGCAGAAAAAATGTACAGCAGATCCCTTAGATCTAGCAATCGGAAACTCTTAACAATTCCAAGATGTTGAACTAAGAAGGCAGGAAAGGGACCTTTTTTACATTGCTGCTCCTATAGCCTGGAATAACCTCCCTCTTGACCTTAGATGTCAGACTAAGTTGCATTGCTTTTTTGTTAGAGCCCTAATGCCCATGGGTTCAAGGTTTGCGCTTTATAAATGCTTAAAGTAACGTATAATGCAGTCCTGGTGGTGTCTTGTCAAAATAAGAGCCTAAACCTATTGCCTTTCCTTACCACTAAATACAAATAGCGTGGGGTAATGTTCATGAAAAGGAAAGAATTGTTCACAAATTAAGTCAGGATATTGAGGCCGTTGGCCTCCCTTCACCACATTTTCAGCACGGGACAAGGCGGTTCACTGGAGCATAGCACACTCTTGGGCTTCTTCGGCACGAGGACACAGTTCCATTACCAACTTCAGGGCCTTCTGTGTCCAAGTCTCTTGAGTTATCAAAGTCTCTTGATTCAGAGGGCCTGATGTACCAAAACCAAGCAAATAGTCTTTCACAAATATTCAAGTTGGGCAATTCGCTCTTCCCTCTAGAACTCCTTCTGCTGGGCTCAGATCCCTTTTCTACCACAACCTTTAGTTTGGACCCCCCTCATCCGGGCTCATATCCTCTTCTCCAATGCTTATAGAGTACCTTTTATCGGGTGACTCACGGTTCACCCCTAACCCATTCAGCCCGGCTAAGATCCCTTTTACACAATTAGTCTCCCTCAGCCGGGCTCAGACCAATTACAGTTTGTATCCGCTATGGAAGACTTTAGAATGTGCATGGGGTTTAGCTTGATCCATTGCAGGACCACTTCGATTTCATAGTTCACAATTTTACGCTCTCAGTTGGATACCTTACAGAGACCTTCGATTGAGCACCCACGTGGTGCCGGACCACTCTGTATATGGTACCTGTCTTTGTTTCAAAAATTCAGTCACTCCTTGGATATTCAATTATATTTCTGTTGCTCATCACATAATCTGTTCCTTGCAGATTTCTTCAAACCAAGTTGCCACTTGCAACCTTGCTTCTAACACAGACCGGTTTGCTATCAGTCTCTTGGACTCACCGGCAGTGTTGACTTTACTGGAGCTGCTTTGTTGTAGTAGCCAAGGACAGTACCACTGCGGCAATCCCTCCTCCCGGCTATCGATGCGGGAAAGCGCCGGGTACCTTCGACACACAATGCACCTTTCTTCAGCTTTAATTCCAGGTCTTAGGTTTCTTATTCTGGAGGGATTGTGAAAGTGGCAGTTTCCCTCCGAAAAGGCCAAGGGCAATTCACTCCTTGCCACCCTTTCTGGTCTTGCCGTCTATCTCCTCGTATTAAACTGCCATCTCCTAATTGCTCCTTCCTCATGTGTTTTGCCTTGCTCAGAGTGTACTTTTCGCGCTCTGCCTTTTATCATTGTGATGGAAGTCAGGTGTGTGTAATTATCAGTAATTGCCTGACCCTTGTGTTGGGACATGTCAGGTATACGGCTCGGGTGTTAGTGTGTTTTCTCACAATGAGCTGTCCGTGAGAAAGTGTTCATGTCGGGAACGGGGCTGTGGGGGGCTGAGTTCCTAAATATCCTACCTGGTAGGATGGGGAAAAGGTGTTACAGGGAAGGGGATACCGCGTCTCACCGTCCGGTGTCCCACTCCTTTGCCCCGAAGCACCCTCATCCAGGTGATCCTCCCCCAGGAACTGGATCCAAAAGCGATGGCCATGTCCTGGCCACCTGGATGACCGATGACAGATCCCTGGGGACTAGCGGGTGAGACACCTTCTGGTTTCTCGGTCCAATTTAAAAAATGACTTGAATCCCGAAATATCTTTCATTGTCATGAAACATTAGTTTTCTGACCAAGCAAGTCCCCTTGGAGGAAATGAATCAAGACCCACTTATCCTATGCTGCTTTTACCTCACTTACTCTTTCTACGTGTGGGAGCATTCAGACACAGCTGAAGGCTAAATCCAAGGTCACTTAGTTTCGATTTAGCAAGCAACTTCCATTTGCACCCTGCCAGATCATTAATTGCCATTACACATTTTTGTACAATGACAATTCTTAAATCTGATTCAGTAACAGATAGAAAACAAGCTGTTTCAAGCATACCACATAAAAGATTTGCTATAAGCCCATTTCCAAAACGGGTATCGTGCAAGCGTTCATTGGGCTTGATTGGAATTGCCTTCTAAACTTCTTTTCAGCCAAGCTCGGATCGCTATAGAGTGGCTGACTGTGTGTTGGCTTTGGTTCACCCCCATTGTTCATTTTATGGCCTTCCCATCATATTTCTGGAAAAAGTAGAAAGTTGCCACATACCTCTTTAGACATATAATGGCTCTGGTCAATTTGTTGACACCACGCCCCATTTTTACTTTACCTGGTGAATGACCACTTCAAACTTAATTGTTATAGTTAATGGTGTTCTAGTTAGGTGACACAATATTACCACCATTTTGTATGTATTTACCATAAGGCTCTAGTCTTTTTCAAAATGTTTCTAAAGCAGAAAGTAGTCTCCTAGATACCATCAGTAACTTATACAGAATAGCTACTTCATCCATGTACATCAAGATGGTCACCATTGTATTACCTATTTTTGGGCCATCACAATCTAGATTTTGTATCTAGTGAACCAGGCCATTAATGTACATGAAGAACAGTAAAGGAGCAAGCACACAACCCTGCCTTAACCCAGTACCTACGGGGAAAGGTGCATTTGCCTCAATGTCCGCATCTGACCCTAGCATTATTGTTATAATATAAAAACTGAAAGGCAGTCAGTAGTGTTCTGTGGCGGTTCTGTGACTGTGATGGATCAGAAGAAGTTTGCTATCCAAAAACTAGTTCTAACTGACCCTACCACTATTCTAACCAACTTAAATAAGATCAGGAGAATATCTCCCTTCCCCTGATTGTATTATGCCAAAGTCTCTTCTTCTCTTCACAATTCCTTTTTAGTAGGCTATTAGACTCTTGTCACTTCCTGTATCAGTTCTTTCCACTCTTTCACAATGTCTTTGGATCTTTCATCCACTTTTGGGATAGTTCTCCAATACTCCCTTTTTGGTCTCTTTATTTTTCTCCGATTCAGGTTGCTATACCCTTTTGAATTTGGTACCATATAGCTATGAAATACCTTCTATGGGTTCACCCTCTCCTCTGGTGGTTTACTCGTATCTTTTCCCCAAAGTGGTTCGCTTAGCTTTTCTTCTCTCTCTGATATTCTCCACTTTTTACATCTTGACTTATTTGCCATTCTTTTCCCAGGGTTTTTGTACCCCGCTGGTAGGGATCCCACTTTCCACATTAATACAGTTCCGCTTTATCGACTTTAAACTCAATGTCTCGTAAATTCTACTGCGACCGGTTTCTCCTGCCTCATAGCGATTCACCGACAGCCTCCCGGTTCTCCTGTTCTCCCCATTCCATTTGATTCTGAAGGGGCACACCACCGGGACTTGTACTGTCTTGGGTTCTCTTTGTTTACTCGGCTTCTATGTTTTCTTGCCAGTGTCCTGCTCTCGGTCCTCTTTGTCCATGGGATCAGGTACGGCTGCGGGTAAGCAGATGTTTTGCTGTTTCCTCAGGTTTGTGGTTTTAGCATCTTTCTGCCCACCATGAAAGGGTCGTAGTCACGCCAACACCAGGATTTGGATTCTCGTCTACTCGGCTTCTCACTGCGTGTAAATGCTGGGCCTCAAGTGTTTAGTTCTCCCATTCAGGGCACTTCTGAAAGTTGTGGACTCTGCGGCTCTCCTCCATCTCTCACAGGTGTCCCACTGTAAGGGTGCTTCACCCTGCTAACGCTTTCTGCTCTCTCTCTCTGGACTTTGCCTCCTCTGGGCGTGTGATGATCCCTTTTCAATCTACTCGTCATAGTTATATAGAGGTGTCTCATTAAAGAAACTGATCCTCTTTCTTGTTCTCAAATGTATATTTTAGTTTTGTCTTCAGGTAAGTCACTGGTTTCTATAGTGTTTTTCATATCCGACAGTCCCATATTTGGCACTACGGGAAATGGCTTTGGGAATTCCTCACTGGAATGGTAGTCCTTGTCCCATAAGGTGGAGTCTCTCCCAGTGAGGTCCCACTAGCCCAGACCCCTTGGCAGGGTCTTGCAAAGCTGGCTCACCTCTCTAGCCTCGAAGGTGGAGGGTCCACCTTGGGGAGAAGGGAGGAATTCCCTTGATTCATCACAGTACGTAAACGATCTTTCTTAGTGTGGAAAAAATTAATTATGGAAGTAACTATCTCATGCAGTTCAGAGGTCTATGAAGATGCTATAATAAGGTAGTTGTTTCTTTTCAATAGTGAACTTAGGGATTGGAGCACCATCAATATTCACATCATATATAGGCCCCCAGGTTCAGCACCTGACTTCCAAGGACACCACCTTCACATACTAAGCAACAACCTCAAAAACTCTCTTGCTTGGGGGGCGTGGCTAACCGTGGGATGCAGTAGACGTGCGTCTGCTCGGCTCCAGCGGCCACACTAACATCCTGATATAAAAAACGCCTGTTTTCGTTGGTAATAGGAGCTGGAAATACTCCGATACGATAGCGAACAGCCTTGGGCATACCCGGAGTGAAGATCGAAGAGAACCGCAGTTGGATTCCCCGGAGACGACTGTGTGAAGTTTTCTAGTGACAGCAGCCGGCCCGCCTTCAAAATGGCTGTGGGCGCACACAGCTGAAAGTCCTGTGCACACCCATCGAGGCCGCGCTGAGACGGTGGCCGAACCGCAACGGACTGGTCGATCACAGCGGGAGAAAGGTGCGGACCCGGGGAGGCTTCGATCGGCGGACACGCTCTTGCAGGACAGGTCAGACAAGAAGGTAGCAGGAGAGCCTGCCGTAGAGTGGAGCCTTTGCCTCCCGCGCCGGCTCCCGCCCCTCGGGGGCATGGCCGGAGCATCATCACTGGCCGGGAAGTCAAGAAGGCCTGCAAGGGGAGAGAAGACCGTACACCCCGGTGAGCCCTGCCCTCCGACAATAGGGGAGCGTGGTGGCCCTGAGAGGCGACCCCAGTATCATACGCATGGGCCGGTGCGAGAGCGAGGTACACACCTTGCCCCGGAAGGCACGCTACTGCTGGGCGACGGACGGTTCCGTCGGCCCTGGAGGGTGGACATATCCCCGGAGCACAGCAGCTACAAAGGGTGCGATTTGCCGACAAGGTAAAAGAGACAAGGGGCACAACTGGCAGCGTGGTGCTCCGGCAAAAGCTGACTAGACAGGCGCCCACATCGGTCCATATAGCGTACACGGTGGGCTGGGCGCTATGGGGAAGGACAGGCCGAGGAAGCTTCACGCCCAAAGCAAAATGGATCAGTACACCATTCCACCTCCCCAGCCCACTGAACTCTCAGACGACATGGAGACGGACCAAGGAATATCGCTCAAAGACATCATGGCCGCCATTACCGACTCCCGCACGTCCATGGAGCAGAATTTGGACGGAATTAGTATGGATGTCTCCCTCTTTAGGCACGACCTCCAAAAACTGACGGCACGCACCGGGGAAGCTGAGCAGCGCATTTCTAATACGGAGGAATAGAATGAACACCGTGCAACAACAACTTCATAACACAATGTCCAAACTGAAGGTGCTGGAAGACAGAATTGAAGAGGGAGAGGGCAGGTCCAGGCGCAATAATGAACGCATCCTGGGTACACCCGAAAAGGCAGAGGACCCCTGCATGGAACTCTTTCTAGAATAATGGCTTTCCGACCTATATGAGCCCGATGCCTTTTCCAAGTTCTTTTCCATAGAAAGGGCACGTAGGGTGCCCACGGGCAGGCCACCGCCTGGCGCCCCTCCAAGAACTGTGATAGCACGATTCTTAAATTACAGAGACCGCAACGCCCTGCTGCAACATGCGCGCGCCAAAAGAGAGGTCACATTCAATGGCTCCAAAATCGCCTTTTTTCCGGATTACACGAAGGAAGTGCAAAGGGCAAGGCAATCCTTTGACTCCCTGAAAAGACAGCTACACACGATGGGCGTGAAATACAGCCTGCTCTTCCCTGCACAGCTCAAGATTTACCATAAAGGCACAACAGTCCACTTTAGTGACCCTAAGGAGGCTTGGCATTGGGCCGAGCAAAACATAGAGGGAGACTGGTCCGCCCGCCGCAAAAATAGGGGGAGAAACCGAAGACCTCCGCCAGACCAGCAGCGAGAACCCCGCCGACCACCACCGCAGGACCCACTGGAAGACCTAGGGGGGTGATAACCCCCTCACCACGGCTGTCAATCCTGTGTCCATGCGGAGATACTCAAGTCAGACCATAGATCTTCCCACAGTACACACACACACACACAACGATAGGCAGCACACATCCACCAGTAGCGGTACGCCCTAGGCCTTACGATAGAAAAAGAGCCTCCCCACCCCTGAGAGTGCAACAAATTCCAGGTGTAGTTTACGCATGGATTCCCTCGGGGATCACCTTTAGAGGAGTACTACCTCCCCCTCGGCTCCTCCTAGAGGAAGGCCACTTTTGTTTTATATTAAGTTCGGTGCATGTTGGGTGTCCAGCTGACACCATAGAGTCTTTGTTTGGGCGACCGATGCTTCTAGTTGGGAGGAGTATGGGGTGGGGGGTTTTGGGTTTGTTAAGCACAGCTTCATCAGGGACCTATCAAGCTAATGGAGGAACATGGCCAGGAAGGTCACCAGTACACCACAGGCATGTTTCCAACAGGCGCAGAACGCTGCCGGTGACGAGCAGGGCAGCCACCGACACATACTCACATGGCAGAGTATCGTAATAAAGTCGACACTCTCAGAAAACTGAGGCTCATGTCGTGGAACGTCAATGGCCTAGGCAATGCAATTAAGCGCCGCCTGGTGCGCCAATTTTTTAACAGACGGGGGGCTGACTTAGTATTCCTGTCCGAGACACATCTCGCAGGCACAGAATGCACCCTATTTAAGCATACAAATTATAAGCTGATATTTCACTCGGGCTTTACGATGGGTTCAAGAGGCGTTATGATCCTGATACACAAAAACCTGCCCCTCCACCTCTACACAGTGACTCATGATACAGTAGGCAGATACATATATGTGACGGGCGACCTATGGGGGCAGTCCATTGTACTGATAGCCATCTATGCACCACCGACCCTTGTAGAATCACTGCTCACTGACATTACCCTGTTAATTGCTAATGACACCTCCGACTGCCTGATACTAGGCGGTGACTTCAATGAAGTCATGAATGTTACCCTGGATACATCCCATGTACGAAATAGGAACCTCAAAGTCCCCACTAGGCTTGCTACGTTCGACAACGCACTTGGCCTGTGCGATGTGTGGAGGGAACAGCACCCAGACGCTAAAGCGTACTCTTTCCACTCGGGGGCCCATGCCTCGCTCTCCAGACTGGACTACTTCTTCACTCCCGCAACTGACCTACACAGGGCACAGGAAATAAACATGCTACCTAGAGGCATCTCTGATCACTCTCCGCTAGAAATGCTACTTATGACGTCCCGGAGGGTCCCACCGCCAGGTTGGCGCCTGAACATTTACTATCTGGGAGACCCGGAGCTGGTAGACAAACTACAGGAGACCACCAACTCATACTTTGAGTTAAACACACAGACTGCAACGAACCCTGAAATGCTATGGGAAGCCTATAAAATGGTGCTGAGGGGTGAACTAATATCATGGACGGCGGCCAAAAGCAGGCTGCACATGAGTAAGATCCTTGAAACGGAGCACCAGGTCAAACAGGCAGAGGAGAGGCACGTAGACGAAAATACGCCGGCCTCTAACCAGACGTTGCTACTTGCACAAAAAAGATTGCAAAGCATAGCGATGGACAATGCGCGCCAAGCACACACTGCAATGAGAGCAAGGATCTATGAAACCAGTGACAAGGCAGGCAAGATGTTGGCATGGCTGGAAAGGAAGGAGCAGGGACGTAGCCATGTCCGGAGACTTGAAGCGGACGGATCGAACGCAAGGGTGACGGACCCGGAGATAACCCAGGGCTTTGCGGAATACTATGCAGAGCTATACAGTGAATCAACAACCCCGATGGACGCTACTATTATGGACCGAATTGAAACCCCTACCCTGAAGGAGGCGCAGAGGCAACGACTGGAGCGGGAGATCACGGAGGATGAGATCCTAGCCACCATTTCTGGGCTCCAGACCGGTAAGACTCCTGGTCCAAACGGCTTCCCGGTAGAGCTATGGTGAAGGGTGGGCACTAACGTGATAGCCCCCCAGCTCCTGCAAATGTACCTCCATGCACGTGAAAAGGGCATTCTCCCTCCAGATCTCCGAGAAGCAACAATTGTAGTGATCCCTAAGCCGGACAAGCCCACAGACAGATGTAGCTCGTACAGGCCCATCTCACTCATCAACTCTGAAACTAAAATACTGGCGAAGCTTCCGCCGGACCGTCTACAAGAGGTAATTCCCTCCTTGATCCACCCGGACCAGTGCGGTTTCATGCCACAACGATCAACTCGCATGAACCTCCGCAGACTATTCGCGGCTTTGGAAAGAGCTGGCAGCATACAGAGACCACTGGCCCTGTTAGCAATTGACTTTGAAAAAGCCTTCGATTCGGTGAGATGGGAGGCTGTCTGGACCATTATGCGCCGCATGGGCTTTGGCGAGAACTTCATGAGTTGGGTGAGGCTACTATACGAATCCCCGGTTGCTAGGACCAGGGTCAACGGTTGGCGATGAGAACTCTTCGGTCTGGGAAGGGGTACAAGGCAGGGCTGCCCACTATCGACCATGATCTTTGCTATTGCGATCGAACCCCTGGCGATCCTGTTGTGAAACGACTCAACATGGGAGGGTTTCTGATGGTCCGATACCTGGGAAGACAGAATATCCCTTTACGCGGATGACCTACTCATCTACCTGAAGGACCCAAATACCTCCTGCCCCAGAGTTGTGCAGCTGCTGGGCCAATATAAGGCATTCTGTGGACTACGGGTGAACTGGTCCAAGTCCATCCTCTTTCCTATAGGGAACACTCCATAGTCGTGTCTGGCGACTGGCCCCTGCCAAATCGAGAAGGAACAGTTCAAATACCTGGGGATACACATTACAATGCACCTTACTGAATATACTGCCCTGAACCTGTCCCCCTTGATGGCAAAATTTGCAGACGACACTCGCCACTGGATCTCCTTGCCGCTGACACTGGTGGGTAGGGCAGCATTTTTTAAAATGATCGCCCTCCCGAAATTTCTATACATCCTGCAAAATGCGCCATTGTATATCGACCAACGGGACTTCCACAAAATCGAATGCACCCTCCGGAAACTGCTCTGGAAAGGAGGCCACCCGAGAATTGCTCTTGCGACCCTTCAGAGGTCCGTTTGGAAAGGGGGGGATCGTGCTGCCCAGGATGCAATCGTACTACTGGGCCAGTCAGATGGAGGTAGTAAACGACATGCTTCACGGTGACGTGAGTCTCCCGCACATCAAGGGCTTCCATTGCAACACTAGAAACAAGCCAATAGAGCACCTCTACCGAGACTTGGACCGCCCTCCGAAATCTGACATGGCATCCCATATAACGAGAATTTGTAAGGAAGCGCTTCGATTCCTGGGGTGGGGCGGGAAAACAACACTGGCCCAGCCCTTGTGGAACAATTGCAACCTTCCCGAAGTACGGAAACTGCCGAAATGGCCCGAATGGACCCAGCGTGGAATCTCCACCGTTGGAGATGTGGTACAGGAAGACAACCTGGCAACGTTCGAGATAATGCAAGAAAGGTTCTCCCTGCCGGACACAGAAAGGCTCCACCACATGCAGCTAAATCATGCCTGGACAGCCCACCGACGGACCATACAAGATCTGCCGAAAGCTCCCTGCTTGAACAAAACATAGTCCTGGATCGGGTAGAGCGGAAGGTCACCTCCACCATGTACACTGTAATAACCTCCTTCGCAACATCCGATCTATCCAACCGGAAAACAAAATGGGAACAAGATGTGGGCCCCCTCCTTCTGGAAGACTGGACGGAGGCCCTGATGTACCCGTGTGAAACCACCATCTCTTCGAGACTCCGACTCGTCCAGCTGAAGATCCTGCATCGCACCTACTACCCGAGAATGGCACTCTTCCGATGGGGCAGGGCCGCGGACACAAAGTGCCTACGCTGCAAGCGAGAGGAAGGTACCTTTTTTCATATCCTGTGGGAGTGTAGCAGTATTCAGTTTCTCTGGCAGAAATGCTGCGATAAACTGTCTAACGTTCTGGGAAAGACGATACAGAGGTGCCCGAATCAATTGCTTCTGGGGGTCTCCGGGGAAACTGACTTATCTCGCTGTGAGAAACTGCTGTGGTCAACCGCGTTTGCAGTCCTTAGGCGGAACATTGCACAACTTTGGGGTTCGGAGCGCACACCCAGCTATGACCAGTGGGTCACGGACGTGGATATATGTGCGATAATGGAGCACTGGGTGTACAAAGCAAGAGGGTGCCCCCAAAAAGCGGGGGAAATATGGAGAAGATGGGAAGAGGATGGCTGAAGGCCAAGGCCGACCCTGTATCCACTGTGACGGTGTGAGACCCATTGAAAGGGAAATACTAACTCTGTTAAGAGCGCCCTGTGCCATGAAATCATCCTATGTAAAATTTGATGGTCTGTTGGACCAAGGTCCCTGAAGCTGAGTTTGTAACGGTTAATGTTGTCTCTTTTGATTACTTTGCTCTCTCCCCACAACACCCCTGCCTTGGCACTCCACCCCCCACCCCCCCCTTCCTTCTCCCCCTCTTCCCCCCCTCCTTCCCCTCCCCCTCCCCCCCCCCCTCCAATGCCCCCTCCCTGGAATGTTGAGATGTTTGTAATGATGTTTAACCTTGAAAACCAATAAAATCTTTGATCAAAAAAAAAAACAACTCTCTTGCTTGGCGACCTCAACCTCAACCTAGGCTTGGGCGACCCTGAAGACAAACCAGCAGCTGCCTTAGCAAAGGAACTAAAAGACCTTGGCAACGCATAAAAAGTAAATGACCCAACACACTGCAAAGGATGCACCCTCGATTGGGTGGCAGACCACAACTGTTCCATCGCCGACATTTCTAACATGGCATACCACTGGACTGACCACAACTGCATCCACTTCAACATCCCGACCACACATACCACCAAAACCCTTACCCATGCTCCCCCGGCCCAAGTCAGAAGCTCTAAAATATTAACCAAGGACAATCTCCGACCCTTCCTTGAAATCGCTGAACTCAGACCACCCCTTCTCCAGCGACCCCCAATAGTCTCGCTAAAATCTACAGACACCCTCACCAGTGCTGTGAACTCCCTAGCCCCAATGTAGAACAAAAAAGAAAATAAATCTATGAACACCAACTCTTGGTTCACTGACGAACTACAGGCCTTGCGCACTAGCAAACGTATCGCCTAAATGACAATCCAACCCACCAAAATAGAATTCAAAAATATATCCAACCAATATAAACACGCCATATTCCTAGCCAAATCCAATTTGTTTAACTCAGATTTCCAAGGCCAACCCACAACACAAAGAACTGTTCACCTTCTTCCGAGACCTTATTACTCCCTCCACCAGCCCTGATGAGATAATCAAAGACAAAGCCTGGTGCTCCAGCATTGTCTGCCCTACTCTGCAAAATTGAACTCCTTCAACAAAAAATACAAGCACAATTCATGGCTCTACCTAAGAACAACCAACCCTCTCAGCCTAACCCCTCCCCCCCCCGCCCCACTCTCAGATGGACGCACTCTTCTCCTTCCATGACATCACAGAAAAGGAAGTCTGCAAACTCCTTCTACACCTACAGCCATCTACCTGCAAACGAGGCATCTGTCCCTCAGTCCCTCAGCCATGATCAAAGACTGTGCTGACTCCCTAGCTCCTCTACTAACGGCATTCATCAATGCCTCTTTTTCGACCGGTATTGTCCCCTCTAGTCTCAAAGAAGCTTGGGTACGCCTGCTTCTAAAAAAGAAAATGCCTTGGACCCCTCTTCCCCCACCAAGTACCAACCTATTACCACCGCCCCCTTCCTCCTCCAAAATCCTGGACAAAGCAGCCCACAACCAGATTTATCACTTCATAGAAACTAATACTATCCTAGGTAAGAGGCAATCTGGTTTCCGCAAAGGCCACGGCATTGAAACCACCCTCCTGGACCTAAAAAATCAAATGACCACAATTATGGATGAGGGTAAACCGGCTCTCCTCTTACTTCTGGACCTCTCGGCCGCCTTTGATCTCGTGGATCACAAAAACCTCACCACACATCTCACCCTGGCCGCACACTTCTCCAACAATGCCTCCTCTTGGATCACCTCCTTCCTAGAAAGCAGAGCCATGAAAGTCTTCTCTGACCAAGCCAACACAGAACCATCCACCATGGAGTCCCACAAGGATCCTGCAAAGCCTTTGCCCTGTACAACTTGTTCACCTAACCCCTTTTTGACAAACTAGACTCATACGGCATAGCTTACACACACTATGCCGATGATACACAGGTACTCCTGCCCCAGGTTCATATGACCAAGGATCCGTAGCCCTCTCGAGGATCTACTCCATCATCCAAGCATGGATGGTGGCCAATGGTCTTTGCCTTAACAGGGATAAACCGGAGATCATCATTATGGGCCCAAAAGAAACACTAGCTAAACTCAACCAACAATACAACATTTCCATTGACTAACTCCACTATCGCTGTCTCCTCTTCAGTTAAAACACTGGGGGTCTACTTAGACTCCACCCTTTCCATGACAAGGCAAGATAGCGCCATTACCTCAGCATCTGCTCAGACCACTAAACTCATAAACACAGTTTCACCATTCTTATCTAACCAGAACTGCGTATCGATAGCTAGAGCCACCATAGAGGCCAGACTAGACTATTGCAATGTCCTGCAAATAACCTTAACCGTCTCCAGATTGTCCAAAACAACGCACTTAGAGCTGCCCTCAGAATCTCAAAAAGAGATCCCGTAAGAGAAAGGATCACATTCAAGACTCTCACCCTGACTCACAAATGCCTCGGCCTCTCTGCCCCGCCCAGCCTCTCAGAAACCATTGCCAGAGACACTTTGTCTTGTCCCAAGAGAACTCAAAATGCCAACAAACTACGCACCCCGAACATTCTCAGAGCCAAAGCAGGGGGTATCGGCTTTCCTCACATTGCACCCAAACTCTGGAACTACTTCCGAAACATACTCAGAGCTGAGACTTCCCTCACAGCGTTCCTCAAAACTCTCAGAACAACTCTGTTCAACTAATTTTATTTCCTCTGACAAACTGTAACCAAGTCTGTACCATGCTCGCACATGTAACCTGTATGTATTCTGCAACCAAAGTAACTGTATGTAACAGCGCCACAATGCATCCGGGCTGTTGTGCGCTTCATAAATACTAAATAAATAAATAATAAATTACAAAGGCCTGTTTAACTTTTCCTTTGTTCCTCCTAAAAGCACCTTACTAAAAGGTAACAATACTCTAATTATCAACCCATTCCTTAAGAAAGACAATTTTCTGGAGCAAAAGGCTTGCATCTGGGCTGATTTGCATATCCATAGTGCTTTACTCATGTTTCTCTGAACTGGAGGTGAACTTCATTGATGGTTAGTGGGTGGCCCTATGTCATGTGAGACTTGGTTAAATGGCTTATTTTACACATATATATAATAATATAATTCAATCCTATATTGATATAAAGAGCCCTTGGTGAGCAAGATTTCAGTGTGGCCAGTGGTAGGGGATAATGGAATAGGATGGAACTCCTTTCTAACGAATATTGCAGTGCCACCTCTCTTCAGTGGGGTCTATTAAACCTACTTTAATCTTGAACAAACCTTTAGGGACTAGATCGATAAGGGCTGGATACCTGTCTTCCAAAAGCCATGTTTCTGTGAGAAATAGAGTTCCAGGTTTTTGTCTATCTGCATCTCAATCCCATTTTTGACAGCTGACCTATTATTAATAAGGGTGCACTCGGGTCTCAAGATGTTTTTGGAGTGGGAGTTTTGAATTCCCTTTTCTAGTTTTGGTGCCACCAAAATGTAGCCAACACCATTGCCAAAGAGAAGAAAGCAGTGCCAGAAAGCTGACATTGTGGTTGGAATGAGAAGTGGAAATTCTGTGGCATAATCGTCTAGCGCACGGAATGTTAATATTTAGGGAATAAAAAAAGTAATCGTCATTTCCAATTTTTTTGTAGCCGTGTAAAACATATTTTAACGTATGTTTTCCTCTTTAGATCAGACCTTAATCTTTTGCTACCGGTGATCAAGCATATTCGTTGTGCTGTGTAGTGGGAGTAGGCTTCTATGTATCTGTTAGTGACTATTTTTGTTGTTGGTATTATGCGTCTAATTTTAGGGAGTAATAGTTTGTGGGTTGTGCGCCGCTTATCTGCAGGGCAGTGGGCGCACTGTATGTCAGTCATTGAGACTGTTTGCTGTTGGGGTTATTTACAGCCTGAATGGAATAGGTGTCATATCCAAGAGTTATGTAATCGGTTTGGATAAAACTTCCTAAATTAGATATACTCTAGCGTTGCATCGTTAATTTACAGTGACCTAAGCAATTTATGGAAGATCTCTTCAGCTAGGTAAGTCATTATGGCTTTCTGGCACAGTCTGGTACCAAAGGGGTTGCCTTTGGTGCACTTCGCGTCATGCCCAGTTTAAGAACTGGATAAGGAAAGCTGTGTTGTTATAGAAGGTTTGCTGGGTCTGTAAGGCAGAGGAGGTAAGCCCAATCCACTAAAAGTAGGATAAAAAAAAATCTGTCCATTCGCCAGTGGATTTACAGAGTAGCTCTGTCCCTAGCATGAACAACCAAAATCAGTAAACATAAATTCAGTGTATGCTTTCAGGCAGGTTCTACGTTTCAAATCTCAAACTACCGCCATTGTTTTAATGGGTGAGGGGACACTTTGGTTCGTCTTGATTCCAGTAAAAAAGTATACTATGTTTGCTGGAAACCAAACGGCAAAGTTTAACAGCAACTGGAAAGAAGAATTCATCATTTAATAAGAGGTACAACAAATTATGTATTGCATTGACATCCAAAGCGTTTTAGAATATTAATAATTATGTATATATCTAATACTCAATCTGAACTTTTAACAGAACGGTCTGGATGTGAACTAACCTAAATATGCTATATAGAAGGGCACCAGCGGGCATTGATAAGTACTTGATCACATGAAGGCATTGCCTGCCATATGATTTGGTTGCATAAGCAATAGATGGCAAATTACGTTAGAGTCTGGGCATATAATTCTCACACAACACAGAAACATTTTCACTGACAAGCCATTTTTCAGTTCTTTATTCTTCTAACTCTTCTGGCACAAACCACTCCTCGGCTCGGACGAGATCACCCCATGTTTTCATGAATTTATCAAGCAGGACTTGCTAATGAGATACCATCTGTCAGGGTTTCACCTTGGATGTATGTTTTGCTACAGAGCTTTGCAATTTTAATTTTGTTGAGTTGTGCAACAGTGTTCAAATGCCAACATGTTAAGAGTGATGTGAGGTTTCCAGCGTCTTGTTAAAATACGTTTCAAATAATTGTTTTTCTCTTTCTGAACGTTAAATGAGGGATAAAGGGCAATAAGACATTTCATGGGTATGCATTTGTACTTTTTTCAAATTGCAAGTGAACAAGGCTTTACTGTTTAATTGAAGCAAATCAAAAAACAAGGAGATAGTATTGTGTCTGATCCATGTGATGAATATGGACTACTCATCCCTTCTCCCCAGAGGGGGAGCCATCCCCTTCGCGGCTAGGGATGTGAGCCGGTTAAGCAAGACCTTTCCCTAGGGGTGTCGCCAAGTGGGCCCTCACTGGGAGCGAGTTCCTTCTCTGGGACAAGCACTCCTGTTCTGGTAAGGAACTCCCGTTCCAGAGTAAATTGTCTGCCTACATGGGAATCGGAAAGACTGTTGTTACTTCTGTTTTGAACTCTTCCAATATTGCCATTTGTTCAATCTCTTGCTTCGGGTAATGCTGGATCCCGCAGCCAGCAGTAGCATGGAGATCGAAAAAAACACTTGCAAGATGCTGAAAGGCTAGCGTCCTGACCAGCAAAGAAGCCTGGGTCAGGAAGATGACTGGGACGGTAAAGTAACTGTTGCGCCCAATGGTGTGATCACATGGAAGCCGTGGTGGGCCGTGGGCCCATTAAATGATGCAGAAACCAGACTACAGCGGGGAGAGCAAAGCCCTGAGAAGTGCAATAGCTGTTGAGCAGTGGAAGGGAAGCGAACGCTCCCGAAAAGGTAACAATGTCGAGAGGGGCGAACAGAGATAATCAAAGCTGGGAGGGCCACAAGGTTTCTGGGAGCCAGATAAACCTGAATTAGAGACATAGCAAGCCCATTGTAATGCCAGAGGGCTTTGGGGAGCCCTGGGAAGCTGAATGACATTGACACCCTAGGCTGAAGAATGCACAAGGGTTATGAGAGCCCAGAAAACCCAAAAGGGGAGATGCCATACCGAGTCTTTCTAAAGCAAGCCTGACAGAGGGCCCCAGGACTTTGGAGAATCCTAGAAATAAGAAACATAGTGAGCAGAACTGGGAGGAGAGAGAACCTGGAGGGTTCAAGCGTGTGAAAACCAGGCCAGAATACTGTCAAGCTACAAACGGTAAATGGTTGAGTTGTATTGAGAAACGCTTGTCTTTCCTGAGGAAAAGGAAACCATATGAACTATAAGTAAAGACTTAAAACGTGGCACACAACCTGCAAAGAGGCTGAGGACTGTAGTACAAGAAATTGATTAACTTAGATGAACCTTCTTCTTGGGTCAGGCAGAAGCGAATGACAGAGAGGCTATTTTTCGGCCTTCTGCTTTTTGTTTGCGACGGTTATCGGGTTAAGATTTGGACTCTGGACTATTTCTTTTGAGACATTTGATGAGCACCATTCGTTTTAGTTTGTTAGGTAGAGAGCTTCCCTCATAGAAGTATGACGGCTAGACAGGCGTTTTCATTTTCTTTTTAATAAACACCCTTGGACATGCCAGTTATTAGTCCAACTCCTTCTTCTGGTTCACAATATCTAATGGCAAAAAAAGCCTCACCTATCTTTACGTGTTTCAATGGATCCACCATTTCAACGTACTCCCCTCTGTACCCCTTTTCCTATGGGGGATAGAAATCTACTTTGGGCGGCGAAGACAAGAAATATTGTGCCTAGGCGCCTCCCCTGTGGCCTGAATGCACCTATGAGCTGATACGAAGGACTGGTGGGGATCTGATTCTCTGGCTATAAAAAGATTGGGAGAGGTGACATGCATGATTAGTAGGCATTTCAGGAAGTACAGTGCTGGAGGTGCATCTCAGTTAGGGCCGGAGCATTGGAAGCTGTAGGCTATCTGAGGCCTAGGGTTTTGCAGGGATGTTGAATGCTTAAGACTTGTGGGGATATTTATTTGTATTTATTTATTTATTTATTTGTAAAGCGCAGCCGAGCCCTGAGGCAACTGGGCGCTAGTCTTACAGGTTACACAGGCATGACATTAACAGGCAGTACATATGGACACAGATAAGGCACACAATTACATGATATACAGACAGAAATGTGCAGGTTTACACAGGAGTAAACGGGCATTACATGTGGATATAGGTATGGCACACAATATACAGACAGCTATATACAAAGGTCGATGAGTAGCGAGGGATTATGTGGTTTGTTTAGAAGGAGGACTGGTTGATGGCCTGCTCACGGACCCAATTTTTATTTTTTACCTTCATACGGAATTATGGGAAGGAGAGGTTCTTCTCTTATGGAGATAGGGAGTGCCTTCAATTTTTTTGCGGCAAGGACTGGGAAGCTGACTCCACCTGCAGTGCGCTTGTGCAGTTCTATTAGGTCGTGCTGAAGTGTGGCGTGAGAATGTGTCAGAGATAGATGGGTGACTCGTTGTAGAGACACTTGTGAGTGAGAGAGTGACTTCAAATCAATCCTTTGCTTAATATTAAGCCACTTTATAGGGTGTCTGGTAGATGAGATATGTTGTTTTCTGGGAATATTGCATGCCGATCTGACAGTGTTATTTTGCATAACTTGCAATTTGTTAATATTCCGTTGAGATGTGCCCAAGTAGATTGTGCCCATATTAGATTGGGTATAACTGAGAATTGTGGTCACTAACGATTGTTGCATTTAAGGTGTGGGGGAACTGGGTTACGGGTCATTGAAGGATATCTGTCACCCGCGATTGGGGGCATAGAGGGCTGGCTGGGGCATCTTAATCACTTTTGCGGGGGACGGATTGTGGCATCCTGAGATTCGAGGCATGCAGAGATGCACGGCTGCAGGGCATTGGATACTATTGGCATCTGTTCTTTTATTTTTTCAAATGATAAACGTTGTTTTTCCCTTATTCAATTTGTGCAGGTAAAGAAATATGTAGAACATTTAAGCAGTGGTCCATTGGTGGTGAGGCCAATGAGCTAGCGCAAAACGAACCCTTAGTTCTTCACTAGTAAATAAAAATTAAAAAAACTCTGCCGCCTCCTGTTCATTTACTTTTTTTCAAAAAATGTGCAGTTCACCTACCTCTGCACGGCGCTTCCTAGAATTCCTTAATATGATTAAGCAAATGTAAATGCGCAAGGATGATATTTCTTCCTTGAGTTCTTATAAACTTGGTATGAATATCTTTAAAGGGAACAGAAATCGGATGAGTCTGCCAAGCGACTCAGCACGTGCATCTGCACTAGTGCTTGGAAGTATATTCCCTAAAAGGTTTCCCACGTCAGTAAAGCAAATGAACCACATGCCCATGTTATCCGTAATGCATTTCATTTTTTGCGGTTCTCCTATTAGCTGCTTGCTATTATGATGAATCACTGTAGAGTAACCCTAGACTATGCAAAGTAACGTACCCAGCTGGAAAAGAAATGCTTTCAGGCATGTTTGATCTCTTTGAATGTGCGCGGCCGTGTTCGAGCAGGTTACCTGAAAGATGTTAACAAAACTCGAATTCGTTCTCATTTTTTAATAGCACCCTCGGTATTAGTTTTATCTTCAGAGTTTTTTTTCCAGAGGTAGAATAAATGTACCCATAGCTAAAGTGTGGCACTCCAAGCCCTTTAAGAGATCAGGATATATGTTTTGGTCAATTAACGCAGCATTATCCAAACTGAAGCTGGGGTCGTTTTTTTATGTAAGAAGCGCTAAGGGTGAAGTGGATCTGCTATATATATTCACTTAGTCTGATGTGCATGTATCTTTGTACCATACGCTTCTTAACATCTTATTGTGTGCCCTGAGCATCACAAACTGTCATCTGTTATCTAACTTGGTGCTTGCTAATTACAACAGTACAATTATGTTTTTATCTTTTGTAAACTGAGATGTCAAGAGCCATCTTCTTTGTTCATTGTGGGACTGAGCTCATTGACCTACCAAGTGGCAAAAGGAGTACTGACATTACCCATAAATATGTAATTCTTCACCAAAATTGACCCCCAGTCATTTTTCATATATATTTATTTAGGATCTCTTGAAAGCCTGATTGAACTTTGGTATTTGCTGCGTTGATGAAATTGGTTTGCTGGTTATAGTTCACCTAGATACAGCACAAAATATGTGGCACACCCAAGTGTCCTTAGATATTTATAATCCCTGTCTCTTAACCCTTCTTTCCATCAATGACCCACCGTTTAGAACAGTTTCTATGCCTGAATGACAGATAACTAACCACCTGTTGTGCAGAACGGGAAAAGAAGCTGTAGGTCTGCAGGCCAACGTTTTGCAGAAGAAACTACAGATTAGGGGAAGCAGCACAGGCATCGATACCGCCCTCTTTTTAGGTTTACAGGCAGGTAAGCAAGCTTGTAAGGGGCATATGTGGAAGCTAGCTGGGACATGAGGGAGAAGGTATGGAGAATGTGGATGTCCATTTTTGGTGCAGGTAAGTGTGGGAGAGGGCTTTCTCCCCCCAGCCAGAGATCAGTTTAATGAATGTAAATACCTGCTTGAGAGATGTGGAAGCAAAGGGGTGGGAGATACTGGAGCAGGAATGGAAGGGGAAAGGGGGTGTTCCCCCACCGCTGCAATCAAAACAGAAAAAGTATTCAACAAAATCAGAGGTGAGGCAGTGGCAGAGGAGTGGGGTGCTGGAAGGAAAGGAGGTTAAAGTAAGTAGAGCATCGTGGGAAAAGAGAAATGTGTGCTAGCGAGGAGACGACAAAGGGGCCATCTTTTGTGTGGTTTGGCAGGGAGAGACGATCCATTGGTAGTTTGCTTATCGGAATGTGAGGAACAATCTTATGTAAAACTGTCTCTGACAGACGTACTGTGCACTTCCTCTTTTACCCCAATTTCATGTATGTTACAAAAGCAGCAGTTGGGAGGGTCTAGACTGCCATTAACTTAAGAAGAGGGAGTTTAGGTAATTAGCAATGGCGTTGATGAGTACTTGAGAACTGGGCATACAAATATGTACCTGTATTTTCATCTTTGTCAGCATGACACAGGTTGAGTTATTAAGGAATTTGAATGTTGCACCTATGTCCGTTGTAAAATGAAAGAATTATTAATACTGACATTACTAAACAAATATCGTAGTCTACGGGTGAATGAAGGAGCTCCCAACCTGAATAAAACCCTATTCCAGAGACCATCTGTAAGAGAACAATAGCAAAACAAAAGAGTTGATGGCTGGAAGGTTTAGAATTAGTCTGAGCCTCTGACATTGCTCTGGGCAACCCTCCAGACCATCGTTCTTTACTTGCCAAGCCATTACAAAATGGGAAAGACCATATGCAAATCAGGCTTGGTCTGTGAGACAGGCATGGTATCAAGGGATGACGCAGGCAACCGAGTTTTGAAAATCTTTATTAAAATTTCAGGATGGATGTAATGCCTAACTTGCCCTACAGCTATGGTGTCAATAGCCCTTCCTAAAGCAACAAAGGAAAAGTCTAAATCTGTAAATCCAACTCAAAAGTCTGTGGCAAAACCTATACTTGCTCTCACGTCTAATGTAGAAATGTAGTGTGAGGATGTTCTAACTTAAATAGTGTTCAACATAAAGCCTGGATCAGTCTCTAGCCCCTTTCAGAAGTTCAGGATACAGTTCCAAACACAAAGTTCAAAAAGGTGCTTAAGGTTCCCTTCCTCAAGCTTAAGCACTGTTTCACCAAAACAACAATGTTCCAAAGGAGCTGCGGGGTTCCCTTCCCCAAGTTTCAAATACTGATCCTCAAAACACCAATGTTCAGCTTTATTGTATTTCAAAGTTGCTTTCACACTTCTTTTTGTTGGGGCGTCCTGGTCTAGGCGCAGTTAACACAGCAAACTGCCCTCCTATTACAGGTCACGCTGTCAGTTGCCCTTACCCAGCTTTCGATCCTCTTTGGCGAATTACAGGGTTTCACCAGTTCTTAGATTAAGGTTTTGCCTTTCTTGATACTTCTTTGGTTCTACTTTCTATTCTACTTTCATACTGTACTTGCTTGAATTTGATTTACATCTTTGTTTTGCCTGTTCAGCATGCTCACACTTCATTGGCTCCCCTCGGGCTGCTCTTTCATCGTTTTCACTCTCTTATTCATAGTATTCTTATTTTATGATAATTTCCTCTTAGTTTGTTCCGTTAACTCGGGGGCTTTCGAGAATGTGCCGTCCGCACGGGACCACTGTGCTACAGTGTAATTCCTTCACTTTCATACGCGCACAGGGTTTCATTGCATTCTCTCGAAACTCACCAGCTGCCACATACTTTTCTTCAGTTTCCTTGGTAAGATGTTTTCTGGGATTTGAGGTCAGGGTCTCGCCGCCTGCCTCCCGGACAACCCTTGATGGTTACTGCCATTTAGGGAAACCAGCAGTTCTTGGCCACAGCAAAGGGACCAGTGCCCTCCATGGTACCCTTCTTCCGCCTTCTCCACCCTTGCTCCCTTGCCAAGTCTCGGCATCCCGTTTTCCGGCTTCCCGCGGGTTGGAGTGGCTCTCCTGCTGCTCTCTCCTTGCACAGTCTTCTCGCTCTCTTTCCTGTTTGTGGACTCCACCTTTTATACACCTGTGAGTCTCTTAACAGGCTGCAGGTGTGAAGTCCCAGGTTCAATTGCCTGACCACAATTAGTCCAATTAACAGGACATGCCTCACCTTCAGCTCTATAGCATTCAGGCTCCCTCTTCTTCGTCTCAGTACTATAGTGGTTTCTCCTGTAGGTAATCTTCATTATTATTGGGGTTAGTTTCTTCTTCTCAGTACTAGGTCTGACGTCAAGGGGAAAAGTAGGATCAGGACAACTATATCCTAAAAAGACTGTGGGAGAGCTGGATAGTTAATGTCAGGAAAGAGGAAGATACCGTTTCTCGCCTTCAGGTACCCTCTCTCCAATCTCCAAAGACCCTCCGCCCAGGTAATCCTGCCACGCTAGTTCACCCCAGGTTCGGGATCCAAAAGCGATGGCCCTTCCCTGTCCACTTGACCAGAAGCCACCCGGGGGGTCGTTGGAGTGCCTTCTGGTTTCTCACAGGTCCCACCACTAAAGGGGCAGGGACACATTCGGCCATCGTTCAACTGCAACACTGGGGGGACGGCAATTTTAGTAGTCACACAAGACACCAACTGCATATATTTCTTGTCGATTTTAATGGATACTATGTACTGTAGTGGCTATGTAAATTATTCACATGGTGAGCATGGCAATGTATTACAAATTTACAGTCCAGCCTGAGAGGGTACATTATTTACAGTCGTTTATGAAGGTACAGTGTTTTCTATAGGGCAAGCCTAAAGTAGCTATGAAGCAATAGAGGGCCAAAAAAACAAAGGTGAGGGGTACAATAGAATAGAATGGATATTTCCTGAGCCCAATGTACAGTGGGGGCTCCATTGTACAGCTCTTGCTGGATAGACCATTATTTAATTGTACATGGCCCTCATTTTGATGGCCTTTTAGAAGTGATTAGGTGTTAAATACTCAGCAAGTGTGTGGAAGTCTTGAAAAGAAGGTACATCCTTAGCACGGGTGAGGGCGTGCTTAACCCGCTTGAAGGAGTCATGCTTAGGGAGCTGGATATGGATGGATCTCCTCAGCCAATATTCATTCCAGACAACATAATTTTTCCCCTCAAACAGTTGAGTGCCACTCTGGGCATGGCAACCATATGCTTTGAACGCTGTAGTGCTCTTCTCTAGTAATATTTGTAACATTGCTGCCTGGACTGTCCTCTTCGGGGTGACAAAGCAAATCAAAGAGTTGATGACTGGAAGGCTTAGAAGTAACCTTAAACCTCTGGCAATTGCTCTGGGCAAACCTCCAGACCATATCTTTGCCTGCCAAGCCATTACAGAAAGGGAAAGACCATATGTAAATCAGGCTTGTCCCACCACCAAAGGGGCCGTCCAGCTCGTAGCATTATTCTCTGGGTGCAGTCACAGTCCTGAGAAAACATTTGTTCCTCAACAGTAAGGACTTCAGTCCCAAGAAGATTTGTGTGAGCATGCACACTATATGAAGAAAAGTGGAAGGCCACATCAGTGTGAGAAACTGCGTAGGATGACATTTTCACCTAGCCCAAACTGCTTAGTCACTCACATCCCTTCTGCACGAGACCACAAGCATTCCCAGACATGTTTCGGCCTTATTTGGTCATCGGTGAGGGTTGGACCAAGCCTGATTTGCATATGATCTTTGCCCTTTTGTAATGGCTTGGCAGGTGAAGAACGATGGTCTGGAGGGTTTCCCAGAGCACTGTTAGGGGCTTAGATTAATTCTAAACCTTCCAGTCGCCCCCTCTTGTTTTGCTATTGTCACCCCGAGTGGGACGAGTATGTCCAGACGTAGGTCACGTGCCTGCTGGGCCTAGAGACCCAAGCTACTCTTCACTGATGAGGCCCAAAAGGCAGAAACATGTCTTGGGATGCTTGTGGACTTGACCTCAACAAGCCTCCTTTTTTTGGGATTGTCATTGTTTTAATATCATTTTGTATTTTACTTATTTTAATGTTATTAGTTTGGTGTGAAGTATGGTATGAAGATGTTAGTGGTGAGTGTATGTTGTTGTGAGCTACTGATTTTAGTCATTTTGTATATTTTGAGGTCTTAAAATGGAAGGTTTGATTGTATGTTTAGGGATTATATTTAGCATAAGGTTTGACTGAAGGCATATGCTTATATCTTAATATAAGATGTGCAGTATTTGAATTTTTTAATGGTTAATTTCATGTGTTTTCGAAATATATTGTATGTTTGATATGTATGTTTTTTTGTTCGTGTGCATTGTAAATATAAGTTAAGATGGCAACAGTCTTGGTTTTAATGTCTGTTTTGTTTTATGTTCTGTTTAGTGTTTAATAGTGGGTTGAACTTTGCATTCGATATGTTTAAAGCTTTCAACTTGTTATAAATTGTAAGCTTCACTTTTAAAAAAAAGATCCAACCACACCTGCCTTTTCTCGGTTTTTAAAAAGACAATTGTGTACCGTGTGTGCGAGCTATTCAGCCACATTTGCTTCATGTACCAAGGTTATGATATTGTGCTTTTATTTGCCCATTGTTTTGTTATTATGTGTCGATCATTTTCTGAATGTTCTCAGTATCCAGTTTTGCACATGTTTATTGGTTCGTGTAAGCATATTACTTTCCTAATTATCATATTATATGTGGTTTATGCAACATAATGTGTTCGAGATTGCACTTTGTGGTGATGTGTAGATCTAGTGTTTGTTACTGTTATAGGTAATGAAGACACCATTTTATTTTGATGATGTTGGGTGTGTGAGTGGATGGATTGTTGTAGAAGTATAGTTTCTATATATATTAATGGGAAATGTGTGGATGTGTGTCTGTTTGAAATGTTAAGCATACTTCCCAACATGCTACAACCCTAAAGTTTGGCATGTGGGTAGGTTCCATGGTGTAGACAATGTAATCAGCATAAAATACACCTTGCTAGGATTTCTTTTTTAAGTGGTCTGCAGTGCTTACCCCTGCCATATGGCTCTTCGTGCCGTAGTTCTGCCGTCTCCACGTTCATTGTTCCTAAAGTTCAGCAGTTCATGTAAACTTTAGCAGTTCATTGTTCCTAAGCTTTCCACAAACTCCGCATTCTAGCTGACGTTAGCAGCGTTCACTTTTGAAGTCATGTGGGTGACAGAAACCAGTGCTTTTATAGTAATGGGGGTGACGGGAAACGGTACGTCTCTTCAGTAGTGTCCACAATTACGTTGTCGGTCACATCATGACAAATCTCTCATAATTACATAAACATAATTTCCCCATGCAAGTTGATGAATGTATGGCATCGCAACTGTACAAAGGTTATATGCTTCCACCGTACACATACGTGTATGGCACTTCAAGCTTACACGCCTCAGCCCTACACGTATTACACTTATGTTGAGGTCGCTGCTGCCTCTGCTGTAGATCGGGACACCAATAATGCTGCTGCGCAGTCTTCTCGATGTTCCAACTCAAAGTAGCTGGAATCGATTTTCAGGTTTCATACTTTTCTCATGGTCGGCTTCATGTGGCTTGCTCCATAGAAACAAAGACAATTTGTTCACACTAGCTCCTACAGGAAACACCAGCAATATTCTCTATAAAGAAACATTGGTTTAGTTCATTAAATAAATTTAAAACTAGGAAAACTAGAATTGAGGTAGGAATTACCATGCGAAGCACGGGTACATCTGCTGGTTAAACATAAAATTAATAAGTATTTACATTGTAGTTGGGACACATCATTTTACACCAGTGGTACATAAATGCACTCTCTTCACTGAAATAGGAAGAGTGGTTACTTTCAAAAAGTATATAATGTGAGTTAAATAGAAAATCTTGTAGCTGTGAGGTCTATTTTTATTAGGATGATTTGTTGAAAAAAGACAGATTTTTTTTTATCTATCAAAGCGTGATTTTTGTAAAATCAGAATTACATTTTTTGTTTTGTTATAGTTCACACTTGAATTGGTGTTGCTGTATTAGCTTTTTCTGTTTTTTTTTTGTTGGTAGTCTCAGCCCCAACAATGATATTGAGGCAATTTATCAACTAGATGCCTACGAGGGTAAAATATTTAATGTTCAACCTACTAGCAAGGCATAAAATGCAATAGTGCCAACATGCACACAGCTCACCATTTCTTACTCGCCAAGAGTCAATCATCACCGGACAATGGCTACTAGTGAGTGAATATTGTGAGGGCTGCCTCTTATATTTATATTCTTTTTCAATTTCAAATTGTACTTGGTTACCACCATGGGGTTTGACAAATGTTTGTACAGGGTAATTTGTATCGTAACATTTTACTTTGTTCTACTATGGATGTGTGAGTTGTCTTGGTGAATATTGAGTGGTTGTTTATATGCGTAGACTATCCCTTCAGCCTGCCCTTCGTCAGTGGCTGCTTGAGGAAATGTATAACTAAAAGACATATTTGGGTTTAAAGTTTTTTTTATTTGTTTGTGGTGTTTTATTGAAAAACTTACCAGAGTCATGCTCAGATGAGGATATGGTTTTCAGTGTCCCACACTGGCTTTTTTGAGCCTCCATGGCTTCTAAATTGTATTTGCGCCATGCGCTCTGAAGCATGGATTTCAGAAGTAGATATTTACAAGTAGTTTTTTCAATTTTTGTTTCTTTGGCGCATGTCACAGATGGCCTCAGAAATCCACAGCCAAAGATAATAGATTTAAGGCGCTTTATTAATATTTTAAAGAAATGGTTTAAGAAGGCTGTGACAACTGAAACAAAGGGTGGGGATTCCTGTGGATCTCTCGACCTCCCTGTTGGCCCCCTGTACCGTAGCCCAGATGTCCCTAACTGCCAGAATGTCCCAGGCCTATTTTAGCACAAGGTAACCCCTACTGTCTAAGTCTTCCTATACTGGTAGGAAAACCTTAAGGCTGTGGCCTTGTATATCTATCCCCCTCCAGGATGTTTGTAAGGGATATTTCTGATCTGTTTTTAGTGTCCGTTTTCACCAGGGTTTCTCTTCCTGTCTCTGCTATATACATGCACTCTTGCACGCTTTCTCTCCCTCTCCTTCTCCCCTCTCTCTCCTGTCTCTCAGTCCCCTCTCTCTCTCTTTCTCCCTTTCTCCATGTCTCTCTCTCTCTCTGCCTCGATTTCTCCTTCTATGTCTCTGCTCTCCTCCCGCTGGGATCTTTCCTACTCTTCCCACTTTGATCTCTAGCTCCACTCTGGTCCTTTTCTATACCTGCCCTCTCCCAAAATCTTTTCTCCTCTCTCTATACTTCTCCTTCTCTTCTCCCTCCCTCTATTCTCAATCCCCAACCTAGGCCTCTGTGTCCTGACCTGTTATCACTCTCTATGTATATCTCTCCCATCCATCCTCCTCCTTCACTCAGCTCTCACCACTTCTCACACTACCACCTTGCACTCTCATCACTCTTACCATATACTTTCTCTATCAATCACACACACCCTCTCTGATATTGCGCTACATGTACCTCCCTCTCTCTCTATTTCTCTCTCTATTTCTCTCTCTTACCTTTCACACCCCCACCTCATCACACTACACTAAACTGGAAACAATCTCTCACACACACACAGTCCCTTAACTGCACCCTCTCAGAACCCTAACACAGTCTCCTCAGCCCTCCACTCTACCTGCTCTTTCCACCTGGTCTCTTGGCCGACCACCTCGCCACCTTACCTCAGCCAAACACCTTTCAATCGTCTCTATGCCGACTGGTCTTTTATAGTCCACCCTACCCCCTTCCAACACTCCTCTCGACTCACATTGTTCTCTCTGGTCACATGCTCCCCTTTGCCAATTTTTTGTTAAGCTATCCCTCTGGGGCTTGGGAAAACCCCTGGAAGGAACACCCTCTTTTCCATCTCTGTTTGTGGCGAGCAGCCATTTGGTCAGGCTTCTCGTTTTCCTGATGACTTACTTCCTGTGTTGGTTAGTTTGGTTTCCTCCTGGTTTCGGGCAGGATTTGTGTATCCCCTGCAGTCGTTTCTCATAATGTCAGTTTTCTGTTGCTCCGCGATGTCCCTGTGGTCCATCTGGAGTTGTTGGGGTAGAGTGTTGGCTGTCTCATCCCGTTTTAGCTGAAAAAATCCATCGATTCCATCCCATGTCTTGTTTCCAATCCCCAGGTTCTAGACTGGGTTTTCTTGGTTGCGTCCCAGTGCATCATGGAAGTTGTGGCTCTGAAAGACAAAAGAGAACTTTGTCCAGAAGAGAGGCTGATCGGCAGCGTGGGAGGGACGATGGTACCAGCAACCATGTAGCATTCACATGCCAGGGGGCAGAGACTGCCCTCCCTTCCCCCCCACTGCCTACACTCTGCCTTTGGGGTAGAGCTGACTCTGCTGTACAACTTGGTAGGCTGCCTACCCCAGGTCGGCAGGTATTGCTGTCCCCCAACGCCCCTCCCCTCCCTGACAAGGTCATATCCCTGTCACAGTAGTAATGTAATTTTGGTTTGTGTGTGACCTTTCAGTGTCATTGTTTTATACGTATAAGTGGAATGTAGATTTATTGAAATGGCACACGTGTCAATCAAATGGTGTGTGTTTGTGGGTGTGTGTGTATATATATATATATATATGTATATATATATATATAATGTAATATAATATAATTTCTGAGGCTTGTGGAATCTGCTTAGATCACATGCTGTGCATAGGCCAACATCTAGTGGAAGCTGCGGAGTATTACAGTTGTTGTTTTCAAAATTTGAAAGGGGATGTCGACAGGGCGTGCCGGTAATACTATCCCTAGTGTGACGTCCACTGTACCCATGGTCCTTCACGCATCGAGGTCCCTCAGACTATTTTTTTCCGCCATCGTAGACAGACGCATAAAAGCGGAGTTCTCTTTCGGCTAACGCCTTTGATTATTAGAATTGCTGATAGTCTTTCTTCCTATCCTTTATATTCGATCACCTGTTTTCGAGATTACTTTGTCAATAGTGAAGGAAGACAATCGTCGGAGAAGATTCTTTCCACTAAACTGTTCGGCGCGGGAGGGCTGCACCGGGCTTTGGCCCACGCAGTACGAAGAGAGGGGGGAGGACATTGAGAATGTATTTGCCCCTTTTCCTACATTACATTCGCCGAGCTGCCATTACATGTTACCATGGATAGAACCCCTTTAAGTTCTGCCCAAGTTGCAAGAAATAATTCCTGTGGGTCGACAAGCACCTGGTGTGCAACCTCTGCCTCCCACGAGATCACAATGAGGAGAACTGTCGATCCTGTAGGCTCTTCAAACAGAAAACATTGAAGGACCGTAAGACATAACAATGGGCCCACCACGCCATGCAGGCCGAGGCCACCATGGACGTGGAGGGGACCTTCAGTGATGGCAGCGACGCCGCCATTTCGGATGGTGATGGGGAGACGTTAGTTTCACAAGCGCAAGCCCCTGATCCCACCAGACAGGCCAGCAGCCTGTTATGGTGACGATTACCGGCAGCACAGGTGCTCACACAACCCCTACTTCTAAACACATACCCAAGGGCCGAGACTCGATGCGGTCGTCGACTAAGGGCCACACGACATCTAGGGAGAGGTCCACAAGTTCACCGTCCTCTGAGCATCCGAGGTCCCCTTCGCCATATGACAGACCCAGACTGTCGGAAGACAGCACAGATGTTGTGAATAAATCCACACCCGAACGTCGGTTGTCGAGGCGTTGGGCCACTCCACTTCCAAGGTTCGATGTTCTTCGTCAAAATCGGTTAAGGACTCAGTACAGTCGGGGCTAGCCCACTTTGTGAAAAAACACATCCCGAGGGGGCTTATCAAGGGAAAGAAGTCTAAGAAGCACTCTTCCAAGATGCCTCATAAAGATGGGTCACTTTCCACATCCAAGGATAGGGATTCCCAGCCTCACAAGGTTTCCTAACCTCACAAGGATTCACTTCCTTCCGAAGAAGATTTCTTACCAGACCCCCAGACTTCTACACTAGGCCCTGTGTCCATTCTGAGCTCAGCCCAATGGACATGAGGAGGATGACCTTTTTTGGAGTTTTTTTGAGAAAAACACAGCTTTCCAAAGCATCCAGTACACTCCTCCTACTACAGCTGCCTCTGGCTCTCAAGCCACTGTAAATGCCCCTACTACTCACCCACCTCTAAGAGGTCCCGCCCAGACACACTGGATATTCCATCCCAGGTTGACCCTCCCTACTTTGATCTCTGTCACAGACTATGAGGATGATGTTGTAGATACTTATACAGCTCAAGAGGGCACAGAAGAAAACTATGGGGAGGACGAAGAAGAAGCAGATATGTACAATATAGCCTCTCCCGTCACCCAAGAACCAGCTGTGGCTGATTCGCCTATTGATAACCAGCCCCTTCTAAATGACATGCTCATTAAGGCGGCTGAGCACTTCCAGATCAAAACACAAGATACTCAGCAGAACACAGATTTTGTTGAGGGTATATTGGGGGATAAAAAGGCAGCCACACAATTTATTCCAATCCTGCATAGTCCAGAGAAGGATCCAGCCTTCTCTGGAGACACCAAACACGTGCGGTTAACCCACGCATTGAGAAACTCTTTTGCCCAGCACCCACGGACCCCCTCTATATCAGGGGCCAGCTTAAACTAGACTCTCTGGTAGTGAGATCCACCAGAAAGAGAGCTGGTACTCCATTAGCTTCCTCTGAGGCACCACCTGACAAAGAAAGCAAACGCCTGTGCAACATGGGCAGGGAAGTAGCCTCTTCTGCTGCCTTTCAGGCTAGGATAGCTAACAATACTACTCTCTTATCTAGCTACAATTGTCACCATGTGCCCCTGAGCCCCCAAGAACACAGTTGGCCAAGGTAGCAGCAGAGGGCAGAGCAGTCTCTAGCTGTATCCTACAAAATAATTTAGATGCTGCTGATAATGCGGGAAGAATTATTGTGGAAGGCACTATTATTAAGCACCATGCTAGGCTTCGCCAATCCAGAGTCAAGTAGGAGACTCGAGCAACACTGCTAAATATGCCAGTCGAGCCCACTGTCCTCTTTGGAAAGGCAGTAGAGGACACACTAAAGTCTGCAAATGACGAGTACTATACTCTGAGGTCCTTGGGACAACTTACAGATAATCCCTCTGGCCAAGAGGGAATAGTAATTTTCGTCACTTCAGAGGACTTAATTCCCAGAGGGGTTCAGGGCATGGTCAAAACCAAGGAGCATCCTGGGGTTACAAGGCTAAGCCTCACACGGTTACCAGAGGGGACAGTGCCAATCTCGCACCCGAGGGAGGGCATCACCTCAGACTAATGGGTGATATCCACCGTGGCGAGCGGGTACTGTGTGGAACTATCCCAGCGACTCCAGAACCATCCCCGTGCCAAAAGACACACTCGGAGGAATAACAACGCATCCTTCTCGGGAAATCGCAACGCTGCTCCTAAAGGACGCCATAGAAGTCGTCCCGGCGAACCAGGTAAACGAGGGTATTTATTCAACCAACTTCCTTGTGCCAAAGAAAGATCTAACAATGCGCAAAGTATTAGTCCTACACCCTGCAAACAAATATGTCAAGCCACAAAAACTATGCATGACTATGCTTCAAGAAATAATCCCTCTGCTAAAGCGGAGGGACTACATGGCAACTTTGGATATGAAAGATGATTATTTTCATATTTCAATGTTCCCAGCGCACAGAAAATTCTTGCGATTCAAGATGGCAAACCAGCACTACCAATTCAAAGTGCTACCCTTCGGCATAGCTTCTGCTCCAAGGATATTCACAAAGGTACTGGCGGTGGTGGCAGCGCACCGGCGTAGGGAGTCAATCCCAGTGTACCCTTACCTGGACGACTGGCTGATTACTGGGGAAACCCCCCAAATTTGCATGACAAACATTCAAAGAACAATATATCTTCTCTTTCAATTGGGCTTCTCGATAAACGAGAAAAAATCAAGCCTAGTGCCAAGCACAACCAAACAGTTCCTAGGAGCTGTAATAGACACAAGGGAGGCTTTAGTCTTCCCCTCAGAGGATAGAGTCCAAAGTATGTTACTGAAAATGCCACATTATCAGGCTGGTCGCCGGATAAGCGTAGTACGCAAACTATGCGATTGCTAGGCATGATGGCATCTTGCATTTACCTGGTGCCGCACGCACGCCTGCGCATGCGTCCCATGCAGGAGTGGTTGGCGAAACAGTGGTTCAATCTAGTGGTCATTTCACCAACACTGGTACAAAGCCTTTGCTGGTGGACAACAGAGAATCTGTTAAGGGGCAAACCCTTCCATGATCCAGAGGTGCAAGCTATAGTGATGACAGATGCCTTGCTTGCCGGGTGGGGGCTCATCTCCTTCATCGCACGGCTCAGGGTCTGTGGACACATGACACAGCACAGAACCACATCAACCTGTTAGAATGGCTGGTAGTATTCAAGGGCCTTCAGGCATTCGCTATACAGCTAACAAATCCTGCCGGTACAAATCCTCACCGACAGCACAACAAACAGGGGGGCACACATTCTCCAAATCTGTCCAAACTAGCACAACAGATTTGGAAAAAAACACTCAAACAGAATATATTCCTATCCTCACAACACATTTCATGGGAACTCAATACATTAGCAGAGTCTCTAAGCAGAGATTCCCTATCTACTCACTCAGCATGGGGGAACAACAGTGCATCCTCAACCTCAGTCTATGAACATTGCAGCGTGGCTTCTGAAGTCATAGATTTCGGACATCTTAACCTGCCACAGAGGTGTATGGATATTCTAAAGGAAGCAAGAAAACCTAACACTAGGCACTGTTATCTCAACAAGTGGAGGCGATTTGTAGTTTGGTGCCAGTCTAAACGAATAAACCCCATAGAATGTACTCCATCACACATTCTAAATTATTTGCTTCACTTGCTGGATTCGGGGTTAGTATTCAACTCTATAAAGGTCCACCTGGCAACTTTATCGCTTACACCACCTCCCACAATAAAGTATCATGGTGGAAGGTACCGGTCATTAAAGCATTCATGGAGGGAGTAAAACCACTCCATCCTCCCATTTCTAACCCACTGCCGGGATGGGATCTTAGTGTAGTGCTCGCAAAGCTCATGGGGGACCCCTTCGAGCCTTTGCATAAGTCAAGTCTTTAGCACCTGACCTACAAGACTGCCTTCTTAGTGGCTATTAATTCCATAATAAGAGTTAGTGAATTACAAGCATTGTCAGTGCAGGATCCTTACTTTATCATACACAAGGACAAACTGGTTTTGCACACTCATCTCTAAATTTCAACTCCACACACTAGATGTAAGGAGGTTGGTCCTTTACTATGTAAACAAGACCAGACCGCTAAGGGAAACATATAAACTGTTTGTCTCTGTAGCACCAGGCAGAGAAGGAGAGCGCATTTCCAAGAATGCCATCTCCAGATGGATAGTCCGATGTATAAAACTGTGCTATTCTTTATCAAACTAGACACTGCCTTTCACGCCAAGAGCTCACTCTACAAGGAGCACAGGAGCCACTCTAGCTTTCATTGCAAATGTTCCCCTGGACAGCATTTGCAAAGCAGCTACATGGAGCTCAGTACACACTTTCACTCGCCACTACTGCATTGACACCCATTCCAAGACAGATACACAGGTGGGACAAGCGGTTCTAAAACATCTGTTTGCCATTGAACCTTCTCACAACCCACCACCTTCTCCTAACACTGCTCGCTAATCTATGCACAGCATGTGATCTAAGCAGATTCCACAAGTCTCAGAAGGAATACATTACTCACCGTAATCGTATTTCAGATGCTTGCATCTGCTTAGATTCGCATGTGCCCAACCTTCAACACCTTGGAGAGAAGATGCATGGATGCTTTATGAGCTTGTCTGATACATAGCTGCTTGGAAACACCTGTACTCACGCTAGACTTCATGCTACCTCATGTCAGAAATAAAAAAATCTGAGGGACCTCGACGCGTGAAGGACCATGGGTACAGTGGACGTCACACTAGGGATAGTATTACTGGCATGCCCTGTCAACGTCCCTTTTCGAATTTCAAAAACAACTGTAATACTCTCCAGCTTCCACTAGATGTCGGCCTATACACAACATGTAAATCCAAGCAGATACAAGCATCAGAAAAACGATTATATATTTTGGGGAGGTGACTTAGAGTGTTCCCGCTGGTCACGTCATGTAATGAATTATGGATGTGCCAGTTTGTGTATGTGAAATGTAGCTGGCGCGATTGATGTTTTGCTGCATTTCATAATTTACTGTGGGACTGTGCCATGTGTTTTTTGGAATTGCACTTCAGGGAATGTGGGAGATTCAGCCATTTAGTAAATTGATTTTATGCATCTTGTGTTTGGGTGGGAGTGTGAGTAAGTGCTGTAAGTGGGTGGCCCTGAGGAGTCCTTGGCAATACAAGTGTTTGCTCCCAGTACCTGTTGTAAGGTTCTTTCGAAGGTTGTGGCCATTGCTGTGCCTCTTCTTTTCAGCCCACACCTCGCTTTGTCAAACAGGTTGACTGACACCATTTTGATGATCATTATAGAGTTTTGCAAGTAGGACACACCTGGATTTCAGTCTCATGATCAATTGAAGTATATAGGGAGCCAATATCTAGTGTTGCCATAATAATAATTGTGGTGTTTTATATAGTGCTGCCATCACCGGGAATCCAGTTTCAGGGTAGTTTGTAATTACAATCATGATTCCCCACATGGGTAGGCCTACTTGTGGCCTCAGCAGGAGCAAGGCATGAGTCAGCCCAGAGGTGCATTGAACCCTTACCCATGCAGCAGCTCATTCTCTCAAGATGCAATCTTCTTCCCATGGTATGTCCTTGATCTTCGTGAATGGATCTGTGATGTCTTTTAGGTAGTAGATGCCACATAGGGCACATGGGACCATGAAAGTATCCAAACCTCAATACTGTACTTTAGCACCTAACTTAGGGGAGTGTACACAAGTAGGGGGTCAACTTCATTTCAAACCAAGGACCCTCACAAAAGAAATAACAAACATGGTGGCTGTTGTGTCCCACATCATCCCGAGGGTTGTCCTTAATTCCTTTAATTTCAGAGTCAAGGAATGACAGCCTCAGGGTACAGCACCCGTTTGTTTTGAAGTTCCCTCATGAACTGTCTTCACTTAGAATCTCCAGGTGAGTTCACGTTCAGCTTTGCTTATTTATGGGTATTTCAGCTGCATGGAAGAAGGGAGGACTAATGGAGGATAACAATTGAGAAGCTGTGTGTACCCGGCATGACCATGTCATCACATCTCCCTCTCTTACACATGGTGAAAAAAGCCACATTCATTCACATCTGCCATGTTAGAGTACCACTACTCGCTCTTTGTTCCCCCCCCCTTTTACCCTCATCTAGTGCAGCAATATTCTTCCATGCTTTGCACACCTTTTGAGGAGTTGAAAACCTGAACAAACACTTGTTAACTTGACTGGCAACCTGAATCTTACTATGTTACCTGTACGCCTGAGTATTTTCTTTATGTATTTCTTAGCATCGTACCTAACCATGGCTTTTCCACCTTTTTATTTTTATCATTTGGGAAGGCATCATGAAATAAGACACAGGCGACAGACTTCAAGTTCAAACAAAAGATAGTTATCAAATTAAATTTCAGGATGCTTGAAGGCCGAACTTGCCCTATGCTAAGGTGGTATTTCCCTACCGGAATTAAACTAAGGAAAGTCTGAGTCAAAATGTTCAACTTAAGTCTGTCCATGTCCAAAACCTATCGTTGCCCTAACAACTGCGATTAACCAATGTGTAGGGGTGTCCAAGTCAACAGAAATAGTGTTCAACTCAAAGTAGTGAGCTTGTTCCAGCTCATAACTTACTTTCAGCTCCCCTTCCCAAGCATGAGAAAGTCTAAAAGTTTATCGTTTCCCAGTTCAAGGTGACATAGTTCCAAACCAATCCTTGGGGTTCCCCTACTCAAGTTGCAAGTAGCACAATCTAAAAGCAAAAGGAGGTCTTAAGACTCTGCTCTCAAGACAACAAATGTAGTTCCTTTAAGCCTCCAGGTTCCCTTCCCCAACTCTCAAATCTGCTGCTTGCACTTCTTACTCTCTTTTCCAAAAAAGAGTCTTAACAAAAGACCAGGTCAACCTGACCTTCTTTCTGACCCCCTCTGCCAGTTTGCATGCTAGCACCAAGTCACCTTCATTTAGTTCCTTTAATTGGCCGATTGGCTTTGTGGGTATTCTTTTTGATAAAAACATTTTTATTGTATTTTGACATAACCAAAACAGCCACCGAATCGGGGGCCAAGAACAACAAAACAACGAAAAAATTAAAAGCACTCCAGTACAGCATCTTCAGTCACGTGTTTACATAGTATTATAGTATCTCTCATCGCCATGGGTCGCGGGCTACCCGTCCCACCCACCTTCTATTCATGTGGAGGACACCACTGCATCAGGACGTCACAGGACTTAGAAGACCGCTCGGACTTCTTTTTCTTCTTCTCGCCTGGCGGGCTCTTACCTTCCAGCCATTTGGCGAGACGGAGGTGGCGATCCTTCATGGTCCGCTCCGACATGTTCCCACAAAACGCGCAGTCCTTTTCCTTGTGCGTCTTGTCCTCATGGAGACAGTAGAGGCATAAAGAATACTCGTCCTCCTTGAAAACGTACTGAAGCTGGCATCGAGGGCAGGTCCTGAATAGCTTCCCGGGCGTCGAGCTCCCTTTCTCCTGGGCCATGTCCGGGGTAGGTCTCGGAACTTTTGGAATCTTCCAAAAGCGTAACTCGATGAAATCTTCACCCTTGAGGGGTGTAGAAACTCCGAAACGGATCCCTGTTGATCGGAAGTAGAAACAGTGGAGCTTGAGGCTCTATTTAACCGAAAAAATGAGAAAATCTCCTGAAAAAAGCGCGAAAACGCAGCAAAAGCTCGAGAGCTAAGCACGAGGACTCCCAACACTTGAACGTGCGGTAAAAATCTGAGGATGGCTGCCAGGGGCGGGGCTTAGGGAGAGGGCAGTCATTGGCTGGGGGCAGTATGACCCAGAGACCAGTGTTTGGTTACTACTGGGAAAGACAGATCAGAAATGAAACGGATACCGATTTTTTTTTTTCTATACCGAGGATTCCTGGCCTGACGACGGGGAATATTCATGAGCATGTGAATCCATGCCAGAACCCATGCTGGAGAACTAAAGCAACCCTAATTGGTTGGAAGGAGGTGGTGGTGGTGGTGACAAGAACAGCCCATGGAGATATCTGGGTGGAGGTTAGCCACAAGGCCAGGTCAAAGTGGTATTGAGGCGACTTTGGCAGAGGAGGAGGAGTAGATGGTGGACAGTGAAGTGAAGGAAGAGGTAACAACTAAAGAAGAAGTGATGACTAAGGGAGGATGGATTTGTACCAAAGAGATGAGTGTCCCCTAAATCGTGGACATAGGGGAAGCAAATACACCAAAACACAAGGGGGTTAAGTCACACAGAACATTGTAATAGTGTATAGGTAACAGACTTCTATTGGTGAATTGGGTAATGTTGGACTAGGTCAAGTGAGCATAGAGCCAAAATATATTCAAATTTTATTCACATATCACAACACGTCATTATGAACATGATTGTTAAAAAATACTCGAATGTTCAATCCAGAATTCTTCCCAACATAAGGTATTACAAAAACTTTCCAATTTTGCATTGCACTTGCTAGTTTTGAATTACATTTTCTCATTTTGTGTTGACAAAAAACATCAATGTAAACAGGAAAGTACATATGCTGTCTCTGAATTATTGATGCACTAACAAACTAGTCAATATATACCCTACTGTTGTATTGGGGAAAAGAACTATCACCAATGTGATCAAAGGTTCACATAGGATCAAGGTATAATCCTCCAGTGCATCTGGTGAAATCCAACACTAGTACAGAATATTGTTTTGATGACAGTCTAAAGTGCTGCGTGTCTAGTAAAGTGCAAAGCTAATGCAAACGTTACTTAAATAACAATCAAAAGTGCTATTTGTCAACTACAGATTTCGGGATAAACAATACTGTTTGATGTATCACTCGAATATCCTACTATAAATAGTTTTGACAATGAATTAAATCTAATCTACAAAAGACTGATAAACATCTTCCTCAGGACAAAACACTGCTGATAGTTTATAAGACAATGACACATTCAATCTGGTATTGGATGCCGTTGGGAGGTACCGACTGGTTCTTGTACCGCGGTGTTCCTCTCACAGTATTCAATAGAGTAGAGAAAAAAACATACTAAAAGTAAAAAGAAATTTTAAAAACAAATAAATGGTCTAAAATCACTTGGCCAGGCCAACTGCCCAAATCCACCAATCCTGAAGTTCCATAATATCTATTGGGTAGAACAATAAGTACCATAGTTTCAACCAAATTGGGAGGTTGGTGGACACTGATTTCCGTAGCCCAAACTGAATCCAAAATCAATTCCAAGCTGAAACTAAAGTTATGCCCAGAGTGGCGCAACAGAGCCCCTCTACTAAATGTAGATGACAAGCGTGTTATGAGAATGTGTAAGTAACCTGAGGGTATTCACACGCCTACTCCCCTGGTAGTTGGCCAGGGAAAGGCCATTGCTATTGGATCCTGAGCCTGGGGGCGTAGAAGCAACGGAGGATCACCTTGGTGGAGGGTCCCTAACAATTGGGAGTGGGGTGCCCTTAGGCGAGACATGGTATATAACCCTTTCCCTATTGACAAGCAACCTCACCCTGACCCAACCTTTATGGACAGTTCCCCTCAATTTTCCATATGTAATACTTGACAGTACTAGGGCGAAGAAGATATCACTAAAAGCAGTGAAGATTACACCTTTTCAACACTTTGATACTGGGACGAGGAAGATGCCTACTAAGAGTTGTAAGGGTCAGGCATGTCCCTTTGATTGTGGTCAGGCAGGGCTTATTGAACATTCACACCTGCAGCTCGTCAAGAGGCTGCAGGTGTATAAATTGAGATCAGCTAGACCAACAGAGAGCAGGAAAAGGAGCGTGACACAGGGAGCAATGTGTGAGGAGGCAGCCATGGTGGGACTGGCGCCGATGAGCCAGAACGCTGGCAAAAAACCCAGTGAACTTGGGGGACAAGATGTAGGTGGGCTGTGTGATTTCTCCAAGCCTGGAAGCTTTCAGACCCCTGAGCAAGCAGCGCGAGCTGCCGTGGAGCCGGAGCAAAGAGGACGCTGCCCATGTGCCGACAGAGGCACTGAAGCTGCCAGTCTGCGGAGAGAGGCAGGGGGCAGGCAAGCGGGACTCACGCTGGAAAAGCACAGAAGACCAGTGAGTGTCAGGAGGGCAGAGAGGCTCTGGGGCGGTCTAACAGGACCACAGGGAATACCGCTCGGTACAATGATGCGTTTATTGACTACCGAACCAAACAGAAACTTAATTTTGAACTAAATGCTCATTGACTACCGAACCAAAGGGAAACAAACTCTGCATATTGACTATCAAACTGAAGAACTTTAAATCTGAACAATAAAGGTGCACATTTGAACACAACCGAATTGAGCACATGTGGCACAATGATTTAATTCAAACATCAGTCAACATTATTTAAAAGGGGAAAAGATCAAGACAGTGACCTTTTGTGAGTGAACGCAGTGGGACAGGGCCACAACTTGGCAGGAGGTGGATGACACATGGTGCCAGGGCCACAAGGCTTCTAAGGAGAAGCCAGAGAAGTGCAAGAATACCCACAAAGCCGGGGGGCGTGGCTAGCAGCGCGATGAGGACGACGTAGCTCTCCTGATAAATCCCCTGATATTGCTAATTATAAAACTTAAAAATTACCTCTATGCTTAGCGGGAACCGTGGTGCTCACTCGGTCCAGGCGGTGAAAATATTTAGAAGCAGGGCACGGAGATACGTCGAGGCGAAGGTGGATGAAGAATCGCCTGGCGCTCTCCTAAGATGGCCGCGTGAGTGAAGAGACTTAACGAACGGCACGCACTGAGTGACGGGGTGCAGCAACGGTCTCGGCCGAGGAAAAGACAGCGGAAGGAGCTGGGCACTCCTATGCGAACCTTAAGAGGTGGCCGCACGACGAACCGGACCCGGAGCGGAACGGAACGGCGGGGGAGGTGGACGACTCGCCCCGGCCCTGAGGATCCGGGCCCGGGCCTCGCCCCGTGTCAAGGCGGCCGAGGCAGGACCCTGCAAACGAGTGCCTCGGGCGCCCCTCCTCCCCTCCCCCGAGACACAAACTGGTTTCCCCACCCGCCATATCTGTGAAGAAGAGCCTAGCCTCGTTGAGAGCGGCTCCCGGGTCTTCCCCATTAATCCGCTCCAGTGCGCAGTGGATCCGGCGAATTGGCCACTGGAGGAACGGGGTGGCCTTGACGAGCGGGAAGGTCCGGAGTACAGATCCTGAAAGGACTCGCTGTACAGAGGCACCAACTCATATACTACTTGGTCCGGAGCACCCGGCACGTCATGCCTTGCATTGCAGAACCAATGCTCGCAGAGGGGACCCCCCGAGAAGGAGAAGAACCGGCAACACCGGCCTAGACGTCAGACGCCTCCCGCACTGAGACCACAGCCCCGGGACACGGAGCACACGGAGTGGGGGTGGTACCCCATCGGGAAGAACCCAGCAACGGCGTGGTTGGAGAGCAAGAACGTTTTAAATCCTGAATCCCGGCAGGAGTACACCCAGAGGCCCAACTCACGGTACACATCCTGACACATTTTGAGGGCCACGAAGCTGCGGATGCCCACTGAGGGGCGACATCACCTTGGCAGGCGGTGGGCTCTGTGCCCAACCACACCACCTTTCTCCCTGCAGGAGGCCACTAAGACGGGAGATGGACCTCGTACCGCAAATCTAACAAGACCGCTTCTCGGCTTTGCCACGGCCTGACTGAGACGGGATCGACCCAGCGAACACCACCGAAGGCCCTTGGTAATAACACTGTTATCGAGCTACTGCCCCAGGATCGGGGTGCGACCATGGGGAAAAAAAAGACGAGGAAACCCAACATGCAGAACAGAATTGAACAATATACTGTGCCCTCATCACAACAGACGGATTCCCAATCGCTACATCCTGACGGAATGGAAACTGAACACGCGCTCTCGCTTAAAGACGTCATGGCGGCCATTGCAGATTCCCGCTCATCTATGGAGTAGAAGATAGACCGCATAAGCCTCAATGTCTCCCTCCTTAGACATGACATCCAAAAGCTGTCCGCGCGCACTGGAGAGGCAGAACAATGGATTGCGACGACAGAAGACGGCCTACACAATGTGCAGCAACAGATCCATGGAATCTCGGCCACACTCAAGACCCTGGGGGCCAGGGTGGAGGAGAGCGAGGGAAGATCCAGACGCAATAACGTTTGCATCCTTGGTATCCCTGAGAAAGAGGAAGGGCCCTGCATGGAACTCTTTTTGGAACAATTGTTAACAGACCTGTTTGACTTGCAATCCTTTTCAAAGTTCTTTTCCATCGAGAGAGCGCACCGAATGCCCGCAGGTAGACCACTGCCCGGCACTCCCCAACACACCGTGATTGCGAGGTTCTTAAACTATCGAGACCGGGATACGCTCTTACAACTTGCAAGATCCAAGGGCACAATTACATTCAACAGATCTAGACTGGCCTTCTTCCCCGACTATACCAGGGAAGTACAGAAAGCGAGACAGTCCTTTGGGAAGCTTAAGAAGCAACTACAGACATTGGGAGTCAAGTACGGCCTCCTGTTTCCCGCACCATTGAAAATTTATCACAGAGGCACGGCGGTCCACTTCGATGATCCTGGAGATGCATGGCGCTGGGCGGAGCAGCACATTGAAGGAGGTGGTCCGCACCCCGAGGTAACAACAGAAACAGGAACCCCAGACCATCACCGGAGCAACATCCCAGGCCGGACCGGCCACAACTACCAGACCCGCGAGAAGATGGGGGTGATGGGCCACTGTCCTGAACCCGCCGAGTGCATTGCGCACAGGGTACCTACTCTGTGGTCACTGACAAAACAAAGCCATGGGACTACTAAAGGCGATTTCACACTCTTGTAAAGCGGTAAGCGGGGGATCGCTGCCCTCCCACTTGGGTGTTTAATAGGGGGTACAACACCATCACAGCCCCCCCCGGACTTTCTAGTTGAACTTTAATAAGGGCAGTTAAAACTGACAATCTACTCTTTTTGATTGTCAGCAATGTTGGGTCGACAGGTACTTCAAGTTGGGGTGGAGTATAGGGAGGGGGAGGGAGGAGTTAGTTGGGGAACTTTTTTTGTTATTTCAGGACCGACCCTCCCTGGTAGTTCTCCAGGGATGGTGGAGTTCCTGGCCAGTTGGGACCACACCACACAGGAACAGCGCTTCAGACCTCAATCTCTTGCACCGCATGTTCACACACCGGGGCTGCACCCTCGGGGGCAGTCTGCTTATCCCTCTTACACCTCTACTAGATGCCACTTGACCAATCTCACCCATCCATGTCCACGCGCCCCAGCTCTCTCAAGGTTCTCACCTGGAACGTGAATGGGATGGGCTCCACGATCAAAAGACGTCTGGTCAAGCAGCTACTTTCCAGATATTCCCCCGACGTGGCTTTGCTCACCGAAACACACCTTGCGGGGGCACACTGTACATTTTTTCTACGCACCAATTACAAGACCGCCTTCCATGCGGGATATACCATGGGATCCAGGGGCACCCTCATTCTTATACATAAACGGGTCCCGTTTGTCTTACATGCACTAGAGCAGGACCCTCGCGGACGCTACGTGATGGCGCTTGGGACACTCCGGGAAGAAACACTGGGACTTGTTTACATTTATTCCCCACCTGGGCTGGGGCAGGAACTCCTTGATGATCTGACCTTGATGGGTAGGCACCAATCGGACAAGTGGTTCCTGTGAGGCGATTTCAATGACGTCATGTGCAACACCTTAGATCGCTCGCACCTTAGACAACGCAACCCCAACCTCCCCACAAAGCTGTTTATCTTTGTGTCTGCCCTGGGTCTTGGTGCTGTTTGGCGGGAACTGCACCCGGGAACCAGAGGCTATTCGTTCCACTCCGGGGCACATGGCTCCCTTTCCAGGCTTGATTACCTATTTGTTCCACACACAGACCTGTCTAATATGCTCCCAGCAAACTTGCTCCTCCGGGGGTTTCGGACCACTCGCCTCTCCTGGTGGAAATGCGACTACAGGGAACAGCCCCCCCCTAGAACGTGGCGATTGAACACTTACTATTTAGGCAGCTCGGATTTGGTGGACCGCCTTACGGAAGTCTCAACGGAGTACTTCGAGATTAACGGTTCTGATGAAACCGACCCGATGGTGCTGTGGGAGGCCTACAAGGCTGTGCTGCTGGGAGAGATAATCTCTTGGACAGCGAACAAAAGAAAGGAGAAGCTCCGGAAGATGGCTGAGGCAGAGAAGGAGGTAACTCACAGAGAGAATGAGCATACCCTAGAACCTACCCCACAGACCCACATGTCCCTTCAATGCTTCAGTGAATGCCTCCGAAACCTTACGCTAGACAACGCCAAAGAGGCCCACTGGGAATCCAGAGCCCGGATATACGAGCTTGGGGATAAAGCCGGTAAGCTGCTGGCTTGGCTTGAGAGGAGGGATGAGGGTCGACGCTCGGTCCGTGAGATCATCACCCCGCAGGGCGAGATCTGTCGGTCAGACGCTGAAATAGCAAAAGCCTTCGCCCAATTTTATGCTGAACTATACCATGCCTCGGAGCTACCGCTGGACCGGACCCTCCTTGATGGGGTGGTGCTCCCCACCCTATCAGCACAACAACATGAGATGCTGGACTCTGATCTTGCTGAGGCCGAGCTGGTAGAAGCCCTGGGACAGCTGCAACCGGGGAAGACCCCGGGCCCAAACGGATTCCCCATAGAAATATGGGAGAAACTGGGAGGTAATAACGTAGCACCTCCTCTGCATCAGATGCTGCTGGCCGCGCTAGAGTGGGGCTCCCTCCCGGACGACCTATGTAAAGCCACCATAGTGGTCATCCCCAATCCGGACAAACTCCAAGAGCAATGTGCGGCTTATAGGCCGATCTTGCTAATCAACAGCGAAGTCAAGGTCCTGGCCAAGCTCCTGGCTAACCAATTGAGCAATACCACTTCACGCAATTGATCCATGCCCTCCGAACCCATATACCCCCAGGTGATTCAATCCCAGACTACACTCCGCTCGAACACAATATGCTACCCGAGTATATCCCCAGCAAATGTACATCCACTCTAAATAACGCTATCACCTCCTTCGCAACTCCCGAGCTATTGGGATTAAAGGCCAAATGGGAAAGGGAGGTGGGGGAAATAGACCCTGAGGACTGGATCTAGGTCCTAATGCACCCACGGGAGGTAGCCATCTCCTCCAGACTTAGACTGGTGCAACCTAAAATCCTGCATAGAGTATACTACCCTCAAACTCTTTTATATGGCTGGAAGAGAGTAGTGAGTCCGAACTGTCTCCGTTGTGGTGAGGAGGAAGGCACCGTCTATCATCTCCTCTGGACATGCCCTCGGATCTGTGACTATTGGACTGCATGCTGTACGGAATTGTCCAGAGCAATTACTTGTCCTATTGAACTAGATCCGAAGGTCTTAATATTGGGTGTACCGGACACGTCTGAATCTAATAAATGGGAAAAACTGCTATTGAACACTGCGATGGCCCTAGTGAAATGCAACATTGCGCAAAAATGGGGCGCGCCTTACCCTCCGACACTGGAACAATGGATACTCGACATGGACTCGTGCCATGACGGCGCACCGAGTCTATGGTGCAAGAGGATGCCCGAATAAAGCATCCAAAATATGGGGGAAATGGGAAGAAACTGGGCCTTGACGGCGACGGGGGCCCAACAAAAGGCTAAGCACCGCGAGTCCGCGGGCACCGGGAGCGCCGAACGGTTGGGCTCCTTGGCTGCCAGGCAGGGCGCATCCTCCCCGGCGCCATCGACCACGAGCCAACGCTCTGGCTCGGGTAAGAGGAAGTCCGAGAACCCAGCGAAGCTTCTGGAGAGGCCCCGGTCGATCTCGAAGATTCCGGCAGAGGGAGAGCGAGGCTCGGACCCTCCCCCCCAGGTGAAGGCCCAAGGCGTACAGAAAGTGACGTTGGCCTTAATTCACCCTGCTAAGACCTTGATTGAGGATGTCGCCGCGGCCCTGGCTCAGCCTGTGGAGGCTACACCAGTGGAGGCGCCCTCAGGTACCAGAGTCTCCCTGCCACCACGGAGGGAGTCGTCTTTCAGGCCCATCGAGAAGACCCCCACGAAGTCCTCGTTGGAAAGGGGGTGGGGGTTGGTGGCCGTCGTGGATACGGACACAACCTCTGAAGAGGAGCTCATCCAAGTCGTGGAGGAGGCCCAGCCCATCGGGAGGGATCCCGACGAGGGCGAGGGCGACGGTGACGCAGACGAGGCTCCTCAAGAGCCCTCGCTCCTGTCGTTACCGGCGCCGCAGAACACCTCGGCGGCCATTTTGTCAGCCATCCAGTCCTTATGCTCGGAGATGAAGACTAGGTTGCCCCTTCCCCCCCACGGAGGTGCCTGAGCCAGACCCGACGGAGGAACCGGAGCCAGGACCTTCGGAGAGCCCACCACTTAAGAGGAGGACGACGCATCCTAGGCCCCTCTCCCGCCTCTGCGGCCTTCTCTGCCTTCCCCCCGGTCCACTACCCACGGGGATGATACAGGCATGGACACGACTACGATGGGTACGGATGACGACGGAGGCGATGACGGGACGTGTCCCCCGTCGCCCCCCTGCCCGGGCGTCCCCGCCCGACGAGATTGTATCCTTCCATGCAATGATTTCCAGGGCATCCGAGCTCTTCCAGCTCTGCCCCGAGGAAAAGAAGGAGGGGTTCCTTTACCAACGGCGCAAGGCTAAAAGGAAGACGGTCCTCGCCGTACCGCTTCTTGATGACATCTGGGATGAGGGGCTTGCCCTCCTCAAGAACCCTGCCACGGCTCCTGCGAAGAGGGACCGGTACGAGAAGTAGTACCGGGTCCCCAACGCTGCCCCCTTGTGCCTTAGGGCGCATCCTACCCCGGACTCGGTCGTTTCGGCGGCGGCCAAGAAGAAAGCGGGGTGGCATCGGCCTCGACTTCAACCTCCCCTCCGGACGGCGAGGGTAGGAAGCTGGATGCGATGGGACGACGGGTCATCTCATCTGCAGCGACGACCATCAAGACGGCCAACGCCCTGGCCATCGTAGCCCGCTACGACAGGGAGTTGTGGTTCAAGATCGCCCCTCTGTTGGACTTCCTTCCGGATGCCAAGAGGGCTGAGGCCCTGGAAATCTTGCAGGAAGGTGAGATTGCCTCGGACCATGCCATTACGGTGGCTACGGACATCGCCAACACCGGTTTCCGTCAGTTGGGCAACGGCGTTTGCCTGAGACGACGAGGATGGCTCAAGGCGACGGATTTCTGCCAGGACGTTCAGACCAAGGTTTTGGACATGTCTTTCGATGGGAACAACCTTTTTGGCAAGGCGGTTGATGAATCCCTTCAGGCGATCAAGATGGACACGGAGACAGCACGTGCACTGGGTGTGCTCCAACAGCGACGGCCGTCCTTTCGGAGGTCCGGAGGCAGACAGGGTGCCTCCAAGGGAGCCGGCAGCAGCTCCTTTATGTACCGTCAAGCGGCAAGGTCTTCGTCGCAGGAGGCCTACAGGGGACGCGGCAAGTCAGGTGGATCCCGCCGTCGTCGCCAAGGTGGTCAAGGATGCAAAGCGGCCTCCAAGCAAGATTGAACCGACCGTCGGGTCGGGCCCCCGCCGAAGCACCCCGGTGGGAGGCCGGATGACGAAGTTCGTCGGCGTGTGGGAGTCCATCTCCACCGACCGTTGGGTGCTGGACGCCCTGGCCCTGGGGCACGTCCTCGAGTTCCAGTACAGGTGCCCCCGCATTCCTCCCGTGGCCAGGAAGGAAAATCACGTCCCTCAACTGCTGTTGGAAGTAAGGGCGATGCTCAGGAAAGGTGCCATCGAGCTCGTCCCGAAGAGGCTTCGGGGCTCCGGAGTTTACTCAAGATACTTCCTCGTGAAGAAGAAGACAGGAGGATGGCGTCCCATCCTGGACCTGCGACGACTAAAAAAATACATCGAGGCACAGAAGTTCCGGATGTTCACCCTCCAGCACGTGCTGGGGCAGCTGGAGGAGGGCGATTTCCTGTCGTCGTTGGACTTGGAGGATGCTTACTTCCACATCCCTATTCTAAAGAGGCACCGAAAGGTCCTCAGGTTCGTGGTCAAAGGGCGGCACTACCAGTTCAAGGACCTCCCGTTCGGATTAAAATCGGCGCCCAGGGTGTTCACCAAGTGCCTAGCATCGGTGGCGGCGCGGCTGCGCCTGCAGGGGATCCACGTCTACCGCTACCTGGACGACTGGCTCATACGGGCAAGGACAAGGGAGCTCGCCGTGGAACACACTGCGAAGACCGTCCAGCTGCTCACGGACCTGGGGTTCTCCATCAACTTTCCAAAATCCCACCTGGTCCCGTCGCAAGTCGCCCTGTTTCTGGGAGCACAGCTCGACAGAGTGGCACGGCTGGCCTCACCATTGGAGGAAAGGATAAGGACCATCCTAGGAAGGGTGCAACGTCTGCTGGCCACGGACGTGGCCAGAGTGAGGTCTATCAATTCCCTCCTCGGAATGATGTCCTCCTGCATTTATCTGGTGCCCCACTGCAGACTTGGGATGCAGCCCTTGCAAGAATTCCTCGACGGCCACTGGATCCAGACGACGGGCAGCTTCGAGGACAGGATCCCGCTCGACGAAGCGTTCCGTCAGGCGATAAGATGGTGGGGTGTCTGCGCTCATCTGACAGCGGGAACAGGTTTCCTTGCCCTGGCCCACCAGGTGACGGTGACGACGGATGCCTCCCTGGAAGGTTGGGGAGCGCACACCGGGGGTCTCCACGCGAGAGGCCTTTGGTGCTCGCAGGAGAAGACTCTCCACATCAACATCTTGGAGCTCCGCGCAGTGTTCTGGGCCCTCAGGTCCTTCCTTCCGTCCCTCAAGGGCAAGGTGGTGAGGATCTTCACCGACAACACCACCACAATGTTTTACATTCGGAAGCAGGGCGGAACCAGATCGCCTGCCCTGTCCAAGGAAGCCCAGGATCTGTGGCATTGGGCCGTCGCCCAAGGGATGTTTCTGCTACCCTTTCATCTGGCAGGGATAAAAAACACCATCGCCGACTCACTCAGCAGAGAGCTGCGCTCGTGCCACGAGTGGGAACTGCGCCAGGATCAAGTGGACCGACTCTTCCGACAATGGGTCAAACCCCAGATCGATCTCTTCCCCACGGCGGCGAACTCCAAGTGCCGGAGGTTCGCCAGCAGGTTTCCCCAACCGAGGAGCATGGGCGATGCTTTCTTGTTCCCCTGGGACGGCCTTTTCCTTTATGCATTCCCGCCGTTGCTACTCCGGCTCGTCAACCAGCTCAAGAGGTCCCGGTGCAGGATGATCCTCGTCGCACTGGCGTGGCTGAGGCAGATCTGGTTCCCGGACCTTCTGGACTTGTCAGCGTCCACACCAGTCAAGCTGCCGACGGACGCGGATCTTCTCTCCAGGGGAGGAGGCGCCATTCTTCATCACGAACCAGAGTCGCTGAACTTGCAGGCCTGCCTCCTGCAGCACTAGAGTTTGGGGGATACGACATCCCGGCCGACTGCAGAGAGGTTCTTGCAAAGGCCAGGGCATCCTCAACTCTCAAGTGTTACGGACATAAATGGAAGAGGCTCTCTGTCTGGTGCCGTGCACAGAAGATTAACCCTCTGTGGATTACGGCCCCTCAAGTATTGCCGTACCTACTGTCTTTGGCCAAGGCTGGCCTATCTCACGCTTCCATCAAGGTACATCTGGCTGCCGTCTCACGTTACACCAGAACTACAGGACGGGCGTCCTTGTGGTCTCATCGTCTGGTGAAGGAATTTATGAAAGGACTGTTCCGATCATTCCCGCCGGTGAAGGCCCCTGCCCCGGCGTGGGAGCTCAACGTGGTGCTAACTAGGCTCATGGGGGCCCCATTAGAGCCTATGCATTCAGTGCCGTTGAAGTTTCTATCGTGGAAAACAGCATTCCTCGTGGCCATCACCTCTGCACGACGAGTGGGTGAGATCCAGGCCCTGTCTTGCAAGCCTCCATACTTGACTTTTCACAACACGAGGGTGGTGCTGAGGACACACCCCTCCTTCATGCCCAAGGTGCCGTCGGACTTCCACCTCAACGAGCCCTTGGTGTTGCCAGTTTTCTTCCCGTCGCCGGCTGAGAGGACTTTGCACTCGCTGGATGTAGCTAGAGTGCTGAAGTTCTACGTGGACCGCACGAAGAGTTTTGGGAAGACATCACAGCTGTTTGTGAACTTTGGACCTGTGAATCAAGGGAAGGCTCTCTCGAAGACTTCCATTTCCAGATGGCTTTCCGGCTGCATCATGCACTGTCACCGGTTGGCAAACCGACCGTTGCCAGGCCGTCCGAGGGCCCATTTGACCAGAGCGATCGGTGCTACTACGGCGTTCCTGTCTGGTGTGCCCCTGCTCGACATCTGCAGGGCTGCTACGTGGAGGTCGACGCACACCTTCACTAGATTCTACTGCGTCGACCGGGATTCCAGGGAGGAGTCCAGAGTCGGCCAGGCAGTTCTGCGCAACCTGTTCGCCTAAGGTGAGCCTGGTGAGGAGGTAAGAGTTGCTTAATGTTGAGTTGTTGTATTGTTTGATATTGAGCCCTTTGCCACGTCCCGTGGTTGTGCATGTGTATACTGCTATGTATTCTTATATTCATGAGCATGTGAATCCATGCCAGACCCCATGCTGGAGAAGGAACAAGTTACTTACCTGTAACTGTTGTTCTCCAGCATGGGTCTGGCATGGATTCACATGCTCATGAATATTCCCCGTCGTCAGGCTGGGAATCCTCGGTAAAGAAAAAACTCAGTATCAGTTTCGTTTCTGATCTGACTTTCGTAGTAGTAACCAATCACTGATTTCTGCGTCATACTGACCACAGCCAATGACTGCCCTCTCCCTAAGCCCCGCCTCTGGCCTGCTTACCCGCATGTGGATTGATGGGAATAGCCAGGGGACTTTCCGCATGCCACCCTCACAATCTCACCATCCACTACTGAGGTAAGGCAGGAAACTCTGTCACAAACGGTGCAATGCCCCAAAAGGGAAAGGTTTCTCCAATGTGTTTAGAAGTATTTTTGAGGAGGGAGTTGTTGAATACCACAGTGGACCTACCCTGTGGTTTCATCAGATTTTTGCTTTTTTTGGTAGGAAATATATTGTGGGTGTCGTGGGGTGTTATTTGCAAACTACCCTTTTTCCTCATTGATCAAGACTACATCACAGAATTTAGTTAACAAAAGATTGATTTCTTGATTTATTTATTTGTTTTTTTGTAACATTTTGTGTCCAGTAGCTGTCTTGTATGTTATTTTCTATGTCCTGTGAGGGGTCAGAGATGTGAACCGGTCAACTTTGTGAAGCCTTTTCAAAAGATACCGTTTTATTAACTCAAAAGGTTGGATAAACGCCTCACTAGCCGTACTCTGACCAGGATTTCCCTGCCTAAAATAAACGAAAGAAAACACGCAAACACATTTTTTCTGTCCCTCACACTTATATATACAATACATCAACAAGGTAATGCATGGTATTTCAAATGCAACAAAAATAACAATTAAGTTCACAATATGATAACCGTCTATACTTATTATCCGGCTGAATTGTCCTTCCCCCAGATCCAAACGGGATTCTTTCAACAGTTCCAAAAGAATGAGGAAATCCTGTCTTATAACAAAGTTCCAATGCAGTTCTTTGCTTCTGTCGTTAGGTCAGTTTACAAGGACTTCAGAGTTTTCAACTTCACAGCATAAAGGTTTAAGTGAAGGGAGGACAGTATTCACACTGCGGTTCTTCAACTTCACAACATAAAGGTTTAAGTGAAGGGAAGAAGGTATTCACACTGCGGTTCTTAATTACACTTTTGTGACTTCCAAAACCTCTGCAAGTTATGCTCCTGCTCCTCTCCTTCTGAATAACCTTTACTTTGGATTCCCCACTTTTTCATCAACCAAACACTGAAAGTGATATTATAGTCGTACTCTGACCCTTTCTTGCTTTGGCAGTGTGTGTTTATACCAGCTTCTGTTATACACTCCTTCAAATATGGCCAATAAGCTTTACAAAGCCTGGGGCTTTCATTTCCCCCCTTCTGACTTTGGCAAAGTGTGTTGGTCTTACATTGCTTTGATCTAGCTTTCTTTGGCTTGGATAATGGTGGTTTGCATTAAGTTCTGAAATCATTTCCCCATCGTGTTGCTTGGTTTTAAATAAACTAGAATGCTTAAAGTTAGTCAATTGATTGTACAAAGCAATGTTTCCTCTGCTTTTGCCAGTTCGGTATTCAAAATGGCTTCCTTCCGCGTTATTTTTTGTACGTGACTGCTTTCTGCTGTGAAAGTACCTGCTCTGAGCATGCGAGCGGGCATGGAGCGCTCCGGTGTCGCAACAGCTTAGTGAAATCACCGGATATGGCGTGCACGTCCGACTATCTCGCTGCTCCCAGGTCTCCTGCCTCCACTGCTCCTCGCAGTCAGGCGATCTGCTGCTTCCAGGCTGCTGCTGTCCACGCCACTCTCACACACAGCTTCCACTGCTCCACAGGCTCTCTGGTGCTCGCCTACCACCAGAGACTGAAGGGGGAAGCTTTGAAATCATTTGCTTCCTGCTGCGGTGCCTCTGCAGTCCAGGTCTCCAGGGGACAATCTTCTTTCTCCGATGCTTCCCGCTGCGCGACCTCTGCAATTAAGGCGCCTGGAGGTGAAGACACTCTCAGGACCGGCTACTGCTTGACTCTTGGCTGTGGTCCAGGTGTCTTCTGTCACCACCAGTTTCTGCTGCGATGCGGAGAGTCCACAACTCCTCCACCTACGACTACTACTCCGCTCCTTGTATTGCCTCCTGACCTGCAAGCTGAGGGGGTGTTTTAAGCCTCCCAGTCTCCCTAAGGTGTGGGTCATTCCCATTAACAAGCTGCACTTTGCAGTTTTGTTCCTCTGTATCCCTCTTCTTTGTCCCAGTACCTTGGGAATTATGAGACAAAGGGCCTCATTGCGAGGCCGGCAGTAAGGGGTTAACGGCACCGGTAAGAATGCCAATGCCGTTAAACCCCCCCTTTTTTATTTTTTTCTTTCTTTATTGGTTTTAACAATATATAGCCAAACTTATAACTTTATCAATGTGACCTTCATAATTCACACATCTTTCATTCCCCTCCCCTTCCTCCCTCCCCACCCCCCCACGACCACTGTTTGTCCATCACTTCTCATTGTGCCAGCTTTCGAGCCTGGGCTACCTGCTTCGTCTGAGGTAGCGCCTGTTGCGCTGGGATGGAGCAAAGGCACTGTTGGCGCTATCCACCGGTGCGGGTCTCCACTGGTGTCCAGCCTCTGTTCTTGTATTGCAGTTTCCCATGCTCCGGTTTCGGCTGTTATCCACTTCGTAAGGTCCCCCCACCACTGTGCCACGCTTGGATTTTTGGGGCTCTTCCATCCCATGGCTATGCGTTTTTTCACCGTTATGTATATTAGGTCCTTAAGCCTGTTCAGTGGCTTGTTTTTTCTACGTCGTTTGTATCTGCCCAAGATGCAGGCCGGCAGTGTTTGCACTTCCACTTCAATGCCTGCCCCTGCCACTCTTGCCACAGCTTGCGTCCAAAAACCTTGTATCGCTGGGCAACCCCAGAACATGTGGGACATTCCTGCCCTGAGTTTGTTACATTTGGGGCATACTTGGGTTCTTGCTCCCTTGAACATTGATATGGCTTCTGGTGTGAGGTATGCTCTATTAGTAATGTAGAGCTGTATGGGTTACAAGTGGGCGTTTCTGGAGATCTTTTTGTGATAGTGGGTTATTTTCTCCCAATCTGTCGTTAACACCTTACCGCCGCATTCCGAGGTCCCTTAGCGGGTCCCACTAAAACCGGCTGGTTTTACCAGCCGCCCTTAGCGGGAGCCGCTAAGGGACCAGGGAGCTAATAACGGACCCGTTATTAGCTCCTTCCCCATTCCCATTGAGCCCTATGGGGGCTCGAATGGGAATGGGGAATGGTTTTCAGAATGGGGGCTTACCGGGTCCTCCAAGGTTGGAATGACCCGGTAAATCCCCATTCCGACTACCCGGACACGACTTTGGAGGCAGCCATGGTGCTAATAGCACCATGGCTACCTCCAAACTCGTAATGAGTCCCAAGGAGTCCATAATACAAAAATCAGTGTTTCTAATGGGAATGTTATTTTCATGTGCCATTCTTTTCCTACTTATATTCTTTAAAGGAATATGGAATATTACAACGATAATTAGACAGACTTGGCTTTACAGAGAAATAAACATTGTTACAGTCTAAATTGGTATTGGTTTCAGACTTTCCTTTACTATTCCTATGGGATGTAGGGTAACATTCCATTTTATGAGTCGCTGTATTTTAAAAAGGGTTTTTATCTCTTTCAATGCCTAAGGGTCTACAAATGTTTTCACCCCATTCAGCTGTAAAACATGGGAAGTAAAAAGCTCCCTCTGGCAACAAGCCATTATAGACTTGAGTATCCTTGATATTGTCTCCTTGGAGGAAGATCAACACTGTGTCTCACCCAACAGAGTCCTCTTATTTCCCTGGACCCTTTCTCCTCCCAGGTGATCCTCCTGCAAAACACCACCCCCAAGGTCAGGATCAGAAAGTGTCTGCTTTACCTCGCCACCTGGGTGGAGACTTTAGTTAGGGTATTTGTGGGGACTCTGCAGGATTCATCACAGTGCCTAATTATTGTGTGGCCTTCCGTATTAGGGAACTTGATAACAATCGTTTGATTGTCTGAGGTTTTTTTTAATGCTAATGCTGTTTTATTGGCTCGTGTTGTTGACTTTGGGCTGGACCCTTTTGTCTAATCTTAGTTTTTAAAGGTCTTTCATGACCAGTTGCAAAGGGGATACCAGCTTATCCGTACCATTTACAGTATTCATGGAAGCACCACCATTTGCAGAAACACCCAGAGTGCTCCTGATATTGACCAGACACGGGAAAGAAGTACAAATCAACATTCTACTGAAAAGAGTAGCACTATACCAGCTGAGCATCCCTGTAGATAGATAGATAGATAGATTATATCATAACAACTACACTGGATGATAAAATCAATCCTCATTCAGAACTAAATTATGTCCACTTTGGACATCATCATGCCAAAGAAACCTTTGAAAAACTCCCAAATAGGAAAATGGTTTATCCCCAAACTAAATATATTCTAGATACCCTCTTGCTGCGGACCTGGGATCAGGCTCCTCCTCGAAGCTCGCCTCCTCTCTGGATCTGGTTCCGTCCTGCCTCCTCCCTTCAACGCGTGCGGGGGTCGCTGGTGCGCCGTGGGGTTCCCACTCCGCTTCCCCAGTGTCGTGGGCTTCCCTGCTGTGTGTATGGGGCTGTGCCTGCACTGTGTTCCGTGCTACATGATTGGATGTTGCTACGATGCCTCCTAGACGCTCTGTGAGGACGCCATTCTCCTGCTCACGTGGCCCACACCAGTCACATGATTGCACAACCAGGAAGAAACCCATAAAAGTCCCAGCCAGCCTTTCATTATTGCTTCTCAGCGTTCCTGTGAGTGGTGTTCTGGTTATTTCCTCCTTGTTATTCCTGTTTTTTGGTGTACATTGACCTTGGCTTCGTTTTCCTGGATTTGTCTCTTGGATTTTCCTGTGGATTTGGCGGACTTGTGTTTTTTCTACTGGTTTTGACCCTGGCTTTTTCTTCTGGATTGTTATTTGGATTTCCCATGTGTTCTGGCGACCTGGAATTTCTTCTGGATAAAGAGGGGACTTTGGACTTTGGTTTTCTTTGGCTTTTTCCTCTGGAACTTACCCATGGAACATTGTTTTGGGAACATTAACTGTGAACATTTCTTTCTTTCTGCGCCCTTGTCTCCTGAGGAAAGGTTTTCCCACGCATGGATTTTTCCTTTCCTTCCTTCGTTCTACAGTTGGTGCCCTCACTAGGTAGGTTATAAGCTCTGTTTCAATATCAATAGTTTTCTGCAGATTGTTGGTATTCTAACCTTGCCCTTTCCTTTTTTAGCTACCTGGGTATCCAGTGCTTCAGTTACAGTCCACCTCTGTCCCCAATAACTGGTTAGGCAGTTATTTTATCTTCTCTGACTGGTGCATGGGGACAGAGGTATGTCTTGACACCTCTCTACCTTTTTTAATTTGTATTTTATTAGTTGAAAAATGCATTAGGTTTTCTTATGGGTGATGGTACTAGTTCAAGTGTAAACTTTATTTGTGAAATTGAACTAATTTCCATAAAAGTACAAGGAAAAGAAAAAACATACAAATTAAATATAATTAAAATTCATTAAGATTAAAAACATGTAAAATAGTTAATCAAGTTTCCTTCAGCACTTGCAAACTAATCAACAAGCTCAAGTGTACACAACAATTGATATTTTGTTTCTAATAAGTGTGTGTTCAATAAAATTATAAATGGCACAAACAGAATATTTGTTGTATAATGCAAAGGAGAAACATAAGGCTGACTCAATCCCTCTAATTCCCCAATTTCTGAAGGAAGGAAATTAAGATGTTCTTAGTTTTGTGTAAAACGGACAGAATAGCATAATGGGATAGATCTTCTTCCGAATGTTCATCAAACACTTAGTCACTCCTTTGATTTTTACCACACCGGCAGTTTGATACAGACAGTGGCAATGTTTGTTTTACGTTTCATAAGAAGTACCCTTACCTCTGTTTAAGCAGCCAGTCCAAGTAACTTCTGTGGTGTAAGTACTCTGAATGAGAGAGACCGAATGTAGTTGTCGGTTTTTCCGAGTTACACCTCTCCTAGTCCCTGGTCAGCATTAACTGTTTATAATCTCACTTGCTATTGGTTTTACATCAGCTTTAACAAAATGCATTAAAAGATGCAAGTCAAACTTTGACCGCTCATTTTTTTATATAGACGAACCAGGGACAGTTTAAGCAGATATTAGATGATACAACATTTTGTACCAACTGTTGAGTTTAACATTTTTGTTGTCCTAAAGGCAATATAAAAGTGGACTGATTGCAATTAAATCTTTGGTGTAACCAAGATTCCTCCTCCGATTGAATGGAAAAGCTGGGAAAGACCCATTATCATGCACAGGAAAGCATTTCCCTTAATCTGCCTTGAGAAGGGCTCCTAATGATCTTAAATAGTAGCCCGTAAATAGCAATTAACACAGACTTTGCCTTGTAAATGCAAATGTGTATTTCACAGGCATGCTCCGATTTTCTTCCGCGAGTTAGCAAGCGCCCCATTCAGATTAGTCTGTGCCATTTTCGTAGCCTGGTTTTTTAAATGAAGGTACCCACATTCCATCATTTCTTTCAGTCATGTAATCCTCATAGCCATTCACGAGAATTTGCAGGGCTCTGTGGGTCATAGCATCCCCAGACATGTTTTGCCCCATCAACACCTCTTTGTTTTTGCTTTGCCACCCGAGTGTGACTGGTATGCCCAGATGTGGGTCCTCTGCCTGCTGGGCCTAGAGACCCAGGTTACTCGTCACTGACGCCCAATGTGGCCGAAACATGTCTGGGGATGCTTGTGATCTGCTGCAGAAGGGAAGCGACCTAGCAGGTCGGGCTGGCCTGCCCTTTTGGGGTGGGACCAAGCCTGTTTTGCATATGGTTTTTCCATTTTTGTAATGGCTTGGCAGGCGAAGAATGATGGTCTGGTGGGCTGCCCAGAGGAATTGACAGAGTTTTAAGATGAATTCTAAACCTTACAGCCATCACCTTTTTGTTTTTGTTAAATATCTGACTAAATATTAAATGCCAGACTAATTGTCATGGGAAATTAATTGAAAAATTGTAATGTTGAAATGTTGCACTACTATAATTTAATAATAATAATATTAATAATAATAACATAATAATATGTAACAAAGAATCATACAGCATGTGAAATGTTATGGAAATTGTTCATGGGAATGGGCAGTTGAGTTACAAATTGAGTTTATCAATTGAAATGGGCAGTACTTGCCTGCCAGGTTTTTCTAGTGGAGATATCATCCCCAAACTAAACGGCTTGAAAAATGAAATTTGTAAAACAAGAGAAAATAATGCTGAAGAACGCACATAAGAAACAAAACTCTCCTATCGCACAAAGCTATGATTTTATGGGTAGAGGTCATCAAAGCCAAAAGAGCACACTATTCCCAATGCATAGAATTGGCACAAAAAAGCCAAAAGTAAATGTTTAGATTCTTCCAAGAATTGAACATTCTGACAGACGGTAATGCAACAACGCTCTTGCACAAGAACTATGGCATCATACTACAGCCCAGTTCAACAGCAAGATCTTCAAAATCAAGAGCACTTGAATAACAAAGGACAGAATTCTTCACACCCAACAATGCACCACCCACCTATCCTCCACCCCCGGTCCCCCAGGCCCCACTAATCTGCTTCCACGTCTTGTCTACAGAGGATCTTTTTAACACTATTGAATCCTGCCACCTATCTGGATTGCCAGAGAACCCATTCCTTGCTAACTTGTTAAAATTTATCACAAACGATCCAGGACTGATGCCTGTTTCAATGATTCCATCACCACAGGAAGTGACCCACATCTACTGAAGTCTGTTTAAATCAGGCCTCTGTTCAAAGAATCTACACCCGCCCAAAATGTACTGCACCATCTCAAACAATTTTCCTTTCATCAGGAAAATACTGTAAAAATTCATATACGGCCAACTGCAGGAGTTCATTGAAACAACCTCCTGAAAGAGGCTGACATCAAGGGGTACAGAAGCCGCTCTGTGCTCTATTTGGAACACACTAAAAAAACAATGCAGATGAAAACAGTGAGCACACTCATCCTCTTGGACCTGTCAGCTGCATTTAACGTCATCAGTCACAAGATCCTTCTAAAGAGACTGACATCTAAACCAAAGGAACGGCTCTCTGCTGAATCACCTTCTCCTACACTGGTGCAACCACATCCACGATCATGGCGCCCTTTGAATTCCAAAGATCAAAACTGTCACCTTTTGCTTTTCAACGTCTACATGACATCCCTGTTGGACCTAATCAACCATGCAGGAATCACCAGTTACAATTACGCAGATGACATCCAAGTAACCTACTAACTACAGAACAATTCAATAACGAATGCAACAGTCCTAAAAACACACCTTGCACAAGTGGATGCATGGATGGTGTGAAGGCATCATGAAGTACAAGACAGACAACAGATTCAAGATTCAAAACAAAGTAATTTATTAACTCAAATGTAAGATTGGCAAATGTAATAGGCCTAACTTGACCTATACTCTGGTGGGATTTCCCTACCTAAACGAAACTGAGGAAAGTCTGGTTCAACAAGTTCAACTTAAGTCTGTCTGTGTCCAAAACCTTTGCTTGCCCTCACAACTAAAGCTAAACAATGTGTAGAGATGTCAGCCATCAAAAAAATAGTGATCAATAAAAAGTTCACAGCTTCTTCCAAATCTTAGCTTTTGTTTCAGCTTTGCTTCTCTTCCCCAAGTTCAGTTCCAGAAAAGTCTCAGAATGACCTCTCTCTCGCTCCAGGTAATAGACTTCCACATAATTCTCGGGGTTCCCTTCCCCCAAGTTCCAAGCAGCACAGTTCAAAGAAAAATTGGTCTTGCGGCTTTTTCTCAAGACAAGTATAACTTCTCGCGTCTCAGGGCTCCCTTCCCCAAGACTTGATCTCCGCCAAATATACTTATTTCAGTCTTTCAAACAAAAAGATTTAACTCAACGTAAGGTCAGCTTGACCATGTTTTTGGATTGCCTCATCCATTCACTGGCAGTGCCTCTTCTTGGTTCTCACAGTTCAGGGCTCACTGGTCTAGGTGCAGTTGTCGGACCAAACGGTCCACCCATCACAGCTCACGCACCCAGGATCCCTCTCTTTGTTGGCCTCTTGGCTTTGTGGCAATATTCATACTTCTCTGGCTTGTCCCTGGTAGCCTCCCGGCTCTATCAGAGTATGTCACACACTCTCTACCAGTCCTTGGCCTTGCCACACTTCATTTATCTGTAAAGTTCCCTTTGTGGTGGTTTTACCCCTGTCCCACCTTTATCTAGTACTCTTACACAAAGATGCCCTTTTCTTTTGTGTCGTTGTCGTATGATCCCTTTGGCTGTATTTGATTACTTGCTTTTCCCAAAAAGCTGTGCTTAATTTTATATTCAACAAGCTTGATTGTGAGATTTGTTCTGTTTGTTATTCACTAAATATTCAATGTGCTCGATTTCAAGTTTCATTGAGTTTGGTGTTTAGCAGATGCTCAGTGTACTCAATTTTAAGTTCCCATTTGGTTTGGTATTCAATATGCATTTAGCACATTTATTTTAAGGTTTTTCCTTCAGTACAGTAAAGTATTACCTCTGTCACCCGCTAGGAACAGCCCCCAGCTGCTGAGTGCCTCTCCTGACACTCACCGGTTTTAGGCGTTGTTCCACTGTGGCTTCCGCTGCTTCTCTTAGCCGCACTGGGTGGCAGGCCAGCTGTTGCGAGCCGCACTTGTACTTTGGGGCTTGTCTTCACCCACTGGCTGCTCCGCTGCCTACTTCTGGATGCAGACAGCGTACCGTTCTCTCCTGCAGTTCCGCAGCCCCAGCTGCTGGTTTCTTCGCACAAGGGCTCCTACCCCAGCAACAGCTTAACCGCTCAACTCGCCTAAACTGGGCAGGCTTTCTGGGCTTCATGTCAGCATCCTAGCTCCTCCATAGGTCGCACCAAGGTGGTCTCCTTCCCACAGGCCTCCCTGTTTCTCTCCTTGCTGCCAATTCTGTCTCCCTTTATACACCTGCAACCTTTTAACAGGTTGCAGGTGTGTACTCCCAATTGGACTTGCCTGAACATGATTAAGATGACATGCCAGACCTTCACTTCACTTTGCAAGCATCTTCCTCATCCCAGTACTAAAGTGGTGACATGGCCTAGTGTGCATTACTCGGTCTTCTTTTCCTTGTCTTAGTACTGTCAAGTGTCACATGTGGGGAAATGAGGGGATCTGGCTTAACATAGCCCATAAAGGTCGGAGTAGGGTTAGGCTGGTCATCAATGGGAAAATGGGGATACCATGTCTCGCCTCAGGGCACCACACTCCCAATCCTCAGGGACCCTCCACCCTGGTGATGCTCCCTCGCTTCTCTGCCCCCATGGTCAGGATCCAAAATCAGTGGTCTTTTGCTGGCTACCTGCAGAGAGGATCTGAGGGGAGTAGGAGTCAGAAGACCCTCAGGTGTCTCACAATGGCCACAGACTAAATCTCAACCCCACCAAAACCGAACCAATTTGTTATCCTGAGTCTTCTGTCACTGCCTCAATCCCCTATCCTGACGAAATGGGCAAATTCCAAATATCATTGCCCAAGGTCTGAAGCCGCAGAACAACCATGGACAATTATCTTATACTCTTAGCACAGGTGACCGTTAATGTTAGAAAATGCTTCTTTCATCTCTGCACCCTGCGACACATCATACCTTACTTAACATTCTCTCATAGAACCATGACTGTGGTCTCTAGTGCCAATAAGACTGGACTACACAAACCACTTCTATCTTGGAATGACCTATTTCCTAGTTAAAAAACGATGCAATATGCACTCTTCATTGGCTTCTGGTTGAGAAGACGAGCCGTTTTAAAACCCGCTGCATAGCTCACCGCTCCTACCATAGAAAGGGCCCCCTTTCTTTCATTAGGATGTTACAGCATTACAAACCTTCCAAGACACTGTGGTAAAGCAATGCTGCATTAGTTGTCCTTAATTTCAACAGGAAATGACAGAGGAGATACTCTTTCTCCCTCCTGGCCATAAAACCCATACAATTTACCAAGATATCTCTGCATGGATGAGAACCACCTGACATTTAGGAAATAGTCAATATATGACTCTTCGACTAACCTAAACGTTGAATCGGCAACAGATGCAGAAAAGGTTTTTCACTAAACCAATCTAAACATTTCAATAGGACTGGATTGCTCCTCCCAACTCTGAACACCAATCGAAATCATCTGATGCAACAAAACACCTATGGATGTCACATCTCATAAACCAATATTTCACGTAAATATTGCTGAAATGTGCAACACACTCATAATTGAGCTGTAGTGCAGTGGCAGAGTATGTTAAGTGATTCCTGAGGAGAGACACGCTGTATGCTACTGGGTGCAAGTTTTATTTTCTGACTACTGGCCCTTTAACCAGCAATAAGGAATTCATTCCTGGCGTTCGGTGTTCGGGTGGATGGAGGTCGGAGGTCAAGCACCTCCGCACTGAGATCTGGATCAGGAAGCAAACGGTAAACAGCCTCTTCTCGGTAAAGTGCAATGCTGATACCAATATCCTTCAGCTAACTACATGCAGTAAGTCACACTCCTTTTAATAAACACTAGTCGGTCCGTGTCTGTGGTTTTGTATGCGTTTACTAGAATTCTTAAATCATGCAGGTGAAAGTTGCCTCAAATTCACATTCGGGAACAGGGGTCGGGCTAGGACATTCAAATGGTTCCCGTTACGATAACCTGCTCAATTCTATATCCGCTCAGAACAACAATGAATTGATAGATGGAGTAATTCACTTTGCAGTAAAAATATTACGCAAATTATGCTGTGTCATATTGGAGGAAGTGAAAAAAACAGGGTTGCATAATGGCAAAGATGGAGAACAGATATCAAGAAGCGTGCCCATCCACCACAGCCCAGGCTACGTCTATACCAGTACAACTAACAGAGCCGCCCAGTGCTAGCTGTAACCAGGAGCTAACCGCTGTGACTATGGCCACTAACTTGCAGGAAGATGATTCCTTGGACCTAACCATGTATAAATCAAGCAAGCAAAGACGCATGGCAAAAAGAGCACGCTTGAGAAAACAAGCCGCAGACCGTAAACTACCCTCCTTAATTCAAACCGAAATCTGCTGACCCTCTAAATTCAACTCCAATTTTACTTGATCGAGTTCAGCCTAAGAAGAATAATGGCTGTTCGGCGCCTAAGCGTACAGTTTGACAGAAGTCGACCGGCACAGTGACTAGCTGGCTGTTGGGGGATTGTGCCCACAATAACGCATCGTGAAGTGCATCCATTACAGCAAAGCTCAGTGCCAGGTGTGGACACAGCGACTACTGATAACGCTGTGTTGGAAGAGATTTGTCCTATTATCGCACCTCAGATGATGCAGGTGACCCCCGCCCCCTACTCTTGCCTTGCCAGTAGCCTTGCCAGCAACCGAAAGAGATCGAAAGATTTTAGTTTAGTCAAACATGTTAATATCAATGGTGGGAACTTTGTATGTGTACATTGCCCTACATCTGAAGTTCCAACACGTATTCGTAATCATCAGTGGTCCATTCAGAATGCAGGCTATATATTAGACCACTCCTCACGTGTCATTCCTGCACCTGTGACTCGGCGGACGCCGGTTTCCCCTAACACCTCAAAGACGAATGTGTCAACAGAAGAGTCAGTTACCTGCTCGCCTTTTGGAAGTAGAGTGTTGCTCTATTAAAATGGGTTCCGGACAGGTAGAAAGCCTTTTGAACACTGACAACCTTATCTTACTTGATCGCACCATAAGAGGGGTCATAAATTAATGGACCTTATCGAATACTGGAAATTGAATGACCTGACAATTAATAAGAGCAAGACCAAAATGATGGTGGTGTCACGTCAGTCGTGGGTTAAATAGAGTTCAGATGGCAGTGGATTCCCAAATTATTGACTGTCAGTAGTTATCCCTACCTGGGAATAGAACTCCAGGCTGATGGTGATTATAGCCTGGATTGTGATGATGTCATGACGCAATGGCACGTTGACGCGTGACATCATGACGCCTAAGCACCACTTTGCTGCGATATAAACCGCAGCTTAAACAGTAGTAAGCCGTGTATCCATCAGGATACCATGGACTTCCTACACTCATCATGGCATCTTATTAACTTTACTCTCGAGGTAAGACTATCTCTCAATACCTAATCATTAGTTTCTCTGATTAAACTTCAGAGATTATATAAAATAAAACAGCTCTTTCAAATGGCGATAATCTACAAATAGCATGCAGTACTTTCTCCCATTTCTAAACATACTACAAACACTTTTATCTGTTCTTTCTGTATATTCTCTCCTTTTCTCTGGGACTCAAGTTCAACTTTAGGAACTTTAAGAACCATTTATTTTCAAAGGAAATTTAAGAATTTATGTATATACATTGATCTTCACAAGAGATTTTCTGTCTGGCATCTCTTCTTGACAAAGTTTTTAAAAACAGACAACAAAGAGAAACCTTGGATAAGCAAAACTGGGTGAGTCATATGTTCAAAAAAGCTTCCTTTCATGGTATAACAACACACAAGGAGATAATCTAATAAATATATTTATTTTTTATCTTTAAGCAAACAATAATGTGTACACTTTAGCCTTTTTTCCCATTCCTAGTTTTCAAATATTCTTTCTCTTTCATGTAGATAACTTTCTCTCCTGATGAACCATTTGTGACAATAATGGGGAAACACGTGTTGAGAGATATATATGCAATATGAACATTACTGTGAAAATCAATGTCAATCACATATTGAGTGAAGTTGTATTATGATTTACCTACAGAGTCAAATATGAATATCACAAAGTGAACAAATGTTGATTATTATCAGTGTGAAGTAACACTTGGATCTATTTTCAAAAAAAGGACAAATTTAATAAATAAGTTTTTTCTTTTTTCAAACAAGTATAAGTGAGCTAATTGACCCTCTGACTCACCAACAATAGCACACACATCTTTGGTCATTTTTGGTTGGCGCATTGAAGATTTTCCTCACATACATATTTTTTCTTGATGGTGATTATAGGGCCATTATAGATAGGAAGAAAGTCAAGGCATGCCAACTCACGTTTGCCATAAACAAATTTGCCAAACAGACTGCCGGCCGGGTACTGTGTAGAAGGAATAATTAAACTCTACAAGCAGAGTTTTGTGCAAGCCCTCGCCCTGGCTGATTTTACATGGCTGAATGTGGTAGAGGGCCTTTTTTGGCGAACTCTCTTGAGTCTCTCTCCTGCGACAACCATGGCCTATCTTCATTTAGAACTCGGCCTGGTGTTTCTGCAAAGCCAGGGCCTGATACGCAGAGGTGCTCTTTACATCAAGATGCAATCTACCCCTATATGTCTGTTGCTTGAGTTAGTGGGTCGGCTTTATGAAACCCTAACTGCCCAGGTGCATGGAGATTTTTTTACCAGGCTGAACAAGGATAGCTTTTCCGCTATTGGGTGGTACCCAGACTTCTCCTGTGGCACAAAGTTTGAAATTCTGAAGAAAATGTACAGGAAGATGATTCAACATTGGGATTGGGTAATTAATAATACACATTTACTATCATTGCATAATTACAAATATACAACTAATATAGTACATAGGTACTTAAGGACTCAGTCTTATCTGTTGAAGTGCCGAGTTTGCCCGTTCACAACTTTTTATTCCAAATTCGGACTAACAAACTACTAGTGCTGGCATCCCAGAAAGCTTTATCTATGATCCCGTGTAAACTGGAGGGTAATATCGAATCCCCAAGACATGTACTCACATTATGTCCGCAGCTGGGACTAACGTACATGACAGTCCTAGGTCAGTTTGTGCGAAGCTATGATGCCATTAAGGCAAATGATTTTTTGAGTTTTTTTCCTAAAATCAGACTTGGAGAAGGTTCATATAGCGCTGTTCAAATTGGGGGAGTGGTGTGTGCCAGGCTGGACCAAAAAAACAGACGGTACATGTTAAGTAACAACGAGTACTACTATACTGTGTTGTATTAAATGATGAACCTTATGTACAGTGCTATGTTCTTTAGGCGTGCTACAAGTAGTCGTAAGGAAGTCAACAAAGTGTTTATACGATGTTAGGATTCAGGTTTTAATGTACTAAGTAACACTTTTAACAACCTGTTTTAAGTAACATTGATTTTACAACATTGTCTTAGATCACACGGTTTTATGAATTATGAACTATAGTGCGTTTTAGAGTGTTTGAATTTGTTATTGTGTTTTTCTAAAGGTTCTTCTATGAATCAAAACAGATAAAATAAAAGCCTTATGATGCCTGCATTTTATAGCACCTTGCATGAGTGTATTTAAAAAAAAAAAAACGTACTGCGACCCATCACCTGACATTGGGAACTGCTGTTTAATTCAGGTTATCCAAGGCAGGCTTTTTTGGCACATAGAATGCAGTATTGGCCACTGTTCACAGAAGCTATAAAAAATTAACGTTAATGTGGTTTGAGCTAAATGGCCCATCTGATGTCTAAATTTAATCTTATGGTTTTTGTTTTTCTTTATTCTCTGCAGGATTCCAGAACAAAAACCGGGTTGCCATATTAGCAGAGCTCGATAAGGAAAAGAGAAAGTTACTGATGCAGAACCAATCCTCGTCCAACAGCCCTGGTGCAAGGTATTGAATATGCTTTTCAGGGCTAGAAAATGTGTGCTGTGCTGCAGATGGCCCAATTGGTGGTGTGAATTAGCATTAGCTATTGTCATCTGTTAGGTGAAAATGGAGTGTTTGTGGAACTTGAGTCCTACTAGAGTTCATTCCTACTGTGATCATCAAAGGCGAGTGCTGATTAGTGGTGGACCTGATATTGTGTAACCAGACATGCCATTAGGTCAGCCCTTTTTGCTGTTTTATTATTGATGACTATGACTGTGCTATTTCTCAGATTAATGTTGAATAGAGACAATACATGTAACACTTTTTCTGGTAGGTGCACTAGTATCTGCAGCAGTAGATGGGGCCATTAAATAAAACTGTTAAACGTTGGGCTTGATTTGTAATCAAGGCTCATGTGGTTTCTTTTTTTCTCAAATGACACAATAACTGCAAAAGTATAAAGCACTGCTTCATCAACCTTTGAGACCGACAAATGGTATTCTGTATCGTCCAGTTTTTATTTTGACTAGAAATGTGTGTTCTTGTCAAACCATTTTTCAGAAGGTGGTGAATCCAGGTGAAGACCTTGACTTGTCAACTGCTTGGATAGACTCCAAGCAGTTGAGAACAACCAGAACTCCCTCGAGACAATGGAGATGCTAATAGATATGAGGTTGGCGGATTTGGAGAGAAGGGAAGCAGAGGTGGCCCTGAAAATGGATGACTTTGAGAATCTTGAAAGGAGGAACCACTTGAGATTTTTCTGAATCCCGGAGAAGGAGGGAGAATCTGAAAGGGACCTAAGGAGAACCATCCACAAGACAGTGATGATCCTATTCAGCGATGAAAATATAGACCAGCCTAAAATAGATAGGGTGCACAGAGCAGGGGCGGCAAGGAGGGGGACACGTTCAGTGCTTGCGTGCTTCCATAACTACCAGGACAGATAAAAACTCCTGGAAAAAGCGAAGGGGCAGGGCTCAATGGCCCTGGGTAATGTAAAAATTGCAATTTACCAGGATCTGTGTTCACCAACGCTGACAAAGAGGCACCAATGTACCCCCTAGCTAAATGGCTTAACGAGAAGGGGGTGAGATATAGATGTGGCTTCCCCTTTTCTATATCCTTTGAAATCGATGGTTATAATTACAAATGGGTGACGGAGGACGATATTCAGAGGGTCATGGGAGAACTGATTGGAGGGGAGCACCAATGGTGGGAGAAGAGGAGAAAAGCCCATATGACACGCAATGGCGCATAAAGGTGCCCAACAGGCGCAGAATCCCAGGCTTGAGGAAATTCATGAAACTCAATACTCCCCTGGCGGGACGTCGTGAACTCAAGGAAAGTGGCCAGATGACTGGAAATGGCAGTTGGCATATCCGAAGGAGGGGGAGGGGCAGTTTGATCTTTTTTGGTGTGTTGAACAATATAGTGACAGAAGGGGGCTCAAGTAAAAAAAGCTTAGTTAAGCAGGTCTGGGGCTGAAGAGGACCACTGGTGATCTAATCCTGAGCGGGGTTGGATGCCAAAGGGGTGGAGTGGAGGGAGGGAAGGGGGAGTTTAAGGGGGCTGTTCTTTGTAATGTCCGGGGTGTGATGTTTCAGGTCATGCAGCGCTGCGGCAACAGGGCGATGTCTGGTCCAGGTGAAATGATTATCGGCTCCCTCAACGTTCGGGGCCTCAAATCACTGAGTAACAGATCTATGGTACTTCAGGAATTTAAGATGGCACGATTTGATTGGATGTTGCTCCAGGAGACACACTGGCCGAAGGGTGGTGAGCCTCGACTGCCTTCCTGGGATCATGGCCTCTGATGTGAAAAAAAAACAAGGGGTTGCACTCCTGATCTCATCCCATCTGGGTTTCCCAGTAGAATCGGTACTAGCCGACCCATATGGGAGGTATGTGTTTGTTAAAGGTCATCTGCATGGGGCAAGGCTCACGCCGGGCTCTGTGTACGCTCCAAATATAGGCCAGTGTGAATTCTGGGAGGGGGTCGGGGACAAATTAACAGGGTTTGTGGAAGGGAAACTGGTGGTTGGGGGAGATTTTAATATGGTGTTAGACCCAATAAGGGACCGCAAGAGAATGGGGGAGCGACCACAACAAGGGCAAATTTGGGAGACTCAGAGTACTTTAAGCAGGTAAATGAGGTCTTGGGCCTTTGTGAATCCCTCATACCCATGCTAGAGGGTGACATTCCGTAGACCTTTTTCTCTGCAGTACACAACTCCTTTTCACGCATAGACCTAGTCTTGGTAGACTCAATTTTAAAGGCATAAGTACTGGACTCGTAGGTCGCCCCAATCCTGTGGTCTGACCACGGTATGGTGAGAGTCTCAGTGGAGATGGGGAGGTCGGCGGGAAAAAGAGAGATACAGAGTAACCGAGTGGTCCGGCAGAGAAAGATTGCCCAGTCGAAAGTCTCTGTGAAGTGTCTTGATCTCATAAATCTGGCAAAGGGAGTGAAATAAACGTGAGATGGGTGAAATGAACTTTGTTTCGATAAATTGAAGAAGTGATCCCAACGACGGGAAACCAAAAGAGTACAAGATTGAAAGTAAAAAGGGATCGAAAATCAAAGTGGTCCTGCGGAGGTATTTGACACAGCTTCGCACATTTGAAAGTCTTCGACAGGAAACGAAGTGTAAAGAAACTTGTGTTGCAACCAAGGATTGTTATGTGAACCTTAATATTGGGAATTTTGTTGAACTGTGAAACCAGATGAAACTGAGTTGTGTTTGAACTGCAGAACAAGGAACATTAATTTGGAAGGCTAAGTGAGCCTTGAACCACATTGAGAACTGTATCCTTGCAATCCGAGCCAAAGCGTGTCACCCAGCCAGAGTGTTCCACCTTACCCCGTGCTATGTAAACGCGGGGAAGAGAAGTTGCTCAGATATTTTTTGTTAACACTATTTTTCCTTTTTACATACATATCCCTTTTCACAGTTATTCTATATGTGTAAGGGCATGCATTAGGTTTTTTAGTATAGGCCATCTTTATTTCGACTTGCAGACATGACTAAGACGGTGTTTTCTTTATTTTTGTGGTAGAGACTACTCTCATCTTAGTGTTAGGGCAAGTTCAGAGTTTTTGAACCTCACCAATATTAAATAAAGGTCTTGAAAACACATTTCTTTTGTGTCAGTCTCTGCTTGTGATATCATGCCTTATTTACAGAGTTTAAGCGCAAACAAAAACCAATATCTCCCAAAACAGAGGCGCACCTGCACCTGGGGATCCTCCAACAAGAGGTGCGTCAGATGCTCGCCAAAAAAGCAATCGAAAAGAAAAGGGGTGTACGCAAGGTATTTTGTAGTAAAGAAACCAGATTGAAAAGGGTGCCTGATCCTGGATTTAAGGAAACTAATGATCACGCTACGGGATGTAATAAAGGCTGTGCAACCGCACGAACACCGGGCATCTTAAGATTCAAAAGCCGCTTCCTTCCACATCCCAGTCCATCGCAGACACAGACAATACCTCAGGTTTAAGGTCTCCAAAAGACATTACCAATTTCGAGTCCTTCCGTTTGGCCTAAGATCTGCTCCAAGGACTTTAACCAAATGTTTGGCTCCAGTAGTGGCCTACCTGCGAAGACAAGGCCACCACATCTACCCATATTTAGACGATTGGTTGGTCAGGGCCTCAACGTTCCAGGAGGTGGCAGTCTCTCTGGCGATGACTGAGACACTTCTCCAACAGCTAGGATTTGCCATCAATTACAAAAAGTCCTGCACCATGACATCCAAAGCCTTAGTCTTCCTGGGAGCACAGTTCTCCATGACACAAAGCCTAGCCAGCCTGTCCGCCGACAGAATTTGCATGTTAAAAACGTTGACCCTCTCCTTCACCCAAAACAAACGGATGTCAGTGCGCAAATACATGGCACTACTCGGGACCATGCCATCCTGTATAACCCTGATCCCCCATTGCAGGCTACGCATGCAACCAGTACAACAGTTTGTAGCGGCCAGGTGGTCGCAAACCCAAGGATCATAGGAGGACAAAGTCACCATCACTCCAGCTCTCTCACACTCACTTCAGTGGTGGCCCATGGACAGCAACATAACAGTGGGGTTCCCAATGCTCAAAACAATCCTTCAGTTCACCCATGTAACAGCCGTCTCCATGGCGGGATTGTCAGCTCACCTAGGGAGGCACAAAGTCAAAGTCCTTTGGACACCAAGTGAAACATCCCTTCACATCAACATCATAGAACTGCGGATAGTCTGCTGGGCCCTGAAATCATTCATCCCACTAAGTCAAAACTCGTGGTGCAGCTCTTTACAGCAATACCACCACAATGCATTACCTCTGCAAGCAGGGAGGCACCAGGTCAGGCGCCATATCACAGCAAGCTCGGACCATCTGGCACTGGGCCGTTTGCTACAACATTGCTCTGCAGGGGTTTCACCTACCCGGAGTACACAATCAACGAGCGGACATCCTCAGCAGGGCCACTGCACAGTCCCATGTGTGGTAACTTCAGAGCAGCCAAATCGTCAGGATCGTCTCAACATGGGGACGTCCGCCATTGGACCTCTTTACAGCAGCAACAAACAAAAAGTGCCAGAAATTTGCGAGCAGACTTCCACATCGGTACACGCAAGGGGACGTGTTCTCCATCCCATGGGCCAAACATTTGCGTATGCGTTCCCTCCCATGCCGCTAATCAGGAGAACAGTCCAAATGATCTGACAGTACCCCTGCAAGATCATCTTGGTGAACCCCAGCTGGCCCAGACAAACTTGATTTTCAGACCTCCCTGTCGGCTGACAATGCGATCCTGCTGGGAGCCCAAGCCGACCTCCTATCGCAAAGCGGGGGCGCAATCCTAGATCACCACCCACATTCCCTCAAGCTAACTGCGTGGCTCCTGATTACACAGAGTTTGGCCACCTAAACATCCCAAAGGAATGTCAGCGCATACTAACAGTGGCGAGAAAAGGTTTTGTACCTGATGTGCACAACAACCCAACTTGGAACCATTGTCAATACAGCCACAGCAGGTCCTTCCATACCTCCTGAAACTAGCAAGAGGGTCTGGCACTCTCCTCAATAAAGGTCCACCTGGCAGCTATTTCCAAATGTACTAGAAAGAGAGGGAAAGCTCCTCTGTTCAGTGACAGGCTGACCAAGCATTTTCTTAAAGGGGTCTTCCGCTCTTTCCCCCGAAGAAGACCACCGGTGTGGACTTTGAATCTGGTGCTCGCAGGCCTGTGAAGCCTCTCTTTGAGCCTCTGGCTACAACCCACATGAAGTTTGTGACTTGAAAATGAGCTTTTCTGGTAGCAATTACTTCCTCCAGAAGGGTCTCAGTGCTTCTGGTTCTGGTGGTAGACGCCCCATATCTAAGGTTTGCCAGACACAAAGTAATCATGTTCACCAACACTCCCTTTATAACAAAAGTACCGTGTGAGTTTCACAAAAACGTAACTATCACTTTGCCCACCTTTTTTCTAAACGCTACTACTCCGGCGGAAATGGCATTGCACTCCCTAGATGCCAAGAGTGCCTTAAAATACTACCTTGACCGGACGAAGTCCTGGAGAACTACGAGACAAATCTTCATTGCATTTGGAACGTCAAATAAAGACAAAGCTATCATGATACAAGGTATAGCAATACGGATCTCTTCTCCGATCTCTTTCTGTCATGCTAAAGCCAATAAGCCGCTGATCTATTCACAGCATGTGACTCTATGAAAGATCCAATGCTGGAGAAGGGAGTAGTTTCTTACCAGTAACTCCATTTCTCCAGCGTTGGTATCTTTCATTGATTCATCGGATCTATGTGATTCGACCGTGGCTGATTTTACCGCGGCCGAAAAGTTTGCGTGTGAAATGTACGAACCACAAAAGGTTCGTACATTTCCCATGCGAACACAAGTACAAAACCCCTATGTACCCACACCCCCACAACACACCCACGACACACCCACGACACACCTCCCACCCACACCCCCAGCATAAACAAACCCTACTTACAAACCGTTTTGTTCACGGGGGCTGTAGGGGTTTCCCCCGCAACCGCAGCTCTCCATACCCTAAAGTATAGCGAGCGGGATGTTGCGTGGGACAACCCTGCAGCCCCCATATTTTTTTTCCGTCGGTGCTGCGTGCGTGTCCCCCGCAACACCCTGCTCACTGTAATACACAGTATAGTGAGCGGGGTGTTGCGGGGGACACCCCCGCAGTCCCCGCAGTCTTTTATTTTTTTATATACTTACCTACAATGCTACCACCAAAGGTTCGAACTTTTGGTGTTCGAACCTTTGGTGGTAGCATTTTTCGGTCTTTTTGTACGGTCGGACCTTTTTGTTTTTGGCCCGATCGTACAATACTGATTCACATGCACCCGCCAGCCATCCCCTCCAGGCAAACAGCCTTTCTGACTGGGGGTTATGCTTACCAGCAAGGTTTGTTCAAATCTGAGGGTAAGCTGCTGGGGCGGAACTATATACTCAACATCCTATTGATGGTAACCAAAAGCACCCACAACTATGTGGGTAGGACACTCGAGGTGTCAAGGTTTGTACTTTACGAAATGCATTATAATGTAAGTAACCAGGGATTCCCACCCTGTCGACGGGGGGAGTATTCACAGCATGTGAATCTATAAAAGATACCAACACTGGAGAAATGGGGTTACTGGTAAACAACGCCCTTATACGAAGGGGAACAATGGCCTTGCAGAGAGTCACCAAATGTCTAATGCTTTCCAATTATTGTGTCTTACATAAGGGACATGTCCTAAATGCTCTGTCAGTATTCTTCCCTGCTCCAATTATTTCCCCAGATGTCAGAATATTAAAGTTAATTCTCAGATAGTCTTGTCTGATTTTAGTGTTGGGAACCTCAAGCAGATAGCAAAGCTTTTTATCTGAGGGTAGATATTCAAAGCTATGGGCAATAGTCGCTACTTTTTTCTGGTTTTGCTTACTATCAATCTTGCTAAAACAACATGCTAGTATAGATCCTGAGACCGGATTTGCGGACTGGCGTACGTCTGAGAAGATCTACCCATTTCACTTATGGAGATATTTTATAAGATGGTCAATAGTGGTACTCCCAAGGCTTAGAGTAGAGTTCAGATAACGCCAAGCAAGTTATTGCATCAGTGTGTTTGGTGTTGCTTTCAGGTATCTTCTTAATAGATTTAATCTGCGCAATGTATTAGAACACTCCATTGTGCTCATCCACAATTCCAAATTCAGCTCACAGATATTCTACCGGTAGGTTATTAGGTAGCCCTGTAACATTTCTCCGACAATAGCCTTCTAATGGATTATTTCCTCGTCTTCGATATACTGATATCCTGCCTGCAGCTTCCGCAACGTTTCGACAGCAGAGGCCGCCATTGATTCGAGATCCCTCGGCGGCTTCCTTCCCTGCATTCGGCGTGCGTAGACATTGGTATAAATGGCATGCACCCCCCATTGCCTCCGTTCTTTTTGTCCACATGCACAGCACGCTTCAAACGGTTCAATCGCCTCTGCGATTTTTCTGTTGAGTAGTTTCTTTTTCGAGTATGTCTACTCCTAAAACAGGTTTTAAGAGGTGTGCGGACTGTGACTCGAAGATGTCGATCACTGATCTGCATAGAATATGCCTCTGGTGCCTTGGGGTGGAACACAAGGTCGAAGATTGTGGGTCGTGCCAATCCATGACCAGCAAGGCCTTGAAAGAAAGGGAGGCAAAAGTCACAATAGGTCAGTCGCGCTCTAAATATTCCTCATCCACTCCTTCAAAAAGGCGATAGTCAGAGAAAAGAGGTTGGCAGACAGATCTCCTCAGAGATCAAGGTGTGCTTGAAACACTCATCGCTCCAGGTCCAAGAGCAATTCACATCACTCTTCATCCTCCTCTTCTCGACGAAAATCAAAGGCGCCATCAGATTTCTCGTCTGACAGGAAAAATGCATGCTTTCCGATTAAATCGGCTCTCTAAAGCAGATTGGGAGGAATTCTGTCTTCAGATGATGAAGGTGGCCCAGTCTGTTCCCTTGAAAGAACCAAAGAAAGCTTCCGACACCATTGTGACTCACAAAGCCGACCGGGAGTCGTCTAAGACTGCTTTGCGTGTGCATAAGAGCCCGGGTAGTTTGTCTGAAAAGCCTTCTCGAGTGGCGTCGACAGTTTTGTTGACACAAGAAAAATCGTATCCACTGCCTCCTCCTTCTAATCTGTCGAAGGCCTCTATGTCAAGGCCTTCTATGTCGAAGCCGTCAACATCATACTAGGACCCAACAACGGCTTTTAATCCGTTGTCTAAAAAGACTTTAAGTCTATGGGGCCCATTTTGGAGTAAGAAGAGGAACAGGATGATAATCCTCCTTTTGGTGTGAGATATGACACGCCTAATGTACCAGAGGGACTTACCTCTGAGGACTCAAAGTTACAGGATTTGGCTGCGTGTTTGAAAGACGCTAGTGGTCTTGACACTTAACCAGAAGTAGAATTTGCAACTACAGACCCACTCAGCTGGCCATTCTAGTGGTGCTTACAGGCCTGTCATAAACAAAGTGACAGAATACTTGGGCTATGGCCAGCCTGCAAAGGACATAGAACAGAACAATCTGACAGACATAATGGACAAGGTCCCCAACCCCCCCCCACCCAAGGAACCTGTTTTTCCATTCCACTCCACTTTGAGGAACAAAATCCTAGAAAACTGGCAGAAATTAGACACCTCTCCAGCTGTCAATAGCGATCTGTTAAAAAAATATAGACCATCGCCTTTTGACCGAGAATTCCTCTCTAGGCCCCCTACCCCAGAAAGTCTGGTAGTGTTAGCAGCAGCATCTATTTCAAAGGCAGTGGCCTACCCTACAATCCCCCCTGACAGAGATGACAAAATGTTTGATTTCTTAGGGGATAGAGTATTCTCAGCTGGAATTATGGAGCTGAAGGCCATAAATGCCTCTTGTGCATTGGCAAAGTACACCCCCACATTGTGGGTGCTTAAAGCCCAAGCAGCTGAAAGTATCACCGAAGGGGAAATGAGAAAGGGTTTCCTGAATATCAGAAGAAGCAGATTGGTAATCCTTTAAATCACGTTTGAATGCATCTGATTAGTTGGGTTGTTCCATGGCGGCTAGCACAGTCGCAAGCTGGTTTGCGTAGCTGCGTAAGGCGGGATTTGCCGCAGATGTGCTATCCAGGCTGTTAGACATGCCCTTTGATGGGTCTCACCTTTTGGCACTAAGACTGCAGAGAGTCTTCAAAAACTGAACGCCTCCAAGGCAGCTGCTAAATCTTTAGGGGTACCAATCCACCAGCCAACTTCTCATAGTTGGAGAGGTCGCTCCTCTCACTTTTATTCTTCAGAAGGATGAGAGGCCAGATTGCCCAGAGGTCGTGGAGGTAGAGCTACCGAAGGAGTTTCTCCCTCTTTGCCCTCTACCGCAGCCACTACTTCAAAACTGCTTTGAGTTCTTCACACATGTAGGTATGTGTCTCAAAAATCCAATGTGAAAAAAACCTGCTCCATGGAGAGTAAATGCACTTGTCAGAAAAGCAAATTTATTGCATGCTGTTGACTGGAAGGGTTAGTCTGTCATTAAAACTAAAACTGAAAACTAACAACTCCTTTCCGTGCTGAACAAAGTTGCACCGTTTATACACACTCAAATAATTTACATAATTACACATATGTCTAAAGTTTAAAAAGTCATTCCACAATTCCTGTTGGCTAATCCTGTACAAAGAAATCTAATTATCCATTACATTCTCTAATCCCATTGGATACATTTACTAAACACAATCCCCTTTCCATGTGGTCCCTGTGATGAATCCTGCTGACCCATCACAGAATCCCAGCCTAAAGTCGCCTCCCATGTGGCCATGGGAAGGCAGCTGCTACCTGTTGCTGATCCTGTGGGTGGTATTATGCAGGATGATCACATGGGAGGGGAATCTGGCCAGGAGGAGAATCCCCTTGTCATTTTCCTTAATGATCCTACAGTCCTAAAGCATTAATATAAAGTTGAGGATTCTGTTTGTAAAACAACTAAGAACTTTGTGGACTCCAAGTCCCATAATGCTCTTCATACTGAGACGAGGAAGAGGGGGCTAGAGTTGCACAGCTCTAATGTGCGATCTTTTTGTTATGTTGACCCACACCTGAGCAGGACTTTTGAGCATTTAGGGGCCTTTCAGGTGTGGGCCATTAAGAAGGAGCAGGAGAAGGCAGAGTTTGGAGCTGCTGCATTGCCAGTAGCGGGATGTGGTGCAGATGACTTGGCAGAGGACGGGTGTCTAGCCAGATGCCGATGACGCGAGGCAGGACGGAGTGTGAAAGCTAGCTGTCCCAAAGGGGAGAGAAGCTCTCCATGTCCTGCATCTCGCAGCGCGAGCAGACAAAGGCTGACCGGAGCTGTCAAACGTCGGGGGGGAGGGGAGGGGAATTCCAATGAGTGAAGCACAAGCAGCGGGTCCGACGGAGACGCCAGAACAGACCAGTGAGTTGTCCAAATAGAGGTGACCCCAGGGTGCTCCGAAATAGACCACTGTGCAAAAGTGCACCATTTGAATATCAGACCTTTAAACTAAAGCTAACTGGGTGCAGCCCTCCTGTTATGAGATGTTGAACAGGAGAACATTGTAATTCGCATTGCCAAAGCCAAGAAGGGGCAATAATTGAACAGAGTAAATATAATCGCTCAAAGGGGAACTATCGAACGAGAGAAAATTGCAGCCCGCTTTTCCGAAGCCAAGAGGAGGCAATAATTAAACAGAGTGACTGGAACCTCCCAAGAGAGAGATGTTGGACAAGAGAATATTTTAACCCGTATTGCCACAGCCAAAAAAAGGGGGCAATAATCAAACCAAGTCAATACCGTTTTCCAAGAGGGGGATATCTAATCAAGAGTGTGAGAAACCAGAAGGTGTCCCACCCGCTAGTCCCCGGGGATCTGTCATCCAGGTGGCCAGGACACGGCCATCGCTTTTAGATCTAGTTCCTGGGGGTGGACCAGTGCGGGAGGATCACCTGGATGAGGGGTCTTAGGGAAGTGGGACACTGGATGGTGAGACGCAGCATTCCCTTCCCTGTAACAACTTTTCCCCCCATCGTACCAAGTAGGATATTTAGGAACTCATCCCTCTTGCCACCCCCACCCCTCTTTTCCGACACAAACACTATCTCACAGATCGCTCATTGTGAGAAAAAACGGACTAACACCTGAGCTGGATATCGGACATGTACCAACACAATGGTCAGGCAGAGTCAGGTAATTACTGATAATTACACACAGCTGTCATGGCCACTGGCCCAGAAACACAGAACCCGCACCATTAGGGGACAAGGGCAAGGGGTAACCTAACTTTTGATTGTCCCTTTGGGACAATACAACATAAAGGACCCATCTGGACTCAGTCCTGGCAACTTTGGCGCCAGGCTCATGAACAAATATAAATGAACACACTTGGTTCGGTGCAAAAGTACTTTGTTTTACAGGTATCTCCACGTGCATGTGTTCGGGCGTGGCTGCTGGGGAAAGCTGGATTGCACGTGCAGCATCCTTAGGAGTGGCAGGGTGGGGCTGGTGAGCCCAAGGCTAATGTGCGTGGCCAGAGCTAGACTGTATAAGCCCGCCCAGCCTTCATGCAAGCGCTTCGCTTTATTCTGCACTGATGGCAACGTACCGCTCGCCGCCGCCTGAGCGCATCTTACCTTTGTGTTCCAGCTACCAGCATCAGCATCTTACCTTTGTGTTCCAGCAACCAGCAACGCATCTTACCTTCGTTTCCAGCCTCAACACTTACCTTGGAAGCTGCTTTCGTCGGCACGCATCATCGGGGACTCTGGCATTCAGAAGTCATCTCCAGACCTCTGGAAGGCAGCACTCAAACCCCGACATCGTGGCACGGCGGGCAATCCTACGAGAGAAAAGATAAAGACAAGGTTAGAACTCACAAAGACATTGCGTTTAAGGTCGCGCTTTTGACAAATCTTCACGCTCAACCTTAAACAATCACTCACCTGCTGTCGGCGCATCGTGGGCTACATTCTCTTCCGTTTTGGCCTCGCCTCATGGACCGGAACTACTGCAGGGCCTCAACTTCACCTGTAGGGAGAAAGCAGAAAAAAGGCATTATTAAAAGACACGGACAATAATCCGGAATCAACATCACCATATTTTAAAACCTTAAGACACTTACCATCAGGAGTTGCGTAGCCACAGCTGGACTGGGCTACCACCTACAATGGGCCAGTGAAGGAACTCGGCCCATCAAGAACGCCCCTGCAGTGAGAAGCAGGATGGAGAACTCATCATCATTAATCAATAGGTGAGCTTATATGGATCGGCGCATGCTCACCACATTTTGGGAAGAAGGGTTAGAGTGGGAGAACAGTCACATACCAGCATTCTCACGATCTCTCATCTCTACGCAGGAGCAGTGTCGCCAATTGCTGCAGCCCACAGCATATGTGCAGGGGAAGGAGCCTGACGAGGGTGACCCATTTCCAGGGAGGGCTGCAACCGTGCCCCAACGTCCGCAGAGACGAGGTGACAGAACGCGAAGCCTCTACAAATCCCTGCCTGGGCATTATGGAAACTTCGGAAACAGACCAGTTGGTCCAACTATTGGGGGAATTATGGGCTGAAGTTCATGCCTCCAGAAAGGAAACCAATGCTTTAAGGAGTGATCTTATTGTAGCTCGAGAACGAACTGACGACTTAGCAAGGAAACAGACCAGTTGGTCCAACTATTGGGGGAATTATGGGCTGAAGTTCATGCCTCCAGAAAGGAAACCAATGCTTTAAGGAGTGATCTTATTGTAGCTCGAGAACGAACTGACGACTTAGCAAGACAAATGCTTCTCCCATGCCGCAGCCTTCAACACCAGTTCAAGTGGTTCTTCCAGGTGCAGTACCACTGGCCCAGCCCAAACGTTTTACTGACGACCCTACAAAGTATGCTATATTCATGAACCAATGTCGCCTTCATTTTTTGTGACGGCCTGGGGCTTTTCCTAACGATCAAGCCAGAGTCGGATTTGTACTCTCATATTTAGGAGGCAGCGCAGCGGACTGGTCAATCCCGTTAGTAAACCATGATGATCCTCTGCTTCGAGACTTTGGGGAATATTTAGCGTGAGATGGAGAAATTGTTTGCAAGGCATACTCCAGGACAAGATTTGGACAATGAATTATTGTCACTCAGACATGGAAATCAAGACCTATTGACTTACATTGCAACCTTCAATTGTCTCGTAGCACAGACAAACTGGCCAGAAGAAAAGAGGACTATGCTCTTTTATCGAGGGTTGCGTGGGAAACTTAAGGATGTTCTAGCTCAAGTGGTAAATCCCCCCCCCCCAAGGGATGTGCGAAGTACATCAACTTGACTGTGCAGCTCGATCACAGATTGCAGAATCGAAAAATGGACCGAACAATAGCTGAAGGGAGGTTGGTCTATGTGCGACCCCCGTGACCATCAAGCCAAATCCCATGAACAGACTGAACCAATGCAGATCGGTGGATTACAGAGCCCCATCACCAAAGCTGAAAGGGAGTAAACTAGGCAACAACAGCTCTGCTTATACTGCAGGAAAGCAGGGCACTTCCTCCGAGAATTCCCGGTGAAACCACTCAAGAAATTAGTCAGAGCAATGGACAAAGATGATGAGGAAAAGGAACAAGATCCGGGAAACTCCAACGCCCGGCAAGCGAAGGGGTCCACTTGTTGAGCGAAAAGAAGGAATCCGTACAGACCTCACATCCCGTCATCCCGATACTTTTGGTTAACCACAAACAACCATCAAAGATATATGCCTTGGAGGCATACATTGATAGCGGAGCCGTGGGAAATTATATTGACCAAGATCTGGCTGCACGATTAGGCCTTCGTCTCCGACAAAAGCTGAAATCGGAAAACGTCACAGCAGTGGATGGTTCTCAACTATCTTCCGGGCCAGCGATGCAGTACACCGAAAAAGTCATGCTTATGTTTGTTTGTTTGTTTTATTCACTTATAATGCGCACCAGACCCAAGGGTAAGAGAGCGCAGCAGTACAGGATATATGCGAAGCTTAGGTTACACAGTTACATAATTACAAATAATACAAATAATACATACAGGTAGTAGCAGTGATACAGTAGATTATATACATGATATTGTACAGGATACAAGTAAAATGTCAGGCGGGTGGTAAGGGGAAGGATGCACTGGCTAGTTGATCGACTGTTTCGTGTGTGTGTGTTGTAGTTAGATCTGAATTTAAAGTAGGATTTCGAGGGGATTGGGTCCTCCGACGTATTCCATATCAATGACAGGTAATGTCCACAGCTGTGCTGCTTCGGAAAATCTTTGGCGTCTGCGTCCTACGTCGATGCGCCGTCCCCGAGGACCTCCTCCGACGGCGGACGTCACCCGATGTGATAAGTAGGACGCACGACGCCCATAGCCTCAGTTCCGTTTTTTCCGCAAACGTGTTCGCTTTGTGAATCTCGGTACGCCTCGACTCGTTGGAGTTTGCTGTTTTCTATTCTCGGTTCGTTGAACCTGTTCGGTTGTTGTGAAGACCTGCTCGTGGCGATGTCTTTCTCATCTTCGACCCCGCGTCCGGGCTTCAAGAACTGCGGGGACTGTGGGTCCAAGATGTCGGTCACGGATTCGCACGACGCCTGCCTCTGGTGCCTCGGGGAGGCCCACGATACGGACGACTGTGTCGACTGCCAGTCGCTCACGGCAAAGGCCTTGCGGGAACGCAAGAAGAAGCTGTCGGTAGGCCGGGTGTTTAAGCCCCGGAAGTCGAGGTCTGCGGGGCTATCGACGGATGACTCGAGGGGTGACTCTCCGCATCATCGTCAGAAGTCCGGTGGGTCTCCTTCCAGGAGTCAGTCTCGCCACTCCTCCGCCTCTTCGAGGCATTCCAGGAAGCGCCGGCATAGGTCGCCTTCCCCGTCCTCTTCCGAGGACTCCGCCCGTCGGCGGGTCGCTTATCCCTCCATGCATGCCGTTCTCGCCATGCCCGTTCCAGGTCCCGGTTCTCGACGCGCTTGAGACTGCGTGATCCTGTGCCGTCTTCAAAGAAGACGTCGACGCCTGTGGCGCTGAGGTCGTCAATGATTTCTCTTGAGGCTCCGCCTCCGAGGGGGTCGTCGACGCCGTCAGTGCCCAGGTTGTCGAGAGACACGCTCTGAGCTCCGGCTTTGAGGACTGTGTTGACGCCGCCGATGCTTGAGGCGCTGCAGCTGATGTCGACGCCGATTCCGACTCGTTCGGTGCCCTCGACGCCTTTCGAGGCGGTGGTGTCGGAGGGGCCCCGTGGCACGGGGTTTGCCCCTAGAAAGACTATGGCTAAGGTCCGGCACTGCTTTGATCCGCAGAGGTCTTCCTCTCCCCGCCTGGAGTACATTTCTGAGGGTGATGAAGGCTCTGATGGCGGCCTGGTTCCGGTAACGGTTCCAGATGACCTTATCTCGGGCCATAGCCAGTTTGATGACCTGAGGCAGTCGCTGCATGATGCCAGTGGACTGGACACCTCTCCGGAGGTGGAGTTTTGTCGGCTGGAGCCTGGCACTCATATCTTTTCTTCATATCGGCGCCTTATGTCTTGGGTTACCGAGTACTTGCGTTGGTCAGCTCCCCCAGGGGAGTTCGTTCAGGATGATCTCACGGACATCCTTGATCTCGGTCCACCAACTGACTCGGTTTTGCCTTTTCATATGGCTCTGCAGAGAAGGGTGACGGCGGCTTGGACTGCCCCGGAGAGTCTCCCGGCAGTGGGCAAGTCTTTGTCGCGAAAATACCGTCCAGCCAGTAGCAACCACTGCTACTTGTCTAGGCACCCCACCCCGGAGAGTTTGGTGGTGCAGGCGGCTACGGCCCTGGCAAAGCAGGCGTCGTATCCTGCCATCCCTCCGGATAGGAACGACAAACGTTTTGACGGCTGGGCGAAGAAAGTGTTTTCTTCGGGGGGGTATGGCGCTTCAGGCGGCCAACTTCATATGTGCCTTGTCTCGTTTCACACACACTCTGTGGAACTGTGTTGCATTAGCGGCTGATCATATTCCCGAAGGGGACGAACAGGATGGTTTCCTTGCTATGGTTCAGGATGGCAAGGATGCTATGTGTGAGGCCGTTCAGTCGGGTTTGGACTTGGCGGATTGTGTCAGCCGGTCCATGGCGGCGAGCACCGTAATGCGCAGGTTTGCGTGGTTGCGGAAGTCTGGGTTCGCTCCTGATTTGCAGTCCCGGCTCCTCAACATGCCTTTTGACGGTGAACACCTTTTTGGCAGCAAGGCTGACGAGAGCCTTGAGAGGTTGCAGACCTCCAAAGCTGCAGCGAAATCGTTGGGTGCTGCAGTTCGCCAACCTCCGCCTTTTCGTCCTAGGAGACAGCAATGGAGGGGAGGTTCCTTTCGCTATTACTCGTCCTTCTGTAAAGCGAGAGGAGCTAGCGGTCAAAGAGGCCATCGTAAGAGTGCCAGAGGTGGAAACAAAGGTACTCGAGGTGCCAAGGCCGCTCGGGCAGTTGCCTCTTTGCCCTCAGGCAACGCCGCAGCCGCTACCACTCAGTCATGATATGATATGGCATTTGTAACGCACCTATACACAAGTCCCATGGTTCGCCGGTTGGGGGAAGGCTGGCGCAGCATCTTGTAGAGTGGCAAGCCATTACTTCGGATGTGTGGGTTCTGGAGATCATTACCCACGGCTACTGTCTTCCTTTTCGGCAGAGGCCTCATGACAATCCACCACGGAACCTCTCTTTGAAGAGTCTGGATCCGCTCCTTACGCAGGAAATTCAAGCCCTGCTGGAGAAAGGCACCATAGAACTGGTGCCTGTAGCGGAGAGGAACAAGGGATGGTATTCCCCTTATTTTTTGATTTCAAAGAAATACGGGGGATTGAGACCCACCATGGACTTGCACGGTTTGAACAGACTCCTCAGGAAGGACAAGTTCAAGATGGTGACTCTTTCTCAAGGCCTCCAGGCCCTTCAACTTCAGGACTGATTGGTGTCTCTCGACCTCAAGGATGCTTACTTCCATGTGCCGATCCATCCCAAGCACAAGAAGTACCTGAGGTTCGCGGTTGGTGACTCGCACTTCCAGTTTCGGGTCCTGCCGTTCGGATCGACCTCCGCCCCGAGGGTTTTCACCAAGCTTATGGTGGTGGTGGCAGCGCATCTCAGGAAAGGGGGGATTCACGTCTACCCCTACCTAGACGATTGGTTGATCAGGGGGAGCTCTCCCGAGCAAGTCCTGGATCATCTGTCCATCACCTGCCACTCCGTTCACAGGCTGGGCTTCTCCCTCAATTTAAAGAAGTCCCATTTGACACCAACGCAGCGGCTCCAGTACATCGGAGCAGTGCTCGACACGTCCCTGGGGCAGTGTTTTCCTCCTCAGGTGAGGGCTCTTCACATTCAGCAGATGGTGCACAAGTTTCAACTTGCCCAGAATCTTCCAGCGTCCGAGTTCTTGAGACTGTTCGGCCTCATGGCATCCTGCATTCTTCTGGTGCCAGAGGCTCGTCTGCGGATGAGATCTTTGCAGTGGGCACTCAAGCTCCAGTGGTCTGTCCTCTGGCAGGCTGTCGGACCCTGTTCAGGTGCTGCCCTCGGTAGCCCGGGACCTTCTGTGGTGGGCCGTCGACGGAAATCTGATGAAGGGGGCCCCATTTTGGCTGCCCTGGCCGGAGGTGACGATCGTGACGGACGCATCCCTCACGGGATGGGGAGCGCATGCCAACGAGTTGACAGTCAGCGGTCGTTGGTATCCGTTGGAGTCCAGACTCCATATCAATCTGTTGGAGCTGAGGGCCGTCAGGCTAGCCCTGAAGGCTTTTCTGCCGACTGTGCGCAGAAAGAGTGTCCTGATTCTAACGGACAACACGGTGGCCATGCACTACCTCAACAAAAAGGAAGGGCAGGGCCACTTCCGCTGTGCAGGGAGGCAATGCAGCTCGAATTCTGGGCCATCCAGCAGGAAGTTTCGATCTCGACGGTTCATCTGGCCGGAGACGACATTGAGACGGCGGACGCTCTGAGCAGGCAGAGCACGATCTCTCACGAGTGGGAGGTGGCTCAGGAGATTCTCCTGGAGATCTTCGCCCTTTGAGGGACCCCTCAAGTGGATCTCTTCGCCTCCAGTGTCAACCGGAAGTGCGAAAGGTTTTGCTCGCAGGAATTTCCTCCAAAAGGAGACTTAGGAGACGTGTTCGTGGTGGAGTGGTCATTCCCACTGCTGTACGCGTTTCCTCCAGTCCCCGTCATCCCACAAGTGCTGCGGAGGTTACTTCGGTTTGGTTCCCGGATGATCCTCATTGCTCCGGCGTGGGCCCAGAGGACGTGGTACCCGGACCTTCTAGACTTGTCCATCTGCCCTCCACGTCGTCTTCCCTACTGAGACGATCTGCTCTCACGGGAGGGGGTCAGGTTCTCCATCCAGAGGTCAGATCCCTCAATCTTCACGCTTGGCTTCTGAAAGGTTGAGGTATAAGGATTGGGACCTCCCTGAAGACGTGATGGAGGTGTTGCTCTCGGCCAGGCGGCCGGCAACAAAGTCTCTGTACCGTTGCCATTGGAGAAAGTTCTGCGACTGGTGCAGAGTTCAGAATGTGGATCCTTTTGAATGCGACATTCCCATGGTTTTGTCTTTTTTGCTTTCTTTGGCCCACAGGGGCTTGCAAGTGGGGACCATTAAAGGTTACCTGGCGGCGCTGTGCATATTTAAGCGCTCGTCTGAAGAGTGTTCCTATTTTAAGATTCCTTTAATTTCGCAGTTTTTGAAAGGGCTCACTAATGTGTTCCCTCCGTCACCTTTTTTGGTGCCAGGTTGGGATTTGAACCTTGTTCTTAAGTTTCTAATGGGTGCTCCGTTTGAGCCTTTACATTCTTGCCCTTTGAGGCTGTTGACTCTGAAAACTGTGTTTTTGGTTGCGGTTACTTCCGCTCGCAGAGTGAGTGAGTTACAGGCACTTTCAGTTAAGCCACCCTTCACTGTGTTTCATAAGGACAGGGCTGTCCTTAGAGTTCGTCCTTCTTTTCTTCCGAAGGTGGTTTCGGATTTTCATTTGAGCCAGAAGGTTGTTCTTCCGGCGTTCTATCCTCCTCCCCATGCTGGTAAGGAAGAGGAGAGGCTCCATAGGCTTGATCCTCGGAGAGCGTTGAGCTTTTATATTTCGCGCATGTCCCGGGTCAGAGTGGACGATCAACTTTTCATTGGTTACGCTGGAAAGCGTTTTGGACAAGCTGTGACGAAACAGACTTTGTCTCGTTGGATTATTTTAGCTATCTCCGAGTGTTACCGCTTGGCAGGTAAGGACCCTCCGGCTGGCCTGTGGGCCCATTCTACCAGAAGAGTGGCTGCATCTACTGCCCTGCAGAGGGGAGTTCCTATTCGTCACATCTGTGATGCAGCCACCTGGGCTTCAGTACATACTTTTGTACATCACCATTCCCTTGATTCCATCAGAGGGCAAGACCTGGCCTTTGGCAAGGCAGTTCTCTATTCCGCAATTTGATTGGGCATGCTAAATTTGTATTCTAAATTCTTTCCCACCTCCTTGCTTGGTACTGCTTTGGGAATCTGTCATAGATATGGAATATGTCGGAGGACCCAATCCCCTCGAAGAACAAGTTACTTTCTTACCTGGTAACGTTCTTTCGATGGGATGGTCAGACGACGTATTCCATATCGCTCCCTCCCTGCCTTCCCCGCTGCAGAATTTCTTTTGCGATTGCAGCTTGCGTTCCGCAAGGCCTGTGTGTCTGACTGGCAGAGAACTGGTGGCACACGTTCTGGGAAAAAAACTATAACTGAGGCTATGGGCGTTGTGCGTCCTACTTATCACATCGGGTGACGTCGGCCGTCGGAGGAGGTCCTCAGGGACAGTGCATCGACGTCATCGACGCAGGACGCAGACGCCAAAGATTTTCCGAAGCAGCACAGCTGTGGACATTGCCTGTCATAGGTATGGAATACGTCGTCCGACTATCCCATCGAAAGAACGTTACCAGGTAAGAAAGTAACTTGTTCTTCTCTTCACATATGATGTGAGGCAGTGAGTTCCATACTTGGGCTGCCCGGACAAGGAAGCTGGTACCTCCGGCCTTGGTAAATTTGAATCTTGGAATGATGAATGTATTGGCATAGGTGGTTCTTGAGGGTCTTTCTATAAATCTATCTGTTAGGTAGGGAGGAGCTGCATTGTTCAGGGCTTTATGTGTAATGGAGGCCACTTTTAGTAAGATTTTGTCTTGGGTCGACAGCCAATTGTTATTGCGCCTTATCTGAGAGATGTGTGATCGTTTGGAGATGCCAAGAGCTGCCCTCAAGGCATTATTTTGTAGAATTTGTATTCTATGTAGGTTGTGTTTGTTGGCCCCAATGTATAGGGCATTGCAGTAATCAAGTCTAGAAAGAATGAGAGCTCTAGCTAGGATCATGCAATTGTCATTTATGATAAAGTGTTTACCTGCTCTTATAAGCTGACATGTGTAAGTTGTGGTAGAGGCTAGTGAGTTCACCTGTTTGTTGAAGGAGAGGGTGGCATCTAGATGAAAACCTAGAGTCTTCACTTGTCAGGACGGACATCAAGGAGACATTACCTTCGATCTCATCGGTGCTCCTCAGTTCCAGATGATATTAGGAATGCCTTGGCTGGAAACCCACAACCCTACGATCGACTGGCGAAAATGAGTTCTGACCTTTCCTCTAGAGTGTGCTAATGCCTGTTACAATAAAAATGTTGACAACCTGAAACTAAAGACGACAAGAACCATTCTGGGACTCACTAGTTCCTTACCACCTGAATATCTGGATTACCAGGATGTTTTTCAGAAAGAGCAAGTGAACATCCTGCCTCCACACAGGCCCTACAATTGCCAAATTGATCTGGTGCCCGGAGCCCATATCCCCTGCAGCCGGATTTACGCCCAACGGAGCAGGAAAACTAGCACTTAAAATCTTACCTGGATCAGTATCTAGCTAACGGCTTTATCCACCCGTCCAAGTCCCCTGCCTCCTCGGCTCTCTTTTTTGTACCTAAAAAGGAGGGCGACTTAAGAACTTGTATTGACTATAGAGCGCTTAACCTGATCACGGTAAAAAACAGATATCCACTGCCATTTATCCCGGAGCTCTTGGATCAGGTAAAGAATGCTCAAATTTACACAAAACTAGATCTACGAGGAGCCTATCATCTTGTAAGAGTTAAAAAGGGGGATGGGTGGAAGACTGCTTTCCGCAGAAAGTATGGTCTCTTTGAATACCAGGTTATGCCCTTTGGGTTTTGTAACGCCCCGGTGGCGACGACGTGCTTCGTGAATTTTTGGACGTTAAGCACTTGTCTACATGGATGACATTCTCATTTACTCTGCTTCCAAGGAGGACCATGTCGGCCATGTACGAGCAGTATTGGAAAAACTTCGACAACACCGGCTGTTTGCCAAGTTAGAAAAGTGTTTCTTCCATGTAACAGAGGTTGAATTTTTGGGCTTTATGCTCGCACCACGAGGAGTAAACATGGACACACGCAAGGTGGATGCTATCCTCCAATGGCCATCACTGACATCCACAAAAGGAGTACAAAGTGTGCTCGGATTCGCCAATTTTTATCATCGGTTTATTCCAAGGTGTTCGCAGATAGTACATCCAATTACCTTCCTGCTGAGAAAAAAACAAGAAATTCCTTTGGTCCCCCGAAGCAGAGAAGGCCTTCCAGGAGCTGAAACTTGCCTTCACCACAGCACCAGTTCTTAGACGCCCTCGACCGGACCTGCCATACGTGGTCATAACAGATGCCTCCAACGTAGCCATGGGGGCAGTACTGTCACAGTGGGACCCTGAAACGGGACAATTACATCCTATAGCATTCTGGTCTCGTACGTTTTCTGCACCAGAGTTAAACTATGCGATCACAGACCAAGAACTGCTAGCGATTAAAGCAGCCTTCAAAGCATGGAGACACTACCTTCTTGGAGCGAGACATAGTCACTGTCATCACGGATCACCGCAATCTGCAATATTTGAAAACTGCCAAGACCAAATCCTCACGCCAACTTCGTTGGGCTCTCTTCTTTGCGGAATATGATTTTACCATCACCTACAGTCCTGGAGTATGTAATGGGAAAGCAGACTCTCTTTCATGCTTGAGTGAGGACAAAGAAGCTTTTACCACATCTGAACCTGTGGCCATCATTCCTGCAGAACAAATCCAAAACATAATTGCTGCAACCACCTGTTGCGACGACTTGAAAACCGATCTCAATCTCAGATTAATCAAGCAACACAACAGGAATAGCTATCTAGAGGAGACAAATACACCATTGAAAATGATCTACCGTACTTCCAAGGGAGACTGTACATTCAGGACAAAAAACTACAAGATCAAATAATAACAAACTATCATGATTCACTAGTAGAAGGACATCCAGGGATTGCCAAGACTCAAGCTAAAATACAAAAAAACTATTGGTGGCCAACTTGGAGAAAAGACATTGCCCACTTTATCGCGACCTGTGGTATCTGCACACAACACAAATCTCAAAAACTGAACCCGGCCGGCTTACTGCGTTCATTGACGGAACCGCCAGCACCGTGGCATACCTTGTCAGTGGACTTTGTCACAGATCTTCCTCCCTGCAATGGGTATAACACCATTTTATTTATTGTGGATTTGTTCTCCAAAATGGCCCATTTTGTCCCATTAAAAGGACTCCCCACTGCTTCCGCCCTCGCCACCGTGTTTTTGGAACAAATTGTTAGACTACACAGGTTCCCATCAGTACTAATATCAGATTGTGGAACTCAGTTTGACTCAGCACTCTGGAGGAGATGCTGCAAAATAGCCAAAATCGACCTCCGGTATCCACTAGTCATCCTAAAACCGATGGCCAAACAGAACGGACCAACCAGACCTTGGAGCAATATCTAAGGTGTATGTTGCAACAAACTGAGGAATACTGGAAGGACATACTTTGGTTGACCGAATATGCTTACAACAATTCCATCCACACTAGCACCGGACAGACTCCATTCTACACTGTGCATGGCCGACATCATCGAACGTCCGTTTTTGATTCACTTGACAAATTGGAGGTTCCAGCAGTGACAACCTTACATAAAACCATCACCCGGATTCTTAAAGAAGCAGCTGAACATTTGACCAGAGCTAAAGAGAATCAGAAAAGGTTTGCAGACCGACACCGAAGAGAGGCCCCATATTAATAGGTCGGAGACAAGGTTTGGTTAGCATCCAAAAACATTCCCCTGAAAGGACCACGAGCCTTCCATCCCAGGTACCTGGGACCTTATCCCATCAAAGCCGTCATAAACCCTGCTGCCATGAAATTAGAGCTACCACCTAATATGCAAATCCATCCGGTATTCCATGTTTCACTCCTGAAACTAATGAAACCCGATACTCGGATTGAAGAGCCACCCGAACCTGACTTCATAGGACAACCGGAATACGAGGTCAAGGCTATTCTGGATTCCAAGATGGTGCGATCAAAATTGTACTACCTTATAGACTGGAAGGGCTATGGACCTCAGGACCGTACCTGGGAACCCAGTGAATTCATCCACACTCCATGACTGATCAGACAATTCCATCGCGACAATCCCACCAAGCCAGGACCAGGAGAAAGAACACCATGACAGGGGCCTTGAGGGGGAGTGCTGTCATGGCCACTGGCCCAGAAACCCAGACCCTGCACCATCCGGGGACAAGGGCAAGGGGTAACATAACTTTTGATTGTCCCTTTGGGACAATACAGCATAAAGGACCCAGCTGGAGTCAGTCCTGGTGCCTTTGGTGACAGGTTCATGAACAAATATAAACTGACACGCTTGGTTTGGTGCAAAGTGCTTTATTTTACATGCAGGAATCTCCACGTGCATTTGTTCGGGCGTGGCTGCTGGGGAAAGCTGGATTGCATGTGCAGCATCATTAGGAGTGGCAGGGCGGGGCCGGTGTGCCAAAGCTAATGGGCGGGTCCAGAGCTAGACTATATAAACCCGCCCAGCCTTCATGCAAGCACTTAGCGTTATTCTGCACTGATGGCAGCGTAACGCTCACCGCCGCCTGAACGCATCTCATCTTTTGTGTTCTAGCTAACAGCATCAGCATCTTACGTTTGTGTTCCAGTTAGCAGCATCAGTATCTTACCTTTGTTTCCAGCATCAGCATCTTACCTTTTGTTTCCAGCCTCAACACTTACCTTGGCACCTGCTTTCATTGGGATGCATCATCCGGGACTCTGGCATTCATCAGTCATCTCCAGACCTCTGGAAGACAGCACTCAAACCCTGACATTGCGGCACAACGGGCAATCCTGCGAGAGAAAAGATAAAGACAAAGTTAGAACTGACAGACATTGCATTTAAGGTCACACTTTTGACAAATCTTTGTGCTCAACCTTAAACCAACACTCCCCTGCTGTCGGAGCATCGTGGGCTCCATTCTCTTCCATTTCAGCCTCTCCTCATGCACCGCAACTACCGCAGGGCCGCAACTTCACCTGTAGGGAGAAAGCAGAAGAAAGACATTAAAAGACACAGACAATAATCCGGAATCAACATCACAATATTTTAAAGCCTTAAGACACTTACCATCAGGAGTGGCGTAGCCACAGCTGGACTGGGCTACCACCTACAATGGGCCAGTGAAGGAACTTGGTCCATCAAGAGCACCCCTGCAGTGAGAAGCAGGACGGAGAGCTCATCATCATTACTCAACAGGTGAGCTTATATGGGGTCAGTGCATGCTCAACACATTTTGTGAAGAAGGGTTCGAGAGGGAGAACAGTCGCATAGCAACATTCTCACTATCTCTCATCTCCACGCAGGAGCAGTGCTGCCAATCGTTGCAGCCCACAGCATAAGTGCAGGGGAAGGAGCCTGACAAGGGTGGCCCATTTCCAGGGAGGGCTGCAACCGTGCCCCAACGTCCCCGCAGAGACCAGGTGAGCGTAACACCTGACTTCCATCAAACTTCCCCACATGGATAAAAGGCGCAGCACGAAAGCACACTCTGAGCAAGGCAAAACACATGAGGAAGCAGCAGTTCCGAGATGGCAGATTAATACGAGAAGAAAGACAGCAAGACCAGAAACGGTGGCAAGTAGGGAATTGCCCTTGGCCTTTTCAGAGGGAAACCGCTACTTTCACAAGCCCTCGAGAATAAGAAACGTAAGACCGGGAATTAAAGCTGAATAAAGGTGCCTTGTGTGTCGAAGGTACCCAGGGCTCTTCCACATCGAAGGCCGAGGAGGGGAGAAGCAATTGCTGTCATGGTACTGTCGTTGGCTCCTACAAACAAAGCAGCGGCAGTAAAGTTAGCACAGCCGGTGAGTCGGAGAGACTGATAGCCAACCGGTCTGTCTTGGAACCAACATTGCAAGCAGCAACATTGTATAAAGAAATCTGCAAAGAACAGATTGTGAGGAGTATGTGGTGAGCGATGCAAATATATTTGAATATCCATGGAGTGACTGAACTTTTGAAACCAAAACAGGTACCATATACAGAGTGATCCGGCAGCACATGGCTGCTCTTTCAACGGTCTCTGTTAGGTATCCAACTGAGAGTGTAAAATTTGTGAACTGTGAAATCAAAGTGGCCCTGCAACGGGTCATGCTAAACCCTGTTCATATTCAAAAGTCTTCAATAGCTGATACTAACTGTAATTGGTCTGAGCTCGGCTGAGGGAGACTAATTGTGTAAAAGGGATTTGAGCCCGGCTGAGTGGGATCCGAGGTGAACCATGAGTCACCCGAGAAAAGATAATCTACAAGCATTGGAGAAGAGGATCTGAGCCCAGAAGAGGGGGATCTAAGGTAACAGTTGTGGTAGAAAAGGGATCTGAGCCCGCCTAAGGGGGATCAGGGTGAAGAGCGAATTGCCTGACTTGAATATGTGTGAAGGAACTATTTGTTTTGGTACTTCAGGCCCTCTGAATCAAGAGACTTTGATAACTCAAGAGACATGGGCACAGAAGGCCCTGATGTTGGTAATGGAACTGTGTCCTCGTGCTGAAGAAGCCCAAGAGTGTGCTATGCTCGAGTGTACCGCTTTGTCCCGTGCTGAAAACGTGGGGAAGGGAGGCCAACGGCCTGAACATCCTGACATATAATTTTGGGAACACTTCTTTCTTTTTCATGAACATTACCCCACACTTTTTGTATTTAGCGGTAAGGATTGGCAATAGGTCTTTTTTAGTATAGACACTTTTATTTTGACAAGACACCACTAGAACTGCGTAATTAATATTTGATGGTCGTAGCTTGCTCTGATCTTTAGATTTAGGAATAGATAGGTGTTTATCACCTCCTTGTTAAAGTTCAATAAACACCCTTGAACTGTGGTCACATGTGTCTGTCTTGCTTTGATACCATGCCTTCCTTACAAGAGAGATTATAATCTGCATTGTCAAAACCAAAGAAAGCTGAGAGTGACGTCCATGTCTGTTGAATGTAGCAGTGCCATAATGTCATACATTATATTGCCAACAGCCAATAGGTTGTGTAGCTAGAGAGCAGAGATGACAGTAGAAAGGCCCTTCTTGTAGATGGAATCAAGGGGGAGAGAACTGTAACCTTTATTGCCCATGGCAAAAAGATCAATATATGACTCATTGTCCCTTTGGACAACATAAATGAGAAAGAAGTTGCAAACCAAATGTGTTACAAGTCAAAAGACTTACCCAAGAAGCAGTTGTTGGTTCAACTTTTCCCTTTTAAAGAGTAAAGAGTAAAACGTTGGGAGCGACCCTTACGCCAGACTACAAGTTGTAGTAGTAGGACCTTTATCCTGGCGAGTGAGTACACCAGGAAAGGGAGACACTTTGATTAGTCCTAGCAGGCGAGTGGACCAGGAAGAAGAGTTGAAGTACTGTGACTGTGGTGGAAGGTTGTGGTTGAAAAGAGGTGACGATTCCACTACTTTTTTTAATGAACTATTACATTATCCATCCTTACTAAAGTCTTGCTTATGAAGAAGAATGGACTGTTGTGTAATACATCTATACTAAGGTGTTGCTTGTGAAGAAGAAATGCAGTTTGGTAGAAGCTGATTGGGCCTTTTTGAGATAAGAACTTCATTGGCATTTCAATTTGATGTAGGAAGAATTCGTCTTTTTGGTTCACCAACTAGAGGTTGCGAAACCTCTAACAACTGTGAGTGAGGAACCTTCTTTTTTTAAAAAAAAAACAAAACTGAGATGGTCACTTTGCCAAGTAAAGAACATACCGGATGAAAAGACCTGTGTATTCTACTTGGAGTATAACTTGGACAGTGAAAAGAACATTCCTACAATTGAACTTTGATCTGAAACATCCTAAATTGATCCAGTATTCCTGTTTTCTTTGTGTTTGAATTTATACTGTTAAACAACCAAATGATCCCTTTAGGTTTTTTGTTGTATGAATTAGTGTGAGGGACAGACATTTTTCAAACACTAGGTCATTTTCCTTTAGTTTTTATTTATTAGGTTAGGGAAAGTTAGGCGTTTATCTCACCCTTTATTATTTGATAAATGTGATTTTATGAGAACTCCACCTATGTGTCTGTCTCCCGTGTCTGACGCTTCACATCCCATTCTAATCGATTATGACATCCTAAAATATAATTGGTTTATTAACTTAAAACATTTCAACAGTAAACTTGCCCCATTTGTCAGAGGAACTTTAACCCAAGTATGTGATGTGCAAGGCTTTTCATAAATACTTCAAAAACAAGAGGAGGTAGAGAAACAATAATCCTTCCTTTGAACTAGCAGTACAAATCTTAACACCCCAAACGTGCCGGCGTCTCATATTATTTCTTCCTACATTCCTTCATGTCCCCTTATTTGCAACCACCATCTTAGACCATGTAGCTTCCAGCACACACCTTCCTGAGAGCCCATAAAACACCAGACAAGCTTGTCCCTTAAATCACCCCGTGCATGCGTTTTAGTAACTAACCCCCAATTCAACAGACCGTGTAACACCAAGCCTATGTGCTCTCAGGAACATAAACCCCAACTCGATGGCCTTTCATTCTGTTCTCGCCTTCAGCCCTTTGTGATGCTATTACCAACTGCCCATATGTGGTTCACTACCTAACCCCTTCATGACCTCAGTCATCCAGCTCTTCAAGCCAGTCAAAAACCATTCCTGCAACAAAACGAAAAAGACTGCGACTCACGCAGACCTCAATTAAACGAAAACTGCACTCTGTGACGTCTCCATGTATCTACAATGAACCCCCATTTTTCCCAATCTCCTCCAATGTGTCTGCAATTTAAACCATTGTCAAAACCCCACAGGTATACTGTTCAAGATTTTCTTTCCCCTCTGCGAGTTTCTCCCTCTCATGTGCAAAGTTCCCCGTTACATGCTTCTGAGCACTACAAGGTGTACATCACACAGTAATATTTTATCCATACTACTGCTAGTTATGTTGCTACCTATTGCAAATCTAAAATATATCCAAAGCTGCACACTAAGTAACACTTATTTCAATTAATTTAACTACACAAAAACACATATTTATCTGCAACATCGCATCTAGTGCTGATAGCTTTTTTGCCTTCTGTATGGGGGAGGAAGGTTCTGCATCATGGCCTACTACAACTTGTGTAACATGAACCTCTTTCCCGTGTTGGGACCTTGAACGTCCACCCCAACACTCACAAGTCTGCAGTGGGAGGCAGATTGACCCAGTATTTCGAAGAATGTTGAAGCATTACTTCGGATGCTTGGGTGCTGCAGACACTAGTCCAAGGGTAATTTCTTCCATTATTTAAAAGACCTCCAGATTTTCCCCCGAGCAAACAATCTCTTTGGGAAACCAGACCTGCTCCTTCTGCATCAGATACGTTCCCTGCTGGGAAAGTTGCAGTGGAAAAGTGTACCTGTAGCGGAGCAAAACCACAGCTGGTACGCCACTTATTTTCTGGTTACCAAGAAAGACAGAGGACTACGACATATCTTGGACCCGAGAAACTTGAACAAGTTCCTCTGGAAGGACAGATTTAAGATAGTTACTCTTTTGCCAATCCTCCAAGCCTTTCAGCTCCAGGATTGGATGGTGTCACTCGATCTTCACGATGCTTACTTTCATGTGCCTATACATCCCAAGCACAGGAAGTACCTGACATTCGCCATTGGCAGTTTTCTCTTTCAGTTTTGAGCACTGCCTTTCTGGCTCTCCTCCGCCCGAGGGTATTCACCAAGTTGATGGTGGTGGTGACAGCGGATCTAAGGAGGGGAGGGATTCACATCTTTCCCTACCTAGACAATTGGCTAATCAGAGTTCGTTCTCCCAAACCATCTCTAGAGCACCTGCCACTCCCACCCACAAACTAGGCTTCTCCTTCAACTTCTAGAAGTCTCAGGTGATACCTTCCCAAAAGCTCCAATTCATTGGAGTGGTCCTGGACTCTTCATGTGCGGATATCTTTGCACCCGAGCTGAGGGCTCAGCATATTTTTCAGATGGTGCAAAAGGCTTTCGATTTATTTGAGATTACTCAGCCTCATGGCATCCTGCATTTATATTGATGCCAGAGGCCCGCCAAAGGATGAGCTTCCTCCAGTGGGCCCTGAGATCTGAATGGTCAGAGTTCGCCGGCAGGATGACGGACCGTCTTCAGGTCCTAAGCAAGGTCGCACAGGATCTCCTATGGTGGCCTGCAAGGAGAATGTGATGTTCAGGGAACCTTTTTGACAATCTTGGCTGGAGATGGGGCGCTCACATGAATGATTCAACAATCAGCGGTCGTTGGTCTACATCATAACCTTTTTAGAGTTGGGGGCAATCAGACTAGCGCTGATGGAAATTCTGCCTTCTATATGTTTGAGGAACTTCCTGATAATGATGGACAACACAATAGCTATGCATTACCTCAACAAGAGAGGAGGTGTAGAGTCACTACCACTGTGCAGAGAGGCAATGAAGCTCTGGTTTTGGGCATTTTAAGAAGGAGTCTCTCTGTCGGCTGTTTACCTAGCCGGAGAAGAGAATACGACTGTGGATGCTCTGAGTAGGCAGAGCAGTCTTCCACGAGTGGGAGGTAGCTCATGAAGTCCTTCTTGAGATCTTCGCCCTTTTGGGAACCCCTCAAGTGGATCTGTTTGCGTCCAGTATCAACAGGAAATGCTACCTATTTCGCTTCAGGTAGATTCCTCAGAGAGGAGCATTAGAGGGTGCGTTTGTGTTGGACTGTGTTTTCCACTCCTATATGCATTCCCTTCAGTCCCAGTTAATTCCTCATGTCATCAGGAAGTTCAGGAAAGCCATGATCCTGATTGGGCCAGGAGGACGTGGTACCAGGAACTTTTGGACATTTCCAGCTGCCCTCCAATTCAATTCATCTTGCCCAGACAGCAGATTTGCTCTCCCAAGAAGGAGCCAGTCTTCTCCATCCAGAAATCAAAACTCTGAACCTTCACGCCTGGTTTCTGAGAGGTTAAGATACAGAGCCTTGAATCTCCCGGAAGACAATTTTGGAGGTGTTGCTTTCGGCTAGGTGGCCAGCAACAAAATCACTATACCGCTGCCGCTGTAACACATTTTGCAGCTGGTCTAAAGCTAAGATATTGATCCTTTCACTTGTGACACTCCTGCTGTATTATCTTTTCTGTCCCACCTGGCCAACCAAGGACTACAGGTGTCTAGTGCCAATGGTTACCTGTCAGCGCTAATTTCAAGTGCACGCCAGAACAGAGCTCTTTAAGGTTCCTGTTGTTATACAGTTCCTCAAGGCACTGACAAATATCTTTCCACCGCTGCCTTTCATAGTTCCAGCTTGGATTCTTAACTTGGTCTTAAAGTTCCTAATGGGAGCCCCATTTGAGCCTCTTCATTCCTGTCCGCTTAGGTTACTGACTCTAAAAACTATTTTTCTGCTAGGTATAAGTGTGCTTCAGGTATTACTGTGCAAACCTCCCTTCACCTTATTTTCAAAAGAGAAGGTTCTTTTCAAGGCTCTCCCCTCCTTCCTTCCTAAAGTGGTGTTGGCGTTTCACCTGGCACAGAAAAGTATTTTTCCAGCTTTACATTACTTTAGTTTACTTTAGACAAGACAACCAACCTTTTGTTGGTTAAACTGGACATAAATTAGGTTAGGCTGTGACCAAACAGACTTTGTCAAGATGGATCATTCTGTGCATTTTAGAATGATATTGCTTGGTTGGGAAGGATGTTCCTGATCATTTAAGGGCACATTCTACCAGAGGGGTGGCAACTACTTCAGCCCTATGAAGAGGTGTACCGGGGCAGGCTATATGTAATGCTGCAACCTGGTCTTTATTACACACCTTCTCAAAACATTACTGCCTAGATTCCTTGTCGAGACAGGGCGATAGATTTGGGAAAGCTGTTCTTCACAGTATAAACCAATAACTAAATGTGCTAGTCCCACCTCCATTTACAAACTGCCATGGGAGTCTATCAAAGATGAGGAATCCGTGGGAGGGCACAATCTATTAGAAGAACAAATTACTTATCCTTGGTAATCTTCTTTCTACTGGATGTTCCTCTGATGGATTCCTCATCCCCCTCCCTGCTTACCACTCTGACTATGAGTGAATTCTGATGAATTAGACCTTCCTCTCTTTCACTGCCTAGGGTTTTTTTGAATCTTCAAGGCGGACATGCAAAAAGAGGGGAAAAACTTAAACTGAGGCAACGGGCGTGCTGCATGCTATTTATACCAACATCGATGTACGTTGAGTGCAGCGAAAGAAGCCGCAGAGGGACCTCGACTCTACGACGCACTGCGCCCTCTGCTGTCAAAGTTTCCAAAGCTGCAGGCAGGATATTGGTATACCAAAGATGAGGAATGTGTGGGAGGAACTTCCAGTAGAAAGAACGTTACCAGGGTTATGTCATTTGTTCTTCTATTGTATGAGTTCTTCAGATTTTCCTATACCGAAGTCCTCTGCTCTGTAAGTCAAAGCAAGCCGAATATTTTATTTGCATATTTCAAATGGATTGTGTCCTCCTACGTATTCCTCATCTTATGATTTATCTTCCAGCTTCAGCTGCTTCGGAAATGCTTTTTGACAGAGGGCAATGTGTGTCTATGCAGTCGACTTAATGTCCCTCGAGGGCTTCCATCCCTAAGCTGACGTCCTCGCCCGTATATATTAGGGGTGTACCGAACTTCGGCTTCGAGTAGTTATTCGGCCGAATTTCGGCTGAAAATCAGCTATTCGGCTTGGGCCGAAGGTTCCTGGAATACTTATTCGAAGCCGAAGTTAAAAAAAAAAAGTTTTGTTTTTTCTCCTCTTTCTATGATTGCCAATCTTCTCAGTGTGATAGACGATAGCCAATCCTAGAAAAAGAACAGTGGGAAAGCAGCTTACTGGCTGCTGCAAGCAACACAAGGAAAAATACCCTGCACAGCGGCCGAGAAAATCGCGGACGTTTCAACTTTCATCTGACATCATGGCATTGTAGACAAACTTAATGGTAAGACTCTGCTTGGCGAAGGTTTTGGAAATAGATGTTATGCTCTGAAAGTCACTGATATATAAATCCCTGTTCACAAACATACGCGTGCCCCATTAAATGACCCTTTCTCACTTGCTTATTGTCTCAGTTACAAAGTTAGCAGGTCCCAACTTACGTATTTTCACATTGCTATTTGATGTTTGCTGCTGAGGTAAAAAAAAAATATATTGTGTCAATCAATATTGAAAAGTAGATCATAATAGATATATATATATTTCGAATGTTTGTTAATCTGCTTAGAATCACATGCTGTGCATAGGTCCGACATCCAGTGGTCACTGCGGAGTATTGCATTTTGTTTTTCGTAGTCGAAAAGGGGACGTCGACAAGGCGTGTCTGTAACACTATCCCTATAGTGACGTGCGTTGTACCCACAATCCCTCACGCGTCATGGTCCCTCAGATTGTTTTTTTCCACCCAGTTACTGGTCGCCTTTATGCGGAGCTCCTCGAGAGACATTGCCAAATCATTCCTTCGACCTTTGGTCATTTATTATTAATATTAATAACATAGATCCCTCCCTCGACGCACAGCTGTTTCTCCGCCGAGCAAGATCTTCGACGGAAGGACGAGCGGAGGAGACCCTTCGGAGCTGCCGAACACGTGGCCTGGCCTCACCGGCCTTACACAGTAGGGAGAGTGGGGTTGTGTGGTCTTTCTTTTCGCTTTGAGAATGCCTTTCTCTTTCCCCTCCCTCTCTTCCGAGGTCATAATCACACTTCTGGCCCTCAGCTATGGAGAGGACGCCCTTTAGGTTTTGCCCGCTTTGCAAGGGTAAATATACCTTTAAAGACAAGCACAAACGGTGCAACCGTTGCTTGCCCCTCGATCACAAGGAGGACGGCTGTGCGGCCTGTAAGTTACTGAAGCCCAAAACGTTAAAGGACTGCAGGGTCAAAAGGTGGGCGGCCTAGGCCATGTCTAGGTCTGACTCCTCGCCCGCTGCCGCCGCAACCGAATGTGATGAGGACAGTGATTACATGGCCCCCGTAACGGAGGTTGTAGACCTCTCAAAGGAGCGTTCACGCTCCTCGTCCGTCCCCGGCCCTGACAAGCCCGGCTCATGCCCAGTTTATGGGGGATGAACACCCCGGCGACAAGGACGCACACACAAAAACACCTACCCCCGGCACGCATTCGTCGAAGACGAAGGCAGCCATAGCGCCAACGGGGGCGTCTGGTCCACCGGCGTCTTTCGCCGACCGTAAGGGTCGTCAGCCCTCCCCGCCACCGCTTCCGCGTCCGGGCATTCTAAAGATAAGGGCGCTAACACTAAATCCTCTGGCGACGCGCCTCGTAAGAGTGCTCACGTTGCCAGTAAAGACTCAACGTTATCTAGCATGACGGCGACCGATCCCTCGGCAGAGAGAATGATCGCCGAAAGCCTCACGCGTATATCCACTAAAGACGGCCAGAGACGGACGGCGAGCGATACGCCGAAAACCACGCACAAGGCCAAAGAAACGCCGAAGGGGCAGGAAAACAGGTGAGGACAGCTCCCGCCGTCGACGGAAAGCCCAAGCCTGCGAGAAGGCTTCTCAGAAGGTGAAGGTTCGCTTTCTTCGACGTTATGGGACAGAACCAGGCAACTACAGGGAGAAGAAAATCCTTTTTCATTCCCAGACCGCTCTGGCCTACCTCAGTGGACCTTAGAGAAGTTCCAGTCCTGTATGGATAAAATAGACAGGTTCATGGCCATCCCAGAAAATAGGGCACCCAAGAGACCAAGGGAGGCACCCCAGGAGAGTCCAAGGGTTAAATACCCAAGGTTCTATAAGCCTATACAGGAAGACATGTACTCTTACGACCTCACTGAGGAGGACACTCACTTCCAGCAGAAAGATGAGTTCATTAATGATGAAGACCAACAAGAACAAGAAGAAGAAGGGTTTCATGAGGACACTAACATAGGTGAGGAGGGGTACGAGGAGGACACAGGCGAGGGTGACCCAAATCCCTGGCAGTCACCAACTAGGTCTACAGACAGTATAGTCATCAGGTCTTCTGAAACTACACCAGTCAGGAACCCTTCGCCTGTTGATGATCAGCCCACCTTCAATGCGCTGCTGAAGAAGGCAGCAGCACATTTCGAACTCGAAACTGAGGAAGTCACCCCAGATACTGACTTTGTGGAAAGGATTATCAAGGAAAAACCTCCCACTAGCCAAACAATTCCCATCCTCGCCTCAGTTAAGACGTATTACCCCCTCACTGTCCACTCCGGCACTGGTGAGAGGGGTCAATCTGAGAATTGAGAAGTTGTTCTCACCCTCTCAGTCAGACCCACTATATATTAGGGGTCATTCAATCCCGGACTCCTTAGCGGTGACCAACACTAGGAAGAGGGCTGGGGTCCCACTGTCTACCAGCGAGGCACCCCCAGATAAAGAGGGGAAAAAGCTTTATGCCCTGGCCAAGAGAATCACCACCTCTGCAGCATTCTCAACTAGAATTGCCAATAATAATACATTATTGGCAAGCTACGCTGATGCTCAATGGGGAAAGCTTAAGCAGGACATCGAAGAGACCCCTGAACCCCGAAAAACTCGATTATTGGCTACAATTAATGAAGGCTCTCTGGTCAACCAAAGCATTGTTAAGAATACCCTCGATGCAGCAGAGACGGCTGGCCGTACTTTGGTACAGGGAATTTTGCTGAAGCGTCACGTCTGGCTTCGCAATTCCGGGTTTAAGGCAGAAAAGCAAGCGTCCCTCATTAATAAGACAATTGAAGAGTCTAACCTCTTTGGAAAGGCAATTGACGACGCTCTGGAGAATGCGAAAAAAGAATTTGACACCATAAAGACCTTGGACCAAATCTCAAAGCCCCCTAACAGGCGGGGATTTGGTAATGAGCGCTTTTTTCGTGGCCAAAGCTAGCAACAAAATCAGCAACAACAGTATTCTGCCAACAACAACCAAGGTAATAGTGGCCAGTACAATCAGAGAGGTCAACGGCGTGGCAAGGGGAGAGGCCGGGGTTCCACCCCTAGAGGCTCCCAAGCCACCAACAACACCAAGTGACGCGAAGATTCGGGTCCCCTCCCATGCATCGCCGGTCGGGGGCCGGTTAACATCCTTTCTTCCAGCATGGGAGGGAATAACATCAGACCGCTGGGTACTATCCACCGTAGCCCGCGGCTACTGTATAGAGTTCAACAGTTCCCAAACATACAGACCCCCGAGGGGAAGACGCATGACACCAGAACACCTCGCCATCCTTCTCCAAGAAGTGGACCAGCTACTGGAAAAAGGAGCTATAGAGGTTGTGCCTCTATCTCAGGTAACAGAGGGTATTTATTCAGTGTACTTCCTTGTACCCAAAAAGGATCTAACCATGTGCCCTGTATTAGATCTGCGCCCAGCGAACAAGTTTGTCAAACCCCAAAAGTTTCGTATGGTGACCTTACAGGAAGTGATCTCACTGCTATCACAGGGAGATTACATGACAACACTGGACATGAAAGATGCATACTTTCATATTTTAATGTTGGCAGCGCACAGAAAATACCTCAGGTTCATGATAGAGGGCAAACACTACCAGTTCAGAGTGCTACCCTTCGGCATAGCATCTGCACCAAGGGTATTCACGAAAGTACTGGCAGTGGCAGCGACCCACCTGCGCAGGTTATCCATCCCAGTATACCCTTACCTCGACGACTGGCTCCTAACAGGGGATTCTTACGAGACATGCTTCTCAAACACCCAAAAGACTGTAGACCTTTTGTTCCAACTGGGCTTCTCCATCAACGAGAAGAAGTCCAGTTTAGACCCCAGCCAAGTCAAACAATTCCTAGGGGCTCTAATTCGAACAAAGGACGGCCTCGTCTTCCCCTCCAACGAGAGGGTCCAAAACATGCTGTTTCAGATCCCCCAATATGTGGCAGGTCGAGAGGTAACGGTGCGCAAAGCGATGCGCTTGCTAGGAATGATGGCGTTGTGTATTTATTTGGTACCGCACGCGCGCCTGCGCATGCGCCCAATGCAAGAGTGGCTCAACAGCCAGTGGTGTCAGGCCAGCGGACAATGGGACGATCTAGTGGTGGTCTTGCAGGCCTTGGTTCTCTCGCTACGGTGGTGAACAAAGGAAAACCTGGTAATAGGGAAACCTTTTGCCACACCCGCAGTGGAAGCCACTCTAACCACAGACGCATCCCTCGCAGGATGGGGGGCTCACCTATCCCATCAGACTGCTCACGGAATGTGGACTCCGAGCATAGCATCCAAGAACATAAATCTACTGGAGCTACTGGCGGTGTTCAAAGCACTAAAAGCCTTCCAAGAACACCTACAAGGGAAGACAGTGATGGTCCTTACGGACAGCACCACAGCCATGTACTACATCAACAAGCAGGGGGGCACCCACTCTCCAGGACTGTCCAAGCTGTCCCAGAATATATGAAAGGGGGCTCTCAGACGCAACATGTTCCTACTGTCACAACATGTACCAGGGGAACTCAATCTGCTAGCAGACGAACTCAGCAGAGACTTCCCTCTGCCCTCAGAGTACAAATGGCGGTTGCAAGAAGACATCATTTTCGACGTCTTCACACAATGGGGATTCCCAGAAATAGACCTGTTCGCAACTCTGGAGAACTCACAATGCCAAAGTTACGCCTCCAGATACCCCCAGAACCAGTCCAAGGGGAACGGTCTGTCGATTCCATGGTCAGGGAGATTTGTTTACGCTTTTCCCCCCCGACTCCCCTTCTCAACACAATTGTGCACAAGATGCACCAGGAACAAGTCACCATGATACTAGTGGCCCCTATGTGGGCCCGGCAGCCATGGTTCGCTCACTTGATGGAGATGTCCCTATCTCCCCCAGTGAAACTTCCATGCCCGTACAACATGCTGTCACAGAACAAGGGCAGGACATTGCATCCATGTCCTCAGAACATGAACTTAGCAGCCTGGCTCCTGAGATCATAGAGTTTGGACATCTAGAACTCCTGCAGAGATGCATGGACATCCTCAGGGAAGCTAGAAAGCCTAACACTCGTCACTGCTATTCTAGTAAGTGGAAAATATTTGTCATCTGGTGTAGAGGGAAAAGCATCAACCCGGTTGACTGCTCACCCACACAAATTGTTCTGTACCTGACCCACCTATTGGACTCAGGTCTGCTGTTCAATTCTATTAAAGTCCACCTAGCGGCACTTTCTGCATACACCACTTCCCAACTTAAAGTGTCGTGGTGGATGATCCCAGTCATCAAAGCCTTCATGGAGGGGGTAAAGAGAATATACCCTCCGATAGCTAACCCAGCTCCCAGATGGGACCTAAATGTGGTACTTACCAGACTCATGGGCTCGCCCTTTGAACCCATGCACAAGGCAACTCTTAAGCACCTCACTCTTAAGACTGCTTTCCTAACAGCTATCACCTCCATTAGGAGAGTAAGTGAACTACAGGCTCTTTCAGTTCTAGACCCCTTCGTAATAGTTCACAAAGACAAGGTGGTTCTACTCACACACCCAAGGTTTGCACCGAAATTCATCTCGAAATTCCATGTGAACCAGTCGATAGAACTACCAACGTGCTTTCAAACCCCTTCCAAATTGGGAGAAAAAAGTCTGCATACACTCGATGTGCGCAGAGCTGTCATGTTTTACATGGAAAGAACTAGACCACTGAGAAAGTCTAATCAGTTCTTTGTCTCGGTGGCAGCAGGAAGAGAAGGAGGTGCAGTTTCAAAGTCCACTATATCCAGATGGATTGTTCAATGCATCACTCTCTGTTACACTCTTGCTAAGAGAGAACTACCCTTCAAGCCAAGAGCACATTCTACTCGAGGCACGGGGGCATCCATAGCTTTCATTGAAAATGTTCCCCTTGAGTCCATCTGCAAGGCGGCAACCTGGAGTTCGGTGCACACCTTTACAAAACACTACTGTTTAGACGCACACTCTAGATCTGACTCCCAGGTGGGACAGGCAGTATTAAGACATCTTTTCTCTACTGTTCCTTGTCATAACCCACCGCCAACTCCGGGTACTGCTCGCTAGTCAGGTGATTCTAAGCAGATTAACAAACATCAGAAGACAATGCATTACTTATCGTAAAAGCATTTCTGATGGTTGTATCTGCTTAGATTCACATGCGCCCACCCTTCCTTCCTGCTCTGATGGAAGGAACATGGACATCTTTCTACATCTCTCTCTTTTCTGTACTCTCACATATAGAAGGCTCCCTCAGGGCAGAAAAAATACAAACAGAGGGACCTCGACGCGTGAGGGATTGTGGGTACAACACACGTCACTATAGGGATAGTGTTACAGACACGCCTTGTAGACGTTCCCTTTTCGAATACAAAAACAAAATGCAATACTCTGCAGTGACCACTGGATGTCAGACCTATGCACAGCATGTGAATCTAAGCAGATACAACCATCAGAAATGCTTTTACGGTAAGTAATGCATTGTCATTCGGAAGATAATGTCAGTGCCACTCAAGTGGACCTGCTTGCAAAGGTTTTCGCTCTGTCTTGTTTTGGCAGTCGGAGGAGCAGTGCACGCTGCAGACTCCCCGGAAGGCCGGCCGCACAATGACTAGCTGAACAGATGGGATGTGAGGGCCTCACTTGGGCCTCCTTGGTCCTCCGGTTTGCCTGCTGCGAAAAGTCCAGCTTCCGCCAGCTGCCCTTTCGCGAGGACCAATTGACCAGCCGCTATGGCAGGGGTGGCTTCTCTTGCAGCACCTACCTCACTGTCGGCCCACGGCCCCCACTCCTCTCCGGCCTGCGCCTGCACGGGAAGCCCTGTGTGCAAAGTCCGAGCACGTTTTATGGTTGCATCACTGGGAACCATCGTCTCCCAGCCACGGGGATAAAAGCAGTTTTTTAAGTTGCTGTTTGCAGCATGGAAGAGTGGAACATGTACAACCCTCCAAAACCTCCTTCTAGTTACCATGTTTCACAAGGTTTTTAAAAGGCTTGCCACATACATACCCACAGTGTCCATTCCATTTGAGAGACGTTACTCCAGGCCTGGTTTTAACCTTGGCATTCTGAGACTTTTACAGTTCTACATGTGTAATGGGGGAATTCCAAGACTCCAAGTCCCAGAATGCAAGGTTAAAACCACCACAGAACTATCAAATGCAATAGGCATCGGGGAATTACTTTTTAACAGTCACATCTAAGTTCATCAAGTTCCACTTAAATAATATAATGACGCTACAGTGGCTTGCTGCATTACTTATCCTGATAGGTAAAATCACTGCAAGCAGCCTTTCATAAAGCGCTCTTTGTGCGGTGCGAAATCGCTTCTAAGTGTGTGGGGTTGGACAAACTGACCGCATTCCACATTCTTCAGTGTGTTGATTTGACCACAAAATGTCTGCCTCGTTCGATAATTTTAATCCTTGCCTTTTAAGCGTGTGTGGAGATACAGCCGGCACTTTCCGCACACTCTTATGTATGTGCATTTATAGTGCTTGTACCAGCGTAAGAGGCGCAGATGCAAAGGTAACAATATTGTGGGCGCAGTTCCTTGTATATTGGGTTGCCCATAGCATGCATCCCTCGTGTGCATCCTGTTTTTGTCTCTCTTCAGGAGATGGCATTGCGTCTGCAACCTCTGCCACTGGTCATCCAGACCAAGGTATAATTCGTTATTGAGATATACCACACATATGATTACCATATAAATGTACAACATTTATACAGAACAGAACACCTGGCCTGAGCAGACTGCGGCCACGGCCCATTGTTCGCCTTCACGAAACAAAGAGGCGAATTATTCCCTGGCACTAAAGAAAAAGTTCCCCGCGGGACTCCTGGCTCCCCTTCTACGAAAAATAAACACATCTGAAAATGATTGCTTCTCCAGTGCAAACATTTTCTGCTGCTCTCTGGGTACCCCCACCTCGCGGAAAAGCGATGCTTTCGGTTCAGTAACAGATTGGGTTACAAATGCCAGTGTCACCAGAGGCGGACTGGCATGTAGGGAACTCTGGAGATTTCCTGGTAGGCCATGGCACACAGTGCCTCTTTTCTGTGGTATTTCCAAATTTTCCCATAGGAAAAGGGTTAGGCTTGTTGAAAATGTGTAATATGGGGCCAATTTTAAAATTATTTCTAGGGCCTCTTTTGGTTGTGCAAATGCTCAAATGGGGTTGAAAAGGGCAGTTTAATGTGTGCATCCATATGCTCTTTACTGTCTTGCGAAGCAGTATTTCTTATGTGCTGGACAATGTATTTAAAAAACCAACTATTCGACTCTCTATTCGGCGTCCGCTGAATAGTTTTGCTAACTACTCGGTATTCGGCCAAATAGTAATTTCACTATTCGCTACACCCCTAGTATGTATAGCACTCTGGCTTCAGTTTCGTTTTTCCGCAATAGCTAATGCTTCGAAGAATTACGACGCGCTTCAGTTTTTTCTGTGAGAAATATTTGTGTGCAATGGCCTCGTCGTCAGCACCTTCAACCCCGAAGACCAGGTTCGAAAAGTGCTACAACTGCAGCACCAAGATGTCCCTCACAGACCCCCATTTGGTATGTCTGTGGTGCGTAGGTATCGAGCATAGGACAGCAAAATGTGAATCCCGTCAGTGGATGACCACTAAGGCTCTGAAAGAACATAAAGGGAAACTACTGGCAGGTGGGCCCCCTACTAAATCCCCTTTGATTACTCCATCGAAGAAACGATTAGCTGACAAGTCGAGAGGTGACTCTCCTCAAAGGAAAAGGTAAAAAACTGCTCACGCTCCAAGAGCAGGTCCCATCATGCCTCGTCATCTTCGAGGACGTCGAAGAAATGGCATTATAAATCACCCCCCTTCGAGTTCATATGATTCCTCTGCGTAGAGGAGTATAACCTGTCCAACTAAATACTCTACTCCAGCACACTGCAAACATTTCAGGCAGACAATGCTGAAAGTCTTTGAGAGGCTCCAACCCCCTTTAAAAAGAAGGTAAAAAGCCACGCTCCTGTTGAGCCAACTAAGGTAGACAAGGAAAGGTCTAAGGCTACATCCTGTGCGCCCTCAAGCCCGGGACGTAAGCTGGAGACCCCTCAAGATCCTTCAAGACCTCGACACAACTAGATAGTTGAAGACTCTTTCGAATTGAGGGTCAAGCCCTTCGAGGGCTCAGTCGAAGATAAGATCCACGGAAAAGTTGTTGAAAATGTACATTCACCCTGTGGGACTGTGTAACTATGGCAGCTGACCATATTCCCGAAGGGGAAGAGAGAGACTGCTTCCTGAGAATTGTAAGAGACGGCGAGGAGGCTATGTGTGAGCCATGGCGGCATGCACGGGAATACACATATTTGCGTGGTTGAGAAAGTCAGGTTTTGCACCGGACGTGCAGTCCAGGCTCCTCAACATGCCCTTTGATGGCACCCAGCTGTTGGGCAGCAAAACTGACGAAAGCTTTGAGAAGCTGCAGACCTCAAAGGCAGCGGCTAAGTCCCTTGGAGCCGACATCAGACAGCCACAATCCTCTCATCCCAGTGGATCATCTTGGAGGGGTAAGTCCTTTCACTTCTACTCCTCAGTCGGAAGAGCAAGAAGATTGACTAGTCAAAGGGGTCTGAGAATATTCCCTCGTGGTGGACGAGGGAGAGGTGCAAAGCCCACCAAGTAATGGTTACTTCACCATCAGCCGCTGCTTCAGCTGCCTCAATACCTCCCTGAGGCCTTATCCCACAAGACCCTGGTGGGAGGCAGACTCACTGCATTTGAAAGAATGGCGAGGCATTACTTCAGATGCATGGGCATTAGAAACAGTAGCCCAGGATTACTGCCTTCACTTTCTAAAGAGGCCTCTGGATCATCCACTGGATAGCCACTCATTCAAGGTTCCAGATCCGTTCCTTGTGCAGGAAATGTTGAGCCTGCTAGAGAAAGGTGCTGTAGAACCAGTACCTGTGACGAGAGGAACAAAGGGTGTTACTTTCCCTATTTCCTAATCCCCAAGAAGGACGGAGGATTGAGACCCATTTTGGACTTGAGACGATTTAACAAGTTCCTCAAGAAGGACAAGTTCAAAATGGCTACACTTTCTCGGATCCCTCCTGCTTCAGGATTGGATGGTGTCATTGGACCTTCTGGACGCTTACTTTCCTGTGCCGATCCATCACAAGCACGGAAAGTACCAGAGGTTCACAGTTGGCGGATTTTATGATCAGTTTTGAGTTCTGCCATTTGAGCTGATCTCTGCCCCAAGGGTGTTCACCAAGTTGATGGCGGTGGTGGCAGTGAGTATCAGGAGAGGGGGGATTCACGTCTACCCCTACATGGACGATTTGCTGATCAGGGCTCGGTCTGCCGAACAGGCACTGGAACATCTCAGCATAACCTGCCACTCTCTTCACAGACTGGGCTTCTCCCTCAATTACAAGAAGTTCCACATGATACTATCTCAAAGACTCCAATTCATAGGAGCAGTACTGGGTGCATCCTTAGGAAAAGCCTTGCCACCCGAGCCTCTGACTTTTTGAGGTTGCTCGGCCTCATGGCATCCTGCATTTTCCTGGTGCCAGAGGCTCGCCTGAGAATGACATCCCTTGAATGGGCACCCAGGACGCAGTGGTCTCAATTCTTGGGCAGGATGTCAGACCTACTTCAGGTTCCAAACAGGGTGGCACAGGATCTTCTGTGGTGGACCTGCAAGGATAATATTCTGAAGAGAGGATCTTCTTGGCAACCATGGCCACAGATTACAGTAGTTACGGATCCTCACACAAGGCATTGAACAATCCAAACTCATGCAAGTATTATAAAATGGAAGCCTGCAAGTTTTAAAAACAGGATTGGAGCACATAAAGTTGCTTATTGGGAAATCATGTACAAGGTGTTTTTAAAAATTATTTGTTAAGTGAAGGCACAGTTTAAACCTATAAAAATATTGAGTGCACCCCTTCTTTAGGTTAGAAAAAAAAAGTGAGGGAAAGCAGTCTGGTAAACCTAGAATTAGGATTTTAGATTTGTTCCTGTTGAGTATGTTTGCTGAAGTTCATTCATCCATGGATCATTGTGGGATAGCTATGGAAAGAGATGAAGAGTGAACCCTCCCTCTGTTGTAAGAATGTGGTCAGTAGTGTCTAGCTCTCACCCCTAGTTTGGTGCATAGCTAGGCATTTGGAAATCTTTGCTGAAAAACCTGATATCCGCAAGTGATTTCAAGTAGGCATTGAAAAGGAGGGCTGCAATTAGGAGCCATGAGAACTCTGCAGCCTAGATCAATATGATGCAATGAAAGGAAGGATGTTATCCATGTAAGGGCACTTGGAGTTCTTGAACCAATCGTGGAAACTTGTGTGAAGGATCCAGCTGTCAATGTTGTCGTAAGCTGCTAAAAGGCTGGCCTGATGCTTGCTCATTGAGGAAATATTGTATAATGTTCAAAAGGGCTGTCAAACCGGTTGGAAGCTGTTTGGCAAGGTCATGGAGAAGGTAGCTATGAATCTGAGGAAGGTGTTTTTGAAGAACGCATTTGGCATTTTGCAATTAAATTCAATCTGAAATAACAAAAATGCATGACTTCCATTGAAAGTGGTTGCCATTTAAAAAAAATGAAAACATTATAAGTGAGACCCTGTGGTAAGGGTGAGAAGTTGGCGAAAGAGGGACCCTGGGATGTGGGAGAGGTCACTTGGTATGTGGTACCAACTGTAAGGAAGGCATGGTATCAACAGTAAGACAGACACAAGTGCCCACAGTTCAATGGTGTTTATTGAACTTTCACAAGCGTGAGATAAACGCCTATCTAAACCTAAATCTACAGATGGGAGCAAGCTACGACCATCAAATAATAAATAACGCAGTCCTCGTAGTGTCTTGTCATCATAAAAGTGCATATACTAAAAAAAAAAAATACTATTGCCAATCCTTAGTACTAATTTACAAATAATGTGGAGGTTGAAGTTCATAAAAAAGAAAGAAGTGTTCACAAAATGATAAATTAAGATGATTAGGCCGTAGGCCTCCCTTCCCCACGTTTTCAGCATGGGCCAAGGTGGTTTACGCGAGCCAAGCACACACAATGACTTCTAGGGCACGAAGATACAGTTCTATTTTCACAGTTCATTCCAAGTCTTTTTGCTTCTTACAAGTCTCTTGATTCAGAGGCCCTGGTATAAACAAAACAACACATAAACAATCTTTTCTCCCATGGATCCCCCTTAGCCTGGCTCAGATCCCTTTCAACTCAAAAGTTCCACCTTGGAACCCCCTCTTCCGTGCTCAGATCCTTTGGTCACTAATATCAGAGTTCTTTCGCGGGTGACTCACGGTTCATCCTGGATCCCCTTCAGATCCCTGTCTTTTGGTCAATTAGTCTCCCTCAGCCGGGCTCGGACCAATTGCAAGGTACTTTAAACTATCGAAGACTTTTGAATGTGCACAGGATTTAGCAAGACCACTTAAAACGCACTATTCCTTTTCTCACACTCAGCATCAGTTGGCTACCTAACGGAGACCTTCAAATTAGCGCCCACATGGAGCTGGACCACTCAGTGCACAGTATCTTTTCTCACAAAGTTCAATCACAAAGTTCAATTACTTCTTTGGTTCCAATTATACTTGCTTCGCTTATCGCCAACGCCTCACAAACTGTTCTCTTAATACAAAGTTGCTGCTTGCAACCTTGGTTCAAAACAGAAGCTGGTTTGTCATCAGTCTCTCTGACTCACCAGCCGCGCTGTCTTTTCTGATGCCGCTTTGTTGTAGGAGCCAAGGACAGTACCATGGTGGCAATCAATCCTCCCCGCCTTGGTTATCGACACGGGCGAGCCCCGGTGTATTGCTCTCCCCAGAGTGCACGGAAAAACATAAATCACCAATGCAATTATAGAGCCAATACTTTGAACGCAGATACACACAATAACTCGCAACCACACACTCTTAGAAGATAATCAGCACTTATACGGCTATTTATTCAAAGGTTAGAAGCAACCAGTAATAACATAGAAATAACTCACAGAAATAATATAAACATAAATCACAGAAGAAGCAAAGAATTCAAAAGAAAATACATCACCGTGAGCGTAACTGGATTCCTCATCTCGCCCAGAAGCGGCTGGAAGAACCCGGGAACAGCCAGGGCGAGAGCACTACAGCTCACGGGAATGCCGGACGTAAGCGTCCTCCTCCGGCTGAAGTCTCACCTGACCACCTCTGGATTTCCGCATATATACACACTCCGAAAAGGGGTGGCAGTTCTCAAACCTTCTGGAAATGGCACTTGCGCATTGATGAGCAGCCGTTGGTTGCCAGCTGGGTCAATCGACAGCCACCCTCAAGGAGCAGAGTGCCTCCCTCCTCTAAAAACACGCTCCACGGAGAACAGTAACAAACCATAACAAAGTTAGCTTTCCCAGCAGAAATGTCCTTGACCGCATACCAGGTTTGGAAAGCATGTTTTCCTCAGCACCGTGAATCTAACACTCAGCAAAATGTGTGCAGCTTTTCACTGCGGCATGAAGTAAATATCCATCATGGCTCCGAGCGCTCCCAGAATGCACTGCGCACCAGCGCCATTTTAGTTTAAGCATAACACCCGGGCACCTCCAACACACTGCGCAGGTTTGATGTGCCGTAGTTCCTGGTCTTCAGTTTCTTACTTTCCACGGCTCATGAAATAAGCGGTCTTTAGAGGTCATGGGTACTTCCCTCCTTGCGACTCTCTCCGTTCTCGCTGTCTTTCTACTTGTGTTAAACTGCCATCTTGGAACTGCTGTTTCCTCGTGTGGTTTGGCTCGCTCAGAGTGTGCTTTAGTGCTCCACCTTTTATCCGTGTGGGTAAGTGTGATGGAAGTTAGGTGTGTGTAATAATCCGTAATTGCCTAACCTTGCCTTTCCATGGTGTTGGGACACGTCAGGTATACGGCTCTGGTGTTAGTCCATTGTCGCTCAGGTTGAACTGTCTGTGAGAATGTGTTTGTGTTGGAAAACAGGTAGGGGGGGTTAAATTCCTAGGGATCCTGCCTGGTAGGATGGGGGAAAGTTGTTATTGGGAAGGGGATACTGCGTCTCACCCTCCGGTGTCTCACTTCCACTCCCCGAGGACCACTCATCGAGGTGACCCTCCCTCACAGGTCAACCCGCCAGAACTGGATCCAAAAGTGATGGCAGTGTCCTGGCCACCTGGATGACAGATCCCCAGGGACTAGCAGGTGAGCACCTTCAGGTTTTTCACACAACACAGATGGTGGTGTGACGAATTGAGGGTATTTGTCCCTTCTCCCCTAGGAGGAAGCTCCCCCTTTGAGATTAGAGAGGTGAGCCCACTCCGCAAGACCCTCCCTAGGGGTCTGGGCAAGTGGGACCTCACTGGGAGAGACTCCCCTCTTGGGGAACAAGGACTCCCGTTCTTGTGAGTAACTCTCTAGGTCATTGTTAGGGAGAATTCTCTGGTTAGGCTGAATTTCCCTACCTAGTGAGTCCCCCAGCAGCTTTGCTGGATTTCTGGGGTTTAAATTTTTTCTCCTGCCAAGAGTGAGACTCTTTTACCCTCACTCTTGGACATGTTGAAGTGTGTTTTCTTGGTTAAACCTTGTGTTGAATGGGCTATGGGGTCTTTTACTCCATAGGGCCTCATGTATTTTTGTGATGTGGGTCACACAGCACCCTCTGTGCCGTGACCCAGGGGTGTCCTAGGGACTCCCCAACATAGACTCCATACCCTGGGACTGACTACTGTCTCCCAGGGCATGTAAAGTCACCAAAGACTTTGCTAGTCTTGAATCCTGAACAGAACCAGTACAAACCATCATATTGTGGACGTACTGGCTGGGGCAATTCGATTGCCCCAGGGTCTGTTAGTCGAGGGGGCACGTCTCCGTCCCCCCTGATCGAGTTTTGGCTGGTGGCAGTGGAAACTACTTTTTATATTCGACCGCAAATATTTCCCTATGGGATTTCCCATTGTTTTAGGCTAACACATTTAATTATTTATTTACGGTAGCCTTAAACATACCGCCGGTTTATATATTTATTTTTATAACTCCGGTTGGGACTTTTTGCCAAAACTTGATTCTAAAATGGCGTTGGTGTTCGCCTCTGTAACTCTGACCCAAAGTGGAGCCCTTTGTTCCACTTTTGGCGGGCTTCTCCACAGAAGCCCTCCAAAGTGGTGCCACTCTGTCTGGGGTACTTAGGAGGGGTGGAGGGGGATTTAGGCACCCTGGACTGAGTTACCTTGGTAACTCAAGTCGCACTCCGTCCTGATTGGCCCAAGTGGTGAGCCGCCCGGCTCACCACTTAGCATGTTTGAGTGACAGCTAGGCTGGGTGAATGGGGGTTTGCTGCATAAAAGCAGGGCTTTGGGGACTGGGACTTCAGAAGTCGCCACAGGACCAAGAATCCGACGAGGGAAGAGCTGAGCCGACCTGCTTCGACGACACCACCCGGTGGAGCCCTGCTGAACCGTCTCACCACTTTTTCCCGACGACCGAGGAGAACTCTTAACGGAGTGGCTCCTTCCCTTGACTGGTGGGGACAACCAGTTTTCGCCTTCTTTCGCTTCTCGAGGTATCTCGTGGCCGCCTTGCCAGTGCCAAGCACCCCGGCAACCGGAACCCCACCACACTTTACCCCCCTACCGCGAAAGTCGGTACCAACCCTTTAACCGGAGGACTCCGCGGCTGGTTTCTTCCCGGGCAGTGCAACGACCCTCTTCTTCTGCTCTTCAGCGAGAACTTCTTCTCCCCTGACCGACGTCGAGCCCTGCTGCCACTGCCTGGAACAACTGCCACCGCTGGAGGATCCTTTCCGCTTAAGGTACTGTGTTCCGCCTGGCTTCCCTTGCCACCGACTGTACGGGGTAGATTTAGTCCCCGGCTTTCGAACCTGGGAGTGCCTGGGACACTTTGGCTAAACTTTCTGAGCCACTCTAAACTCTTTTTGACTCTTTGCAAGACTTTGAATCTCTAACTAACAGTGTGATCTTGGGCACATTTTCGCTCCGGCTACTCTAAGAGTGGGCCCTGCCTAGTGACTTTTGCTCACCTGTGACTTTGTGCTTCTGTAAGCCTATTGCAAGTGTTCTGGACCTTAGAGTGGTGTGTTTAACCCATTTCTGCTTTTTCTCTCCCTTTCTTGGAAACTACTAGAGTGTCATCTAACGTTAAGCACTCACCTCTGTTTTAATTAAGTGGTGTTAACCTAGAGTTGTCTAGATAGGAGAAAGGATTGAATCTACTTTCATTATAACTGCGTTTGAAGTGTTTACTATATTGTGCTAGAGTGTTTTTTTTAACTTATGTGTATTTTAAATAAATAACTATATACTTTTGAAACCAAGCTCTGGTCAGTGTTTGCTTGTGCTATTGTGTTTTGGTACATATTGTGTATACTTTGCATACTGCCTAACTCTTCTTGAGAGAAGTCTGACTGCTCAGCCACAGCTACCAGGTAAATCTGGGTGGTACAGACTGCTACCAAAGGGGTTTACTGCTCTACCTGTGGTCTTAAATCTTTTGCAGTGTTCCCCAAGGGAACTGCACAGGTTTCTGCCTAACAGTCATCCACCATAGCAGCATATATGGGACTATTAGGTGTGGAGAACATTGTAAGATCCAGATGTTTTGCAGGAAGGAAAACTAAAATACATCATTATGCATAACGAAAGGAAGCTATTTAAGTAGACACATACATTTAACTGGGACAAGTAGACTGAAGAGGGAGAGCATGCTGTGGAGAGGCAAAGCAGAGAGAGACTAGCGTAAGCAGGTCAAACCCCTCTAACATCAGGTCGCCACTGAGAGGCGAGGCGGCAAAGGAGAGGGAGAGGGAGAGAGATTGGGAGAGGGAGAGAGATCGTAAGCAGGGGAAGACATCATCATGCCTTGGGGAGGGTGAGCGAAGGAGAGCTGCTGAACTCGCGACTTTCAGAGAGGTCCTGAACACCAGAGGACCAGCGTTTACGAGTATAGAGAAACAGCAGAGAAGGCAAACCTAATCCTGTTGGTGGATGACCACAACTTCATGGTGGGCCATTCGCCTGTTGAACTACGCCAATGCTGTCCATGTGGGGAGTGAACGAGACCTCCTCGTGCCTGCAAACCTAACCGGTCGCACAGAGGGAGAAGACAGTGGGCAGGACGCTGGCAACATCAAGAAGCAAGAGAACCTGAGCGGGTACCGATACTCACAGCTTTGCCCTGCAGACACGCAGGTAATGGGGAGAACGGGAGAACCGGGAGGCCGCCGGGGCACCGTTATGATGCTGAAATAATTTGGCCCAGTGAAATTGACAAGATACTGAATTTAAAAACATTTAAGTGGAAATGTGAAAAATCGATAAAGAGAATAACTAATACACCTGAAAGAACAGACTCTAAGGACTGGGCATCATTGCCTTGGGAAGAGGGGAAAGTACCTCATGGTTTAAGAAGTAACTAGAGGAGGAAACCTGAGAGAGAATCCTAGAAGTATTATTGGGAACGGGAAATCAAGTTAACTAGATAAGAGGAGAAATAATCAAAGTGAGAACCTCAGGAGCAGTTTGGGATGTCAAAGTACACCCAAATTAAGAAGGTCTGGGATACAAGAGTCAGAAAGACACACAAGTCTGCAACAGACTATAAGAAAGGGTGTCAAGGAGAACTATCCAAAGTCTGACCCCAAAGTGGAAATAAAACCCAAGTATATTGTATAAGAGTTGCAAGAACTTATCCAGAAGGTGGCAAGAGACTAAGATATCATGCTAAAGAACTTTTGAGTAAAGAAGAGACATTTTCAATAATAGACGACCAGGAGAATGGAGACCTTCTCCCGATCTATTTTAAGTTAGTTAAAATAATGGTAGGGTCAGTTAGAACTAGTTTGGACCGTGGACATATTCATTTGGGACTTCCTGATGACTGACCAGCACCTTTAGTGTATTTAGATCAGCGGGGATACTCCTCTAGCAATAGGGAAAGAAAGGCCTTACCCACATTATTTTAAAAAACATCAGTAAACATTTAAAGCATTTACTGATAGGTGGGTGCAAACTGTTACTCAAATTTGTTCTCTCAAAAACGATTGGTCGAAGATTAATGCATGCAAGCATGTTAGGAGTGAACATTCGACAGAATATCTTGAAAGTTTGAAGAGGTATTTTGAACCGTTTTCTGGAATTGTGTGTGCGGCGCTGGTAGCACTGCAAGCTGTAGTGGCTCAGTTTGTGATGAGACTGCAACCAAAAGTGTCAGCAGGAATTAAGGCAGTGTTGATAGGATGGGAAGGAAAAGGATTAGTGAATGTTTTTTTGTCTGCATAGCATTTTTATGAGAAGGTTGAGGGACAAAAAGAAAATACTGAAGCCAAGTTAATGCATTGCAAATACAGAGTTTGCAGCCTCCCCAGTACGGGGAAGAGGGAGATGAGCGCCTCAGTCGTTTGGGCCAGGGCTAACTGCTGAAAGGTATTAAACCAACACTTATAGTGACCAATGCAACTATTGTAGAGTTTGGACACTGGAAAGCTGAGTGTCCACATTGGCCTCAGTATGATGGCTGGGGCAGGCAGCCAACTGCACCAAGGGAAATGGCAAGGTTCCCACCTCCACCATCAATGCTCTTGACCGATGTTTAGGTCTCTGAACTTGTTGCAACGCTCATTTCGATTGCTCCTACTGCCCCGTATGTTGATTGTATTGTTGCATGTCGGAAATGTCATGTTTCGTTGACACAGGAGCATCACGCTCCACCTTAAGAGCTTCTGAGTTTTCAGGAATGATACATTCTGCTGTGGTAGTTATTGTAGTGGGCATAGGAGGGCTCCAATACCTCATCCTGTGTCCACTCGCTTAATGTTACGTTGGGTCCCATTTCAGACAAGCTTTCATGCTGAGCCCTTGTTCCCCTCTGAATTTGTTTGGATAAGACTTATGTAAAGTGAGCTGCTCTATTTACTGTTCCCCCGGATGGTGTATATGTTGACTTTCCGGCTCACATGGAGCACGATATGCTGGCAATATTACAGGAGATCACCCATTTGGACTCTTGAGGACCAGCCTGCCACCTCCTGTCCACGGCATGGGTTGTCAGACCGGGTCCCAATCAAAATATGGTCAACCCAATGCAAATGATACTGGCTATATGGTCAACGCTGAACCAGTTATAATTACTCTGAACCCTGCCAAGCCCTTGCCCTGTGTACCACAGTATCCTATTTCCAGAAAGGCTGAAGAGAGCATTTTCCTGTGATAGAATCCCTTCTCCGGCAGGGTATTATTTTCCCAGCCCACAGCCCCTGTAATAATACTATTCTCCAGCAATGGGGTCTGGCATGGATTCACATTCTCATGAATATTCTCTGTTGTCAGGCTGGGAATCCTTGGTAAAAGAAAAACAGTTTCACTTTATCTTCTAAACTGAATTTCTCCTCTATCCCACTCACTGTCCTTTGGGTCATACTGGCCCCAGCCAATGACAGTCCTCTCCCTAAGCTCCACCCCTGGAGGCCATCTTCAGATTTGTACTGCATGCTTCTGTGTTGGGACCCCTCTTAGTGCTCTAAGCTATTTTTTCAGATTTCAAGTTTTTGGCAAATTTTTATAAAGTTTTGTAATGATTTTTCTCCAGCATGGGGTCTGGCATGGATTCACATGCTCATGAATATTCCTCGTCGTCAGGCTGGGAATCCTCGGTAAAGAAAAAACTCAGTATCAGTTTCGTTTCTGATCTGACTTTCGTAGTAGTAACCAATCACTGATTTCTGCGTCATACTGACCACAGCCAATGACTGCCCTCTCCCTAAGCCCCGCCTCTGGCAGCCATCCTCAGATTTTTACCGCACGTTCAAGTGTTGGGATCCTCATGCTATTGCTCTCGAGCTTTATTGCGTTTTCGCGCTTTTTTCATAGGAAAATGTTCTCAGTCAAACAGCCTCAAGCTCCACCGTTTCTATATCTGATCAACGGGGACCCGTGTCGGATTCTTCTACGCCCCTCAAGGGTGAAGATTTCGTCGAGTCACGTTTTGGAGGAATCCAGAACTTTCTCAGGCCCATCTTGGACATGGCCCAGGAGAAGTGAAACTCGATCCCGGGAAGCTGTTCAGGGTCTGCCCTGCATGCCAGCTTCAGAATGTCTTCAAGGAGGACGAACACACCCTTTGCCTCTACTGCCTGCATGAGAACAAGACGCACGTGGAGAAGGACTGTGCGTTTTGCGGGAACATGTCGAAGCGGTCCATAAAGGACCGCAATCTGCGTCTCGCCAACTGGCTGGAAGGGAAGAGCCCGTCAGGCGAGAAAAAGAAGTCGTCGTCTGAGCCGTCTTCTATGACCTTTGAGGGCGCCCCGGCGACGGGGGCCCAACAGAAGGCCAAGCACCGCAAGTCCGCGGGCACCGGGAGCGCCGAACGGTCGGGCTCTTCGGTTGCCAGGCAGGGCGCAGCCTCCCTGGCCCCATCAACCACGAGCCAACGCTCTGGCTCGGGTAAGAGGAAGTCCGAGCACCCGGCGAAGCTTCTGGAGAGGCCCCGGTCGAGCTCAAAGGCCAATTCGGAGGGGGGGCGAGGCAGTGACCCCCCTAAGAAGAAGGCGGTGAGCGCACCTAAGGTGACGAAAGTCTTGATCCACCCGGCCAAGGCCTCTACCGAGACAGTCGTGGCAGCCCTGGCTCAGCCTGACGAGGCTACACCAGTGGAGGCGACCTCGGGCCCAGAGTCTCCCTGCCACCGCGGAGGGAGTCCTCTTTCAAGCCCATCGACAGGACCTCAATGAAACCTCTGACAGAGAAGAAGGGGGGGGCAGGAGGCCGTCGTGGATTCGGTCTCAATCTCTGAAGAGGAGCTGATCGAAGTCTTAAGCCACGGCATTGGCGTGGAGGAAGACCAGCCTGTCGGGAGGGACCCCGACGAGGGGGACGACGAGAACGTCGAGGGTACCGACGAGTTTCCTGTCTGCCCGTCGGAACCCCCTCAACCAGTGCCGCAAGACAACTCGGTGGCCATTTTGTTAGCTATACAGTCCTTATGCTCGGAGATAAGGACGAGATTGCCGTTACCACCGACGGAGGAACAGCTCCCGACGGGGGACCCGGAGCCGGGCCCTTCTGGGAGCCCTCCTCCTAAGAGAAGAAGGATTCATCCTCCACCTCCTTTTCAACCATCGCGCCCGTCTCAGCCCTCCTCCCCGTCCACGACCCGGGGGGGATGACACGGGGACGGACACGGCCGCGACGGGTACAGACAATGAGGTTTACGGCGAGGATCCTCTGTCGTCACCTCCTCCCCGGGCTTCCCCGCCCGACGAGATTGGATCGTTTCATGCCATGAACGCCAGGGCATCCGAGCTTTTCCAGCTCTGCCCGGAAGAGAAGAAGTTAGGCTACCTTTATCAATGGCGCGAGACCAAGAGGAAGACGGTCCTCGCTGTACCCCTACTGGACGATATCTGGGAATTGGGTCTCTCCCTCCTCAAGAACCCATCCACAACGCCTGCGAGAAGGGATCGGTACGAGAAGATGTACTGGGTCCCGGACGCGGCCCCCTTGTGCCTTCGGGCACAGCCGACCCCAGACTCGGTCGTCTCCGCGGCGGCCAGGAAGAAAGCGGGGGGGGGGGCATCGGCCTCCACGTCAACTTCCCGCCCGGACGGCAAGGGAAAGAAATTGGACACGATGGGACGCAGAGTCATCTCATCGGCAGCGACGATGATTAAGGCTGCCAACGCCTTGGCTATCGTAGCACGCTACGACAGGGAGTTGTGGTACAAGATCACCCCCCCTGCTGGACTTCCTACCGGACGACAAGAGGGCTGAGGCCCTGGAGATCTTGCAGGAAGGGGAAGTGGCGTCGGACCACGCCATTACAGGTAGCGACGGACATCGCTGAGACTGGTTTTCGCCAGTTGGGCAACGGCGTGTGCCTTAGATGGCGTGGATGGCTCAAGGCAACGGACTTCCGGCAGGACGTGCAGACCAGAGTTTTGGACATGCCGTTCGACGGGAGCAACCTGTTTGGGAAAACAGTGGACGATTCCCTGCAAGCCATCAAGGCGGACACGGAGACGGCCCGGGCTCGTGGTGTTCTCCAGCAACGACGGCCGCCCTTTCGGAGCACCGGAGGCAAGCAGGGTGCCTCCAAAGGTTCCAGCGGAGGATATTCCACCTACCGTCAAATGGCCTGTTCGTCGTCACAAGAAGCCTACAGGGGACGAGGGAAGTCGGGCAGACCCCGCCGTCGTCGCCAGGGAGGACAAGGCGGCAAAGCCTCATCGTAGCAGGACTGAACCGGCCGTGGGGTCGGGCCCCCACCGAAGCACCCCGGTGGGAGGCCGGCTGGCAAACTTCGTCGGCGTGTGGGAGTCCATCTCCACCGACCTTTGGGTGCTGGACGCCCTGGCCCAGGGTCACGCGCTCAAGTTTCTAAAGAAGTGCCCGCGCGTCCCTCCCTCGTGGCCAGGAAGGAACATCACGTCCCTAAACTTCTCTTGGAGGTAAAGGCGATGCTCAAGAAAGGCGCCATCGAGCTCGTCCCAAAGAGGCATCGGGGCTCCGGAGTTTACTCAAGATACTTACTCGTGAAGAAGACGACAGGAGGATGGCGTCCCATCCTGGACCTACGACGACTGAACAAATTCATCAAGGCACAGATGTTCCGGATGGTCACCCTCCAGCACGTCCTGGGTCAGCTGGAGGAGGGCGATTTCCTGTCGTCGTTGGACTTGGAGGATGCATACTTCCATATCTCCATCCTTAAGGGACACCGAAAGTTTCTCAGATTCGTGGTCCAAGGGCGGCACTACCAGTTCAGAGCCCTTCCCTTCGGATTGAGGTCGGCACCCAGGGTGTTCACCAAGTGCCTTGCACCGGTGGCGGCGCGGCTGCGCCTGGAGGGGATCCACGTCTACCCCTACCTGGACGACTGGCTCATCCGAGCAAAGACAAGGGAGCTTGCCGCGGAACACACGGCGAGGACCGTCCAACTACTCACGGACCTGGGATTCTCCATAAACTACACCAAGTCCCACCTGGTGCCCGCGCAAGACACACTGTTTCTGGGAGCAAAACTCGACACAGTGGCGCTTCTGGCCTCGCCGTTGGAGGAAAGAACGAGGGCCATCTTGGGCATGGTGCAGCGGATGCTGGTTGCGGACGCGGCCAAGGTGAGGTCCATCAAATCCCTCCTCGGAATGATGTCTTCTTGCATTTATCGCATCCGCCTGTGCAGGCTTCGATGCGCCCGTTACAGGAGTTCCTGGACACTCGCTGGGTCCAGACGACAGGTAGCTTCGAGGACAGGATCACACTCGACGAGAGTTTCCGACGAGCGATCCGGTGGTGGGGCACCCGTGCGCATCTGATGGCGGGCATGGACTTCCAGACCCCGGGCCACCAGAAGACAGTGACCATGGATGCCTCCCTGGAAGGGTGGGGAGCGCACACCGAAAATCTGCACGCGAGAGGCCTCTGGCTTCCGACGGAGAAATCCCTCCATATCAACGTCCTGGAACTCCGTGCAGTGTTTTGGGCCCTCGGGTCCTTCCTTCCATCCCTCAAGGGCAAGGTGGTGAGGATCTTCACCGACAACAACACCACCACCATGTTCTACATCAGGAAGCAGGGCGGTACCAGATCCCCAGCCCTGTCCAAGGAGGCGCAGGATCTGTGGCATTGGGCCGTCTCATCTGGAAGAATAAAAAACACCATCGCCGCCTCGCTCAGCAGAGAAGTGCGCTGGTGCCCGAGTGGGAACTGCGACAGGACCTAGTGGACCGCCTCTTCCGACGCTGGGGCACACCCCAGATCGATCTGTTCGCGACGGCGACGAACTCCAAGTGCCGGAGGTTCGCCAGCAGGTTTCCCTAGCCGAGGAGCATGGGCGATGCTTTCTCGTTCCCCTGGGAGGGCCTATTCCTGTACGCGTTCCCTCCTTTACCGTTGCTGATCCAGCTCAAGAGGTCACGGTGTAGGATGATACTCGTCGCACCCGCGTGGCCAAGGCAGATATGGTTCCCAGACCTTCTGGACTTGTCAGCGTCCCCGTCAATCAAGCTTCCAGTGGACGCGGATCTTCTCTCCAGGGAAGGAGGCGCCATCCTCCATCACGACCCAAAGTCGCTGAACTTGCAGGCCTGGCTCCTGCAGCGCTAGAGTTTGGAGGTTACGACATACCGGCCGACTGCAGAGAGGTTCTTGCAAAGGCCAGGGCGTCCTCCACTCTTAAATGCTACGGACACAAATGGAAGAGGTCCTCTGTCTGGTGCTACGCACAGAAGATTAACCCTCTACGGATTACGGCTCCGCAGGTACTTCCGTACCTACTGACGCTGGCCAAGGCTGGGCTAGCGCACGCTTCCATCAAGATTCATCCTGCTGCAATCTCCCGATACACCAGAACCACGGGACGGACGTCCTTGTGGTCTCATCGTCTGGTGAAGGAGTTCATGAAGGGACTGTTCAGATCGTTCCCGCCGGTGAAGGCGCCGGCCCCGGCCTGGGAGCTCAACGTGGTGCTGACCAAGCTCATGGGACCTCCGTTCGAGCCTCTGCACTCAGCTTCTTTGAAGTTCTTGTCGTGGAAAACCGCGTTCCTTGTGGCCATCACCTCCGCACGACGAGTGGGAGAGATCCAGTCCCTTTCCTGCAAGCCCCCGTACTTGACTTTTCACGGCACGAGGGTAGTGCTCAGGACGCACCCCTCCTTCATGACCAAGGTGCCGTCGGACTTCCACCTCAACGAACCCTTGGTGTTGCCTGTTTTCTTCCCGTCGCCTTTTTCGCCGGCTGAAAGGACTTTGCACTCGCTGGATGTGGCCAGAGCGCTGAAGTTCTACGTGGAACGCACAAAGAGCTTTCGGAAGACGTCGCAACTTTTTGTGAACTTTGGACCTGTCAATCAGGGGAATGCTCTCTCAAAGGCTTCCATTTCCAGATGGCTCTCCGGCTGTATCATGTACTGTCATCGGTTGGCAAACCGACCGCTGCCCGGCCGTCCGAGAGCCCATTCCACCAGAGCGATCGCAGCTACCACGGCGTTCCTATCTGGTGTGCCCCTGCTGGACATCTGCAGGGCTGCTAAGTGGAGGTCGACGCACACCTTCACGAAATGCTACAGCGTCGACCGGGATTACAGGGAGGAGTCCAGGGTCGGCCAAGCAGTGCTGCGCAACCTGTTCGCCTAGGTGAGCCTGGTGAGGAGGTAAGAGACGCTTAATGTTGAGTTGTTGTATTGCTTAATGTTGAGCCTGTTGCCACCTCCCATGGTTGTGCATGTTTGTACTGCTATGTATTCTCTTATTCATGAGCATGTGAATCCATGCCAGACCCCATGCTGGAGAAGGAACAAGTTACTTACCTGTAACTGTTGTTCTCCAGCATGGGTCTGGCATGGATTCACATGCGAACCCTCCCTCCTACCCCTCTGCGGCTCTTCACTTTGTCATACTGCCACTTCACGTGCTACCAAATCTGAGGATGGCTGCCAGAGGCGGGGCTTAGGGAGAGGGCAGTCATTGGCTGTGGACAGTATGACGCAGAAATCAGTGATTGGTTACTACTACGAAAGTCAGATCAGAAACGAAACTGATACTGAGTTTTTTCTTTACCGAGGATTCCCAGCCTGACGACGGGGAATATTCATGAGAATGTGAATCCATGCCAGACCCATGCTGGAGAACAACAGTTACAGGTAAGTAACTTGTTCCTTGTCTAATTGTTCGACCAGAGGTCGACTGCTGGGCGCGGAAACCTGCTGTCGGCTAATATCACACTACATCTCTGATCTTTCATAGAGTTCTGATGAGGCCCGGACTATGGCCTACTTCACGCCTGTCAACCATGACCGAGGAGAAGAGATGCCTCTTTGAAATCTGTGTGAAATGTGGATTGAGGAACATGTACGTCGAAGAGCGACGCCATAAATGTCTGTATTGTCTGCATCCGGACCATGATGAGGAGGGATGCGAGGTCTGCCATGGATTTTTGATAAAGACAAAGAAGGATCGCTAGAACAGGCTGGCAGTATGGCTCAAATCGGCAAAGGCCTCTGACTCTGCTTTTCCCAGGACCAGCCGGTCCCACAAACAAACTCCCTCAGAAAAGAGGTTGTGATCCTTTGAGGACGACCCGCCCTCAGGGGTCCAAAAGAAGGCAAGGCTGCATGTCATTATTCCCACTGGGTTTGCCGCTGCTGCAGGTCCCAGCTCGGGAAGGACAAGGTCGCTGTCACCAACCACTCTACAGCAAACCTACCAGGGAGGGGCGCCCCCTCTAAGAGAAAGTCCTTGATTTTTTCAAAATTCTGCTTACCATCGGCGCACAAGGTGACGAAGGAGAGATCCAAAGGTAAGCCTTTGTTGCCCCCCTTGGCAGCTCAACCGGCCAAAACAACTTTGTCATCAACATTCACGACCACGTCGACAAAGGCTCCTGCTACCACCCCATCGACGACAACTACTTCTTCTTCAAAAGTGGGACTGGCCACAAATGTGGTGTCCACAGTCACAGTGACGGCTGAGCATGTCCCTAAAGCCATGGCGTGAAGCAGCTGCCGCTGCTCTGGCTTAGGCCCCTGGAATGGGGACAGCAGCCCCTCCTCTCCAGAAGTCTCCAGATAAGGAAAGGGTAAAACTCCTACAGGCCCTAAGAAAGGTACGGAACCACAGGCTGCCCCGGTGAGACCGCTACAAATTTATACAAGCTCCGATGAGGGTGACAACAATCTGCCCGAATACTATTATTCAGACCGTGAAGGGGGTCAGGGACCCATGTCTGTAGGTGGGTCACCGCAAGGCAAGCCCGGCCCTCCACCTCACCAGAAGAGGCTCACCAGTCTGGAGCATCCACCTCTCATTCCTTGCACGCCTCAGCCCATGCACATGTCTTTGGACATTCTGACCATGCTGCACACACTTGTATTAAAAATTCAACAGAGACTACCGCCCACACCGGGCCCTACTTTGTCTAGGAGTCCCCCAAGACTGCTTCCTGTAAACCCATCCCGAGGTCAAAGGACCCTGCTGGTCCAAGACGTCAACCGAGACAACTGCCACCGCCTCCACCTCGGGACTTGACCCCGACTGGGGAACCTGCCACGCACACGGATCCGGCGGCTACAGCGACGGACACCGACAAAGGCAATGACTTCGTACCAGCTGACGGGGAACCAGTGGGAGGGGATGAACCGCACAGGGCTTCTCCGCCGGATAAGGTTGGCTGCTTCCACGCAATGATGTCCAGGGCCTCAGAACTTTTCCAACTGGTGCCTGAGGAGACAAAAAAGACCTTTACCGATGCTGTGAGTCCAGACGGAAGACCATCATGTCCGTCCCCTTGTTGGACGATATTTGGGAAGAGGCCCTGGCCCTAATGAAGAATCTGAACACCACTCCACCCAAGTGGGACAGGCTCGAGAAGAAATACAGAGTGCTGCACTCTGCCCCCAAGTGCCTGATGTCCCAGCCTTCACCTGACTCTGTGGTCTCAGCGCGGCCAGGAAACGCTCTGAGAACCAGTCGTCCTCGTTCATGGTGCCTCCATGAGGGGAAGAAGCTGGATGCTATGGGGAAAAAGATTATCTATACTGCTGCCAGTACAATCTAGGCCGCTAATGCCCTGCCCATTTTGTCCCGCTATGATCAGGAACTATGGTATAAACTATTTTGGACTTCTTACATGAAGACAAGAAGGTAGAACCTGTGGCGCTCTTCCAGGAAGGGGGGACAGGGGGAGTGGCCTCAGACCACACCATTCACAGTGGCGGTGGACATTGCTGACATTGGGTTAAGTTACATGGGCATCAGCAGGGATGGCTGAGAGCCACCAACTTCAGACCAGACTTTCAGTCCAAAGTGTTGGACATGCCATTTGATTTGATGGAGAGAACCTATTTGCCAAGACCGCTTACGAGTATCTGCAAATTATCAAGACAGACACAGAGGTGGCACTTTCACTGGAGTACCCTGCAGCAACATCGGTCGTCCTTTCGTTGCTCGAGAGGAAAGCCTGGCAGGTCCTCGTAGGGATATACCACCCCTTATTGGCAGCCTTCCCTCTCCACGACTCAAGAGGCCTACAGAGGTCGCTCACAGGCATACAGCGCGGAGGACAGACTCAGCGCCGACTGCATGGCACAGCTCTGACCCCGAAACAGGCCTGAACCTGCTGTGGAGTCAGGCCTCCACTTGTGCACCCCAGTGGGAGGCCGGCTGGCAAGGTTTGTCAGCGTGTGGAAGAGCATCAACACTGGCAGATGGGGGGGGCGTGGCCAGCAGGCGGCTGATGCAGACGTGAGCTCGCACTGCTCCCGCGCCGCCAGCTAAATCCTGAAAGAATCCTGCTTTTCCTTCGTTCGTAAGAGTCCATCAGAACTCCCTCCCGGCTGTGGGAATCGATAAGGCATCTTCACGTCGATTCCCGGATAAAATCGGTGCGCAGAAACGCACTTTGGAGGGTTTTGCAGACGGCGGCTCCGGACGCTGTATGACCAACAAAATGGCCGCCGGCCAACGCGGACCCGTGATGGGTACCGCGCTCCACTAACGTGCCCGCCCTGTGGACCCAAGATGACCCGGTAAGGAGGGAGCACCTGTGACGGCTGTGGGAGAACGTGCGGAGACGAGGGTGCTGAAACCGGTAACATCTCTGAAGCCGAGCGGACCCTGACCGGGGACTCTCCCTGCCTCCCGCCCGCTGCTTCCCCCGGGGCTGAAGGACCTCCCTATCCGACAGTGCACCCGCGCGGGGTGAGAGCACGAGGGCTCTCCATCATTCATCCACGACTGCGACCGCGCGGAGCGGCTGCCTCCCACCGCGGCCGGGCCCGGGGCTCGCGAGGAGCTGTGGCTGGCGGAGGGGAGCAACCCCAACAAACTCGACACAGCGCCTGATATTCCCTGTGTGCGGACTCCATCCACTTTCCTGGTGGACCCAGCTGGCGGTAAGGAGCAGGGGGGACATGTGACTGTAATCGGCTCCCTTGGGCATCGTCCCCAGGCTCCATGCAAACATTCACTGCACCCTAAGCTGTACTACGCCCGAGCTTCCGACCCCCAGCACAGGCGTAATTGTTAACCACAACGAACAACACTAAGCCTATCTAGCCGCCTTATGGAGTAGTGAAACCGCCACAACTGCACGGACGCTACCTGGGTCCCCCCACCGCCTGTGGCGAACTGTTGCCGATAGCCCTCTAGGCCCAAACCAGCGCGTACTACTGCTACCCTCCTCCTAGTGTGTGCTCTAAGAGCAACTACGCAACAAGACGGGCAGCGCTGGATGCACCACCTCACGCGGGCCAACAGCCTGGAAGTTTTCCTCTACTCGTGACGCACTGCTACATTAAAGCGATAATCACAGCGGCTCACGGCCCTGAAGTTACGAGGTGATCATACCGAGAATTTTCCCCCCCCTCCAATAACTCTTTCCCCTCTGCCCTCCGCCTGGCATAGCCCTCCGGGAGCATCCTGAATCTTCGTAGTCACCCTACCATAAATCCAGATATGGGGAAAGAGAAACCCAGGAAGACCTCTACGCAAAGCAGGATCGAACAGTACGCGTCCACACCAATGTCTCGCTCCCCGGAGAGACCGCTGCAACAAGACACTGACTGCATGGAGGAGAACATCTCCCTCAAAGACATCATGAGTGCCATTACCAGCTCCAGAACCTCCATGGAGAAAAAGATGGACAGTATAGGTGCAGATGTATCCTTGCTAAGACATGACCTGCAGAAGCTGACCTCCCGAACAGGAGAGGCGGAGATGCGGATCTCCGAAACAGAAGATAACCTTCGCGGAATGAACCGTCAGATGTCTGGCATGCTGGCACGCATAAAGCTCCTGGAATCAAGAGCAGATGACAGCGAGGGTAGATCGAGACGCAATAACGTCCGCATACTAGGCCTTCCGGAAAAAGCAGAGGGAGATTGTATGGAGCTATTCCTCGAGAGTTGGCTCGCGGACATATACGATCCACAGTCCTTCTCTAAATTCTTTTCCATTGAGCGAGCCCATCGCATCCCCACAGGCAGGATCGTACCAGGAGCACCGCCGCGTACAATCATCGCAAGGTTCCTTAACTACAGAGATCGAGATACACTAATGCAACTAGCGAGATCTAAAGGAACAGTTACGTACAATGGATCTAGAATTGCTTTCTTCCCGGACTTTACCAGAGAAGTGCAGAAAGCACGCCAATCTTTTGATCCCCTTAAGATACGACTGCAATCAATGGGTGTGAAATATGGACTAATCTTTCCTGCCCAACTTAAAATATTCCATAAAAATACAACCGTGCATTTCACAGATCCTAAAGGGGCGTGGAATTGGGCTGAAAGACACATAGACGGTGACTGGAGCACCGCGGGAAGAGGGAAACGAGAAAGGATCAGACCACATCCAGAGAGACTACCTGAGATGGATCCACAACCGCAACAACAGATTGTGAACCCACAAAATGCAGAAGCCTAAAACTAACGATACTACTCCAGCCATCCAGACCACTGCCAAGGTGCCGCACATGCGCTATGATGCATGTATCGAACGAAGAAGCAAAACAAATTGGCTGGCGGCCGCGAGTCGCCCCCTCCTCCCCTTGAACGGAAAAGAGCACCCGAAACTACGCAAAGCGGTGCGCCGCCTCCCTGCCCTGAGTTTCTTCCTGTGCCACACCACCTGACAAACTGGCAGTCTAGAATCGAATGGACTCAGGGCAAATAGATGTAGAATTCAGTTAAATTGTTATGAAGTTAACACTGGGACGACAGATGCTTCAGTTGGGGATGGAGTATGAGGAGCGGGGAGTTGGAATTTATGGTTTTATTCAATGTTTAGCATACAGGATCCTGCTGAGCGTGCAGAATAGAGCAAACGCGATAGGACCTCCGCGTGTGCAGCGGAGGGCACACACCTGCGAAAACAAGTCCCAAAACGTCAATGGCAGCTGAAACCACCCCGTCCCAAAGAAAACTCAAACTCTTGGCTTGGAATGTGAACGGGCTGGGTGCCAGCATCAAGAGACGATTGGTTCTCCAACATTTAAATAGACAATCCCCGGACATAGCCCTTCTGACTGAAACACACTTAGCAGGAAATGAATGCAAATTCTTTCAAAGATCAAACTACCGCACTGCAGTACATGCTGGTTTCTCCATGGGAGCAAGGGGAGTCCTCATCCTAATCCACAAAAGACTTCCGCTAGCGATCACCCATATCACACAAGACAGAGGAGGCCGATTTGTATTTATTCAAGGAATTCTCTGGAACCAAACGCTAGCACTAATGGCAGTATACTCCCCACCAACTCTCCTCAATGACCTGCTAGATGTAATTTCCCCCATCATGGCAGCTAGACCAGCAGACACCTGGGTGTTGGGGGGAGACTTTAATGAGGTTATGGATAATACCCTGGACCGCACACACCTGAGAGCCAGGAATCCCCTCATCACAACCAAACTAGCCTCCTTTGCGTCAGCACTAGGCCTATGCGACGCATGGAGAGCCCTACATGCTGAGTCCCGACAATACTCTTTCCACTCAGGAGCCCACGCTTCGATGTCGCGAATAGACTACTTCTTCCTGCCAAACCAAATCAGTCATAAAATAAGCAATGTTTCCTTCCTCCCACGGGGAATTTCCGACCACTCCCCACTGATGCTAGAACTGGAAACGGAGAGACCGCGACCGCCCCCCTCGTGGAGGCTGAACTCCTATTACCTGGGCTTCCCAGAATTCCTAGAACTGCTAGAGACAACCACTACCAACTACTTTGAACTTAATGCAACTTCAGTTGATAATCCAGGCACATTATGGGAGGCGTACAAGCCGGTCCTACGTGGAGCAATCATATCGTGGACATCCCACAAGAAGAAGGAGCATCGAGAGAAAATTAACGAAATCGAGTGCGTAGTCATGTCCAAGGAAATGGCGCACATCACTAAGGACACTCCGGAGACGAATAGAGACTTGGTATTGGCACAAAAGAAATTGCACAATATTAGCCTAGACTGCGCCCGAAAGGCGCATGCTTCCATGAGGGCGCGTGTTTACGAAACAGGAGACAAAGCGGGCAGAATGCTTGCGTGGCTAGAAAAGCGTGATGAAGGACAACAGAAGGTGAAGTGCATTAGAACTCTGACTACTAACCTCGTCCATACCGATGCCGAGATTGCAGACCGCTTTGCTGAATTCTATGAGGATCTATATAAACCCCCCGCCGACGCCATAAATAGCGCTTTACTAGCTGATATAGCCCTCCCAACTCTCACCACAGAACAAGCCAGTACCCTAGACTGCAAAATAACAACTGACGAAATATCGGCCGCCATTGCGCAACTTCAGACAGGCAAAACTCCGGGCCCGAATGGCTTCCCTCTTGACATCTGGAAAAAGTTAAATCATCTAGATATCCCGGCTCACTTACTTGGCGTGTTTGAGCACTCCCTAAATCAAGGCGTGCTTCCACCAGACCTCCGTAAAGCCACTATTATAGTGATTCCCAAAAAAGATAAACCCCCAGAGGAATGTACCTCCTATCGTCCAATATCCCTCATCAATAGTGAAGCCAAAGTACTAGCCAAAGTACTAGCCAATAGATTGCAAGAAGTCATCACGTCATTAATCCACCCGGACCAATGCGGCTTCATGCCCCAGAGGTCGACCAGAATGAATATTCGTAGACTGCATCTGGCGCTGGAGAGAGCACCAATCCTGCAGCAATCACTTGCTCTACTGTCCGTAGACTTTGAAAAAGCTTTCGATTCAGTCCACTGGGAGGCACTATGGGCCATAATGCGCAAGATGCATTTCGGGGAACCATTCATAAAATGGGTACAACTCTTATACAATAATCCAGTTGCAGAGGTTAAAGTAAATGGGTGGCCATCGCGCACTTTCAATTTAGGGAAGGGAACCAGACAGGGCTGTCCGTTGTCGGCAATGGTGTTTGCGCTCATTATAGAACCACTAGCAGTCCTCTTGAGGAACTCTACCACATGGTCTGGCTTCAGGTGGGGGCCTAACTGGGAAGACAGAGTATCCCTATATGCAGATGACCTCCTGATATATCTGGGCGACCCAGTAACATCCTGCTCTGTGGTCACACAAATTCTAATAGAATACGGAATTTTTAGCGGACTAAAAGTAAACTGGTCCAAATCTGTGCTTTTCCCGGTAAAAGGCATAGACTGCATACCGGTGACAGGATCCCCATACACGGTTGAAAACACACAGTTTCGGTACTTGGGCATCCTAATCACCAATAGACTAGATAACTACGTAAAACAAAACCTCCACCCACTAGTTAAAAGATATGAGCAGGACGCAGCCCACTGGCATACACTACCAATGACATTGCTAGGCAAGGCGGCACTCTTCAAGATGTTAGCCCTACCCCGATTTCTATATGTCCTCCAAAATGCCCCTCTTCACATCCCCTCCGCAGAGTTTCACAGAATAGATGGCACAACACGCACACTCCTATGGGGTGGGAAACGCCCGAGAATTGCCCTCAAGACCCTACAACGCTCGGTTTGGGAGGGAGGTATAGGTCTCCCAAACATACAGATCTACTATTGGGCGTCACAGATGGCAACAGTCAACGACATATTGCACGGAGACCCGCTAACCCCTCATATAAGAGCTGAACTAGCTGCGAGGCATGGGATGTCCCCGATCGAAAGTCTTTACTGTAAGCAACCCCGCTCAACAGAATGCACGATAGCATCACACATAGCCCGGATATGGAGAGAGGTACACAAACACCTAGGCTGGGACAATATAATTACCCCAGTCCAGCCCATCTGGAACAATGCTCACCTCCCAAACATATACAATCTTCCGAAGTGGCCAAACTGGGCTACAGCTGGGATACACCTAATTCGGCAGATAACCGCGAATGACCGACTGATTCAATTTCCCGAGCTTGTTGCTGCACACAACCTCCCTGAGTCTGAGCACTATCACTACGGACCGTTACAGCACGCACTCAATATGCACCGAGCCCAGATGGCAGTTATGCCGGAATGCACGCCCATGGAGAGGAACATAGTTATTGACAGTGTACCTAAAAAAATCACATCCACCATGTACAAAGCTATTTCCTCCTTTGCCACGGAGGAACTCCTGTCTTTGAAGACAAAATGGGAAAGTGATATTGGCCCTATTGAACCCGAAGACTGGATCAGAACTCTAATGTTTCCTAGAGAATGTGCAATCTCTGCTCGGATCAGACTGGTCCAACACAAGATACTTCATAGGATCTACTACCCCCGAATAGCCCTGTATAATTGCAACAGCGTGACTGATCCCAGATGCCTACGCTGCAAACAGGAGGAAGGAACCTTCTATCACATTCTCTGGCAATGCCCACGTATTCAACGCTTCCGGCATAAATGCAGCGCAAGGCTGTCCAAAGTCTTATGTCGCTCATTCCCGACAGACCCTAAACTCTCTCTCTTGGGCATAGACAATATAGTGGAATTGTCACGCTTTGAAAAACTCCTGGTCTCGACCGTCACGGGTATTGCCAAAAGGAATATTGCGCAGTTGTGGGGCTCTGAAATCACCCCGAAATATGATCACTGGGTAACTGATGTAGATACTGTCATCCTAATGGAACGCCGAGTCTATCATGCTAGAGGCTGCCCAGGCAAAGCAGATAAGATCTGGGGAAAATGGGAACAGACATTATAACACTGTCGTACTATGATCATTGTATATCGTCGTGCAACCCTGTCTAACTGTATGTGCCAATGCCAACCCTTGGGACATCCGGAATAATATCAGGACTTGAAATGCTTGCTGTTATCACTGCCAATATACCTTATAGTGTGTGTGTCCCTCTGATTGCTCACATTTCAACTTGCTCAATTATGTCCTTCCGCACCGCTCTTTCACCTGTATGCAAACCTTTACGGTTGTAGTTAGTAAATTGTTGTATTATTGCACAAAATGTAATAAAATGTGTTATTAAAAAAAACACTGGCAGATGGGTGCTATATACTCTCGAACAGGAACACACCTTGGAGTTCCAACGCAGGTGTCCTCATATTCCCCCAGTGGCTTGACAAGAACAGCACATGGCGCAGCTGCTGCAGTAGATCTACGCCATTTTGAAGAATGGGGCGATAAAGCCCGTCCCCCAGTGCCTCTAGGGCTCGGAGTGTACTCCAGATACTTTCTGGTCTGAAAAAAGTCAGGAGGGTGGAGGCCGATCCTGGACCTGAGACGCCTCAAGAAGTAGTTGAAGTCCCTGAAATTCAGGATGGTCATGTTGCAACATGTGTTTGGCCAACTTGAGGAAGCCGACTCGGACGTCTCTGGATCTGAAGGATGCCTACTTACACGTCCCCATCCCCCGGAAGCACTGAAAGTTCCTGCGGTTCGTGGTCCAGGGTCAACTATTAGTTCAAGGCGCTCCCCTTCGGACTGAAATCAGCCCCAAGGATCTTTACAAATTGCTTGGCTCCGGTGGCGGCGCAACTTCATCTCAAGGACATTCACATATACCATTACCAATACCGATTCCATACTCTGGTCAACCAGCAGACAGTGAGGACCGTGTGTCTGCTGACAGATCTGGGATTCTCCATAAATTATCCAAAGTCCTGCTTGGAGCCATCGCAGAACGCTCTGTTTCTAGGAGCCCGCCTCAACAAAGTAACTTGCCTGGTGTCTCCCTCAGAGGAGAGGGTGATAGCCGTTCTAGGGAAGGTGCAGCGCCTGTCGTCTGCACAGTCAGCTACTGTGCGAGCCATCAAGTCGCTGCTGGACATGCTGTCTTCCTGTACCAACCTCGTCCTATGGATGAGGCCTCTCCAGGAGTTTCTGGATGCGATGTGGCTTGTCAAGATGCCTCGTAAACTTGCCCACGTCGTGTAGATGACGATTTCTACCCAACAATGTAACCCTGTGTATGGATTGAAAAAACCGATACCAAAGGATCAATTATTTGGAAGAATGGACCCAAACGCGTGCAGCAAAACTAGAACCGGAAAGGAAAGGCAAATTAGCAACAACCCTTTCGTTAGGCAAGAACAATAATGGTGGACGTAAATATAACTAACCTCACTGTTGATGGTTAGTATTGTATAACACCACACACCAGTACCAACTGGGCAACATCAACATTCATCAATGGGAGGTATGATGTATCTGTAGCATCAGAAAGAGCAGTATAGAAATTAGGTAAAGCAATGCTTGAGTGTGATAAATAGAATAGGAAGGAAAAGGCAGATGATCCTTACCGTGAGCTGAGATGGAGCAGCTATGCAATCTACAGCAATGGATGACAAAAAGGTACACATAAGACCTGGAGGCAGTGAGATGGGATAGGACTATTCCCGACGGCACGCGAACGCCTAGGGGTTAGGAAGTCCGAGGCAATGACTGACGGAACGAGGACGCTCCCTACTCGCCCCCCTTAAGAAGTCTCTAGTCCGTACTGGGGTGAAGTAGAGACAAGGGTGCCTTCAGTCTTAGCAGGTAGGATCCAGGAAACAAGGCAATCCGTAAGAATATCCGGGTCGGCAACAGTAGTAGCAAACTTGCAGTAAAACGGGAGACGGATGCAATCTTTATGGAGTTCCGTGTTGGCATCAGGAGTTTCGGTCACCAGGCTTCGTAAAGAGGACAAAGTCCAATGAGTAACGTAGGAGGCAGAGATCAAGGAAAAACAGGATTCATGAAACAAGCCAAAAGTCAGAAAGCAGGACACTTTAGAACTCGAGCATAAAGAATGTAGCGCACTTCATTCAATCAGAAGCACCGGTCACTAGTCAGGAAGGGGTTTAAGAACCTGAAGTCACATGACCATAACGTGCACACGACATAGAAAGGAGCTAATGTTTATGCCCCAATCTCTATGGCAACCGCCACCGTATAGCAAAAGAGGTGTGTCTTATAACGGGCGTAGTTTTCTTGTAAATATTACGAGATTGTTTACAGCTAGGCAGTGAGCATGACTGTGTGCATGAATTCTGTGATCTGGCAAGCGTACTCCGTGGGGAACGAGACGGAAGACCGGAAACCCCATCTCGATTCCTGACAGTACCCCACCTCAAAGAACGCCTCCCCTGACGGGAAGACCAGAAATCCCGTAAACAAGCAGGGGCGTGGATGTGGGCAAGAGGTTCCCAAGTCCGATCCTCCAGACTGTAACCCTTCCAGTCCACGAGAAAAAGCTGTACCCCACGCTTGACCTTAGTATCAAGAATGTGTTGGACTTCATATTCATCAGATCCCCCAACAGGAAGGGGACGCTTGGGAGTCATGAATCTCATACCCCCTGTACAGGTTTCAGAAGGGAAACATGGAACACTGCATGAATATTCCAGGAAGCCGGAAGATGCAAACGAACAGCCACTGGATTGATCACCTCTGAGACAACAAAAGGACCAGCAAAGCATGGTAACAAAGTCCTACGGGCCGGCAGTCGTAGATGCTTGGTGGATAACCAAACTTTCATGTCCTTTGTATACGGTGGGCATCAGCATAACGTTTAGCGCTGCGCTGAGCACCCATGAGATGCTGCCTGACATCAGAATGAAGCTTAGCAAGGGACTGGACACAAGACTTAGCATCAGGGTTACTGGATGACGATATGAGAGGCAAGGGCAAAGTGTGAGGATGGTAACCGTGTAGAGCAAAGAAGGGTGTTGTACCTATGGCCGTGTACAGAGAATTATTGTAAGCAAAATCGGCCATGGCTAACGATGACAACCAAGAACCCTGATGGTGAAGTAAAAGACAACGTAGGTATTGTTCAAGGGTGGCATTAACTCTTTGTCTGCCCATCTGTTTGGGGATGTTAAGCACTCGAATATCTGTCTTCTATGCCTAAAGCTGTGGCCACGGCCCTCCAGAAGCTTGAGGTAAATTGCGAGCCCCGGTCCGTTATGACGATACTGGGTAGACCGAAACGCCTGAAGACGTGGCTGACGAACAATTCTGCCAAAGCCGGTGTGGTCGGTAAACCTCGACAAGGAATGAATAAAGCAGACTTGGTTAGTTAGTCTTCAAGAACCCAGATGGTATCAAATCCTTGAATCGGTGGCAAGTACACAATTAAATCCATAGATATCATAGTCCATGACCATAAAATGCGCATCATGTAGAAAGGAGCTAATGTCTATGCCCCAATGTCCATGGCAACTGCCACCGCATAGCAAAAGAGGTGCGTCTTATAACGGGCGTAGTTTTCTTGTAAATAATACAAGATTGTTTACAGCGAGGCAGTGAGCGTGGCTGTGTGCATGAATTCTGTGATCTGGTAAGCGTACTCCATGGGGAACGAGACGGAAGACCGGAAACACCATCTCGATTCCTGACATGGCTGCAAGTCTCGGAATCCTGGACGCACAAGATCACCCTAAATGAGGAGTACTGACAAGCAATACAGTGGTGGGGCGTGCACTCTCACGTCATGCAAGGGGCCCCATTCCAAGTCCCTTCTTACCGGGAGGCAGTCACCACAGATGCTTCTCTGGAAGGTTGGGTAGCTCACACCGGCCCCTTCACATCAATGTCCTGGAGCTTCAGCCATCTTCTGGGCCCCCAAGTCCTTCCTGCCGTCGCTGAAGGGCAAGGTGGTGAGGATCTTCACGGACAACACCACCACCATGGTCTTCATCCGGAAGCAGGGTGGGACACACTCTCCCGCTCTCTCCAGGGTGGCCCAGGATCTGTTGCCCCTGCCCATTCATTAGGACATGTTGCTCATCCCTTTTCACCTGGCAGGCACCAGGAACGCCATTGCAGACTGGCCCAGCAGGGAGCTACGTTCTTGCCACGAGTGGGAGCTTCGCCAGGAGCAAGTGGATCTTCTATTATAAATAAATGGGGTCAACCCAGATTGACCTTTTCGCGACAGCAACAAATTCCAAGTGTCAGAAGTTCGCCAGCAGGTTCCCGCAGCCGAGGAGCATTGGGGATGGGTTCTCGTTCCAGTGGGAGGGACTTTTCCTGTATGCTTTTCCTCAGTTTCCACTCCTGCTACGAGTGATCAACACACTCAGTGTCACTGCAGAATGGCTGCTACAAATCTGGTAATGAGATCTGCTGCGTCTGTTGACGGCTCCGTCCATCAGACTGCCACTACTTCCCGATTTTCTCTTCTTCCTGCATCCCTGTAATTTGGACATTATTCTTTACCTGGGGAGTGCAAGGACATCCTGGCCAATGCCAGAGCCTCTTAAATGTTGACATGCTATGGCTCTAAGTGGAAGAGTACCCCTCTACTTGTCACAGCCCCTCAGCTCCTACCTTATCTGCGTTCCTTGGCCAAGGCTGGACTGTCTCATGTTTCTTTCAAGGTGTACCTGGCCGTCATATCCTGTTACCAGGACACCGGGTAGGCCTTTCCTGTGGTTGGACAGACTCATCAAGGAGTTCTTCAAAGGCCGAAAGGCCGCCAGTGAAGGCTCCTGCCTCAGCTTGGGAACTCAATGTGGTCTTGAATAAACTCATGGGGGTGCCCTTTGAGCCGATCCATCAAGCCCGTCTCATGTTTCTCTCGTGGAAGACTGCTTTCCTCGTGGCGATCACCTCGGCTTGGTGGGTTGGGAAGATCCAGGCCCTGTCTTGCAAGCAGCCGTACTTGTCCTTCTACGCTTCAAGGTTGGTACTGGGTACGCACCCACCTCAATGAGCCTTTGGGGTTGCCTGTCTACGTCACCAGCAGTGAAGGCCTTGCATTAGCTGGGCGTTGCTCGTGCCTTGACGTTTTGAGTGGCACCCACAAAGGGGTTTCGATGAACTTCTCAATTGTGAGTCAATTTTGGACCTATGAATCATGGGAAGGCCTTGTCAAAGTTTTCCATCTCCAGATGGCGTTCAGGCTGCATCATACTCGGTCATCGGCTGGCTAACAGACCCCTTCCAGGCCGGCCGAGAGTCCATTCCACCAGAGTAATTGCAGCAACGACAGTTTTTCTCTGTGGTGTGCCCCTGCTTGACATCTGCAGGGCTGCTATGTGGAGGCCCATGCACACCTTCATGAGGCTCTACTGTGTCGACAGGGATTCCAGGGAGGAGTTCCATGTCGGCCAAGCGGTGCTACGCAACTTGTTCACTTGAGGTGAGTCTGTGCCAGGGGTGAGTGTTTTTACTTCTGTTGAGCCTGGCCACCTCCTGTGGTTGTGCATGTGTACTGCTCTGATATCTTTATTCATAAGCATGTGAATCCATGCCAGACCCCATGGTGGAGAAGGAGCAAGTTACTTACCTGTAACTCCTGTTCGCCAGCATGGATCTGGCATGGATTCACGTGCAAACCCTCCCACCTTCCCCTTCTTGGTTCATACTGCCACTTTATGTGCTACCAAATCTGAAGATGGCCTCCATAGGTGTAGTTTAGGGAGAGGACTGTCATTGGACGGGGGGCAGTATGACCCAAAGGACAGCGATTGGTTTAGAGGAGAAATACAGTTTTCAAGCTAAAATGAAACCTGTTTCTTTTACCGAGGATTGCCAGCCTGACGACGGGGAATATTCCTGATCATGCAAATCAATGCCAGACCCATGCCGGAGAACAGGAGTGTGGAATAGATTTACCCACTCAGCAGTACTTCCTCACATCACCAAGCTGCACTTCAGCAGAACCAGCAAAATGGCAGCTCTGGCTCCTGTGAGCACCATTACACCCAAAACTGTGTTTTGCAGCAACAAAAAGATGGCTGCACTGCTTTGCCAAGCGCCATTGGGCAAGATGAAACAGGGAGCACCCCGAGAAAGGTTACTAGGGTGTGTTCTTGTTTGTCTTAATAAAATGGAGTGAAAAAGCAGCTCTGATTTGCTGCAAGCCCAAAATTCCTATTGAAAAAGGGAATATTTCACCTTTTAAAATGATGCCGCTCTGATGCTATTTTTCCCTGTTTTCATCAAACTGCTTTTTATCAAAAAGACCATATGAGGTATGAGATGTCTCAAGGTCGCAACTGTTTATGTCAACAGAGATTGTCAAGGAGTGCAGGGGCAGGCAGAAAGATCATTAATTATTTAGATGAACTCTCAGTAATAACATATGAATTATATCAAATATTGATGACAAAATTCAAATACATACATGTTTAGCAAAGACAAAGATGAAGTTTAACATTATCACATGTATGTGATACAGGGTGACTAACCTAAAAGTGCAGTCTCATTACAGGTATTGTGAAAGCATAAATAATGCATGGCTTATAGTAAATGAGACGGCTAGCCATGAATCTAGCATACACAAATGTCATGGCAAGTATAGTAAAGATCCATAGATTACAAAGATGCTGAAGAACAAACACAATGCATGTTTATCAACTGGCAAGGCAAAGGGAATATAAAGTGACATTTGTAGAACAATAAGATCAGTGGCATCTGGCAAATGCTCATAGAAAGACATGCATTTCATGGTCCGAATTCAGTCCAACAGTGGTACATCTAAAATGGCAGATAAGTTTACATTCGAGCCGCCTGAGTTTCATGCAAAGATTGCCACCACGTTTACTGGTTGGGGCCCTGGCCACACCCAAAAACCGTATATATGATTTGTTTGCTAATTGGTGTTCTGTTTGCCAGTGCAAAGCTAATAGTAAGTTAACGCCAGTTTTATTGAGACTTGAAAGATGTTCTCTTATTCAGATTCTCAACTGCCTGATCGTGCTTCCTATGTATAGTTTGTTACAGACACAAATAATTGCATAGACCACAAATTTGATTTTACAGTTGATGAAATCTCTGATCGGCTGTTCTGAGACCAATAAATTGGGACTTGAAGCAAAATCAATACGCTGTCTAATGGACTTTTAATGAGAACTTTGGGATCTGCGCACTGTGCTTACCTTCCTTGTTCAACTTTTTACTTTCCTGTCCTGGTGTTCACTAGGGGGCACCAGTCAAAGGGTGCCAATGCAGCAGGCCTAAATATCACCTTATATTCGTGGTATCAACCAGCGCACTGTCTACCCAGACCTTCCTATATATGCACATTGTGCTCCATCAGAAAAGAGCCTCATTCCCGAATGACAGGCTGTGCCAGAGATCCCAAGAAAATCAACAAAAGCTTTCCTTCAGCTACTGGGGAAACGCTTAAATTTTGCTACAAAAATCACTGCTTGAAAAGAAAACCATAGCTTTCTGTGCACATGTCAATTTCATGAAGTCTTTTGTCTTGTACAGACTTTTGTGTAAAACGAGCGGACTACAGCTACAAAACAGTGCGGGAAGTCAGAGGGAAGAGAAAAACCAAATTTGAAAGGAATATGCCAGCTTTCACCACATGTGTCAAAATGGGCTTTTACAAACCAGAGGGAAAAAAATGCCTGTTTTAAAAAGTACAATGTTGAATGAAAGCTTGTCCGTGCCTAGTAATGTAAAGGGGTAATTGCCCGGGAGACATATATAGACTGTTTTATTCAACAGGTTGTTTTGATTCAGGACAAAATAAAATGGTTAAACTGCATTGGCTGGATTTTGCAAGCTCCCAAAACAGGTTATTCCAGTTGGTGAAAGCTAAGGCTTCCCCCAAAAGGGAACCACCATAAACTTCCAGGACACGAAAGTGATAATTGCTAGGTTCAAAAACTTTGACCAGCACAAAGAAACTTCACGTACTAATCAGACTTGGGTCTGGGCTGAGCCATCTTACAATGGAACTTCTAGGACACAGATGTGCGAAGTGAAAATCACACCTCCCTGTGACTTCTACAAGAAGCTTCAAAGAAAAACTCCATGACAAACCCTGGATTTAGGGGGGTAGCTTGAAGCTATGCCCGTATATGTGGAACAATACTGAACATTTGTTTCCCAAGACTATTTTATAAATAAAACCTGTAAGACTTTTATCCTTGTCACAGGACTTTGCAAAAATGTGAAAAGTTAACAGTTTAAATGTGATTTTATGGGCTTTCATTTAAGACGTCATAGACTTCACTGACACATGGGGAATAGAAATGGCAGAGAATTGGGTATTATAAGGAAAGTATCCATGATGCCATTGTGAATTTTAATACTTACATGCCTAATGATAATCCACACCCATATACTAAGTTATAGAATTTAAATAATATAATTCTCACTGAAAAGTTCAAAAAACTGGTAGAAGGGGGATACAACGTTCCAGAACCGTGAGGACTGGACTGCTACGCTCTAAATACAATATGTAATCTGCCCATGTGATTTGTTAAAGTGCCGCAAATGTATAAATGTATGAATTAGGTTATGGTTGATTTTTGGCAAAAAGGACTGTGGGATGGCTTTTTACCTCATAAACTGGGACTCCTCCTCGAGGAGGCAACCAACATTTTGCCCACCAATACTTCTGTGATGTCACCATGCCCTATTAATAAGAGTGGTTGACAGGACTCCAGACACACACTCTCCTGAATTTCCTGCGGCTGCGTTCCTGATCTGCTCCATTCATCTTGCTGATTCCAGATTTCACTACATGTCCAAAGCATTGCTGACCCTACTCCAGCAAGGCCAAATCATTGCTGATCCTGTCTCAGCAAGGCCATTGATCCAGAAAAAAACCCACTAAAATCCCATTAAAAAGGGAAAAGCTGGGGTACCTTATCAGACCAGCTTGTTGCCCACTACCTGCATGCCAGCTGCAACCCTGCCATCCAACTATCCTTGCCATCCGGTGACCAGAATTGCCCAGCTGTTTGCTGTTAGGCACGCCCGCCATGTGGTGACCAGACCTAGTTGGCTGTTCCAAAATTCCAAACCTAAGCGTGGAATGGGAGTATCTCCCCATCACAGAGAAACACATAGTCTACCCATCTTGACCTTTTTGTCTGCTTTACACTCTCTAAGTAATCCTATTTATACCCTGGTAACTTGTTAAAACTGTTAGAATTCTCTGTGCACCCTGTCCTTGATTTCTAAGCGCTACCACCATCTCTCTTTTCATTTCTGCCTGGTGTAAATCCTAAGTAATCAAAATAATTTCCAGTTAAAGTTGAGCACTGGGGTGATAAGGTTGACGTCGCGAATCAACCTTGGAGCTTACTGTGTTCCTCTTTAACAATATAGTCTAGATAATTTAGTTTAAGTAACATTTGCCTTTGTTTCAAAACCAAAGTTTTCATTTTAACTGCTGTATTGTTCCTAAAACTGAACCCCATTCCACCCCGAAAATCTCATTCAAATCTTCAGCTGCCACCGTTCTTTTACTTTGATATTGTCCCTGTGATATACAGCTGTTCCCCAGACCAAAAACTGCATTGCGATTTTCAGTATTTCACCCGCTTTTATGAAACAAACGTTTGGGTCATTTCCAATGTGTTATTCGGCTGCAGCATGTTTAACTTTCCACTCATTTACGAATTGTATACCTCTTGTTGATCCATTGCATTGTGATTGCTAGTGTTTCTGCATTCCTGTTGTTGGGAGAAATCATATTTGCCTCACACATTTAACCGCACATTAATTATTTATTTGTCAATTTCCAAGTGTTCTTTCATGCCTTTGCAAAGGGTTTAAAATCTGTTTTTGCTTCTCATTCTGTGAGGGAAGGTCGAATTTAGATTCTGTTTCATGCCTCTTATTCCTGACTACCTGCTGCTTCTTTCTTTCTATCTATCCACTCAGGATCTGATTAATTGGAGTACGTTGCAGGGGAAAACCTTACCTTGGGTGCTATCAATCCTAATTCAAAAACTGCTCCTATTCACTTGTGCGTTGTATATCTTCTACTAATAGGTTAACGAAGTACATTGCTTCCATTTTCATTGTAATTATCACCCCATTGGTGATTGCTGCCCCATATTAAAAATGGTATGATTTCTTTTGAATTTTAAAAATAAATATTGCCATTTCACCAACCGGCCTGGTTCATGGTCCATTGTGACCTGGGGTATTTGAAAAAGGGGGTGTGAGACAAGTTGTGTACCATCTCAAATTGAATCTGCATAAAATAAAGAGAAAGGCATCTCATTTGTGCGCTACGTACTAACCTGAGACCTAGGTGTGTGTCGCCTGATTGAAATCCTTAACAGGAGTTACAGGTAAGTAACTTGTTCCTTTTGCCTACTAAGAAACCAGGTAAAGAAGTTTATCGTTTTATTCAAGACCTGCGTGCACTTAATACATCAGTGCTACCGGCTTTTCTGGTTGTCCTCAATGCAGTTACGATTTTGTCATGTATTCCGGATACAGCCAAATATTTTACTGTTGTGGATTTGTGTTCAGCATTTTTCTCTATACCTAAACATCCTGACAGTCAGTATCTTTTCGCATTCACCCATAAATCAACTTGGTACACCTTCACAAGGCTTCCTTCCGATGGGGTATGTGGGAAGCCCTATCTTGTTCTGGATTCTGTACAGTTTCCAGCAGGGTCGACACTGGTGCAATATGTAGATGATTTGCTCCAAGCTTTCCCCTCCTTGGAAGCATTTAAGGAGGACACACTGGCTCTGTTGACAGCGCTCACTGAAAAGGGTCACAAGGCATCGAAGGACAAATTACTGTTATGTCTGCCCCATGTTCAGCATCTGGGCCATGAGATTTCTGCACGGGAAAGACACTTGTTCCAGGATCGAATTGCAGCGATCCATGAGGTCCCCAAGTACCAAACCGAGAAGCAGATGAGAGGGTTCCTCAGGGTGGTAAGTTTCTGTAGGCAGTGGATCCTGGGTTATGTGTCCATAGTTAAGCCTCTCCAAAACCTCCCACATGATTCGAACCCCAAACCTCTGCCATGGTCTCAGGAAGCCAAAGATGCATTTTTCACCATTAAGCAAGCACTTGCCATGGCTCCAATTCAGGTCTGCTGGATTATAATAAGCACTTTGTCTTGTTTTGCGACAAAAGCAAGGGTTTTGCTCAAGGTGTGTTGACTCAATTACACAGTGATAAGCAATGGCATTTATCTTATCATAGTGTAGCATTAGATCCAGTAGCCGCAGTACACCTAGCATGTCTGGGAGCGCTAGACGCTGCTGAACTATTGGTGGAGAAAACAGACTCCCTGCTACAGGGCCATCCTGTGACAATTTCTATTCCTCATGTGGTATTGTCAATGTTAGTTAAGGGAAAGACACAACATCAAATTCCTGCCTTACACGCTATGATAAATTGCTCATCTCTGCTGCCAATATCACCCTGAATCGTTGTTTAGCCCTAAACCCTGCTTCACTGTTACCCACCCAGGAGGAGAGGAGTCCCACAACTGTCAGGTTGTTGTTGAAAAACTTGTGTCTCCCAGTGCGGACGTGTCTGGTGTACCCTTGCTTAATCCTGAGCTGATTCTGTTTGTGGACAGAATTGGTTTTGGGATATTCTGTTTGATCCCCCCACGCTGTACTAGAGGCATTCCGGTTACTTGTGGCTAAGTAAGCTCAAGTGCCCGAGCTTGTGGCCCTCATCTGCTCGTGTACTCTGGCACGGGGTAGACCAGCTACGTTCTACACTAATTCCAGGTACGCTGTGGTCCACGACTTCAGAGTTTTGTGGAAGCAGCGAGGGTATTTAATGTCCACAGGTACCCCAATCCCAAATGGAAAATGTGTCTGCATTATTAGAGGCATTGTTACTCCTGTCTATTTTAAAGTGTAAGGGGCAGAATTCCCTCTGTCATTTACAGACCATGGAAATGTTTTGGCTGATGGTGCAGCTGCCTTGAGAGGGTCCCTGGCTCCTAATGGATGTCTTGTTTGTGTCACCTGTATGTTCCCTGGTCAGTCTGGCAATACTCCAAGAAAAAGGCTCTGAAGCTGGAAAGGTGTGTATTGGGAGAAGATTCCCTGTGGAGTTCTCCAGATGGCTGTCTGGTGGCACCCAAGGTACTTCTCCCCTACTTAGTCCAAGAAGCTCCCGGCCATTCAGGTAAAAATGCTATGATTGTATAGTTATGTGATTGAATGGCTCCTGGGTTAGTCACTATGGCTCCGAATTATTGTGAGAATTGTATTATATGCATAACCCAGAATATTGGGAGAGCGGTGCCTACGAGGCTGTCTGCATGGTGTGACGAATAGAGGGAATTTGTCCCTTCTCTCCAAGGAGGAAACCCCCCTCAACACCCTGTGAGTCTAGTGAGGCGAGCCCGCTCTGCAAAACCCTCCCTAATGGTAAAGGCAAGTGGGAACTCACCTGTAGAGACTTCTCCTTTGGGGACAAGGACTCATGTTCCTGTGAGGAACTCCCTAAACCATGTCACATGATGGCCTGCATGGCACTATCTAATATCCAAAGTATTGTCAAGTCCCGAAACATGGCTGAAGATAAAGCTATTTTATGCCATCACAAGGATTTAAACTAACATTTCTATTTAAATTAAAATCTTCAGTCAACTGTGCAGAGGAGGTTGAAGAGAGAGAGTGCAGGCCGAACGAAGCAGAGAGAGAGGGATGTATTTGCTGGAAGGGGAGGCCCCCTGGGGAGAGTAAGAACTGGGGGAGGTGGAGCTGGAGAGAGCTGCAGAGCCCACGACCTTCAGAAGTACTCTGAACACGGAAAAGAAATGCTGCAAGCCCAGCATGTTTAGAAAGTAAGAAGCAGAGGCGATTGGAGTCCAAAGTGGGATGGTGGCGTGACCACAAGGACTTTGTGGTGGGCACAATGCCCGTCTAACAATACCAACACCACACCAATCAGGAATTGGCAAATGCTGAGGTCTCCCGTTGGGATCCCAAGACGTCAAGAGAGAGCGAGAAATCCGCAAGAAGAAGAAGTCGGCGAGCTGACAGAGAAATCGAGCAAAGGAAGAAGGTCACACACTATTACAGACCCCAGTGACGTTCTGCCCAACAGGCTAGAGTTAACTCTGAGAATGGGAGAACCGGGATGCCGAGCGGGGCACATTATGCAAGTAAAGGGACTTGTGTCAATACAATTGACAAAGTCATAAAGCTAAATCTGATGAACTTGAACAGTGATAATATAAAAAGGATCATAAATAATTCTGAGAAAGGGATCAATGGAACGTGGGTCACACTATTCTACGAAGAGGGGAAAACTTCCAATTAGTGAAGGATCATTCAGGGGAATCTTGAGAGAAATAATTTTGTAAATTGAAGAGCAGAGAAGCCTCCGGAGTAAATGATATACAAGACAGACTATGCCAAGAAAGGTTGAAACCTAATTGTAAACAAGACGAAGGAAAAAACACTTTCTATGGTTACCCCAAATATATTAGCATGAATGAAAGGATTCGACAAAAGACCAAAGAATGTAATCATTAAAGAGGAAAGGAAAGCCAGAAGTCTGCAGAGAACTACAGGAACTGGTACAGAAAATAATTAGAGTATTTCTGAAAATTGAATATTAACAAGTAACTCGAAAGATTAAAGAAGAGAACTGCAAGAAGCATCCATCAGGAGAAGGGAGTCATTCTCTGGACCATAGTTTGTTAGAATATTGGCAGGGTCAGTTAGCATTAGTTTTGGATAGCGGACTACCCCATAGCGATAGGGAAAGTTAGGGCTTATTCTTTAATAAATACATGTTGGAAATGGCCTCAGAGTGTCCACGTTGTCATTCTGACCCACCACAGCGGCCTATACCTGAGGGTCTATTTTTTTTACACATGCAGATAGACTTCATACAGCTCCCAAGGGGCATGTCATAGCTTTGTCTTTGTTGTCTGGTCATAGTGGATGTGTTTTCTGGGTGGGCAGAGCCCTATCCTTGTTGGAAAACAGACCCGGTCACTGTGGCCAAGAATTTGTTAGCCAACTTTATACCTCAGTTTGGATTGCCCTTATTTATAGGCAGTGACCATGGTACCCACCTTAGGGGTCAGTTATCAGTGAGGTGTGCTTATGCTCTTTCCAGCACACATGTAGAACGCTGAAATGGCAACCTCATGTTAAGGCTGTGTGTAAAGAGACTGGGTTGAAATTCCCCCATGCTCTGCCCCTGGTTTTGTTTGCTATGAGAAACAATCCCCTGCGTAAACATGGGCTGTCAGCAAACAAGATTCTTATTGGTTGCCCTATGGGAATGGGACCTGCATCTCCAGCTGTCCTCCATATGCAGAGTCTATCGCTGGAGAATGATAAATTGATTAAATATTGTAGCACATTAATTAAAACTGCCTGATCTCTTCATGCTCAGGTTCGTGAGGCTCTGCCTGAGCTGGCTATAGTACCCTATCACCGTCTGCACCCAATACACTGGGTCCTAGTGAAAGTCCATCAGCGAAAGTCTGCAATTCAGCTGACGTGGCGCGTTCCCTTTCAAGTTTCGTTAACCACCAATTCAGCAGTGAAGTGCACCAGCATTCCGGCCTGGATTCACACGCCCCATTGCTGCATGGTCGCCGCCCCAGCTGATGACATCACCTCACCAGCCAACGATCTTCTGCAGACTGGCTCCAGTTCCCCCACGACCACTGACACTACTGCCAGCGATGCTGTCAAGTGTTTGTCGGACATTCCCAGGGTTACTGGAACAGAGCGTTCCGTATCAGAGAGGGAAGGCACAGCCCTCAATCGGACAATATACATATATATTGAACCGGGATCCACAGCTGCTGAAATGTTTGTATGCAGTAAGGTCACAGCGGGAGCTGTTGATACAGCTCCTCGGGTAGGCTGTTGAGGCCCAGTAAGCAATGACTCCTAGCCTCCTCCAGTGAGTGCTTCTGCTGGACCTCGTCACGCAACTGCCCAGAGGTATGGATTGCTATCCCGCAGGAAGCTATCCAAGAGTCAGTGGTTCTGATCAAAGTGACAACGGACCGAGTTACTCAATTCTGGATTTGTGTTCCCAATGACGATGAGTCCCTCTGAGGAGGTGGTGCAACGGCGGAGAGCAGACTCCATTGCTGCCAAGTCCCAAGCATCTGCAGGTTATGGCCTTTGCTGCTATCATATATTGGTCATGCTTTTCGTTACCATGACTCTGATGCTTGTGTTGCTCTGGTATTATCGTTATTTGGACTAGTAGGTGGGTCTGCCAACCATAAACTGTGAGCTTTGGATTTTTTTATTTGTTTTGCAGGAGAACATCATGTTACAGCATTACAACTTTATCGTTTCAGAAAACGGAAAACATGAAACATCAACCACTAACAAAAACCCCACCAATTCCCCCACTTACCCCTGAAACCCCCCCGTCCGTACTCCCCACCCACCTCCCTCCCCCCCCCTGGTACTGTGTGCTCCATCATTGTTCAGGTTACAGTCCCTAATCTGTTGCATAGCCTACGTTTAGGCACCATCGGCTTGCATCTCCCCATTACTCGACAATCGTCCTCTGAACGGTACCGGGACCTCTCAGTTGCTCCACTTCATTCCAGGCATTCCCTACTTCAGTTCCAATCCCTGTGGGATGCACCTCCCTTCACCCCGTCTGCATGTCCGGTGTCAAGTATCTGACATGAAGGGATACCATTCCATCTCTGTTGGCCCCGGCCTTCCATGGAGCCCTGCCGTAATTCTTTCCATCAAGTAAATGCTCTTGGCCACATTGACCCATTATCTTTTACTAGGTGTGTATTCGTTTTTCCATTTAATGGCGATACATGCTCTGCCCGCCAGCAATAATGCTGCCGCCATTTTCGGCAGCCTGGAGTATTCCCCCTCCTCCATCCCAAACAAAACCTGAAGGAGATTTTTGTCTCTAGGTATCCCCTCCAGGTCTCTGATCCAGCTAAGGACCTCATCCCAGAAGACCTGTATCTTAGGGCTCGCCCACCACATATGCCAGTAATCCGCCCTCCCTTCACAGCCCCTCCAACACTATGGGCTAACATCGGGAAACCTCCTAGACAGTCTGGCTGGGTCATATTGCCACCTATGGAGGAGCTTGATCGCGTGCGGTCTGTACTGGCATGATAGTGATGTCTTGTGAATGCCCCTGCAAAGCCTGTTCTAGAGCGACTCATCGTTTTCCACCCCATGTCCCTTTCCCATCGCCCTCTTAAATTCTCAGTGGTCCCACCTCTCGCCACAACCAGAGCTCCATACATGGCCGAAATTAACCCTCTCATCGACGTGCCCCTGTCAGGCAACTTCTCAAACGGGGTGAACTCTCTACCAGTCTTGTCCCGTACCCTCGTGTCTGTAAGTGCCCCTTTTAGCTGCAAGAACAGGAATACTGAGAGTTTGCCTATGCCCAAGGCTTCTTCTAAATCCACTATCGAGATGAAAGTTCCCCCCTTGAAGAGCTGCCCTATCCTTTCCAAGCATACTTCAAACCACTCCTGAAACCTTCCTGGGTTGGGTATGGGGTCTCTAATTCCAGGTACCCACAGGTGCCCCAAAGGCGAAGGCCACATAGTGACCCCCTTCATATCCGCTCCCTGTCTCCAGATTTTCCATATGGTTCCCAGGATGGGGTGATCCTGTATCCTCTTTGGCAATTTATTTCTGGGTACCCACAATTATTCCCCAACCCTGTCCGGGGTCAGGTGGAAGTTATCCATCACCACCCAATGGTGAGCTGCCTGGGATCGCAAGTGGGGGATCTCGACTCTAAGCTGGTTTGCCTCACATTGGAGCCGAATGTCTAGAAAGCCAACCCCTCCTTTCTTCATTGGCAACGTTAAGGTAGACCTGAGGATTCTGGCCTTCCCCTGCCAGAGTAACCTGTGAAGCGCCCCCTGTACCTCCCGAAAGAACCCCTCTGCTATGCGCCCCGGTAGCATTTGGAATAGGTATAGCACCCTTCGTAGGACCACCATTTTCAGTGCGTTCAAGCGACCCAACCAGGAAAGTTAGTTTTTGCCATTTCACTATATCCTCATGTATTTCTGCTTCAGTGGGGGGAAGTTGGCGTCATATAAGCTCTCCAGTTCTCTAGTGAGATAGACACCCAAATACCTCATCACGGACACATTAATCTCCAGCCCAATTTTGTTCAACCTCCCAATCTCCCCATCCCTGCTTCTATAGAATGGGAAGAGTACCGACTTCTCCCTATTAATCTTCAGCCTGGCCATAGTGCTCAATCAGCCGGAGGGCTGCCGGAACGGAAATCAGGGGTTCGCTCAGGTGTAGCAACATATCATCTGCATATAAGGTGACCTTATATTCCACCCCTCCCATTTTGATTCCATGCACCCCTGGGCCCTCCCTAATCTGCTGGGCGAGGGGTTCTATCGACATAGCGTACAGTGTTGGGGAGAGGGGGGCACCCCTGCCTGGTACCCCTCCCAAGCGCAAACCACCTTGTGAATCCCCCGTGCACCATCACTGATGCCATAGGGTATATATACACCACCAAGCCCCCAAAGTACCCTTTCCCCTATTTCAAACTTGACTAGTACGGCCCTGAGAAAACCCCATTCCACCCAGTTGATGGCCTTCTCTGCGTCTATTGAAAGAAGAGACGGGTCCTCCCCATGTCCTGGTATGCGTGTATGAGATGTAATGTCTTCTCATTGTGTCCTCTCCCTGTCGACCCATAATGAACCCCACCTGGTCCGAGTGAATTAGGCTCAGCATATACCCTTCAAGTCTCGTGGCTATCACCCTCGTGTATAACTTGGCATCCGTATTGAGGAGAGAAATTGGTCGATGGGCACCGCAGCTCCGATGATCTCTACCCTCCTTGGGGATCACTATGATTAAGGTGCGGGAGAATGATTCCGGCACCCTGCCTGTGTCGAGTATATAGTTAAACAGCTTTGTCAAGAAAGGGAGTAGGGCAGGGAGAAATGCTTTATGGAACCCAGAGGTGAAGCCATCCTCGCCCGGTGCCTTACCTATCTTGCCACCGCCTTTTTTACTTCCTCCTCCGTTATAGGGGCTTCCAATGCAGAGGACTCCTCCTTTGAGAGTTTAGGCAGGTCAATGGCCTCCAGATAGGCGCCGATATCTTGTGCCTCGGGCGGAAACCTCTGATGCATACAGTTTCACATAGAAGGCAGCAAACGCTTCCGAATTTCCTTCTCCGTTAGACCTGCAAACCTGTCATTCCCACCTATCTGCACGCTGACCTCTCAGTCGCGTGGCCAATAAGGAGTCTGCTTTATCCCCTTTTTCATAGAACTTTTGTTTCAGGAAGAGCAGGCTACGGATGACTTTCCTTTCTTCCAGGAGTCTCGGTTCCTCACTCTTGCCCCTCGCCTCTTGTATGCTCTCCTCCCGGCCCCCAGATGGGTGATGGGCCTTAGCATCCAGGTGTCTCACCTCAGTCTCCTCTTGACAACCGCCCTTCCCCTCTTTTTACGGGCCCCTTCCTGAATTAGGATCCCTCTCCATGTAGCCTTCCCAGCCTCCCATACGGTCCTCATGTCTACCTCCCCGTCGTCATTGGCCTTAAAGTATTCCTCTATTTCCTTGTTCATCTCGGAGGAGAACACCAGGTCCTTCCTAAGCGAGTCATTGCACCTCCATTTTGAGAAATACCCACCCACTGTATATCCACCGTCATCATGTCATGGTCGGACCTCGAGATCGGGACGATCTGAGCCCTCAGCCTCCTCCCATATGTGTCGCGAGATGTGCAGATAATCAGTCCTTGTGCAGGTCCTATTGGGGGGGGGTGGTAAAATGTGTAACACCTTATCCCCGGGTGAAGATGGCGCCATATGTCCCTCAGCCCCCACTCTCCCATTGAGTCATGAAACTCACGGGGCCCAGTGTCTCCTGTGCCCTTTCCCCAAGGCTCTGCCTGTCCATGGCCGGATCTGCTCATGTATTGAGGTCCCCCACCTGTGATCAGATGCCCCGAACTCTCTGCAAGGATTTTTTGCCATTCTGTCCTTCAAGAAGTGTAACTGTCCCTGTTTGGGTGCATACATGGTGGCGAATGTAAACCGGTCTTCCTAATGTCCCCTGAAACCAGTAAGGCTCTCCCATTTACATCTGACCAAACCTTGGTGACCTCCATCTTCAAACCCTTCTGTACCAGAATGCCCACCCCTGCCTTTCGCAGAGTGGCAGAGCCCCAGAATTCTCGGCCAACCCGCCCACAGGGGACCCTTCTTTCCTCCCCCTTGGAGTACTTCCTGGAGATGCATCACATCCAACTCCGACCTCCGGAAATCTCTTGCCACGATAGATCCTTTGATAGGGGAATTCAAACCTTTCACGTTCAGGGTGCCGATCCATAGGCATCCGTCCCCCAGTCTATTTCCCAACTATATGCTCATCCTATACCTGTCTGGGGGTGGCCTGCACTCCTCCTTTTTAGATTTCATTATATCAGCCTGAATCTTGCACCAACCTAACTCTACTTCTGAAACACCCTGTACCAGTTGGGTTCCCCCCTCGCGCCCCCTTCCTTAACCCCCAACCCTCCGGCCCCCACCCCCTCTGGCGCTCGGCTCTGCCTTGTTGACATCACCGGGTGAAAACCGAACCACCTGTGAGAACCCCTCCTGGGGATTGCCCCTTCGTTCCACAACTCATATTCTTGAGCCCCCCTACTTTAAATTCAAGTCAATTGCTCCCTTACCCTACCCCCCCACCTCATCCAACTAAACCATGAGAGTAACTGCCCCCACAAAGAGCGGAAACCATAACATATGAGTGGGGACAGAAAAAGTTACCCGGGCCCACAGGGCCAGGCTTGTCAGGACACTCTTCATCGAAAGCTCACCCCATGGTTGTCCTCCATCACATGTTGCTTCCGTTCCCCTCAGCCGGGGGAGTGTTCAGCTTCCTGATCTTCCGCAAGCCCCTGATTCGCCTCCTCCTTGCCCCTGCTGTTTCCCACCGTCCTTCGTCTGGCCTCTTCTCGCGGTTTGGGAGGTCTCCCCCTCTCCCATCAATTCGCTCATAGCCTTCTTCATCTCTGGCTCCGAAGTGAGTCTGTATTTGCACCCCTCTGCTTCAAACGATATAATATGATATGGCATTTGTAACGCGCCTGTACACAAGTGTTTCAAGGCGCAATGAGGCAAGGGGGTAGAAACAAAGGGAGGACAGACAACGATCCTACTAGGCCAAGTGTCATTCAGATCGCGCAAGTGCATGGGAAGGTGGGGAAAAAGGAAAAGTGCGCAGGGGAAGGGAGAGGGGAAAGTGCAGTACATGGGAAAAGTGGAATAAATAAGAAAATAAATACGGCCAGCTGGTGGCAAGTGCAAGGAAGTGCAGACAAAAGTGCTGGTAGGGAACTGTAGGGATACAAAACAACGGTCCCCAGGTGCAGGGGTAGCCAGGGAGGCAGTGCAAGTGGGCAAATGATGGGGCATGGGCCAGAGATCAGAAAGGATGGCCAGATAAACCGAGCAGTTTCAGTCAGGAAATCAGCAGGGGAGAGGGGGTGAGAAAGCAGAGGCAAAGAGGAAGGTTTTGAGGTGCTTCTGGAACCAGAGATGGTTCTCCTCGAGTTTCAGGGAGGCAGGAAGGCTGTTCCAGAGAGCGGCCCCAGCCGAAGAGAGTAATCTGCCACCTCGGAGATATGGAGAAAGGGAACCTCCACCTGTACCTGATTCCCTTTTCAGTTAGCCACCTAGTGAGGGGGGCGCAGATCTTTCTCCCTTCCTTCCTCCCCTCCACACGCTTAGGGAATCTCAGGGGGATTACTATCAGCTTCAACTGCTGTATCCTCGGAAATGGTGCAAGGTAAGGTGATCTTCTGTGCCTAAATTGATATCTACTCAACCCAGCATAAAACTTAGAGAGGGTGAGAGACGATGGGTCTTGGAACACTGTCACCTTTGCCGAGCCATAAATGACCGAGCCCTTCTTTCTTGCCTGTTCAAGGATCTGGAGCCTATCACTATAGTTGTGGAAGCGAACAAGCACGGATCTGGGGACATTAGTCGCCCCCCCCCCCCCCCCAGCCCTGTGTATCCGCTCTATGTTGAACTCGTTGATGGCGTCGTTATCAAAGATGAGTTTGGTTATGGCGAAGAGGGCACTACGCAAGTCTTTCTTGGTCTCCCCCTCTTTCTCCGGAACCCTGAATAAACAAAGGTTAGCGGGGGCAGCAGCTGCAGAAGCACCCAGGCGGTGTCACGCTGTTCTCTGATTGTAGATGCCATGTACCTGCCGTCTCCAGAGCATCGTCTTTGACTCTTGCAGCAATCTCCACCACCTGAGTTGAGACCTCGCTCCCCCACTCTTGGAGGGGGGGATCCTGGGCCCCCAGACAGTCCACACCATGCCAATGCCTGAAAGGGTCCTCACCCCAACGCCAGTGTCTCAGGGGATCCCACGCCTGAGCGCGCAGTGCTCCTCATATCCTGCTGTGTTGGGGGGGGGCAAATTCACTGCCACTGGCGCAATGGGAGGTTCCTTGCCCAAACCGCAAGCCATGCCGGGCCGGCGGGCTCAAGCCCTGCGCTTCTGATGCCTCGTCTGACACTTCTTAGAGGGGAAGTCTCAGATATTCTAGCCTTATTAGCTGGTCTCCTCTTACCTGTTGTTGTGCCTTATGCTGCTTGCATTGGTGCTCTTTGCCTACAGGCTGTGCTGCCCCATCCTGTGTGAGGCCCGTCTGCCTGTTAATGCAGCAGACAGGCTGTGCTCCGGTGATGTCCTCTGAGGCCTGTCTGCTTGTCAATGCGGCAGACAAGCTGCGTTTCGGCGATATCCCCCGAGGCCTGTCTGCCTGTTGGTGCAGCAGACAGGCTGCTCTTCCTCGCTGCAGCCGGGCTCTCACCTGCAACGTGTCCACTCCCCATCATCTGTCAGTGTGGAGGGGAGGAAGGAAGGGAGAAGGGCACCTCCTCGCTGTCTCACACCCGACCTCCGTGAAGCACCGGCAGTCCATGCACTGAGGGGCGTGCCAGCAACTCCCTCCCTCACCTCGGGCCATATCATCTGGGGCTCCTCCTCTTTTGGCAGGGGCGCTCTGGCTCACCGCCCCTACAGTTGGCGGGATTCTGGGTCCTCCGCCGCTGCCTCTGTGGCCCCCCCGCAACTCTGGGGGGGGTCCGCCTGGATGTGTGGGCGACCGGTGGCCGTCCCTCCTCCACTCCATGTTGTGTCTTTTCCGGCACCCTGTGTCGGCTCCCGGCCTTGAAACTCTGCACTCCCTGCAGGCGCAGAGTTTCGGTTGATTTCCTGCACCCTCAGTCACGAAAGTTGGACAAGGGGGTGCACGCTGCTATCCCCATCGGGCTAGGGATGTGTAGTCCACCGTTGGCACCTTCTTGGGGCGGGTTGGGTGGGGCTCAGGCCTCAAGAAAGCCCTCTAGTGAGGAGGCATTCACAGAGACATCTACGACCCCCTGGTGGCCGACCGTGGATTATGATTTTTGACATTTGATAAGCGTAGTAGAATTTTGGAACGTTATACTCTGCAGTACAATGCGTCTCATAGATTTTAAATTGAAGAGGTGGTCCAGAGAACAGTTCAGCCGGTGTGTTATACCTCATCTACCTGAGCAAACTAAAGGACCATTGACAAATAGAACCAGTGGCATGATGTTGTACTATTTCTCTGTACGGGTGTACCGCATAGTAGATCAATTTAGGTATTTGGCTGGAGGATAGCTCGGCGGCAGCGTACTCGACTTGGAAACAAGACGACACGGAGCAACACAGGTTCGATCCCTGGGTCCGCACTTGGAAGCACGTTATAAATAACCTATCATATCAATACCATATAGTTGGACAAATATTCGTCTGGAGCCAAATAGTTACCTTTTTAATAAATAGTTATATAGACAAGAAAAGCACTTTGCAGATTAAAAACACTTTAAAATGAAATGTGTACATCCTTTATTTATTGCATTCCTTTGTTGTCTACAGAAGATGTTTGTCTAAACCATGAAAGGAATACATTCTCAGAAAATAAATAGTTCAATAACAGCACAGTTTGCATTTTTGTGCATTCATAGGTGTTACTTGTTGGGCAGGACTGTAACTAAGACCAGTCCAAAAGTATAGTATGCATGTATGCAATCACTGTGAGGGGAGAGTGGTATGTGTCTACTCGAACAGTAAACAGTTCCTTTTGGGCCTGTCCATCTTTAGCCTTCTAGCCCCAGCATGGCACTGGAACACAAAAGGAATTAATACGTCAATTAGTACCCTGCTGACTGCTGAAGTGCTACTGAATACAAACCTTTGGGATGCTATAGCCATGCTTTCTATCTGTGGTACTGCGAGGAAATCAGACATTGTAAAAATGTCTTTTCATTCATTGATAGTATTTTCTCTGTTTTGCGGGTGGAATATGTGTGTGATGTTTTGGGGCATGGTAAAAGACAGCTAAAAATATATAGGGAATGCAGAGTTTTCCATGGTTCTTGGCTGATTCTATAGGGCAAGGACGGTGCTGATTTTCAGATCTTTAATTGGCATGTACATGTTGCTTTTACTTATTTGCTTCACTTGTACATCCATTAGGTCCAATGTTTCTAAATTGTAAACTTGTATCTCCTGGTCCTTATTACACAAATACCCCTTTTTTAACTCTCTAATGTTGGGAGGAACATTTTTGCTGCCACAGACTGGGGCATTTTGGTTAAAAACATATTTTGCCAAACTCTCAATCTATTGGATAGCCATTTCCCTTAGTAACATCTGTCACTTTTACCCGATTCAAAGGGACTTATTTTGGCAACATGAGAAAGTTGGAGGGCAGGAATTGTAATCTGTTTCAATATTACAAGTAGGCACACTTCCCACTCAGCCATCTTACTTGCTTTATAACCTTGACCTTCAGGTTGAATGCAGTTCTTTGCTGCAGGCTCACTACCTCCTGAGCTACTTTGCTCAGGCTTTGGAACGTCCTCGGATATTTGCAGCAGTTTTATTAATACACTGAATTGTATTACTTGGATTGGGAATTGGAACATGCACATTTAAGATTACCAACAGAGGTCATCAGCAAATCAATAAGCCCCTAATGAAAATACAATTTTCCAATAGGCACTTTGTAAACTATTATTACAGCTCAATGGTTTTATACTGCAAAATACAGGGGAGCCCAAAGACATCTAATGGCAAATTCAAAATATTGAGAGTTTTCCTTCAGCTCACCCCTCCCCAGCAAACCACCTGCGTAAAGTCTGTCTGACTAGCACTTGAAGGGCAGGGACTTTGTTTGCACTTGAACACCTCAGCTCTGTCTGTACTCAATCAAAAAAGTGACAGTAGCATTTGTTTAATAATCCTTTTAAAGGATTAACTTGACATGTTTGAATGGTTCCAGGTACAGTCAAAGCAGCACTTTTATGTATTTTATAGGAAACTATTCGGCTTATAGTGATAATTAATTAAGTATTCGGCGGAAGCCGAATAGCTCATTTTTAGCCAGAATTCAGCTGAATACTTACTTACTCGGTAGACCCATATTCCTCTGTTAGCATAAATGCTGTTGGAATGTTTATTTGTATGCATTTTACAGTCACTGCGGTTTTTCGAACATGTCACAAGATGGATGGATGGACCTGCAGCCCAGCCTTGGATACACAGTGAAAACACATATTTACACCTTTCCAGGCAGTATGCTTATATCTTTAAAGTAAATGACTGCTGGGTGTGTGATCACTTGCCCCAGGATTTGTCATCATGATTCCCTATTGCACCAATCCCCTTTCAGTGGGGGGAATCTCTGCTTGCACCGTAAACTGGTTTCTCGGTCACAAGACCCAAAACCATGCTGGGATGCTCACCTTGGGATTCACGAGTCCTCCAAATTTCCCTGAGCTGAACCCAGTACACCAAAAAGGTTCTGCCCTCCACCTGGAATCTCCAACAGTGGGTCTCCTGTGTTATACTAACCAAGGGTCCATATTGATGGGAACCTGCAGATGGCAGTATTACCTGTCCACTAACACCAGGGTTTTAATTAATAATGTTACATTTGCCTTCGATCAGCATTTTACATTTTCACAGGCTGAATATGCTATATATCCCGGAATGTATTTCATCTGTGGACGTAAGGCATACCTTTGGTTACCCATCAATTGGGGAGGGAGTTGCTACATGGGAAATGTTCTGCCTGCAGTGTGTCACACTTTTACATTCCCTGCACCGGCTTGCCCTTAGCAAAACCTTTCATGGGAAAACGTTGTTGCAGGTCAGGGTTACCAGATACCGGCTCTAGGGATTAAAATAAACAGAAATCGGTTAGTGCAGCTCGCATTGCCAATGCAACAGGCTCCTCCTTGTCTATACTGTCCTGGGAACAGGTAGCCCTTCGAACCATGGTTCTGCAGAACCGTACAGCATTAGGCATGGATCTGGCCTCCCAGGGAGGCATCTGTGCTGTTGTAAAGAGAGTGCTGCACTTTTACACCAGATTACACAAGCAGTATCTGTGACATCATTACCCACATTCAGCACACTATAAGCTACTTGCACACTAGGCCAGAGGCATCCTGGTCCTTCGGGATGTGGATTAAGGGGCAGTTGGGACCCCTAGGGGCATCTATCGGGCAGATCTTGCTCGTAGTTGTCATAATCTTGGCTGTCTTGTCTGTCAATGGTGGGCAAAAGCCTTTACTATTGGTTATAGAACACCTATTCTGAAGTTGCACAAACTGTTCAAGTGCTTTACTATCATGTTGAATAAGATATAAAGTTTTACTGCTTGCTGGAATGTGATGTTTGTTCCTCTAGAGATGATTGTAATGAGACTCGACTGAAGGTCTCATAGGAGGGGACTATGGAGGACAATTGGGAAATGAAGATGTTTATGTACTCCTTGTGCCTGCTACTGCTGTATTATTTTGGCTGAGCCCTGTAACATACTATGTTTAAACAGAGTTCGAGGGGATTGGGTCCTCCGACGTATTCCATATCTATGACAGTAATCACCACAGCTGTGCTGCTTCGGAAAATCTTTCTATGTCCTGCGTCGATGACGTCGATACGCCGCCCCCGAGGACCTCCTCCGACGGCCGACGTCAGTGGATGTTATAAGTAGGACGGACGACGCCCGTAGCCTCAGTTCCGTTTTTTCCACGAACGTGTTCGCTTCGGAGATCTCGGCGCGCCTCGACTCTTTGGAGTGTTTTCTCGGTTCTTCGAACCTGTTTCGTTTTGTGAAGTCTTTTCTTCGTGAAGATGTCTACCTCGTCTTCCACACCGCATCCGGGCTTTAAGAAGTGCGGGGACTGTGGGTCCAAGATGTCGGTTACGGACTCGCACGACGCCTGCCTCTGGTGCCTCGGGGAGGCCGATGACACGGATGACTGTGTCGACTGCCAGTCGCTCACGTCTAAAGCCTTGCGGGAGCGCAAGAAGAAGTTATCGGTAGGTAAGGTGTCTAAGCCACGGAAGTCGAGGTCTGCGGGGCTTTCGACGGACGATTCGAAAGGCGACCCACCGCGTCGTCGTCGGAAGTCCAGTGGGTCTCGGTCCCGGCGTCGGTCCCGCCACTCCTCTGCCTCTTTGAGTCACTCCCGGCAGTGCCGTCATCGGTCGCCTTCCCTGTCCTCTTCTGAGGACTCCGCCCATCGGCGGGTCGCTTACCTTTCCAAGCAGGCGACGCCGGAGGAATGGGCTTCCTTCGGGAAGAAAATGTTAGCGATTCTTGAATCGCAGGGCACCGGTCCGTCCGCGCCTCCAAGTGGGGTCGGTCGTGATCGGTCGAGAGACACCGCTCGCACGCCTTCGGGCTCGGGTGGTCCGCACGATTCGCGGGAGAGGTCTCGCTCGGACAAGGGGAATCGTTCTCGTCATGCCCGGTCCAGGTCTTGGTCGTCGACGCGCTGGAGACCGTGTGAACCTGTGATGTCTTCGAGGAAGACGTCGACGCCGGTGGCGCCGAGGTCGTTGACGGACTCTTTCGAGGCCCGGCCTTCGAAGAAGTCATCGGCGCCATTGGCGCCCAGGCTGTCGAAGGACGCGCTCGGGGTTCCGGCCTCGAGGCCTGTGTCTACGCCATCGATGCTGTCGGCGCCGCGTTCGGTGTTGACGCCGATTCACTCGATGCCCTCGACGCCTTTCGAGGCTGTGTCGACAGGGGTACCCCGAGGCTCGGTGGACCCCCCTAGAAAGGCTCTGGCCAAGGTCAAGCATGGCTTTGGTTCACATTCTGTGCCTTCTTACCACCGTCTTGAGTTTATTTCAGAGGTGGATGAGGGCTCTGATGATGGCATGGTTCCTGATAGGGTGCCTGACGAGATTCTCTCGGGCCATAGCCAGTTTGAGGACCTGAGGCAGTCCCTGCACGATGCTAGTGGGCTGGACACCTCTCCGGAGGTGTAGTTTTGTAGGCCTGAGCCTGGCACTCATGCCGACTCCTCGTACCGGCGCCTTATGTCGAGGGTCACCGAGTACTTGGGATTGTCTGCTCCCCCGGGGGAGTTTCTTCAGGATGTCCTTACGGATATCCTCGACCTTGGTCCACCAACTGACCCGGTACTGCCCTTTCATATGGCTCTACAGAGGAGGGTGGTGGCGGCTTGGACTGCTCCGGAGAGTCTCCCGGCAGTGGGCAAGTCTTTGCTGTGAAAATACCACCCAGCCAGTAGCGACCCCTGCTACTTGTCCAAGCACCCCATTCCGGAGAGTTTGGTGGTGCAGGCGGCTACAGCCCCGGCAAAGCAGGCGTCATATCCCACCATCCCTCCTGATAGGGCCGATAAGCGTTTTGACGGCTGTGCGAAGAAAGTGTTTTATTCAGGGGGTATGGCGCTTCAGGCAGACAACTCCGTATGTGCCTTGTCACGTTTCACGCACATTCTGTGGAACTGTGTTTCCTTAGCGGCTGAACATATTCCCGAAGGGGCCGAACGGGATGGTTTCCTTGCCATGGTTCAGGATGGCAAGGATGCCATGTGTGAGGCCGTTCAGTCGGGTTTGGACATGGCAGATTGCGTCAGCCGGTCCATGGCGGCGAGCAACATGATACGCAGGTTTGCGTGGTTGCGGAAGTCTGGGTTTGCTCCTGATGTGCAGGCCCGGCTCCACAACATGCCCTTTGACGGGGAACATCTTTTTGGCAGCAAGGCTGACTAGAGCCTTGAGAGGTTGCAGACCTCAAAAGCTGCAGCAAAGTCGTTGGGCGCTGCAGTTCGACAAGCTCCGCCTTTTCGTCCTAGGGGACAGCAATGGATGGGGAGGTTCCTTTTGTTATTACTCGTCCTTTGGTAAAGCGAGAGGAGCTGCCAGTCAAAGGGGCCACCGTAGGAGTGGCAGAGGTGGAAAACAAGGTACTCGAGGTGTAGTTGCCTCTTTGCCCTCAGGCAACGCCGCAGCCGCTTCAGCTCAGTCATGAGGCCATGTCCCATGGTTCGCCGGTTGGGGGAAGGCTGGCGCAGCATCTTGCAGAGTGGCGCGCCATTACTTCAGATGTGTGGGTTCTGGAGATCATAACCCACGGCTACTGTCTTTCTTTCCGGCAGAGGCCTCTAGACAATCCACCGGGGAATCTCTCTTTGAGGAGTCCGGATCCGTTCCTTGCGCAGGAAATTCAATCCCTGCTGGAGAAAGGCGCCATAGAACTGGTGCCTGTAGCGGAGAGGAACAAGGGATGGTATTCCCCTTATTTTTTGATTTCCAAGAAAGACGGGGGAGTGAGACCCATCATGGACTTGCGCGGTTTGAACAAAGTCCTCAGGAAGGACAAATTCAAGATGCTCAAGTCCTCCAGGCCCTTCAACTTCAGGACTGGTTGGTGTCTCTCGACCTCAAGGGCGCTTATTTTCATGTGCCGATCCATCCAAAGCACAAGAAGTACCTGAGGTTCGTGGTTGGAGACTCGCACTTTCAGTTTCGGGTCCTGCCTTTCGGATTGACCTCCGCCCCGAGGGTCTTCACCAAGCTCATGGTAGTAGTGGCAGCACATCTCCAGGAAAGGGGGGATTCACGTCTACCCCTACCTGGACGGTTGGTTGATCAGGGCGCGCTCTCCCGAGCAAGTCCTGGATCATCTGTCCGTCACCTGCCACTCCCTCCACAAGCTGGGCTTCTCCCTCAACTTGAAGTCCCATTTGACACCAACTCAGAGGCTCCAGTACATCGGAGCAGTGCTCGACACGTCCCTTGGGCAGTGTTTTCCTCCCCAGGTGAGGGCTCATCACATTCAGCAGATGGTGCACAAGTTTCAACTTGCCCAGAGTCTCCCAGCGTTTGAGTTCTTGAGACTGCTCGGCCTCATGGCATCCTGAATTCTTCTGGTGCCAGAGGCCAGGTTGTGGATAAGATCTTTGCAATGTGCACTCAAGCTCCAGTGGTCTCAGTCCTCCGGCAGGATGTCGGACCCTGTTCAGGTGCCGTCCTCGGTCGCTCAGGACCTTCTGTGGTGGGCTGACGAAGGCAATCTGATGAGGGGGGGGCTTCATTTTGGCTGCCCTGGCCAGAGGTGACTATCGTGACGGACGCATCCCTCACAGGATGGGGAGCTCATGCCAACGAGTTGACAGTCAGCGGTCGTTGGTCTCCGTCGGAGTCCAGACTCCATATCAATCTGTTGGAACTGAGGGCCGTCAGGCTAGCCCTGAAGGCTTTTCTGCTGACTGCGCGAGGAAAGAATGTCCTGATCCTGACGGACAACACGGTGGCCATGCACTACCTCAACAAAAAGGTGGGGGCAGGGTCACTTCCTCTGTGCAGGGAGGCAATGCAGCTCTGGTTCTGGGCCATCCAGCAGGAAGTTTCGATCTCAGCAGTTCATCTGGCCGGAGACGAAAACGAGACGGCAGACGCTCTGAGCAGGCAGAGCGCAATCTCTCACGAGTGGGAGTTGGCTCAGGAGATTCTTCTGGAGATCTTCGCCCTTTGGGGGACCCCTCAAGTGGATCTCTTCGCCTCCAGGGCCAGCCGGAAGCGCAAGAGGTTCTGCTTGCGAGAATTTCCTCCAAAAGGAGCCTTAGGAGACACCTTTGTGGTGGAGTGGTCATGCCCACTGCTGTATGCGTTTCCTCCAGTCCCCGTCATTCCGAAAGTGCTGCGGAGGTTACGGAGGTTCGGTTCCCGGATGATCCTCATTGCTCCGGCATGGGCCAGGAGGACGTGGTAACGGACCTTCTGGACATGTCCACCTGCCATCCAAGGCGTCTTCCGCAAAGAGAGGACCTTTTCTCGCAAGAGGAGGGTCGGTTCTTCATCCAGAGTTCAGGACACTCAAATTGCCTAGCATTTTGCTGCTGTACTGCCCATGTGTAGGGGACAAAGACTGATATGCAAATGGGTATTACTCCTCTGTGACAGCTACAGTGAGATAAAATGTGAGATAAAATGTGGCTGCAGACTCTCGCGTAGGTACCTTCCCAAAGAACAGGTCAATTGGCTGTGTTCGTTCTCGCATAGGCGCACCCATTCCTCTTTTTTGCTTGTTAGGGGACTTACTGTTGTTAGTCACCCAGGTTTATCCAGATGTGTACCTCTTGCTCGCTGTGCTTAGAGAAGCACAGCTCCACCTCACTGATAGGCCGGACTAGCCCGAAACACATGTCTGGGGTTGCTGTTGGTACTCTTGTTCAGAAGGGAATTGCCAAGCATTTCGGTGCTGGACTGCCCATGTGGGTGGGACAAAGACTGATGGGTATTTGTCCTCTGTGAAAGGTACACTAAGCTAAAATGTGGCTGCGGACTCTCGAGTGGGTATTCCCAAAAAACATATCAATTGGCAAGGTTTGTTCTTGCAGAGAGGCACCCATTCCTCTTTTTTGCCCTTTTCAATGCAGTACACCTATGGTGTTGTCTTTTTTTTGTTTTGTTACATTTAGCTAATCTAGGGCTCCAGAATGGGACCATTAAAAGATACTTGGCAGCGCTTTCCATCTTTAAGCGCACCTCGGAGGAGGTATCATATTTTACAATGCCAATAATTATACAATTCCTTAAGGGGCTCACTTATGTGTTCCCTCCTACACCTTTTCAAGTGCCACTTTGGGACCTTAATCTGGTATTAAAATATTTGGTGTGTGCTCCTTTTGAGCCACTCCACTCATGTCCGTTAAGGCTACTTGTATTTAAAACCATTCTGTTAGTTGCATTAACATCAGCCCGCAGGGTGAGTGAGTTGCAGGGCCTATCTAGAAGCCTGCATTTACCATTTTTTACAAGGATAAGGTTGTCCTGAGAGTCAAACCTTTTTTGCCAAAAATATTGTTGGGTATCCATTTAACCCAGAAGATTGTGCTTCCAACTTTCCGCCACCTCATCCTAGCAAGGAAAAGGAAAGACTGCATAGGCTTGATCCCAGAAGGGCTTTGAGCTTTTACGTTTCTCGGATGAAGAAGATTCAACAACATGACCAACCTTTCATTGGCTACACTGGTCACAAACTGGGACTTCCGGTTAAAAAGTAAACTTTATCCATATGGATAATTCTTTCCATTTCAGAGTGCCACAAATTGGCCGGGAAATAACCCCCAGAAGGCCTAGGAGCCTATTCCACAAGGGGCATGACAGCATCTTCCGCTCTTGAAAGAGGGGTGCCTATAAAAGACATTTGTGCAGCATCCACTTGGTCTACCACCCACACTTTTACAAAACGTTACTGTCTGGATTCATCCTCTAGCCAGGAAGGAGGATTTGGGAAAGCGGTCATATGCTCAATCCATGACGAATATTAAAACTGAAAATTTATGCTCCCTCCTCTAAAATATAACACTGATTTGGGAGTCTATCATAAGATAAGGAATAGGTGGGAGGACACAATCCATTCTAAGAACAAGTTACTTATCCGTAGTAACGTTCTTTCGACTGGATATTCCTCCCACGTATTCCTCATCGCCCCTCCCAGTGTACCCTGCTATAGGATATCCAGGCATTACACTTTATGCTCTGTCAGAGTCCGATACTGTCCAGGATTCACTGAGGGTGGTAATTTTGCATGAGGAAGGTATAAAAACAGAACTGAAGTCAACAGGCTCTGTGGGTGCTATATATACCAACAATGAGGAGGGAGGATAGCTTAACGGCAACGTACGCGCCTTGGAAGCAAGACGACATGAAGCAACACAGGTTCGATCCCTGGGCCCGCACTTAGAACCCTCTGGGTGTTTAAGCGCGTTATAAATACGCAACTAAGATAAAAAACAAAAAAAATTACGCAACTAAAAAAAAAAAATTCCTGTAACAGCGCCTTGATGCCCGCAGGCTGTGTGAGCACTTTAAAAATGCAAAATAAATAAAAATACATAAATAAATGACATCGACTTCGAGGTGGAAGCCCTTGAGGGACATCGAGTCGAATTTTTTTTCACAAGCAGCTGACGCTGGAAGATATATTATAAGATGAGGAATACGTGGGAGGAACATCCAGTCGAAAGAACATTACCAGGGGTAAGTAGCCTGTTCTTCCGAACCTTTGGTGTAGTTTGAGGCTGTAGATGCTCATGGAAATAATGTATTTCATAATGCATGCATATTTATGTTCCTAGCATTTTAGGATCATAAGATGGAAAACTTAATACAATTGGGGAGTATTCTTTTAACAAACAAATTATTCTTTTTAGTGAATGTTTGCTAGCACTGCACCAACGTGTTTTCCAGAGTTCCTTTGTTGTGTGCATTTATCATCAATAATCATGTGACAACAATGTGTTTTTTTTCTTCGTATAAGGCTTTTATCGAAGCGCTGCACTTGGAACATATTTGCATACAATTATTACCCAACCGAAGTTGATACTCATTTATCGACCTAGGAAGAATGAAGGGCTAGTTGGCCTTGCAGGAATTCGAACTTGCGAACTGAAGGTCACTTGGACATTGCAGTGAGCGCTCAACCTGCTGAGATATCTTACTGGTGCATGATGCATCGAGATGCATCTATGTGGTGTGTTCATACATATTAATGTGTGGGAGAAGGTTTGTCACAAATGTAATTATTTTTTGAAGCCAGACATCTTTGCTACACAACTGTTTTAGTTGTGTTCTCTTCATTTTCAAGTTTAGTAATGTGCTGGTTGCCTTTCACATACTATTTACACTCTTGCTAAGGCAAATCATTTTTACTCTGACAATTTCATTGACACTTTAATTATTAAAACCGTATTAAATATACTCCCACCTCAAAACCTTATCTTGGGCACGGATGAATGCGCATTGTTTAGTTTAAACGTCTATTAAACCTTAACATGCAATCAATGTTGTAAATGGTACTGTAAATGGTCAGCAGCACCAAAACCCTTACTGAAAGATTGAGTAGTTGCCATTACAGCAATCCTAGTCATCGCAGCCTCTTTGAAATCTTCAAAAGTACACTTAAAACATTCAAAACCCGACTCTCCAGTCAGAGCAAGCTCTGTTACAAAACAAACATAAAATGGTTACATTTGTAATTGAAATGGAAACTCATTTACTTTAGTGGTGATCCAGATAGGTATTTAACTGTGTTATGTAGAGCTTCATGCAAGGTTCCTTCAACTTCTAAGCAATGTGATTAATATTACCTCAGTTGATAGATCCTTCAGAGGTCACTAAACTAAGGGTAACTCGGGCCAGGCTACATTTGACCATGGGATTAGATATAGATTTTAGCATTGAGCACTTGACTCTCTGCACTATTGTATCACAACACCAGCATACCATTAAAGGAATAGTGCGCTCAAAAATATTATTGTCCCGATCGTTCGGGCATGTGTTTTTCAGCATACAGTGATCAATCGTAAAAAAACTTTCCTATGCATCTTACCTTGGTTTTAAACACTTTTACACATGCGAAAACAAGGAGTCTGGCGCGGCCATCTTGTGCTAATCTCATGCGTGGATCGATCACCCTAAGTTGAAGAGCCCCTTCGACACTAAATCATATCCCCCGCCCCTGAAGCTGACATCACTATTCCAAACGATATGCTCCACCTATTTTCATGACATTAGTGGGCAGCGTAGCCAAACACACCCAGTCATCACCCACATAATAACGTCAGTTGACGCAGGACATGGACGATCAACACACTCACAGCGCGTCCCAATTCGAATTTGCTACCAATAACTTTACAGAAAACATCATTAATGTGCAATTTTGCAAGTGCTTTTATTTATCAAAGAATGCTCCAAAAACCACATTGAAATCCACTGATTGCGATGAACCCACCAATACTTGTCTGTCCTTAGGCTTGAGTAGCAAAAGTTTAAAATGATGCATATGGTGTTCCTTTCGGGAGAAGATGTGGATTCGACGCATCAGATTCTTGCTACACCGTAAACGATAACCGGTTGCTCCTTGACGCTGGTACCGCCAAAGGGCATATCGGTCCCAGTCTATCGTCTCACATTATGGTGATGCTGAACGATGCGGTTAGGCATATCTGCCATTGCTGGTTGAAAAAGTCATCCCACGGCAGCTGAAAACTATGGCATTCGCAGAACGGTACAATATATCTGTGTAGATAATAGAATAAAAATATATTTTAGTTTCCTTTCTTTATACTAATTTGTTGTAATTCTGCACCGGAAGAAATAGAATAACGAACACAAACCACACACAATGAACACACACAGACAACACACACAGACAACTTGGGGGACTATTTTAGACTACGATGTGCATGAAAGATTAGCGCTGAGAAGTCGGTATAGCTCCCAAAGGTATGGATAAAGTGACTCATAAATGGGACAACAGACAGATAGCATTGTAACAGTATTGGGAAAATTATCTATAGAAAAGCAAACCAATTACCCCTGGAAAATGTTCTGACCTCGGCCCTTTCAATAATGCAAACTTGATTGCACACCCTGATATTTCATGGGAAGTAGTAGTTTTGGTATTACTAGCCTGCATGCAGGTTGTGCTTTTGTCTTGTCTATGAGTAATCATCACAATATTCTCCAACAAACAACCCATAACAATGTCAATAATCAATACAGGCCAAAAACCTCAACCTTTACTCATCCTGACTTAACCAAAACACCAATATCAATTATTAGTTGACTTATAAATAAACTGCTAGTTACGCACTTGGTATTTTAAATATGGCGCGGTATACGGAACAACGTATTCTGCTCATTCTTTACTTCAAAATGCCATTTTCGCACGTCGCTAAATTCTCTTAATATGCAAAAAAACAACTTCCCCTTTTTTCATCGCAAAAATATTATGTTTGGTTGTTCCCTTCTCTTGACATAACAAGCAGTGTCCGCTCTGAACAACGGTTTGCATAAATTGAAACTAAATGTTCCAATGTCCACTTTCATAATAGTAAATGTTATAATTTTTGCTGGTATTCCACAGCTTCTGTCCTTCTGGCCTGGCAATTGCTCCCTTCGGTCCAAGGTCACATAACAATTGAAGCTTGTGCTTATGTTTGGTAGGTTTTGTGCAGGTGCACATGGCATTCGAAAAACACAAGAAAAAATAAATGAATTGTTGGCATCCACCAATGCCGCTTGATCTTGAATACTTTCTCACCCATCACTAGTGTGAGTTATGAACCTATATGTGATGTCACTCACGATGTTGTGGCCTTTCCATAGGCAAAAGCATTAGATCTGGAGTCTCAACATTCACGAACAACATCTACCTTTGTCGATTATTATTTAATTTCGGAATAAAGTTAACCTTGTGACATACTGCAACATATCTCTTTGCTTCTTTCACAAGAGGTTTGTATTCATTAGGTTCTGAGCGTACCATGCGACAGCCGTTCACACGATCTATCCCACAGCAGGTAGCACTGTCTAGGTTCAAGCTAGACAAGTCACATTGCTTGCCCATACCCGGTTAGTTGTATTTATGATCCGACTATGCCTTGTCTCAATCGGCAGTCTGTGTGCATAGGTTAAGTCTGTAGCCTTGTGCTGGACATTGCAGTGGGGCGCGAAGTCACGCAATCACGCGGGTCAAGCGAAAAGCTTATCTTCTTAGGAAGTCCGTAGCAAGTCAGGAAGGGGCCTGAGGTGATGAAGAATTGGTTCCCACTATTGCAGCAGGGTATTCCCTTTGCAGCAGATCAGTTTTCGAAATCTGAACACGGCCGGTGAACGCAGGCCAAACTAGCCAACATAGAATTCCTTTGCTAGACTCTATCCACTATACAGTGACTCTCAGCAACAAATCACATAGTCTATAATAGGCATGGTATAGAACTATGAATTGGTATAGAACTATGAATTGTATTCTGTATAACTGTCATTCGAGAAGAGTTGGACCTTGGGGTGTAATATTCATTGACAGTTGCTTTTCGTTTCACAGAGCAGGGGAAGCCGTGACTTCAAATTAGTTTTTGACCACAGTTACACTAAAGGTAAGTAAAACCGATAGTACAAGGCACTGAAAGCCTTGTGTAAACTAGGATTCTTTTTGTGTCTGTACAAAACAGACCACAATATCATATGATGATATGATATGGCATTTATAACGCACATATGCACAAGTGCTTCAAGGCGTGATGAGGCAAGGGAGGCGAGACAGAGGGAAGACTGAGACAAAGATCTTACTAGTCCAGGTGACATTGATATCGGGAAAGCGCAAAAGGAAGGAGGTGCAAGCGTAAATGTGCTGTGAGAAAGGTTGATGGGGCCAGTGGAATGCATAGTATAAACAGTCCCAAAAAATAAAGGAATCCAGTAAATAAAAAGCGCAGACAGCAGATGGAAAGTGCAAGAAGGAATCAAGTTTAGAAAGCACATACTAAGGGATGTTCAGGAGAGCAGTTTTCTGTTTGTCCTGAGGAAGTACACACAGCATCCAGTTGGATGTTAAATTCTCAAAGGAGACTTTAACAAGGACACTTCTAAATTAAGAGGCATTAAGTAAACATTAATGATGACCTTGCAGAGTGGAAGGGAGGCAAAGAGGGCCTCCCACTGGTTACCACCATTAATGTGAGAAGAAGATAAAGGAGAGATGACAGAGACCAAATGTAGACTCCATATGTGTGGCGAGGGAGCAACAAAGTGTATGTCGACAAGGGTTTCCCTGGACGTAGCACAGGTATATAGCTATCGGCGATAGGGAGGCCGGGATTGGAGACCAAGAAGGACTTTGTAAACTTCTTCCTACCAGATTTAGTGAGGAGTGCAGGGTAGTCAATAGAGAAACAGTTACAAAAGATAGGAGAGACACAGAGCACCAGGGAGTTGGTAGGGAGAGGGAAGAAGAGGAATGGTGTTGGAGGGGGCTATGAAAAACACAGAGAAGGACACAAGGAGGGATGCATGCAAAGCAAAACACAGAGCCACACTCTATGGAAACCCATCAACAGCAGGCACTAATTGCCAAAACGTTGACAAAGACTATAATTTTGTTGAAAATTATATTTTGGATGCAATGGTGTGCTATGTAGAAACCCAAAAAACTCACACATCAAAATATTGAAATACTACCAGAGAGAGTAAAAAGGGGCCTAATCGCAGAGGTATTTAAATTTATTTTTTTAAAATGCAAAGGCAGAACGTTCTGGAAGTTAGGGTGTTGACATAGGTCAGTCGATTGATCATTGCTATGAAAATCTTACCCACCATAGGCTTTCAGTCCCCGTGCAAAGCACTGCATATGCATTTGTGGTTTGGGTCAAGAATTAAGGGTTTGACAGACACCAAGTCTCTGTCCTGTTGACTGATGGCTAATATCCAGTTTGCCCATCATTATTTCAGCAACCGAAATGGGCAATGGAGCACAGATGTGCTAGGGCAATTCCATTTTCAAATATATCACTAATAGCAATCGCAGACATGTGTCTTATTGTTCGAGGAACATAAATATCGATGAAGGGATGGTGAATGAAATACATTAGTGAATCATACACCAAATTTAATCTGCATAATTAAATAATTTTTCATACTTTTTGTAGCATTGAAATTTAGTGTAATAGCATTCAATTGTTGATGTACAAACATTGGGGAACATATTGAAAATGTTACTGTGAGCCGATTGTGAAGGCAGCTACTAATTATTTATATTGGGAAGTCCACTTTTCTACAATTTCCTCTTCAGGTGGACAGGGCTCATTTGCAATGTTTTGTGGCACTGTATGTGTCCTAGGAACAAAATCTGGATCGATTCCATGAGTATGCATGGCCAACACATTCAATGTCAAATCTTTCACAAATTCGAAGTCCATATCCTGTTATATTGGCTTAATCACCCATTGTTTGCTTTGTTTTGTGAAGGCCTTGAGGTAACGATGCTTCCTGAAATGTCCCTCAGTTTTCGCTTGTTCCCTCACAATTTTCTTGTTGTGCGCAAGTACAGCTAGTTTTGTTCTGGCCTCCATACCGTCAATGCCGAAATGCAACTTTTGGGTCTGTACTTTAGGCACATATTGTGGAACACCTACAAATCTCCAGTATGACAGAATTCTGAGAATCCCTTCGTGTCTCTGGAAAGCATTTTATCATACACAATCTTCTGAAGAGCTTTGTGTGGAGGTGAACATACCACCAACCACTTCTTTTTTTTTTGTTTCTGCTCCTCAGATAAAAGTCCATGTGCACATTCATGAAAATGTTGGTATTCTGTCCATGAGTGTACGTTTTGGTGCATCAATGAGTGCCATTTCTCATGTATAATTTTTTCAGACCCATCACAGGGTTTGGAGTTCCCCCAATGATGGTTGCTGATAAACTGACACCACTTTAAGATTTCTTCAGAACCCTTTTTTCTACCAACAGCTGTAATTTTTTATTCACTGATTTGGCAACGTGCCATACATTGAATTGATGACGAATGTGTGGAAACTGCTTTTGCATGGCCTTGGCTATCGAAACATGTCTGTCAGTGGCTATCGGCTCTATTTGCATCCCCCTCGATTGAAGAAATTCAACGGATTTGATGAAACCATGTTTCTCCATGGCCACAGAAGATGTACATTTGGCTACCTGCACTATCTCCGAACTCACAATTCTTTTACTTTCCATGTCTTGAAAGTGGTATGTGCAGTACTTTGCTGAAAATCCTGTCCGTCGCCAGCTAGCCAAAAACGTTTGCCAGAGAATGTGCTTTTGATTTGATATCTGTTCAACTTTCCAGGCTTCACTAATGGCGGGGAATAAGAATTCCATTTGAAGTATTGGGTTTTAGCAAGGAACTCAACTCCCACAAATTGATAAACTGTTAATCTTACCGAAAGTAGACTCGCTGAAAAGTAAAGCTGCTGAACATAGTAGATTTCCAGCTGATACTTTGCCCAGCATCGGTTGAGCGGACCATGAAAATGTACTATGGAGGTGGACACAGCTGGCTTGGATTTTCAGGTTAGTGCCTTGTAATACACGAGATACATTCACCAATGTCTGCCTGCATATGTTCTCCCTTAATGCATGGACACATTTCAGCATCTGTACAATCTCTAGCAGGCAGCTGTCAAATACAATGTATTTGTGGTCCTTTATTAGCCAATCGTCCGGCATGAATGTGTTTTGTGATTCTGCTGTGGTGGGCATATCGAAAGAACTCTGCAAACTGAAGTCAAGATCTTAAGCAAGTTCCTCGGTCAGTTCCATTGAAGCTTCAATCTCTGTTATCTCAGGTTATGATATTTGCACGCGAATCGGAGAAACAGATCTAATCGGATGCTTCTTTGGTGGAACGAGGAATTGCAATGCATCTTCATTGTATTCAGTCTCATCTTGTCGAGTTGTCACATGGTAGCAATGGTCCATGGATCACCGGTCACATTACATTCAGTTTCCAGCCGTTGGGAGTAAGCATCACAAGTCTGCTTAATGACTGGACCACGCTGCGCTGCAAATAGTAGTTGCTCCATTGTGAAATCAGTTTGGCATGCAACATCTTTTGTTTTGTTTTTTGTCTGCGTCTTTATACTCCGCTTCCTTCTGGGCCTCTAAAGGATGTGTTGAGAAACACAATCAATGTATAGCACACATACAGCAGATACCACTTTATATATAAAAACATTATATGAATAAATCAACAGCTTCAAAAGTTCTACAAAGCAAACTTGTTTGTTCGTTGCCCTTCTTTTTCTTGGTTTTCTTGGAAACCGTGGCATTCTCTTTTTCCAACGCACCAACAAGCTGAAGAAAATAGCATTTTTATATGGTGTACATCCAGCACATTTAATTTTTATCGCAAACCAACATCTGCACATATCTACAAACAGAACCAACTTGATTGAATAGGAAAAATTACAAAATTAAAATGTATTCCAAATGCAATGTGATGTCCGATAGTATTCAATATTCTCCAGCATGGGGTCTGGCATGGATTCACATGCTCCTGAATATTCCCCGTCGTCATGCCGGGAATCCTCGGTAAAGAAAAATCAGTATCAGTTTTGTTTCTGATCTGTCTTTCGTAGTAGTAACCAATCACTGATCCCTGCGTCATACTGACCACAGCCAATGACAGCCCTCTCCCTAAGCCCCGCCTCTGGCAGCCATCTTCAGATTTTTACCGCACGTTCAAGTGTTAGGATCCTCGTGCTATTGCTCTCGAGCTTTAGTGCGTTTTTTCGCGCTTTTTCATAGTAACATTTTCTCTTTTTTCGGTCAAAAGAGCCTCAAGCTTCACCGTTTCTTTATCCGATCAACGGGGACCCATGTCGGATTCTTCTACGCCCCTCAAGGGTGAAGATTTTGTTGAGCCACGCTTTTGGAGGACTCCAGACGTTTCTCAGGCCCATCTCAGACATGGCCCAGGAGAAGGGAAGCTCGACGCCCGGAAAGCTGTTCAGGGTCTGCCCTGGATGCCAGCTTCAGAATGTCTTTAAGGAGGACGAACACTCCCTTTGCCTCTACTGCTTGCATGAGCACAAGACGCACGTGGAGATGGACTTTGCGTTTTGCGGCAATATGTCGGAGCGGACCATGAAGAACCGCCATCTGCGTCTCGCCAACTGGCTGGAAGGGAAGAGCCCGTTAGGCGAGAAAAAGAAGAAGTCAGAGCGGTCTTCAAAGACCTTTGAGGGTGCCCCGGCGACGGGGGCCCAACAGAAGGCCAAGCACTGCGAGTCCGCTGGCACCGGGAGCGCCGAACGGTCGGGCTCTACGGTTGCCAGGCAGGGCGCATCCTCCCCGGCGCCATCAACCACGAGCCAACGCTCTGGCTCGGGTAAGAGGAAGGCCGAGCACCCGGCGAAGCTCCTGGAGAGACCCCGGTCGAGCTCGAAGGCCCCATCGGAGGGGGAGCGAGGCGGTGACCCTCACCCCAAGGAGAAGGCGGTGAGTGCACCTAAGGTGGTGAAAGCCTTGATCCACCATGCCAAGGCCTCTATCGAGACAGTCGCGGCGGCCCTGACTCAGCCTGTGGAGGCTACACCAGTGGAGGCGACCTTGGGGCCCAGAGTCTCCCTGCCACCACGGAGGGAGTCCTCTTTCATGCCCATCGACAGGACCCCCGTGAAACATCCGGCGGAGAAGAAAAAGGGGGGGCAGGAGGTTGTTGTGGATTCGGCCTCAACCTCTGAAGAGGAGCTGATCGAAGTCTTAAGCCACGGCATTGGCGTGGAAGAAGACCAGCCCGTCGGGAGGGACCCCGATGTCGGAGACGACTATAACTGTCATGATCTCTGCTTCCAAAAGGTCAGGGTTTTCCCAACTCCCTTGGAAGCAGATCCATAACCCAGGTTCCGAGTGCCAACCAGTCCCAATTGGGACCTTTTGGACCCAGTCCTGGCGCCAGTGGCACCAGGCTCATAAATATGCCCAGTCCCAGCGCTGGAAGCGCCGGGCTCATAATGCTTGGGTGGACTTACCTGCAGCAGACCATGCTGCTTACTTGCCTGCCAGTTGAGCCTCTGATCCTCTTCTGTTTGGAACTACTTTTCCTGTTGGGTGGGGCAGGAGCCACTCCCTAGATTCAGAACACTGGAACTCTTCTGGAAAGCAGGAACTCTTTTCTTACCTAGGCGTGGCTGTGGAAGGAGACACCTAAGCACTACAGGAGGCTATTTAAACCACACCCGATGGATGAATCTTGCTTTGCGTTATTCTGCATCCTCTGCAGCAGAACGCTCATCGTGTCTTCTGCATCTGATCCTGGGCCTAAGGAAAAAGGCTTACCATCCTGAATCCAGTCTTCAGCAACACCTATAAATACAAGAAAGAACAGGTTAGCATTACGGTCTTCAGTGACAGCTCTTCACTTACCTGGTCCATCGGCTGTCGCCAACGTCTCGCGCTGCATTCCGGCATCTGAAAGACAAAGGCTTACCTACTCTTCGTGCGCTCCGGAGGTCTTCACACTGCATTCCGGCATCTGAAAGACAAAAGCTTACCAACTCTTTGCACGCTCCGGAGGCCTTCGGCGCTGCATCCCGCATCTGAAAGACAAAACAAGGTGCGTTTAAACTCATTGGGGAACTTCAATACTCACGTGCCATTACTCCTTTCCACATCTAACCCAGTGGGTATTCCGGCACCCTGCAGCCGCTCCGAACTTGTACCTGCAAAATAAAAAGACAGTTAGAGCGCATCGTGAAGCAGGCAACAAGCGCTTACTTACGTGCTTCCAGGCGCTTCTATTCATCACACGGGCTCCATCTTCAACTCACTTCAGCCCGTCATCCGCCATCGCCGGAACCCTGCAAAACAAGAAACATCATTACTAAAGACTTTAAAGACATTAGAATTACTCGAAACTTACCGTTCGTGCAGTAAACGACGGACAGCAGTCCTCTGAAGTCAAGAGGCCTGCTCCCCTTATCCAGTGAAGAAACTGGTTACAGCACCCTGCCCCGAGGCAGATGGAGAGCACGGCGTTCACTTACCTAAGGTGAGAGCGTTAACCTTTGGGGTTCTACAGAAGAAGAGAAAGGGAAGAAGAGAGAGACATTCAATAACCCAGTTCCTTAATCCCATATTTTCTATCTGCAGACATCTTACCCTTTGAGTCAGACATACAGTGCACAGAGGTCCAGCCCAAAGAGCCAGCCGTGTGTTACACATCACCTTTGAAGATACGGTATACGCCCAGTCAAGACCGGCGCCTCTACGGGAATCAGGTGAGCGTTACAATAACGTCGAGGGTGCTGACAAGGCTCCTGACCGCCCGTCGGAATCCCCTCAACCAGTGCCGCAAGAGAACTCGGCGGCCATTTTGTTGGCTATACAGTCCTTATGCTTGGAGATAAGGATGAGATTGCCGTTACCACCAATGGAGGAACCGCTCCCGACGAGGGACCCGGAGCCAGGCCCTTCTGGGAGCCCTCCTCCTAAGAGAAGAAGGATTCATCGCCCACTTCCTTTTCAACCATCGCGCCCTGCTCAGCCCTCCTACCCGTCCACGACCCGGGGGGATGATACGGAGACGGACACGGCCGCGACGGGTACAGACGACGAGGTTTACGACGAGGATCTTCCGTCGTCACCGCCTCCCCGGGCTTCCCCGCCCGACGAGATTGGATCGTTTCATGCCATGATCGCCAGGGCATCTGAGCTTTTCCAGCTCTGCCCGGAAGAAAGGAAGAAGGAAGGTTTCCTTTATCAACGGCGCGAGACCAAGAGGAAGACGGTCCTCGCTGTACCTCTACTGGACGATATCTGGGATGAGGGTCTCGCCCTCCTCAAGAACCCATCCACAACGCCTGCTAGAAGGGATCGGTACGAGAAGAAGTACCGGGTCCGGGACGCGGCCCCCTTGTGCCTTTGGGCACAGCTGACCCCAGACTCGGTCGTCTCTGCAGCGGCCAGGAAGAAAGCGGGGGGGCTTCAGCCTCTACGTCAACCTCCCCCCGGACGGCGAGGGAAAGAAATTGGACACGATGGGACGCAGAGTCATTACATCGGTAGCGACGACGATTAAGGCTGCCAACGCCTTGGCTATCGTAGCCCGCTACAACAGGGAGTTGTGGTACAAAATCGCCCCCCTGCTGGACTTCCTACCGGACGACAAGAGGGCGGAGGCCCTAGAGATCTTGCAGGAAGGAGAAGTGGCATCGGACCATGCCATTACGATAGCGATGGACATCGCTGACACTGGGTGTCGCCAGTTGGGCAACAGCGTGTGCCTTAGACGGCTTGGATGGCTCAAGGCAACGGACTTCCGGCAGGACGTGCAGACCAGAGTTTTGGGCATGCCGTTCGACGGGAGCAACCTGTTTGGGAAAACAGTGGACGATTCCCTACAAGCCATGAAGACGGACATGGAGACGGCCCGGTCTCTTGGTGTTCTCCAGCAACGACGGCCGCCCTTTCGGAGCACCGGAGGCAAGCAAAGGGCCTCCAAAGGTTCCGTCGGCGGATATTCCACCTACCGCCAAGCGGCCCGTTCGTCGTCACAGGAAGCCTACAGGGGACGAGGCAAGTCGGGCGGACCCCGCCGTCGTCGCCAGGGAGGACAAGGCGGCAAAGCCTCGTCGAAGCAGGACTGAACCGGCCGTGGGGTCGGGCCCCCACCAAAGCATCCCAGTGGGAGGCCGGCTGGCGAACTTCGTTAGCGTGTGGGAGTCCATCTCCACCGACCGTTGGGTGCTGGACGCCCTGGCCCAGAGTCACGCACTCGAGTTTCTAAAGAAGTGCCCGCGCATCCCCCCCGTGGCCAGGAAGGAACATCACATCCCTCAACTTCTCTTGGAGGTAAAGGCGATGCTCAAGAAAGGCGCCATCGAGCTCGTCCCAAAGAGGCTTCAGGGCTCCGGAGTTTACTCAAGATACTTCCTCGTGAAGAAGAAGACAGGAGGATGGCGTCCCATCCTGGACCTACGACGACTGAACAAATTCATCAAGGCACAGAAGTTCCGGATGGTCACCCTCCAGCATGTCCTGGGTCAGCTGGAGGAGGGCGATTTCCTGTCGTCGTTGGATTTGGAGGATGCTTACTTCCATATCCCCATCCTAAAGGGACACCGAAAGTTTCTCAGGTTCGTGGTCCAAGGGCGTCACTACCAGTTCAGAGCCCTTCCCTTCGGATTGAGGTCGGCACCCAGGATGTTCACCAAGTGCCTTGCACCGGTGGCGGCGCGGCTGCGCCTGGAGGGGATCCACGTCTACCCCTACCTGGATGACTGGCTCATCCGAGCAAAGACAAGGGAACTCGCCGCGGAGCACACGGCGAGGACCGTCCAACTACTCACGGACCTGGGATTTTCCATAAACTACGCCAAGTGCCACCTGGTGCCTGCGCAAGACGCACTGTTTCTGGGAGCGAAACTCGACACAGTGGCGCTTCTGGCCTCTCCGTCGGAGGAAAGGACGAGGGCCATCTTGGGCAAGGTGCAGCGGATGCTGGTTGCGGACACGGCCAGGGTGAGGTCCATCAAATCCCTCCTTGGAATGATGTCTTCTTGCATTTATCTCATCCGCCTGTGCAGGCTTCGGATGCGCCCGTTACAGGAGTTCCTGGACGCTCGCTGGATTCGGACGACGGGCAGCTTCGAGGACAGGATCACACTCGACGAGAGCTTCCGACGAGCGATCTGGTAGTGGGGCACCCGCGCGCATCTGACGGCAGGCATGGACTTCCAGACCCCGGGCCACCAGAAGACAGTGACCACGGATGCCTCCCTGGAAGGGTGGGGAGCGCACACCGAGAATCTGCACGCGAGAGGCCTTTGGCTTCCGACGGAGAAGTCCCTCCATATCAACGTCCTGGAGCTCCGGGCTGTGTTTTGGACCCTCAGGTCCTTTCTTCCGTCCTTCAACGGCAAGGTGGTGAGGATCTTCACCGACAACACCACCACCATGTTCTACATCAGGAACAAAGCAGGGCAGTACCAGATCCCCAGCCCTGTCCAAGGAGGCGCAGGATCTGTGGCATTGGGCGGTCGCCCAAGGGATGTTTCTGGTGCCGTTTCCTCTGGCAGGAATAAAAAAACCATCGCCGACTCGCTCAGCAGAGAGCTGCGCTCGTGCCACGAGTGGGAACTACGACAGGATCTAGTGGACCACCTCTTCTGACGGTGGGGCACACCCCAGATCGATCTGTTTGCGACGGCGACGAACTCCAAGTGGCGGAGGTTCGCCAGCAGGTTTCCCCAGCCGAGGAGCATGGGCGATGCTTTCTCGTTCCCCTGGGAGGGCCTGTTTCTATACGCGTTCCCTCCATTGTCGTTGCTGATCCGGCTCATCAACCAGCTCAAGAGGTCACGGTGCAGGATGATCCTCGTCGCACCTGCGTGGCGGAGGAGGATATGGTTCCCAGACCTTCTGGACTTGTCAGCGTCCCCGTCAATCAAGCTGCCAGTGGACGCGGATCTTCTCTCCAGGGAAGGAGGCGCCATCCTCCATCACGACCCGAAGTCGCTGAACTTGCAGGCCTGGCTTCTGCAGCGTTAGAGTTTGGAGGTTACGACATACCGGCCGACTGCAGAGAGGTTCTTGCAAAGGCCAGGGCGTCCTCAACTCTTAAATGCTACGGACACAAATGGAAGAGGTTCTCTGTCTGGTGCCACGCACAGAAGATTAACCCTCTACAGATTACGGTTCCTCAAGTACTGCCGTACCTACTGACGCTGGCCAAGGCTGGACTGGCGCACGCTTCCATCAAGATTCATCTTGCTGCGATCTCCCGATTCACCAGAACCACGGGACGGACGTCTTTGTGGTCTCATCGTCTGGTGAAAGAATTCATTAAGGGACTGTTCAGATTGTTCCCGCCGGTGAAGGCTCCGGCCCCGGCGTGGGAGCTCAACGTGGTGCTGACCAAGCTCATGGGACCTCCGTTCGAGCCTCTGCACTCAGCTCCGTTGAAGTTCTTGTCGTAGAAAACAGCGTTTCTTGTGGCCATCACCTCTGCACGACGGGTGGGAGAGATCCAGGCCCTTTCTTGCAAGCCCCCATGATTGACTTTTCACGACACGAGGGTAGTGCTCAGGACGCACCCCTCCTTCATGCCCAAGGTGCCGTCGGACTTCCACCTCAACGAACCCTTGGTGTTGCCTGTTTTCTTCCCGTCGCCTTCGTCACCGGCTGAAAGGACTTTACACTCGCTGGACGTGGCTAGAGCGCTGAAGTTCTACGTGGACCGCACAAAGAGTTTTCGGAAGACGTCACAACTTTTTGTGAACTTTGGACCTGTCAATCAGGGGAAGGCTCTCTCAAAGGCTTCCATTTCCAGGTGGCTCTCCGGCTGTATCATGTACTGTCATCGGTTGGCAGACAGACCGCTGCCCGGCCGTCCGAGAGCCCATTCCACCAGAGCGATCGCAGCTACCAGAGCGTTCCTATCTGGTGTGCCCCTGCTGGACATCTGCAGGGCTGCTACGTGGAGGTCGACGCACACCTTCACGAAATTCTACTGCGTCGACCGGGATTCCAGGGAGGAGTCCAGGGTCGGCCAAGCAGTGGTGCGCAACCTGTTCGCCTAAGGTGAGCCTGGTGAGAAGGTAAGAGATGCTTAATGTTGAGTTGTTGTATTGCTTAATGTTGAGCCTGTTGCCACCTCCCGTGGTTGTGCATGTGTGTACTGCTATGTATTCTTTTATTCATGAGCATGTGAATCCATGCCAGACCCCATGCTGGAGAAGGAACAAGTTAATTACCTGTAACTGTTGTTCTACAGCATGGGTTCTGGCATGGATTCACATGCGACCCCTCCCGCCTACCCCTCTGCGGCTCTTGACTTGGTCATACTGCCACTTCACGTGCTACCAAATCTGAAGATGGCTGCCAGAGGCGGGGCTTAGGGAGAGGGCAGTCATTGGCTGTGGTCAGTATGACGCAAAGATCAGTGATTGGTTACTACTACGAAAGACAGATCAGAAACGAAACTGATACTGATTTTTCTTTACCGAGGATTCCCGGCCTGACGACGGGGAATATTCATGAGCATGTGAATCCATCCCAGACCCATGCTGGAGAACAACAGTTACAGGTAAGTAACTTGTTCCTTAGGTTCTTTTTACCTCTGGTCCATGTGCCTCCTTTTCTATTTCAACACCTTGTGTACATTCCTTGAACAGAATATTTATTAACAAAAGAAAAGTGATTTGTACTGGAAATTAGAATCTTTCATCGCACTGTGCACTTACACACAAAGTATTATTAAATGCGTAAGAACCGTATACTACAATGATTGTTCTTGCAACACTAAGAGAACATTCGTATGAACATACCCTCGTAAACAGTCATAATATACCTTTCACATTGCACCTGATAACGTTCAGAGATGACACGTGCTTCATCAGAGATCACCGTGCAAAACATACTGATTGTAATTTTGCCTTCAAACTTTTTTAATGCATTCTGCATTAGGGAGGAAGTATGTATACCTCGTAATGTGGACCAGTTGCAAAGGATGAAGTGATTGTGGCCGAAGTTCCAGCATCCACCTGTAACACAGTACTTGTTCTAGTACGGGTGAAAACAGCGAAATGGAACTGTGACAATGAAATTCAAACAATTGTACATATAGAGGGACACCCATACATGCCACTTAGTGTTACTAACCGATAGCACACTTAAACCTTTTCTTTTCATTTTAAATTGCAAGCATAACACATTTTCGAAAAGGACCAGTATAATAAAATTACTTAATAGGCGAGCAAACTTGATGTTGACTCAGGAAATGAAATTGATGCCTAATCCTGTTGCTTCATTTTCCAAGCATTGTCATAAAGTGGGCCAAGGCAAAAACATAGTTGTATTAGATGTGTGGGCAGCTCCAACGTTCGATAATATCACTTTCTGCATGTCAGTAGGACTTCCCATTGGGACACTGGACGTGTCGGTGGTTTCTTCACTTGTGAGGGTCTGTGCATCTATCACTGTGTTCTATGCCAAAAAAGGAACACGTCAAGCAACCGATTATGAAAACACAATGCGACTTTTAAAGGGCACAATGGTATTCTTCTATAATGGTCATAATTGTTAGATTTGTTAGAGGCTCAAGAAAGCGGGGACCAATGTAGTCAAATTTAGTATAGTAAAAATTCAATGCTATCTTGAAGCAATGGAAACCTTAGTAAGACATTTTTTAAGTAAATATACAACGAAAGCTACCATTTTGGTACCCTACCAAATTTTGATAAGAGTTCATTGATGGTACTTATTTATGCAGCCCATCGTCCAACATAACAACAAACACCGCTAATTCATCATGGAGGACTCACCAGAGACCGTGTGTGCATAAATTCGGTTGGAATTGCATGTGGAAGCAATTTACGATTAATTTGTCGTCGACACTTCTTAGTATACTCGGATCGGTCGTACATATCATTGGTAAAGTGCCGGCTGCAGATGCGGAATCAGTTGGACTTTCAATCTCGTCCACCCGAAAACCACAGTATTTAACCCATTCTCTTATTAAATCAATATCCTTCGGGAATGTATGCAGGACCATGCCTGGACTTTTTGAATGGCTCTTAGAAGGGCAACCGAGTACCATACAGGCCGTCATTCTTCAATTGTCTTGGACCTCTATAGAAATATGTAAATAATTACTAAAAATTATTGTATGCCAGTGATTGATGTGATTGTATTACAGCTTTCTATGCAATATTAGTTTTTTTCAAAGAGGGAAAACATGTTTAGCGTTGTCGAATAAACACGATGGTAACTGCCGTACAGATATGATTGGTATACCGTTATTTGTAACGTGTTACTCGTCTGTTGCATGTACTTTCATGCATCAAAAGGGAACATGCTTACAAACATGTTCCATGAAATATTCTATTCGAAGGGATTGTGTCCTCCGACGTATTCCTTATCTTAGATAGAAATCCTTCAGCTTTGCTGGCCTCGGAAAATTTTTTTCGCCAGAGGGCGCTGCGCGTCGATGATCGCCGAGTCGATGACCCTCGACGGCCTCCGTGCCGACGTCGACGTCATCCTGCCTATAAAGGCCGCGCGCAGCGTCCGTTGCTCAGTTCCGTTTTTCCGCGCTTCGTTGTGCCTCGGAACACCGTTGCTCAGTTCTCGTCAAGAATAACGTATATAATATTTAACCTCGATATCGATGGCATCCTCCTCCGACCCGACGACCCCTCGGTCCGGTTTCAAAAAGTGCCGAGACTGCGGGAAGAAAATGTCGTTGACGGACCCTCACAGGGTCTGTTTGTGGTGTCTGGGAATCACGCACCAGAGTTCGGAGTGTGAGGAATGCCTTTCCATGACGGCGAAAGCCTTGAAGGAGCGTAGGGGGAAGCTCGAGAGAGGTAGGTCAACTTTAACTTCCTCGAAAGCTTCTTCGGTAGAGTCGAGACGTTCGTCTCCTCACCATAAAAAACACTCTCGATCTAGATCACGAAGTGGCTCCCACCACTCGTCGACATCGAGACACTCGAAGAAGAGACGTAGGAGATCCCCTTCGTCATCTTCGTCGAGTTCTCCTGAGAGAGTTCATTGCCCCACAAAACGCAGCTCGCAAGCTGAGTGGGAGGAATTCAGGAAAAAGATGCTAAGCGTCTTCGAGAAAGCGGCCTCGTCCCCCTCGAAGACAGCTGAGGGTGATACCCCGGGTAAAAAACCCAAAAAATCTAAACGCCGCGAGTCGCAGTACCCGGCGGAAAAGTCAACCCGAAAGCGCCTCGAGCCATCGGGAGATAAAGCATCATCGACGCCATCGTCGAAAACTCCTTCGAAACAGAGGTCGGCGCCATCGACGCCGTTGTCGAAGGATTCATCGGCGCATCAGTCGATCGAGTCGACGCCGACGCCGATATCGACGCCGGTGAAGGAAAGAACCACGGCTACTCCACAGCCAACGGTTAGACAAAAGACCTCCGACTCGACGCCGAGAACGTCGACGTCGTTCTCGAGCAGGACTCCGATCCTTTCGAGTTCCTCGAGGCCTAGTACACATTTCTCGACGCTTTTCACGGCGCCTTCGAGTACTTTCACGTCGGTGTCGACGACATCGACGTTTTCAAGGCCTGTGATGATGGCTCCTTCTGCATTGGAAATGGGGTTTATACCATTCCAAAAACCAAAGTATCCCCCTTTAACCTCGATTTTTGAGGAAAGGGAGGATTCAGACCAAGATATTGATTTACAGAGGACCACATCACCAGAGCCAGAGACTTTCGCCTCTGAGGATAGAAGATTAAAAAATCTTCAGGATGCACTTCAGGAAGCTAGTGGCTTGGACACTTCTCCTGAAGCAGAATTTATCAAACCAGACCCAGGAGAACATGCGGAGACTCCATATAGAGCTCTGATGTCTAGAATCATAGAATTTATGGGTTGGTCTGCACCTTCTCCTGCCTTTCAGCAGGATGACCTCACTGACATACTGGACAAGGGCCCACAGGAGGATCCTGTGGTTCCATTTCACTCTGCTCTACAGAGAAGGATTTTGACAAACTGGGAAACGCCGGAAATTATCCCGGCAGTAAATAAAAAACTGTCAACAAAATACAGGGTGGCTAGTTCTGACCCTGAATATTTGTCAAAACACCCTACTCCTGAGAGCTTAGTTGTACAGGCTGCAACCTCATCAGGCAGCACATCTGCATACCCCACTGCTCCGCAGGATAGGGATGACAAAAAGTATGATGCCATGGCTAAGAAGGTTTTTTCTGCCTGTAGCATGGCGTTAAAGTCTATTAACGCGACCTGTACGCTCGCTAGGTTCAGCCACACCCTTTGGGAGTGCGCTTCATCAGCGGCTGACTGCCTCCAAGAAGGAGAGGAAAGGGACGCATTTTTAAACATCATCAGGGATGGTAAAGATGCGATGTGCGAGACCCTACAAACTGGCCTAGATTCTGCTGACAGTATCAGCAGGGCCATGGCGGCAAGTACCACAATCCGCAGGCATGCGTGGTTGAGGAAGTCTGGTTTTGCCTCTGACGTGCAAACCAGGCTTTTGAATATGCCCTTTGACGGTTCTACCCTCTTTGGAAAGAAGGCGGATGACAGTTTGGAGAAACTGCAAACGTCCAAGGCAGCAGCCAAGTCATTGGGAGCTGCTATCCGTCAGAATACCTTTCGTCCTTCGGGATCATCGTGGAGAGGACGGTCCTTTCGTTACTATTCCTCATATGGAAAGGGCAGAGGACGACCGGCTCAAAGAGGCCAAGGAAGATTTACCCGTGGTGGACGGGGTAGGGGAAAGAAAGCCGCACCCGCAGGAGCAGGAGCCACTTTACCTTCGGCAACTGCATCAGCCGCTTCAAAACCACTCTGAGGTCTCCCCTCACAGAACACCAGTAGGGGGCAGGTTAACTCACCATCTGAAGGAATGGCAGGCTATTACGTCAGATGCTTGGGCTCTGGAGACAGTGGCCCAAGGTTACTGCCTGCCCTTCCTACATATCCCTCAGAGTCATCCACCGGGGAACAACCCTTTGAAGCTTCCAGATCCGCTCCTCTTGCAGGAGGTTTTAGACCTGCTAGAGAAAGGTGCCATAGAACTGGTACCTGTAGCGGAAAGGAACAAGGGTTGGTACTCCCCCTACTTCATAATACCGAAGAAGGACGGAGGACTGAGACCCATCTTAGACTTACGGGAATTGAACAAATTCCTCCGAAAGGACAAGTTCAAGATGGTGACTCTCTCTCAGATCCTTCAGGCCCTCCAGCTTCAGGACTGGTTGGTATCTCTAGACCTCCAGGACGCTTATTTCCATGTGCCGATCCATCCCAGGCACAGGAGATACCTGAGGTTCGCAATTGGCAGCTCTCATTATCAATTTCGAGTTCTGCCATTTGGGCTAACCTCCGCCCCGAGGGTCTTTACCAAGCTAATGTCGGTTGTGGCTGCAAGTCTAAGGAGGGAAGGGATTCATGTCTACCCTTACCTAGACGATTGGTTGATCAGAGCTGTATCTTCGGAACAGGCTCAGAGACAACTAGATTATGTTTGCCACTTCCTTCACAAGCTGGGCTTCTCCCTCAATTTAAAGAAGTCACAGATGATACCATCACAGAGACTCCAATTCATTGGAGCAGTCCTGGACACTTCCCTGGGAAGAGCCTTGCCACCAGAGGTGAGGGCTCGAGATATTCTGCAGATGGTCATCAGATTTCAGAATGCCCAATATCTCCCAGCCTACGACTTTCTGAGGTTGCTAGGCCTCATGGCATCCTGCATATTTCTCGTGCCGGAGGCTCGCCTGAGAATGAGATCCCTCCAGTGGGCACTGAGAACTCAGTGGTCACAGTTCTCAGGAAGGATGACAGATCTCCTTCGGATCCCGGTCAAAGTAGCCCGAGACCTTCAGTGGTGGGCCTGTCGGGAGAACATCCTGAAAGGAGAAATGTTTTGGCAACCATGGCCGGAGATAACAGTAGTCACGGATGCCTCACTCACGGGGTGGGGAGCTCACGCCAACGACTTGACCATCAGCGGTCGTTGGTCTCCATCGGAGTCCAGACTACATATCAACCTGTTGGAGCTGAGAGCCATCAGACTAGCGCTGAAGGCTTTTCTGCCGTCTGTACGGGGAAGAAACGTCCTAATAATGACGGACAATACAGTGGCCATGCACTACCTCAACAAAAGAGGAGGTGTAGGCTCACTACCACTGTGCAGAGAGGCGATGCAGCTCTGGTTTTGGGCAATTCAGGAAGGAATCTCTCTATCGGCAATTCACCTAGCCGGAGAGAAGAACTTGACAGCGGACGCTCTGAGCAGGCAGAGCACAGTCTCTCACGAGTGGGAGATAACTCAGGAAGTCCTTCAAGAGATCTTCGCCCTTTGGGGAACCCCTCAAGTGGATCTGTTCGCCACCAGTATCAACAGGAAGTGCGACAGATTTTGCTCAAGGGAATTTCCCCCGAGAGGAGCTCTAGGAGATGCGTTCGTAGTGGACTGGGAGTTCCCACTTCTGTACGCGTTCCCTCCGGTCCCTGTCATTCCTCAAATGATCAGGAGGTTGAGAAGGTTTCGGAAGACCATGATCCTAATTGCCCCGGATTGGGCCAGGAGAACGTGGTACCCGGACCTTCTAGACATGTCCATCTGCCCTCCAATTCGACTGCCATACAGAGAGGATCTTCTCTCGCAGAAGGAAGGTCAGGTTCTCCATCCAGCCATCAAGACCCTCAACCTTCACGCTTGGTGTCTGAAAGGTTGAGGTACAAGGATTGGGACCTTCCGGATGATGTTATGGAGGTGTTGCTTTCGGCCAGAAGGCCGGCAACTAAAACTCTATACCGCTGCCGTTGGAACAAATTTTGCAGCTGGTGCAGAGAAAAGAATATTGAACCCTTTTCTTGTGGTACACCTATGGTGTTGTCATTCTTACTTTACCTGGCTAATTCAGGCCTACAGGTTGGCACAATTAAGGGCTATCTCGCAGCGCTATCAATCTTTAAGCGCACTGCAGAGGAGCCTTCATACTTCAAAATTCCATTGGTAATACAATACCTAAAAGGATTAACTAATGTTTATCCCCCGAAACCTTTTCAAGTTCCCTTATGGGATTTAAACCTAATTTTAAACTTCCTAAAGGGTGCCCCTTTTGAACCACTACACTCTTGTTCATTGAAGCTTCTCACCCTCAAAACTGTTTTGCTAATAGCATTGACATCTGCTAGAAGGGTTAGCGAGTTGCAAGCCTTATCGTGTAAACCTCCACATACAATCTTTTACAAGGACAAAGTTGTTCTTCAGGTGAAGCCTAACTTCCTCCCGAAGGTAGTCTCGGAGTTTCACATCACTCAGAAGATTATATTACCTTCTTTCTACCCTCCTCCTCATCCGGGGAAGGAGGAAGAGAGACTGCACAGGCTGGACCCTAAGCGAGCCTTGAGCTTTTATATCAGCAGATTGGCTAAGATCAGACAAGCAGACCAACTCTTTGTAGGTTATGCAGGACATAAGTTGGGCCTTCCAATAACAAAACAAACCATCTCCAGATGGATTATTTTAGCCATTCTGGAGTGCTACAAATTGGCAGGAAAGGAGCCTCCTCAAAATCTAAGGGCTCATTCTACCAGGGGTATCGCAACATCCTCAGCCCTTCAAAGAGGGGTGCCAATTCGAGATATATGTGCGGCTGCCACATGGTCGTCCGCACATACATTTACCAAATTCTATAGCCTGGATTCCTCCTCTAGTCAAGAAACTAGATTCGGCAAGGCTGTGTTACACTCTGTCCATTCTGGAAGGGTAACATAACTTTTATTACTCCCGCCTCCAGTCACAATACCACTGCTATGGGAGTCTATCTAAGATAAGGAATACGTCGGAGGACACAATCCCTTCGAAGAACTAGTTACTCTTACCTTGTAACGTTCTTTCGATGGGATGTTCCTCCGACGTATTCCTTATCGACCCTCCCATCCATCCCCGCAGTATGACTTCCTGTGGGTTTGCAGCCTATGCTCCTTCAAGGTGATTAGTCTAATCCAAAAAACATTACTGGGGACTACAAAACGGAACTGAGCAACGGACGCTGCGCGCGGCCTTTATAGGCAGGATGACGTCGACGTCGGCACGGAGGCCGTCGAGGGTCATCGACTCGGCGATCATCGACGCGCAGCGCCCTCTGGCGAAAAAAATTTTCCGAGGCCAGCAAAGCTGAAGGATTTCTATCTAAGATAAGGAATACGTCGGAGGAACATCCCATCGAAAGAACGTTACAAGGTAAGAGTAACTAGTTCTTCTATTGCAATGGACAAAGATCCAATGTGGTATTTTTCGAGATGAAAATACTTAGCACATCAGACAATGGTGAAGTTATTGTCTAAATGAACATTACAATTGGCGGAAATAGTCAAACAAATCGGCAGTAGATGAATATAGAGAAGGAAATTCGGTGACCTACCACCCTTACCTGCATGAACAAACAAGCCGATTCAGCAAGCAGGGGAGAAACTATCCGGGGAACAAGTTGCATGACAAACGGATACCTCACTGAGCACATTGATGTTCTCCTGTTAAATGTTAAGGTGTTTATAGAGGATTAGAAAAGGGTGTGTATGTGAATATGCGATGTGTCTGTTGCAGGGTCTTGCAGAGGGGAGTCTGGAGACACTGGGTCTGGGGAGGCCATGAGAACAATGGTCACTGTGCAGAAGATCCCTTTTGAAGTGTACATGGTGTTTGGCACCTTGGCCGTTCACACCCACCCAGCCCTCTTGCTTGCGCATGGCCACAGGTGCAAAATGCCATTGATACTGAAGGTCTGTCTATTTTATGAGGACTCGAGCAGGCCAGTTGGCAAATCAAACCTTTGGGGTCGGCACCTGAGTGAAGAGTTTGCAGTATCAAAGAGAATCCAAAAGGGTAAAGGTTGGAGTGCCAATATATTAGCTCATACGACCAGAATAGACCTATTCATGCTAGATTTTATGTGCGCCATTATTTCTGCATTATCTGATCCTGTTGTTTGTTTTAGTTAGAAAGATGTGTGCTCCCTTGCTCTGACCTTCACACCGTGGCGATGAGCTCCGTGGACCCACGTGTGCCAAGAGCAACGGAGAGACGGCGGCCAATTATCAGCTTGTTTCCCATATAGTGTCAACTTTTTCATAGGCCGCTCACCGATGCAATGCTAGAATGTGCACCCTATTCATGATGTCATCAGTGTTGCTGGTACATTGATACTGGAGTGGATATGGATGGACATGAGGCGACCGCAAAAGGCCCGGAACACTGCTGAAGGGAGACACACTTATGTGGATTGCAAAAGCAGGGTCTTGCAGAGGGGAGTCTGGAGACACTGGTTCTGGGGAAGCCATGAGAACAATGGTCACTGTGCAGAAAATCGCTTTTGAAGCGTACATGGTGTTTGGCACCTTGGCCGTTCCCACCCACCCAGTACTGGAGTGGGGTATAATGGAGGGGGGATGGATTGTTGCCGGTGATGTGAGCACAAAAAGGAACCAACCATTATTTTATGTCCCTCAGAAACGAGTGAGCGTGTTCTTGATTCACTGAAAAATTGTATAAGCTCATTTGTATTTTATTTAGTTTGGTGATGTTTGCACAAACAAACTACAAATTGTATACTTGAGGTTGCAGCACAGTGTGCGAAAATCCCCTTTACTGTCCGCTGTCACTGGGGAATTTTGGGCGAATGGCCCCAACGACACAGGCAGGTATTACTTGTTGAATGCGGAATCCAAGCCTCCCATAAAGCCACCATGTAAATGAACGGTAGACCACTACTGCACAACCTGTGGAAGAGAAACATACATACTGTAAGTGTTCCAGCCTTACTTAAAAATGCATCCTGAATTCTCTTGCATAGTTGCCCTTACAAACGTCACTTTATTTATAAATGAACTTGGGATTTAGAGTCTAGATACATTGCAAGAGTGAACACCCATTCAATCCATAACGGTTTGGGCCACAGAGAAATATTGTTTCTTAGTTGAAAGTGAAACATGTAAGCGATGAACACTGCGGTTTGCAAAAACATAGAGAAATATATCCAATTTGAAGACTAAATTCATTCGTCGGTGATCGATCAAAGTGACGACAATGTACAAACATGAAATATTATTTGTCTGAGTGCTCGAAATGACAACGCACCTAGAGTACACTTACTTGTTACTTGGATCGCGAGGGCGAACTGTTGCACGAAGTTCGTGCATAAGCACCATCATAATCCTCAACACGGACCTTGTGAGGCAGGCCTTGATGTCATGCAGCTCGGTAACGCATAGCAGTAGTGTGTCTTCTTCTGATATGCAGGCCAAGCATCCAGAGTTTTCTTTGCAGCAGCAGTTCTCCACCTCGGTTGGCATGACCTTGCAGCGATTGCAGGTACACCAGGTGGAAACGTCTTCCAATGCGACTACGCTCAGGCTCATGCTATGGTGATTCATCTTCCCAACCATCGTTCGATTCCCCATTGTTTCCGCCCTTTTCTCTTTCAATTACTTCCTCCTCAGAATACTCAGGCTTGTACTGGTAGGGCTGTATTGCTGCCATAATATGACAATTTTTTAAATAAAACGGAAGTAACGATTGAAAATCAATAGTAATGCTAGTCCAAGTATCTGTTCGCATGGGCTTTGTACTAAGAAAGTAGCTGAACCGAGCAGAAACAAGTCAGAGGTAATCCAAACAAAAGACAGTGAAACGATTGAAAAACAAACTCTGATGTTGTCTGATATACTTATTAAGGAAAGAGGCGTCCGGCCATGTCCATGGAGACATGTCAATAGCTTGCGCACAGAGAACCTTGACACGAGACGTGCATTGGCTTTGTGAAAAGGGGCGTAAGCGTTGAGTGATGTCAGCTTCAGGGCGGGGGACATGATTTAGTGCTGCAGGGGCACTTGAACTTAGGACGATCGATCCACGGATAAGATTAGCACAAGATGGCCGCGCCCGACTCCATGTTTTCGCAGGTGTAAAAGTGAGGAAAACCAAGGTAAAATGCATAGGAAAGTTTTTTACGATCGATCACTGTATGCCGAAAAACACATGCCCGAATGATTGAGACAATATTTTTGAGCGCACTATCCCTTTGAGAAGAACCAGTTGCAGTAAATGCAGACTTTCAGTAATCAGACAATTCTACAATCAAGCCTCAAAACACAGAATACAAGTCATGTTGGCTTTACTGTGTAATTGGCCAGTTTTGCCTGCATCTTAAAAGTTCAAATATATACAGAAGAAATTAGTTGTGCAGGAAAGATCCTATTGAGTGACTTCTCCTCCTGTAATATTAACATCACCTTCTACAACATGCTTTAGGGAATAAATCATCTGAATACTTGCTGGGAATTTGTACACAAGTCATTTGTTGTTCTAAGGCTAAATTCCTTCTAATTATGGTTTACTAACTTCCTACTATGTGAAGTGTTTCTGATTCTGGAAGCAGAGTTTGCCTTTTTATTTGAACCAGTCGCTTCCAATGCTATATTAGTTCCATCTGTGAGGCGGTTGCATTGCAGAGGTAATTAACTGTTCCTGTTCTATGTGGGTGGGTGCTCCCATTGCTAGTAAGTTATTCCTATTGTATTTGAGGGGAGCTTGGATTTCTTGGCCCCTGCTGGGTAAGATCTTTGTGATGGGAATTTGGACTACTGATATCTATGCTAGTCCCTTTCTATGCGAGTCTAGCTTGCATTTGGGGCCTTCATTTACTTGTTCAGCGCGGTGGGTGCTTGCACAGCTCCATCCCATGCAGTTTCTCTTCTATGCGAGTGGAACTTTTATTGCTGTGACCGTATCTATGATACTCTGCCGTCCCGTCCCCTTTCCTCCATACTTATGGGACATTCCTCCGTCCTGTGGGATGGGACCGGAGCACTTTTGTAAAAAGCATAACATTTTTCAAAAATATGTCCTTCTCTTTTTACGCGGGCTACTGCATGTGGCCGCAACCCTGCCCTCCTTAGCTCCGCCCAGCACATCGCCCATCAGTACCTTTCTCTGCGCGGTCAGGGCTGGACGCACTTGCATCCTTGGGAGATTTTTTTCCTTTCAGTGTCCTTCTCGCCTGCTCCAGTTTGGCGGTCGCGTAGTAGTCACTCTATGCCGGTTCATTTAGAATGTCCTTCTTGTTCTTCCTGCGGATCCCCATCCTCTTTGTTTAGAGTGTTTGGGTCCGGATCATCGGCGGGACTCGTGTTTTTTTTTTTAATGCGATTCCCTCTCGGTCCAGGCTCTTCAACGTCGTCTGGAGCGGTGGGAGGAGGTGTTTCAGCGCACTCCTTCTCTGCATTTTCAGAGTTTCATTGACGAAAAGAAGAAACACCCAGTAAGTTCTTTAGTTTTTGGTGCACCCCGACCGGGGGACTCCTTCCCGGGGTCTTCCCGGTCCGGGAGGGGCTTCATAAACTGAATTACCGGGGCTCCCCCTGAGGTGCCTTCCAGGCCTAAAAAAGATACCAGCGTTTTCCCAGAGGGCTTCCATAAGGGGCCTACCAACACAGGATTACAATCCGAGGCCCCTCCTGTGGGTGCCAATCGACGGCCCAGTTCTACTGAGGCGGTGGGTACCGGAGCCTGCTTCGAGGTCTCCTTGTCTGGAGCTTCCCATACAGACACCGGGGCTTGCCCCGAGGCCTCTGTGGAGGCTTTCTGTACCAAACCGAGGTTCGAGGCCCCTCGTGAGGGAGCTGTTAGCGGACTCTGTTCCAAGGATGCTCTTTCTGGGGCTAAGGTGACCGACAGAACTGAGAGACCTGTCAAGGTCTTGTCCGTGAGGTGGATTCCTCAACGTTCCTGTCTTTGCATTGATACCGGTTCTGTTGAGGGGGCTCAGAGTGAGGTCGCTGACCGTAATTCCTCTGTTACGGGCTCTGCCGAGATTCCTCTTCTAGAGGCTAATTTTGCTAGTAGTATGTCTGAGAAACATCCTAGACCACGCAGTACCGGCTCTGCGGAGGTTCCTTGTGTCAAGGCTAATGTCAAGGCACCTGAGCCGTCTGTGGAGACCCCTGCCTCACTCACACATGTGACGCAGTTCTCCTCAGATGCTGACAAAATGCCACCTGTTCCAGCGCAAACTACTGCGGCCATTTTGGATTCCACCCTTACACCATCGGCGTCGGGTGCTGGGAGCGGGTTTTCAGGTGAATATCGACTGCCTGGTGCAAATCCTTTTCGTCCATTTTTTGACTGGAATGCTCGGATGCCATTACCGCACACGGTCTAGCTGCCTGCTGCATCTGCTCCTTTGATCTATGTTGATCCGACTGGAGGAGGCCTTTCTTGGCAGCCCTCTCCCTTACGGCCTTGGAATTACTCCGCTCATGAGCAGCCTCTCCCCACTCCAATGCCTAAGCCTTCGGCGGAGGATACCTTTTTTGGAAAATTTCAGAGGCTCATGAACTCTGACCCCATGAAGGAGTATTTCAGAGGTCTTTTTAGGGAAATCTGCCCTCCAGCGCCTGCTCCTGTGCCAACTGTCTAGCCGTAGCACCAGTTGTCCCAGCAGCTGTTCCACCTCTACCAATTGGCCCACCTCCAGCCCTTCTGCTCCTGTCTCCCTTGTCTCCAATAGACATGTCTTCGGCAGAGTTAGATGTGACGCAGGTCGATCTGGACGTGCCGGATGACACGCAGGTGGATCAGGATAGCGAGGAAAAGCCCCGCTCTGTTGGAGGGTTCCATGACCGGGTTCTGGACATGTCTCTTCTGGATGTACCAGTACCTGAGGCACCCGCTCTTCGAGAGGGGGTGCTTTCTGGGGCGTTCACCTTGTCTCCCCAGTAGCGTACCGGCTTGTTCCTCCAGAGGGACGTTTTGGCCGAGGTCCGCAAGGTCTGGGATAAAACGCACTCTGGACTTCATGTTAACAAGAGGATTGATGCTCATAATGGCTTCACACTTCGGAAGAGGTAGTTTTAGCGTCTTGCCCGCTCCCTTCCTCCACAGTGGTGGCAGCTGCCACGTTACAATCCAGACCGGCCTCTGCGTCTTCTACAGCGGGAGCTCAGGTTTTGGGCAAGGAGGACAAGTTGCTTGACTCCTTGGGGAGGAGGATCTTTGCTAATTCGGCCCTGCAGTTGCGGCAGGCGAACGCGGAGCTCATCTTAGCAGCAGCAAATATGAAAATGTGGAAAGGTCTATCTGAATTTGAGGAGTTCATTCCTGCGAACAAGCTGGATGATTTTGAAGGTGGTTTGTCAGATGCCAGAGTTGTGGCGCAGGATATGATAGAGGCCGCGGCTCATCGTGTTGACACCTTGGCTCGGGCCTCATGCTTGGTGTCGACACCTCTCGTCAGGCTTGGCTTCATGCCACAAAGTTCTCTAAAGAGGTCCAGGATAAGGTTCTGGACCTGCCTTTTGATGGCAAAGGAACTGTTCCATTCTTTAACAAATGTGGAGCTGACTAAAACTAAAGACAGCACTCAAACGGCCAAGTCCCTGTCCGTGCTGGTGAAGCCGCTGTTTAAAGCTCAAAGAATGCCATCTCAGCCTTGGTCCTCCTCTGGGGTTACTGGATTGGAGGACACGCAGGGTCGATCCTCCATCTGAGAACTCTCGTTGGAAACAGCAGCGAGGCCAATTTTTCTCTCGGTCCTCTGCCTCCTCTTCAGGATCAAATGGTCTCTCTGCCGAGAAGTCAGCTAAATGATGTTTTTCGGCGCTCGCACGAGACCCCGTTGGGAGGGCGCATTGCATCTCACTGGGAGGCTTGGCAGACCATCACAGAGGATCGGTGGGTCTTGTCTATTGCTCGGGTGGGCTTCTGCTTGCCCCTTCCCCCTAGCCCACCCATCTATCCTGCCTTCCAACAGTCGGGGATGCCCTCCATGCGAGCCGAAGTCCAGAAGCTTCTGGATCTCAAGGCGGTGGAACCCGTTCCCCTGGGGGAGCGAGGGGAGGGCTTCTACTCCCGTCTGTTCACGGTGCCCAGCCCCAACCAGGCTGGCCTGTGCACCATCCTAGACCTTTCCCAGTACAACCTTTCTCTTCCCCAAGAGAAATTTAAGATGATCACGCCCGGTCAGATAAAGTCCTCTTTACAGAAGGGCGATTGGCTCAGCGTGATGGACCTTCAGGATGCATATACACATATCCTCGTTTGGAGTCTGTATCGGAAATACATGCGGTTTTCCATGGAGGAGGAGCATTTCCAGTTTTGTGTGCACCCGTTTGGTCTCAGCTCGGCACTTCGTGTCTTTACGAAGATGTTGTCGGTCATCGCAGCTTTTCTTTGGCTACAGGATATCCATGTGTATCTGTATTTGGACGACTGGCTGCTGCGCAATCCTTGTCCACTGAAAGCCTCGCGCAACCTTCAGTCTGTCCTCCAGCTCCTGTTCCACCTTGGGCTGTCGGTGAACTGGTGGAAATCCTCCATGACGGTCTCTCAGGACTTGATTTTCCTGGGTTTTCGTTGGAAAACGATCAATTGCAGCGTGTACCTGATTTGGTACAGAATGGCGGATTTGTTGGCCACGTGTCAGGTCTTTATGCAGTCGGAGAGCATGTCGGCCTGGTGGTTCCAGAGGGTTCTGGGCCTCATGGCTTTGTGCGTGCTGGCTCTTCCTCTTGCTCGTCTCAAGATGAGGCGGACGCAGATAGCTCTTCGGAGCTCCTGGCTTCAAGCAGTGGATCCAGATTCCAAAATGATACTGGTTCCACCTTTCATGAGGACGGACCTCTTGTGGTGATCGTCTCTCAGCAATCTGTCGGTGGGTGCTCCTTTCCAGGACCCTTGACCACTATTGACTGTCACAACGGATTCCTCCCTTCTGGGTTGGGGTGCGACGTTGGATCATCTCCAGGTTTTCGATCTTTGGTCACCACAGGACAGACAGCTTCATATAAATTATCTGCAGCTCCTGGCGCTGAAAGCGTTCAAACCAGGCATCGTCAACAAGGTGGTCCGTGTCCTCACGGACAATGTGTTGTCCATGTTCTATATCAACAAGCAGGGAGGGACCAGGTCTCTTCCTCTTGTGGATCTTGCCATTCAGATTTGGGAATGGGCCATTCAGCATGGTATCTGGCTGGTAGCAGTTCACATCCCGGGCCAGCTGAATGTCACTGCAGATGCCCTGAGCCAACGAGCAGTGGTCAGCTACGAGTGGGAACTGAACACGGAGATCCTCTTGGATATTTTTCCCTGTTGGGGCACTCCAGATGTAGACCTCTTCGCAACAAACAGGAAGCTTCCTTGAATGCCTCCAGGAACAGGCTCGAGCCTCCTCTCTGGGAGATGCTCTCGAAATTGCATAGCACAACATGAGGGCTTACTCTTTTCCGCCCCTTCCTCTGATCCATCGAGCGCTTTGCAAGCTAAGGAACACAGTGGATTGCTCTCTCCTGTTCATTGCCCCTTGGTGGCCGGCCAGGTTTTGGTTTTCGGAGTTTCAGCATCTATCGGTGTGTCCGCCGCTCAAGCTTCCGTTGATTCCAGATCTTCTTCACCACAGTGATCAGCAGTTGTGGCATCCCTCCCCACAATCGTTCAGCTTGGCGGCCTGGTGCCTGACTTCAGATCTTTAGAGCATTTCAATTTGTCCGTGGATAACATGTGCATTATTCAGGCGGCCAGGAAACCTTCAACAAGATCTCAGTATAGGAGTAAATGGTTACGGTTCTGCCACTGGTGTTTAGCTAGGCAGCTGGACCCCAGGGAGGCTACTATCGACATAGTCCTGTCCTTTGTCTCACATCTGGCAGACTCATGCTTTCATGTCTTGTCTTGCAGGACTTATTTGTCGGCTGTCGCCGCTTACCTGTCCACTCACCAGTGCTCTTTTTCACTGACCAATCCGGTCATTAAAAGAAACTTTGTGGGTCTATTACATCTTTACCCTCCTGTTGGCAACCCGCATCCAAAGTGGGATCTGAATGTGGTCCTTGGCTACTGTCGATTTTAAGTACCTTTCGTGGAAAGTGTCCTTTTTGATTGCTGTGACTTTGACAAGGCGTGAAAGTGAGATTCAGGCCTTTTCTCGTAGAGCATCCATTCCTTATTTGTCATAAGGATAAGGTTGTCCTGCGGACAAATCCCTCCTTTCAAATGAAAATCAGAGACCACCTTTGGAAGAATCAGTCAATTTCATTGCCTGTCTTCTTTCCAGACCCGGCCTCCTAGGCCGAAAGGGTTCTGCATTGCCTGGACATCAGAAGAGCCCTTATGTTCTATCTGTACAGAACATCGGAGCTTAGGAACTCTCCGCAGCTTTTTATGACCTTTGGAAATCCGCAGGGAAAAACGGCCTCGAAAGCAACCATCTCTCGATGGATTGCTGCCTGTATTTCTGAGGCATACACCATTCAGGGTCTTCGGCCCCCAACGGGAATTCATGCTCATCTTGTACGGAGCATGGCGGCTGCCATTGCCTTCCAAAAATATGTTCCCTGGGAGACCATCGCAAAAGCGGCTATGTGGGCCTCCTCATCGGCTTATTGTAAACATTACTGTCTGGATCGGAGCTCCAGGGCTGATGCTCAGTTCGGTCAAGCTGTGCTTAGGAACCTGTTTCAATAAGTTGTTTCCATCCAATCGCAATTCCTGTGAGGAGTGCTTGGGAATCTCCCATAAGTATGGAGGAAAGGGGACGGTATGTAGGAGTATAATAAAGTTACTCACCGTAGTGACTACCTTACTCCTAGTCCATAGTCTCCTTTCATCGAAACGCCCGCCCGCCGTCCCCTCTAATAAGTTTCCTCTGTTATTGCTTAAAGGTCTTAGACCTGGCGATAGAAAAGGACTGATTGCCGATGCGCTGGGTGGAGCTAAGGAGGGCGGGGTTACGACCACGTACGGTGCCTCACATAAAAAGAGAAAGAAACATTTTTGAAAAATGTGATGCTTTTTACAAAAATGCTCCGACCTTGTCCCACAGGACGGAGGAATGTCCCATAGGTATGGAGGAAAGGGGACTATGGACTAGGAGTAAGGTAGTCACTATGGTGAGTAACTTTATTATAATCTTGTACGGTTGAGACCCACGACCCATGTGAGGAAGGAATTATCTACTGAGACCCATGGCATACCATTTCTATATTAGGGAGTGTGCACTACCAAAGAATATGTTGCACCTGTTCTATGTGAGGGAAGATTCCAATGCAGGGACCCATTCCTTATCTGTTCTGTGTGGGTATTGTCTACCCTTGCTCTGCCTTGCACGGATTAACTCTACCTGTTCTACATGATGAAGCTTTGCATTGCTGTTATCCTGATTTGCCTTCTCTGTTTGTGTGAGGGAAGCCTGAACGGCTCCTGCTTAAGCTGGCATGTTCTATGTAAGGGAAACATTAAGCAGCATATGCTGCTGTTATGCCTATTCTTTGCATGCAGGGGAAGCTCGGTGTTAGTGCTCCTCTGTGGCTCTGCTTTTCTGTATGATGTGTACCATATGAAAATGATGCCCATACAGTGTGATGAACCCCTAGATCTCGTCATTTCTCCCCACGGCTGAGCCCCTTCCCATGAGGCCAGGGAGGTGAGGACGCTACCGGATAGTCCCCTTGGGGGTGGTATAATGTGGGAAGATCTCATGGTGAGGGACTACCCCTTCAGTGATGATTGCAACCATTTAGGGTGCAGCCCTTGTAACATTAACACATCCCCACACACTCGGCCTCGACTTCCTTGAAGAACCTCTTTGTAGAGAGTAAAGCTCTGTACTCCTATCAGGTAGAGAACTGTAGGGAACCTAAAAGTACTGCCAGGCGAATCCTTGGTAAGTGTTGAAACCGTAATCCGGGGGAAGGCGCTGACCTGCTGGAAGAAAGGGAGCGAATGGGATGGACCAGCAAAGTCAATAAGGCACCGCTTACAGTCCCAGCGAGGTCAGGAGATATGCTGCGAGTCCTTAGAAGGTAACTGGAGGCACAGGTTGGCCGGCCGTGACACGAGGGAAGTGAGAGGGTCCCTGGGGTAATCCCTATGACATGAACATTGAGAGAAGGGTCACGGACCCCAAGAGTCCAGAGGACTATTTGTGCATCAGAGGAAATCTTCCTTGGTCAGTAGAAGGAACAGAACCACTGACGATCAGAGAAACCTGGGTCAGGGACCCAAACCCAAACGGAGACGCATGGTATCTTCCTCGTGGCAGTACTTAGCAGGTTAGTGAACGAGGTCTGCCTACGCAAAGAAGAACTTGGGTCTGGGACCTAAGCGCAATTGGAACTTTATGTAATATAGCATAGAGGAGACACTTGAATATCCAGGGGAAGGGCGTCATTCCCCCTTTGTCTATTGTGATTGGCACATTGCAATAAAGACGCATCGGGAGGAGGGAGTCATCCTCTTGATAATAAGTGGAGGAAGTAAAGACAAGCTTGCAGCCAGGGAAAGGGAACCATTTCCCTTGGCCTCTTGAATACAAAGTGTTAACTGAGCCTTTTCAATCAGGCGAAGGGAGGCATTCCGCCTGATACATCAACAAACCAAGATGAGCAGTGTTGTTTGGCTGGTTTTCTTTTGTTTGTTTGAGTACACTTTCAACCAGGTGAAGGGAGTCATTCCCTGTGGTGACAACTATTGAAGTTGACCTTTGATCACAACCCTGGAGAAGGGAGCCATTCTCCTGGGCCACTAACACTCTAGCTTTATCTACTTTAGTTATAAGTGTGAGGGTGAGAACTAGGGATTTTGACACTGGGCGGTGGACATTTAAGTTAAATGGACATTCTGACCGATCCTTTTTAGTCTTTAGTTGAGGCAGGGAATCTCCTCATAGAAATAGGGACAGTTAGGCCTTTCTCTTTCTTTTAAAGAAGAATGAAAGTCTTTACCAACCATCATGCCACCTTTTGTGTCAGTCTCCTTCTTATGCACCCTTACACTTTTTGCATGCGTCAGCTGGATGCCACATATGTTTTACTCTTATGAAGGAGAAGACTCATGTTCGCTCCCTTAAAATAACATGTACCCTCAAAGTTTTAAAATGGGGATTAAAATGGTCCGACCTCAAAATCGTATCTACATATTTGACTTGGGATGCAGGAAATTCCCAGACTTTGTTCTCTCTCGGCATGGTTCGCCACTCCACAGACAAGCCAAGACATTCAAACTAAACATTTTGGTGATTTGGCTCAGCATAAAACCATATTAACATAACTCTTGTGTTATGTGATCAAAGGAATACAGATGGCCTATAGCTCAAGGTGTTCTTCATAGTCCTGGAGATTTTTCTCACCGGGAATGGGAGATTTTTCTGCAGTATTTTTAATCGAAGTAGAATTAATCTAATTTTTTATAGCGGATTTTGCCACAAATATATGTGGGGGGGTGGGTTTAGTTGAATAATGTAGAGGGGTTAGGGGCTGGGAGTCTCCCTGTGCATCGATTTGCGACAAAATCATCCAGGAAAAAAAAAAGATGAATTCTACTTCCCTAAAAAATACTCAAACAAATCACATAGAACGTCTCTCACACCTAGTAGGGGAACATTTAAAGGTCATTTTGAACTTCCCCACTGCAATGTTGTGCTTGAATTATATATACATTATCAGATGGTTTTAGAATTCCGGGACTGTGGCTTGAGCCAGACAATGCTTCCATCAGAAGGGAAGTAAAGGTGGAAACAGAAACGTGTAGAAGGCAAATGTGGATGAGATCAAAACTTTAAATTGAATCTTCAGTAAATGGGTAGTCCCAAGTGAACATCTTGTTGACTATCCTGCACAAATCCCACGCTTTAAGAACCATTCCTGTCCTGTGCCTGAGCCCCACACACAGCCAGCTAGCCCCCAAGGAGCAGGAGCTCTTACATCACTGCCGGAGCAGTGCTGCCAGCAGGAGGCTACTCGGAGCAAAATCGGAATATGCTGCTTAATTAGGTAAGCCTTTGGCTACACCTACAATATCTCTGTGCATCTGTAATTATTGATGTGGATTGCATCGAAATTGCATTTGAAGACACATTGAAATTGATCTACTTTTATTACCTGCACGAATCGTACACAGCCATGTATACTCTGCCGCCATTGCACGACATGTGGTAAGAACCACGCCAAGATGGCTGCTCCATCACTGTAAGCTGCTTCCCAGCTCTCGAGGAACACCCACTTTGACTCCTTCGACTTCAGCAGCCGGATTGGCTGAGCAGCACCATATGTGCACCTATCTGGAGCCGGTAGGCGTGAGCCGTCCCACCGCTCAAAGGAACACGCTTTAAGGACCATTCCTGTCCTGTGCCTGTAAAGTGACTACAGTGGCCACGGCCGGAACTACTATCTGTCTGCGCGCTACTGTGTACTGCCTCCCGTCCCGTCCGCAGTCACCTGGTAAACCTCCTCCCCACATTGGAGTAATTTATGTTACCATCCACCATGATCCGCTAACTGCCGCTCTCTGCCACTCCTTGCCCTACTTAACTTTATCCTGCACTGTTTCATGCTCGTCACCTACCCCGCTGTCTCCCTGTTCGAACAGCCAGTTTCTGTCACTACCGCACGCGAGTGCTACTTGACTCTGAACTACCACCACATGACCTGCTTACTTGCTCATTTTCTGATTTACCAGATTGTCGCCCTAACACAGCAATTCTCCAATGTTTTGCTATAATCAATTGAACTTACTTGCTCTGATTCTTAATTACGGTAACTGCATTGTATGGTGGCACACAGTCTTCATTACCCGACTGTAACGTATGCACCGTCTGTGAACACTGTTTTATTTACTGTAATTGTGGTAACTGTGCCATTGATTGTTGTTGAATCTAGCTCTAAACAGCCATTTTTCAGTACTGCATCATGTTTAGTGGTCCTATCTCTTTCACACGTTATCCCACACTCTGTTACTCTCTAAGTCGCTCTGTGGCATTTTTGTTCTGCAGTGTGCACTGTAAATTCAACCTCCCTAGACAAATGTGCCTTCTGTAGCTTCACCTTGTAAACCTTATTGTGACTAATATTATCATTATGATTACAGTTCGTTTACTTCTGAACCATTGAACCCCTAACCTGTGCATCACAAATACTTGTTATCAGTATAATTTCAATATTATGTCTGTACTAGTCCAACCGGCCTTTTAAGCGGATTTCGGCCGTTTCAACATTTTCAGCTACATTCCAAAGTTAATACTCTCATGTTTACTTTATGACTATTCTGTACTTGTACATCAACCCGTGTATCGGTTTTACTCCTCCTTCGCTCTCTCTACCTTCATTGTGATCTTAACTTTTATATGTATATGCTCACCCACCACAGTTGCCACTGTATTCTACTAGCCAGGGTATTAAGCTACTAGCTACCTGCCATTGTATCATACCAGTTTAGATAAATATGCTGTTATACAGTTCTCCTTGAACCTATATTTACCATGGCGCCAACTAGCCCCTGAGCATCTACTACCTTGCGGCTATACTAGCACCAGCCTATGACCCTTGCTTAGTACCTTGCCTGGTACCTGCTGCTCCCATCATCTCTCTACTACTTGCTTGATCCTCGTATGTTAACATCAGTAGCTGCAACATACTGTCAACTCATAGCTACCACCAACTCTTTCTAATCAATGTCTAGGTGTTTCTTAGTTGCCATTTACACACACCAATCTTACACCACTATGTATGGGATCCTGACCTTTCTCATTCATATTCTGCACTTCAGTACTTGGCTTAGCCCTGTGTCTAGTATTAGCGGTAGGACCTACCAGCACAACATATCCCAATTCACTATCAGCAGACCTATTATGCCCCACATGTCTCATCCTACTTGTGCTATAGTCAGCAATCGCATGCCCTGGATTAATACAGACTCCATGTCACACATTAACCCCTACATGAATGACCCCGCCCTCTGGCTTCAACATTTCGCTACCAAACCAATACCTAATAAACCTTGTCCTACCGCCATTAGAAATCTTAGATTGAGATCTAGAGTTAGCCTAACAAATTGTTGCTCATACTTGGGGGTGAATAGTAGAACATCTGCATACAAGGATACCGCCAAAAGTAACATTATCTCAGCCAAACCATCACCCAACCACCTTAGCACTTTCATATGAAATCTAAGATAAGGATCCAGACTGTGCACAAGAACTCCTCGCCCTCATCTATTTAAGATTAGCAGAAATCATCATGCTAATACTACGAACACTGCCGACGTATGTACCACCACTTGCACTAATGTTATGCATGTTAGTCACTCTTCCACTCACAATACTATTGCGAAAGACACCATGATCAAGGCAGCCCTTATCAATGCTAGTTCCCTCCCAGCCCATGCATTGGACATTGCAGACTTTATAACTACTGAAAACCTTGACTTCCTTGCCGTCATGGAAACTTGGCTACATGCAGCATCGGGCCCATCTTTGTCCCTGGCCATTCCAGACAACTACGCTATCATCAGATGTGATAGAAACACGGACCAAGTGAAGGTGGAGGGATTGCCTTCATCTTTAAGAACTCCTTTGATATTAGAGCTATCCCCAACCTTCAGATCCCATCCGCAGAATCACTATCTATTAAATTGCCTCTATCACCTAATCTTATTTACAGGCCACCAGGCCCCATCGCCACATTCTCTGAGGACATTGTGCCACTCCTCACCACCAATGCTAAACCTAACTCGCAAGGCATAATACTTGGAGATTTTAATCTCGGCTTCAATGACCCCATGAACACTAACGCCCTTGACTTAGCGAGCACATTCTCAGATCTTGGCTACACCCACCACATTCACGAGCCCACACATATTAAAGGAAGAACCTTAGACTGGCTCTTGGACCTCAATTGCAGAACCAATTTGATAACTATCACACCATGCATTTGGTCAGATCATCACAAAATAACCTTCTCCATCAAAGCCACCCCATACAGTCCTAATTTGAACATTGCACCTGCTACTCTTACTCGCAATAAGAAGGATATTACAACAGACAAACTTCTTCCACTAATTCTTCCCCTCTCAACAACACATCATCTTCATCAGACCCTACAATCCTAGTGAATATATACAATCACGCCATTTTGAAAGCATTAAACTCCATAGCGCTGCTAAAAATGCGCAAACCCAAACCACGATCGCACCTTAACTCTTGGTTTACACCGCACCTGCGAGAATTGTGCAAAATCAAGAGAAACGCAGAAGCACATTGGAAAAACTGCCAGTCACAAAACAACGAAAGTACTCTGACCATAGCCTCCTCCAACTATAAAGAAGCCATCATTCTAGCCAAAAAAGACACTTATAATAAACGTATCATACAAGCCGAATCCAATACAAAAGAACTGTTCAGGATTCTTAAAGAATTAGAATCGCCCATTGCCCCCACTGACAAATGTATCACGGACGCCATATGGTGCACCAACATCCAGAAGGCTCTCCTATATAAAATATCGATGTTGCAAACCATAATTAACACTAAAAAACACCCACCTTCTTTCAGACCCAGAATCCAAACCAGCTATGCAGAAGATTACCCTTCCAGAGCCCTCACTAAAACCTTTTAGCTTCTCACCTCTGTCCACCTGGGAAGTGGAAAACCTCATCAGGAAGCTTAAACTGTCCAACTGCCAAGGGGACGTATGCCCTGCACCTGTTATCAAAGCGGCCGCTCATGACCTTGCACCCTTCATCACCAATATCATCAATGCCTCCTTTAAAACGGGTATTGTGCCTGACAACTTAAAAGACGCTTGGGTCATCCCACTAATCAAAAGACCTACCCTTGACCCTAGTAACCCTTCCAACTATAGACCCATTACGACAGTGCCCTTCTTACTAAAAATATTGGACCGGGCAGCCTACTTGCTAATACAGGGGTATCTGGAAACTAATAATCTCCTGGGACTCAACCAATCAGGTTTCCGCCCCAGACATGGTATGGGAAAAGCCCTGATCGACCTTATAACACAAATCCAAGACATAAAAGATAAGGGTAGGGCCATCCAAGATGGCCGCTTAGGTCAGAGCTCCCTCGCAGCCCCGCATCAATCCTGGCTAATCCTACGGATCCGAGCACCACAGCCCCCCTGTTTCCCGGTACATGAACTCCTGAAGTCCCCGGCGGCGCCACCTCGAAGTCTCGAGCGAAATCGGAGCTCTCAACCCGAGACGCGGCCCGAGAGGCCCGGCTGCCGTGACTAGCGGGGTCGACCACTTGGCCCCGTGCTCCACAGGCTGAGCCTCCCCACTGTAGACTCTGACGCACCCCCCCCGGGCAGCCCACGAGACGGGGGGCCAATATCCTGGCGAGGAGTCGACGGCGGCCAGAGAGAACCGGCGAGGGTCCCTGTTCGCCGTCATCCCCCCGCCGGAAGCCATCGCCGGAGCGGAAGAGTCGGACGTGAGACAGGCTCCTGCAGATCCGGCACCCAGCCGCACAACAAGAACCGCCCACACCCACCGGGCGGAGACCAGGCGGCGTCGGCCGGAGGGGTCGGCCCGGGGCCCTGGCGGGTAGGGAGCGGTGGGGTAACAGCGTTGTCCCCCCCCCCTTCTTCCGCCTCTGGGACCGGGTGACCGCCGTACCAGCAGCGGCAGAGCTGACCAAGCGGCACCTCCCAACTCACGGACGACCTGATCCCCTCTATCGCAACCATCACACTGCCCTATACTCCGAGCCCCCGGAACCAAGAGGAGCCGGCAGAAAACCACTGTAAACATCTCTCGTCAAGGGCCAGCGCAGCATCGAAACAGCCAACCCCCCGGCTCACAGCGAACATCCTATATCAGCCTCCAGGAGGGCCGCGCTAGCAGTGCAACCCGGCGGCTGCCTCGACCTCACCACCGGCAGCCAAGATGGGGAAAAGCGACAAATCGCAGAGGAAGCTAAACTTTGAGAGCGGTCTGACCCCCAGAGCCCCCCACCAACCCGAGGAGCAGGCGGCACCGTCGGAATGCCCCCACCAGGAAGGAACGACAGAAAACCCCTTTGAAATTAAAGAAATCCTCCTCGACCTAAAAGCAGGGATCGGCAGCCTGAGTAACAAAATGGACGGCCTCGCGTCCAAAGTCGATCTGATGCAACACCGCATGGACTCCCAAGCCGAACGCCTAACCGAGGTGGAGCAGAGGGTGTCAAATCTCGACGACAGCTCGGAAACCCTTACAAACAGAGTACTACAGCTGGAATCACAAATGAAACTAACAGCCGCCAAGTGCGAGGACCTCGAAGGTCGGTCGAGGAGGAATAACCTCCGGATAGTCGGGGTGAGAGAACATCAAATGCAGGGGAAAATGGAAGACTTCGTGGAAACCTTATGCATTACGTTGTTCGGCCGCGAGGCCCTTTCTCGCTTATTCATAATCGAGAGAGCCCACAGGATTCCTGCAACAAGACCAGCACCAGGGGCCCCTCCGAGACCCATAATAGCGAAGCTGCTAAACTACAGAGACCGTGACTCCCTTCTCCGGCTCGCCAGGGAGAAAGGCGATCTGAGTCATGATGGAGACAAAATCCATTTTTACCCCGATTTCTCCCCGGCAGTCCAAACACAAAGGAGAACATTTACAAGCGTTAAACAGAGGCTCCGCAACAGCCAACTGCCATATTCTATGCTCTACCCAGCACGCTTAAGAGTCCAGCACGAGGGAAAGGTCCACTTTTTCCAAACCCCAGAGGAGGCAAATCTGTTCCTCGACCGCCTGGGACTCCCGGATCAGAATCAGGCTCGCCCCAGACCACAAAGGGATAGAATCCCCAGGAACCCTCCTTAAACGGGTGGATGCGGTGGAGCACAAGACCCGACACAGCTGAATTGAGTGGGCCGGATCAAATACAGCGGCACAAGTCGGGGCTGGGACACTTGGGAGGCCCCAGGCACCCCCAGCGCAGCTACCGTTAAGTTATCGTTAGCCTGAGTGGGGTCGGCCTGCCGAGGAGTGATTCCCGCGTACCGGCATGGCGACCCCTAAGGCCGAGTTTGTTCTGGGTGGGGTAAGTTGGAACCTCCCGGTGGGCATGTTCGTGGTTGCCCACCCCTGGGAGAACTACGTTACGGGCCAGTTGGGGATTGCCCGAAGTTCGAGTATTACAAAGTTGATAGAGGAATCCAGCGCCGACAATTCCTGTTCGTCCCGCACGCTGCCTGCCCCCTACCAGACGCCGTCCTCTCCGTTGCACTGTGACCCCCAGCCGCTACACACAGACCCGGTTAGCGGCTCCCGCTCAACCAGAACGCAGCTGCCCGTTGACCCGGTCACGGGACCTGAAATAAATGCAAAGCCGCCCCGTTCAACGTCCTAACATGGAACATCAGAGGGGGTAACATCCCAGCTAAATCTAGGAAAATCCTACACTATCTCAGACGACATGAGGTAGACGTGGCAATGATTCAAGAGACACATTTCACGCCGACGAGTGGCCGCCAGTGGGCCAAAAGCTGGGGCTGTCACAGATACTTCTCGTCTTACTCCACATACTCGAGGGGCGTTGCAATCCTCATACACAGGCGGCTCAACTTCCGGCTACTACACACTGCAAAAGACGAAGAAGGCAGAGCACTTCTGGTGAATGGCATCATCGCCGGTCAGAAAGTGACCTTTGTCAACTCATATGCCCCGAATGTGGATGGCCATAACAACTTCAGCTGGGTGATGACACAGCTCTCCGCGCTCGGCCCCACCACGGTCGTGTGGGGCGGAGACATGAACACAGTTATGGACCCTGCGAGGGACAGATCTTCAGCTAAACATCAACCAACTTCGAAAGCTGCTAATCAAATAATGGAAATCTGCAAGGCATTTGACCTACACGACACATGGCGAATCTCCAATGGCGAAAGGCGTGAATACACCTTTCACTCTACAGTCCATAACACAAGCTCCCGAATCGACTACTTTTTCACCTCAACCAATAGCACTCTGATATGTGGCCAGTGCCTCATCCACCCGAGAACACTCTCAGACCACTCACCAATTTTCCTCAAGCTTCAGCCAACCAGCCCCACCCCGCCGCTACAACGCTGGCGCTTCAAGCAGGGATCACTACAGGACGAGGTTTTTGCCTCAGAATTAAGAGAAGAGATAGACGTGTTTCTACAAGCTAACCTGGGCTCAGTCCCTTCAGCAAGCATGATTTGGGAATCCTTTAAATGTTTTATCAGAGGTGTCTGCCTCGCCAAAGAAAACGGCATTCTCAAACTCATCAGGGGCGAGCTCGCAAGCTGTGAAAAAAAACTAAAACAGCTCGAAACCCAGAACGTGAACAACGATGACCCTGTAGCTGCAGCGACACTGAGGACAGAATTGCAGAAATTCAACGACACGGCGGAGCGCGAGGCGAAATTTCTCCAACGCCCCAACCAAATCCGCCAATATGGCGAGGGCCAGAAACCAGGTGCCTTACTGGCAAATCTAATCAAAGCTGACAACAAACAGTCCCAAATCGAAGAGATCAGAACCAGCCAAGGGGTAGTGGTCCACACTGACGAAGAGATAGCGGAGGAATTCGGCACATTCTACCAAGACCTTTACAGTGCCAAGCTGCCGAAAGACTCGCACCTCCCCCTGGAATACCTGGAAGGCACTGAGCTCTACTGGGTCGAACATCACCTACGGGAACCTCTGAACGAGCTAATCTCACAAGAAGAGATCAAAGAAACCATAAAGGCACTACCGCCCTCCAAAGCTCCAGGCCCGGATGGTCTAACGGGAGAATTCTATAAGGCCTTTGCAGAACCCCTGGCTCCATTGCTGGCAGCAGTGTACGAGGAAGCGCTTGAGCTTGGAACCCTACCTCCAACTTCCCGCCTGGCCAACGTCGTCCTTTTGCACAAATCAGGAAAGCCCCCAGACAATTGTGCATCTTATCGCCCGATTTCCCTGCTCAATTTGGACAATAAAATCCTTGCTAAGATTCTGGCGAATAGACTGTTGCCCCTGATGCCCGCCCTAGTGCTAGCTGACCAAGCTGGTTTCATACCCGGCCGCAATACGACCTTCGGCATCCGGAGAATGTTTGGAATCATAGAGGCACTAGACCCCTCGGACCAGGCAATAGCGGTCCTACTTGATGCAGAAAAAGCATTTGACTCCGTGGAGTGGCCGTTCATGTTCATGGTCCTCACCAGAATGGGGCTGGGAGCCCGCTTTATCAAACTGGTTTCTCTCCTGTACACCAACCCACAGGCCACCATCATAGTGGGCAAAGCAAAATCAGCAGCAATAAACCTACAGCGCGGCACGAGGCAAGGATGCCCCCTGTCGGCGCTAATCTTCGCTCTGGTAATGGAGCCACTAGCTTCCAACCTGCGGGAACGGCGCCAACAAATGGGGCTCACTATCGGCCCACACAAACTCATTGTATCCCTATATGCCGACGACGTTGCACTATTTATAAGAGATCCTGAGGCCAACCTGAACCCGGTCATGAGGGAAGTCATCAAATTCGGGGCCTCCTCCGGACTGAAAATCAATCACTCAAAATCAGTCGTCTTCCCACTGACCAGGGACACGAGGCAATTCGCTGACGACTTCGGACTTGAGTGGAAATCCTCGAGGGTACGATATCTTGGCATCCAACTGTCACTGGACCCACTGGAGGTATTCCGAGACAACTATGAAGAGGTGTTAAGGTCTCTCCAAGACAAGATCGCACGCTGGAAGACACTCCCACTGACACTTTGGGGTAGGACCTCTCTAGTCAAAATGGTAATGCTGCCAAAACTGCTGTATCTCTTCAACAATATCCCGCTGTTACTGCCACAATCCTTCCTGAAAAAGCTGAAAACCCTGGTTCTGGATCTACTGTGGGCTGGGAAGCCGGCCAGAGTGGCATACACGACGCTGACACTCCCCGTGTCTAGCGGTGGTCTGGCACTACCAGACATGGAAAAATACTTCTGGGCAGCCCAGGCTCAGTACCTTAGCCACTGGTACGCAAAGCAAATGATTCGCCCCCATGTACAGGTCGAGAGGGCCTTGGCAACGCCCAACTTCTTGACCGCTGTGGTGTTTGGTCGGCTTCCCGTCCCCAATCGCACAATGAACGTAATGCTCACAACATACAAGGTTTGGAGGTCGCTAGCTAACAAACTGGGGATACAGACAAGATACTCCCCCCTCTTGCCAGTCAAGTATATTCCTGGAATCCCCTTGACATCGGAGAGTGTGTTTCACCAGTGGGTCGACAAACTGCAGATACGATCCCTCGGAGACCTATTCACAGAGGAGGGCTTTCTGACCCCTGAACAGGCCAAACAGAAAGGGGGTAATTCGGCCCTAGACGTGTTCCTCTACTTCCGGACCCGATACACTCTGCAGACCCACCTGCCTGGTTTCCCGAGGCAACCACCGACTTGGCAACTACTACATGATGTCATTCAAGCTCAGGGAGAGGGCAGGCTGGTGTCGCTAATCTACAAAGCGCTGACCACCGGATCACCCAACGTGAATGCAAGAGCGAAAACGAGATGGGAACGGGCACTATCCACAAGTATATCGGAGGCCGACTGGTGTCACATTCTGAAGCAAACTCAAAAAATTTCACTTAACACCCGGCTCAAGCTTATTCATTTTCATTTCCTCCACCAAACCTACTATACGCCGGAAAAAGCTAACAAGCACCATCCCGAAGCCCAGGCAGAGTGCAGGAGATGCGGGACTCTATCAGCGAACTTTATACACCTCGCATGGGAATGCCCGGAGGTAGCCCCATTCTGGAACCGTGTGTTGGACACGACAGCCGCAATTGTCGGTGAAACGATACAACCCCGATGCACAGCAGCGTTGTTGGGGATGACGAGATTGCTGCCCATGCCGTCAAGGAAGCTGACCGGACTCCTACTAACACTAGCTCGCAGAAGAGTCGCCATGGCGTGGGGCCGCGGCCCGCCACCATCGTACACTGCATGGCGGAAAGATGTGCTTTATTGCCAGGACACAGAAACTGATTTCATAAAATGCTTACCACTTCACGCTCGCCCGCCCGACATATGGGGCCCGCTAATATCCTTTCTAATAAGTGAGGCCGACACCACCTCCTCAGTGGACCCGTTGGTCACCGGGAACACACCCTGATACTGTTTTAACTCAGACTCTTGAGATCTTCCACTGGTTCACCAGAGGGACGAAAATATGGGGATGCAGCGGGGGCGGAGGGGGGAGTCGCAGAGGGAGGCGGGGAGGTCGGGGCACTGGTTGAAGGCGTAAAGTTAAAGCCACCCTAATGTGGGTGAGTAGTTGTTTGTTGTGTCGAAAGACCAAAAATAAAGGTTTTAAAAAAAAAAAAAAAAAAAAGATAAGGGTAAATTAGCCCTCCTACTACTGCTCGACCTATCGACGGCTTTCGATTTGGTCAACCACCAAACTCTGTGCCACCACCTGAAAATCGCTGCTCACTTCTCTGATTCAGTGACTTCTTGGATCAGATCTTTCCTTGCTAACAGAACTATGAGGGTCTTCTCACCATCTACCTCTGCTGGACCTTCTCCAGTACTTTGTGGGGTACCGCAAGGGTCATGTGTCTCCCTACGCTCTATAATGTCTTTACGAAGCCTCTCTTTGACATTCTCGATTATCTGGGCGTCACGTATACCAATTACGCTGACGACACCCAGATACTCATTCCTATCACAGGAGACCACGCAACAGACACTAAAGCCCTTAATGCAATCTACTCAGTAATCCAAGCTTGGATGGCGCACCATGGACTCTGCCTAAACGACGAGAAAACTGAGCTACTAATACTCGGTTCTCACACTAGACTTTACAAGTTAGACCCAGCCTTCAAATCTTTCATTATTGATGGCAACACTATCATGGTTTCAAATAACACGAAAACCCTCGGTATCTACCTTGATGCTACACTATCCTTCACTAGACAAACTAATGCCGTAGTAGCAGTGTCAGCATATACTTGCAAACTAATCACTGCGTGTAGGCCATTCCTTAGAACACCTAACTGTATCACTCTGGCCGGAAGCCTAGTTATTGCAAAAAAATGATTATTGCAATTCCCTCTACTTAGGGACCAGCCACATGAATATCAACAAACTACAAGTAACACAAAACAACGCCATTAGGGCTGCCCTCAACATCCTGAAGAAGCTCCACATATCTGACACAAGACGAAACCTCCATTGGTTCTCTGTCAAGCACAGAATCTCCCTTAAAACACTTGCCTTAACACACAAAGCTAGGGCCAATCTTGCCCCAGCATACCTCACCAACAGACTCTCCTCACCTCAACAAAGCCACTAAGAACTGCCCAAGTTCACACCATGTCCATCCCGAGATTTAAGCTCCAAAAATCGGGAGGATCCAGCTTTCCTGTTCTGGCTCCTAAGCTTTGGAACACACTTCCATCCTCCCTCAGATCCGAACCATCCTTCCAACTATTCAAGAGGAATACCAAACGTTGGCTTCATGAGCTTGATCTTGATAGTCAGCACTCTGAAGTTTGCCACCCCCGTCAGGGATTACTAGAGAGCATACTAGTCCCTTTTAGTCCCACTTCCTGATGTTGCTATTTCACTTGTGCCACGGTGGCATCGCCATTTGCTGCTGCCTGCTCTTTTGTACATGCCTTCATTCAATACTGCGTATTGCCTGACTTTATGCTGTAACATATGTAAAATGTAAATATAACTGTATATTCTTGTGCAACACTATTTGCTGTAAGACATGCGCCCAGTTGCCTCAGGGCCAGGAGCGCTTTACAAATAAATAAAATACAAATACAAAATGACTACAGTATGATGTGGCTGGACAGAGGTTTGGGCTTTCTAGGAACACCTTTTTTTGATCCGGTCAGGGTGATTCCTGTATGTTTGGTTCTAAAAGTAAAACGGTGAATACAGGCAGAGCAGGCTAGCATGTACAATGTAATCCTGTTTACTCCATAGTGTGAGGTTATATTTTACATCTTCCATTAATTTCTCAATTTAAAGGTTTGGTTCCTGAAACTATCTTCTAGCCACTTTAATCGGGCAATGAGCCTTTTAGAGTTCATGAAGGTGGCCAAGAAACATTTCACTAGAGTTGTATTCGAACAACAGGTTGCTTGTCTCTGTCCAAAACTTTAGTTTTGGACAGAGAGAGCGATTAACCAGATCCCTTAGGTTGGATTTACAGATGATGACATCATCATGGACCGTACACCTATTGGGCTACAAATAGCATTGACAGCACTTGCTGAATTTGCCCAAAGGAATCATTTGAAAATAAATGGCTTGAAAACCAAAATAATAATCTTTGGGGGGAAAAAAAGCAAAATGCCTCCTCCTCAATACATTAATGGAACCAAATTAGAAGTGTTTGAGGCGTACAGTTATTTGGGTTTCCCAATGAAAAATGCACCGTGTAAAGATTTTCATTGTAGTACTATCCGGTTAAATGTGCTGAAAAAATTGCTGCTTTTGAGAAAAATCATTCACAAGCAAGGGGGAAATAATGTGGAGGGACTGGCCAAGGTATATACTGAAAATGTGGTTCCTAGTGTATTATATGGCTTGGCTACCCTCCCAGAAAATATGTTGGAGGGTATTGAAAAATTAGAAGCTAGAATTCTGCGATCCATTCTGAGAGTACCGCAAAGTGTGCTGGTGGCGGCCCTTTGCATGTAGTTGGGTATTTCGTCTATTAGATCCTCCCGATTGATACAAAAATGTACTCTGTACTTCACTGTTGTCTTAGCTCAGCTTGACGACAATACTATATATGGTTTTCTAGCGAGACAATATAGGAATGGGACTAACTATACATTTCAAAGGAATCTTTGATACCGTTGTTAAGTGCATCGAACAACTGAACATTAATCTGGATGATCTTTTCACAAATCCTAACAATTTCTCTCCTTAAAAAGAAAGGAAGACACCATGATTGCTCAGCTAGCATTGACTATTTGTCTAGTTTAAAGATATATAGAGAATATAGCATGCAATCCTTTAGACGAAGATTGCCCTGTGCTTATCTCATAAAAATATGCACGGGAAAATGTGAAGGTTTATCATCTATCTTCGCTACAATATACTCCAACGTTTGAGCACACAGGGCGATGGAAGAAAGATCCCCTAGGAAAATTGATTGTCACCCGTGTGGGATTGAGGTTGAAATGTCCCAGCACGTCCTTACTCAATGTAGTGCATTGAAAAAGGCATATTTTAATAGTTATAATAACTTTGTATCAGAAATGGTATATATTGAGTATGATCAGTTCTGGGCAGCTGTTAAAGCTGCTGAGTCCATTGTCATTTCTGCAGCAGCCCATCATGTGTGGAATAAGGCAAATGCTCTCTTTCATTTATAGGAGGTTAAATGGGGAGTTCATTACTATTTGTTTGTCAAAATCATTTTTCATTGAGGTAATATAGCTGCGAATATGATGCTGATTACTTTTTACTCTTTTACTAGATATGGATTGAAATTATGTATCGTTTTTTTAAAGGAACTAAATGAACTGTATTGAATGTTATGTAGTGCTAATTGTTCTATATGTGAACATTTTATTTTGATATTGTATAAAACAATATATTTTTAGAAATGATTGTGTAAAGGTTTATATGAAAAACGCAAATAAATAAAAAATTCAAAATTAACCAATATTCTTACCCAGCTAATGATGTTCTTTCAAATAGTATTTCACAGGCATAACAGCTGCTTACGTTGATGCTGCCAAAATGTATTTGGTGTGGATTGTGGCCCATAGAAACACTGCAGATTCCATTTTTGGCTCATTGTCTTATTAAGCATTATGGTCCCATTTCAGGGGCCTCGTTTACTTTGTTTGCTCCAAAAGGGAACCTAGTGACGCATAAAAACTCATGCATACCATCAAAGGATGTTTGTAGAGATTACAAGGTAATCCTCAATTTCATAAGTAGTTGATTTGTACCTTTATTAGTTTTCAAAAGTGTTGACTTTTTGGACTGCAGTGTAGACGTGGGGTGTTTGAAAAGCATGGAGGCCGAATTTCAGTGTGAGCTGAGGGTGGCCTGGGCAACAATAGGCCAACATAACTTTTTTTTTGGCTTGCTGAGTTACAAAGGTTCTGTGGCATAACAGTAAACTTCCCACTACCGAACTCACCCTCTTGCATTCTCCCCCCCTCCATCATCCTCTCTTGGTGATGATTAATTTTCTGCCGCTGTCCTCTTTCGCACAACACGGTTCAGTTGTGAAATGCGGTGTACATTTTTTCTTCCCACTGTGCACCTGTTTTTCAGCACTCGATCATGGAAGAGAGAAAATGTTGGTCTGCTTACTGACCTTGGGAGCAGTTTCATTCTTTGTGCACATTTGAATTTGGCTTCAGTGATGTGCAGTAAGTTTGAGAGGAAATGCATATTGATTGTAAAAACTAAAGATTTCAGGGAGCTGCATGAGGCTCTTCTGCTGATGCTGCTGCACTGGTGGAATACTGTGCAGTCTGTGCATTTTTGTTGCCCATGTGACTGAAGGAAGCACAGACATGTGTAGGCTATTCTGAAGATTACTGCCGCCTCTCTCATGCTGCCTAGCAATGTGAGCGGGTTAGGGGTATGGAAGGTAGCCAACTTTCCAGTTTATTAATATTTGTCCATGTTATTTATCATAATGGGGTGGCCTAGCGATCATCTATAAATCCGACCTAACTATCAAAGAGAGAGATTCCCTACCACCACTGTCATCGGTCGAGCTACTGTCAATCAAGTTGGGGATCTCTCCATCACGCACCATCACTATACACATAATCTGTAGACCCCCAGGACTACTAGGCTTGAAGAAGATATAACGTCTCTTCTTAACACTAACGCCAAACCTGGATCCCAAATCATTATACTTGGGGACTTTAACTTGGGCCTAAACGACCCTAAGGACCAAAACGCCACTACATTAACTAACACCATTGTGGAAGCCAGCCTCACTATTAGAAACGCAGGTCCTACTCACACCAAAGGCCGCACCCTGGATTGGGTCGTTGAGAGTAACTGCACCTTGAGCATCACCTCCTCCGAGCCTTGCATATGGACAGACCACTACCTGATCTCGTTTACTATCCAAGATAGCCCCCATTCTAACGCAACTAAGCCTATGGCTCTATCAGCTTATACCAGATGCAAAAATAATATAACAATGGCCAATCTCCTACCTCTGATTCAACCTATCACTGATCATACTGACCTCCCTATTGACACAACAGATCTGGCTAATCTATATAATAATACCATTAAATCAGCTATAGATCTCATTGCCCCACAAAAACTGAGTAAAGAAAAACCGACAGCGCACCTAAACACGTGGTTCACTCCTAGTCTAAAAGCCCTCCGCAAGGAAAAAAGACAGGCGGAATCTAGTTGGAAAAAGAACCCTTCAACCCAAAACAAGAATCTCCTCACCTCCCTTACAAACAAATATAAAAAAGAAATCATACAAACTAAAAAAAGACACCTTCGACGACTTAATTAAAAAAGCTAACTCAAGCACCAGGGAAATCTTCTCCATACTTGGAGAATTAGAATCCCCTATCACCACTGTTGACACGTGTACCAAAGACCAAATCTGGTGTACTAATATACAAAATGCCCTCTGCAATAAAATAACCATGCTGCAAGACAAAATACTAGCCAAAAAAATCATTGCTTCACAAGATCGCTCTTGAAACTCAAGAAACCATCCTGCTAGAACTCACCAACAATCAAACTAAACCACCTAAGCAATTTAAATTCAGGTCCATCTCAACCATCGAGGTAGAAAACATCATTAGATCACTCAGACCCTCATGGAACGTTGGAAATTCATGCCCTGCACCCATCATGAAGGAAGCTGCAAGGGACCTAGCTCCCTTCGTCACCACTTTCATTAACTCATCTTTCAATTTCTGCTCTGTTCCCACCATCCTTAAAGATGCCTGGATACTTCCCCCTCCTAAAGAAACCTAATCTTGACCCCAGCATACCGACCAACTACAGACTAATCACGAAAGTACCATTTCTTCTTAAAATCCTAGACAGAACTGCATCTCTCCAGATTCAATCTTATCTGGAGATCAATAACCTATTAGATATGATATGATAGGTTATTCATAACACGCTTAATACCCAGAGGTTTATAAGCGCGGACCCGGGGATCGAACCTGTGTTGCTCTGCATCGTCTTGCTTCCAAGGCAAGCACGTTGCCCATGAGCTATCCTCCCAAGACAGCGACAATGTCTTGGCACCTGACAATCCGGTTTCAGGCCTAGGCACAGAACGGAGACGGCCTTACTTGACCTCAAGAACCAAATGACTGACTGGAAAGACAAAGGAGAAATCTCTATCCTCCTACACCTAAACCTCTCCGCTGCATTTGACTTGGTTGACCATAAAGTCTTATGTAGCCACCTGAAGTCTGCCGCCAACTTCTCCAAAGAGGCTTCCACATGGATAAACTCTTTTCTAGACAACAGAACTACCAGAGTTTTCTCGCCTTCTGCAAGAGCATTACCCAGTACCTATAATGTGTGGAGTACCGCAAGGGTCCTGCGTTTCCCCAACTTTGTACAATATATTTACGAAGCTTCTCTTCCCCATACTTGACAAATTGGGTGTCTCATATACTAACTATGCTGACGACACCCAGATCCTTATCCCTATCCAGGGTGACTATGACATAGACGTAGTGCTTATCAACAAAATCTATCAAATCAAACAAACCTGGGTGGCCACACACGGCCTTTGTCTTAACTACGAAAAGACTGAGCTCCTTATCATTGGTACTACTAACAGACTTAATAAACTCCCCATCCAATACAACACCATTACTATTGACGGCATTAAGATAAAAATTGCAAAGTAAGTAAAAACCCTAGGTTTCTATCTGGACTCGCCAACTAGCGACCCATGCAAACTGATCTATGCATGTAAACCATTCTTCACCACAGACAGCTGCATCACCATCGCGCGGGCCCTAATCCTATCCAAATTGGATTACTGCAACGGACTTTACCTGGGCACTAGTAACCATAACATTAACAAACTCCATATCTTGTATGTAAGACGCTCCATCAATTGGCTAGCTATCAAAGACAGAATTAAATATAAGTCACTAAACCTGACATACAAGTGTATCAATAACAAGGCACCCACTTACTTTTCTGAGAGGTTCATCAAACATACCTCAGAAAGGCCCATTAGAAAGGCACAGTCCAACAGCATCAGAGTCCCCAACTTCAAACTTAAAAAAACAGGAGGATCTAGATTTGGAACTCTATTCCAGACTCCTTTAGAGCTCTACCTTCCCTCCCTGTCTTCAAGACCAATTTTAAACTCTGGTTGCACTCCAGTGACCTTTGATGCCCACACCAGTGCCTGTATATATGTACACTGTATATTACCTGTATACTCAACTCACGGTAATTATCTTTCTATATTGTCTTACACTGTACTGTACTATTTTTCTTTGCCTATGTACCTGTAACATATATTTATGTTGCTTACTCATGAGCATGTAATTACCCTTTACAATGCCTTGTACTGTACTGTACTTTTATTTTACCCATGTACCTGTAACCTAAACTATTGCAAGCACCTAGAAGCCTGACGGCCCGGCGCGCTATACAAATAAATGAACAATACAACAATGAATATCTTCTTTTTCATCTTCCTTTGCTTCTCTTGGATGGTTTTTCTTTTTTGCCTGTCTTCAGCTTTACTGTTTGTTGTGACAGGGTTAGTGGCATGACCCTGTCAAGGGTCGCTTGGTACCCTTCTTAGCCTTGGGTGGGATGCCTGCCTGGTTGGAAACCAGAACCAGTTCTACCCCAGAGGGAAAAGGTGGCAGTTGGGAGGGCCCCAGTTCCTGTCCCCTATTTAAGTACTGATATGCATTTGGGCAGTACCACTGTTGATCACGTTATACCTCTTTCTGGCCAGTCTCTTGCTTATTTTGGAGAACACCATTTATCGTCCGTCCTGGTGGATCATCCACGACAAGGCAGCCAGCTACACCCTTCAGCGAGATGTTCCCCTCAGTTTATCCACACTAGGGGGTGCGGAGGTGTCAGAGAGAGAGAGAGAGAGAGAGAGAGAGAGAGAGAGAAAATACCATGGTATCACATACCAGCAAGCAAATGAGCGGAGCCTCGGATCGCTATGCACTGCCACATAATCCGCCTGCAGACTCTCGTACTTGCAGAGCGGCTGTGTAGCATCTCCCTGACATGAACTTGAATGTTTTGTAAAGCAAACCGTGTGCGTACTTGTGCTTTAGCCGCAGAGCAGCTCCATGAAACCAATTTCAACATTATTCAGCATGCGTCATCGTTGCCACAAGCCGCCGGCTTGCAATGTTAAAAGGACAGGACTTTGCCCCCATTTGATGTATTCACAAGCCTGTAACACCTCCTGCATAAGTTAAGAGCAGGCAAGTGTGGTCACGGAGCCAGCAGCGGAGGACCAATGGGAGAAGGAGGGGAAGGAGAATTATTACTATGGTATTTATTTAGCGCGGACCTTGCTTCAGAAAGCAACGCAGCGTGTTTCACATCATAGGGGGAAGGACACAGTGAAGTGGGCACAGGATAAGTCCAGGGGCAGCAAACAGTAAGATGTGGGTTGTTGAGGTCAGAGGAGGAGGAGGAGGAGTTGGCTGATCAAGAGACAAAGAGGAAGGACCGTGGAAGTAAGTGTGGAGGTGATTTGCAGAAAACGGTGTTGTATATGTCGGTGGGGGAAAGTGGCACTGTGTTGCCATTGCGCATATAAGGTGTGTAAGTGAGTGGTTGTGGGAGAGTAGGGAATGAGGGGTGGCTGAGGGAGTGAAAGGAGGGTGACTTAGGTGACTTAGGTGACTGAAGTGGTCAGGTGTAGAAGTGGTAGTATGAGGGAGTAGTTGAGGTGTTGAGAGGGGCAGTAGCAGCATAGATTTATATTCTCTTTTCGCATTAACCACTCCCTTTCTACTTCTTATGCTGGAACTATCTTTCCAATTCTTGGCTCTTCTCTCACTTTTGCTTATTTTTTATTTTTCTCTTTTCTCTTAAAACTCATCTTCTCTTGAGTTATAATCATTAAGCTTGTTACTACATGTTGATTTCTTTTATCTGCTCACATGCTTTCTTTTGACGTGCTTTGTAAGTTAGTTACAACTCTTGGGCGTAAGTGATTTATAAATCCAAATAAGTAAATAAAATAAAAGGTCATCCTTGATTGCTGAAGTTTGGCAAAACGTCTTATTGGATCATTATTTTATAGGTTTTCATGCTCAAGCATATACCTAGAATGTAATAGCCTCCTGAGATATTAGTCAGCAAGTTCATCTCCCTACCTGGTGTCGAATTCTTGAAGTAAAAGCCTCCCTCCTTTATTGCAGTCATTGGTACCTCTGCCCACACCATCAAATGTTTAAATGGCAACCCTGATTGTAATTTGTATGTGTTTTCTTTCTTTCAGCATTGCCCTTTCTCGGTCGAGCTTGAACAAAGATTTCCGTGACCACGCAGAACAGCAGCATATAGCAGCACAGCAAAAAGCTGCACTACAGGTAAGTCCTTGGTTCTCAGAAACAAATACTAACGTTTGTAAAGCTACTATAATGGGTAAACCATTTACAGATAAAGGTTATAAAATAAAACCATAGCATAACTGCTGATGTTAAGTTGCATTTTCATGCTCAGACTATACAAATGTTTATGTATTTTATTTATTTATTGGACATTTGTATGGAGCCAATACACAAGTGTTTCTAGGCACCACAAGACAAATTGGGGAAGGGGAACATGGGAAGAACAAAAAACCAGTTATATTGGCCTTGTGACAATCCTACCGTGCAAGTGCAAGAACAAGGTGGTATGTTTGCGGGGGAGGCGGGTTGGAGGGAGAAGTGCAGGAGAAGGGTGCCCAATTGGTGAGGTGGCAGGCAGGTGCTGGGGGGGGTTCCATGAAGCCAAAGGTCGGGGGGCTGAGGGTAAGTTCTTAAGTGCGGAGGATAGAGTGGACCAGGTTATGGCTAGTCTGGGGCAGGGAGCCCGAGGGTAGTGCTGGCAAGGGATGCCGGGTGGACTGGTAGGGGGTGGTCGGGCCCCTGTATAACTCTGCAGGGACCTGTCCCGAGTCACAGTGGCAGAGGTAACATTTGCATGGTAGGGGGAGAGGGAAGGAAGAGGAGAAAAGGAAAGTCTTGAGAAGTTTCCAGAACTTAAGAAGATCCGGCTCCAGTCTCAGGGGAGCAGCAAGGCCGTTCCAGAGGGAGGAACCAGCTGAGAAAAGGGATCTACCACCCACTCTCTGCTTGGAAAAACGTTTGACCTGCAGAGAGTTTGAGCCAGAGGACTGAAGGACTCTGGCAGGGAGGTATTTAGGGAAGGAAAGCTGGATGTAGAGAGGTCCCAGGCCCCAGACAGCCTTGTGGATGATTGATCCTAAGAGTCTTGAATTTGATCCTTGCGGTCACCGGGAGCCAGTAGGGAGTTTCAGGACTGGAGAGATGCAGTTCCTTGGGCTTGAGGTCAAGTACCCTCACAGTCCCATTCTGTATTAGTTGAAGGGAGAAAAAGGAGGAAATAGGCAGATTGGGAAAGAGGCTGTTGCAGTAGTCCAGCCTAGAGAGTCCTGGGGATGTTGAGCTTCTGGGGGAAGGTGAGGAAAGGAAGAATGCCCCTGAGGAGGTGAAGCTGGAAGTTGGACTTCTTGGCCAGGTCTGTGATGTGTGGCGAGAAAGAGTGAGAGGAGTCAAAGGTGACCCCAAGGTTTTTTGCCACACATGTGGGTGAAGGAAGGGAACCCAAACAGGCTGGCCAGAGAGTGTGTGGGGGGGTGGGGAGTTACAAGCAGGCATCCCAATGAGAAGGATCTCTGTTTTACTGGCATTAAGGCATCGATCATTGGTAGAGCACCATGCCTGAATAGCAGTCAGGTATGAAAGAGGAAGAGGAAGAGGCGGAGTGGGAGGAGGTAGGGGATGGCAGCTTGAAGGAGAGTTGTGTGTCTGCGTAACGTTGGAAATGAGGGGAAAAGGTGGAGATCAAGGGTGCCTTAGGAGCCAGGTAGATGTTGAAGAGCCATGGGGATAGGATGGAGCCCTGAGCAACATCGCAGGTAGAGAGTAAGGTCGAGGAGAGAAAATTACTCATTTGCACTTGAGAGGGTCTGTTTGAAAGGAAGGAGGTCAGCCACGCCAGTGCCCGGTCTGTGATGCCTATGGTATCACAGAGACAGTTTATGAGGATGAAGTGGTTGACTGTGTCAAAGGCAGAAAAAAGATTGAGGAGGATCAGAACAGAGGGTGTGTTTGAGCCCAGGTTAGAGAGCAGGTCTTTACAAGTGTTCAGGAGAGCAGTTTCCGTGCCTCTGGATATTGGTGTGGAAGGTCAGTTGGGAGATGACCAGCTTCTCCATGTGTTTGCCCAAAAAAGGATTGATGGGGTAATAGTTAGCCGGGCAGGAAGGGTCTGCAGATGGCTTTCTTCAGAGAGGGTGCACAAGAGTTCTTAAGGGGTTGTGGGAAGGAGCCAGTGGTGAAGGAATGGTTGCAGAGGTCAGCCAAGCCTGGGGTGACAGGTGATGTTGTCCTTAATGGTTCTGGAGGTGCAGGGAGCACCTATTTAGAGGAGACTTTCATAGAGCGGACATCTCTAGAGATCTCGTCTGGTGAAATGGGAGAGAAGGAGGAGAGTATGGGGAGGAGGGCCAAGGGAGGCTAGAGCAGGGGGGGAGGTTTGGGGAGCAGAAGACCGAGAGGACAGGATGTCCTGAGTTTTGGAGGAGAAGTGGGAGGCCAGTGCAGAAGGCCTGGGAGGGGAGAAGGGACTGCAGTAGGATTTGCAAGTTCCCTGAAGGTTTGTAGAAGTTCAGCCATGTTATTCGTGGCTCCAGAGATGCAGGCTTGGACATGAGCCCTCTTCTTGGAGCAGATAGTGAGACAATATTGCCTTTGGAGTAGGCGGCAGCCCAGTTTGTCAGATGATGAGCTGGATGCCTGCCACTTCCCCTCTGCAGCTTTGCACTTCCGATTCAAAGCTGCCAGGTCTAAGTCCTACCAAGACTTGCATTTGGAGGCAGGCTTCATGCAGATCCTCATGACTGGGACAAGGATGTCCTGGGTGTTGGAGATAGAGGGATGGAGGTTAGTAAGAACAGAGTCAGAAGGAGAGTCAAAAGAAGGGGGGCGAGGAGGGATGAAGTAAGTAGCAAATGCAGAGACTGACACGCGCCTCATAGGTCGAATGACGAGAAGGAGACTGGCAGTACAGGTGTAGGCATCGTCAGGGGACAGGGGAGATCAAGGTGAGAGTGGTCCGACCAGGAGAGAGAGGTAGTAAGAGGGTTGGAGAGAGGGATGTCTGTTGAGATGCGAGCATCCAAGGTGTGTCTGGCAGAGTGGGTTGGGCCAGAGGGAAGGATAGTGAGGGAAAGAGAGTAGCAGAGGTCGCGAAAGGGTACAGTAGCAACATCAGGGGTGTCGAGATGGATGTTAAGTCTCCAAGGAAGATACGTTTGGGGTGAGGAGGTAAGAAGAGAGGAGGACAGGTCCACCCATTCTGAAAGGAAGAGAGAGGTCGGCCCAGTAGGCATGTAGATGGTAGCAAGAGAGAAGGTAGGCGAGACAGAAAGCCTGCAGACTAGGCTTTCAAAGGATGAGTAGGTTTGAGTGGGAATGATGGAGGCAGGGACCCACTCAGGGACTATCAGAGCCACTGCACCACCAGGTCGGAGGGCCTGGGATTGGACAGGATCTTGTAGCCCTCAGGTAGACGATTGTCAAAATCTGTGACAGAGCTGGCCTTTCACCACGTCTCAGTGAGAGCAAGGACATCAAGGTCTTCAATGAGATGACAGATGTATGAGGAGTGTTCTCCAGCATGGGGTCTGGCATGGATTCACATGCTCATGAATATTCCCCGTCGTCAGGCTGGGAATCCTCGGTAAAGAAAAAATCAGTATCAGTTTCGTTTCGTTTCTGATCTGTCTTTCTCAGTAGTAACCAATCACTGGTCTCTGGGTCATACTGCCCCCAGCCAATGACTGCCCTCTCCCTAAACCCCGCCTCTCGCAGTCATCTTCAGATTTTTACTGCACGTTCAAGTGTTGGGAGTCCTTGTGTTTAGCTCTCAACCTTTTGCTGTGTTTTCGCGCTTTTTCAAAGAGAATTTCTCATTTTTCGGTGAAATAGAGCCTCAAGCTCCACCGTCTCTATATCCGATTAACGGGTATCCGTGTCAGATTTTTTTCTACGCTCCTCAAGGGTGAAGATTTCGTTGAGTTACGCTTCTTGGGGGATTCCAGAAGTTTCTGCGGCCTACCCGAACATGGCCCAGGAGAAAGGAAGCTCAACGCCCGGAAAGCTGTTCAGGGTTTGCCCTGGATGCCAGCTACAGAATGTGTTCAATGAGGACGAGCATTCGAAATGTCTCTACTGCCTTCATGAGGACAAAACGCACGTGGAGAAGGAATGTGCGTTTTGCAGGAACATGCCGGAACGGACCATCAGGGACCGACACCATCGTCTCTCCAACTGGCTGGAAGGAAGGAGTCCGTCAGGTAAGAAGAAGAAGTCCGAGCGGTCTTCTAAGTCCTGAGAGGGCACCCCGGCGACAGGGGCCCAACAGAAGGCAAAGCACAGCGAGTCCGGGAGCGCCGAACGGTCGGGCTCTTCGGCTGCCAGGCAGGGCGCACCTTCCCCGGCACCATCAACCACGAGCCAACGCTCTGGTTCGGGGAAGAGGAAATCCGAGATCCCGGGTAACCTTCTGGAGAAGCTCCGGTCGATCTCGAAGGCTTCGGCCGAAGGGGCGCGAGACGGTGACCCTCCCAAGGTGAAGGCCTCAAGCACGCCTAAGGCGGTGAAGGCCTTGATTCACCCGGCCGAGGCCTCTATCGAGGGAGTCGCGGCGGCCCTGGCGCAGCCTGTGTAGGCTACACCAGTGGAGGCAACCTCAGGGCCCAGAGTCTCCCTGCCTCTGCGGAGGGAAGCCTCTTTCAGACCCATCGAAAAGACCCCCGTGAAAACCCCGGCGGAAAAAGAGGGGGGGGAGCGGTGGCCATTGTGGACACGGACACAGCATCCGAGGAGGAGCTGGTAGAAGTCTTAGAGGGCCTCAACGAGAGCGTCGAAGAGGCCTGTCCCAACGCGAGGGATCCCGACGAGGTTGGCGACGAGAGTGACGGCGGCACCGGCGAGGGTCCTAGTCACCAGTCGCGGCCGTCGGTTCCGGAGCTGCAGGACAACTCGGCGGCCATTTTGTTGGCAATACAATCCTTATGTTCGGAGATAAGGACGAGATTGCCCTTACCACCGACAGAGGATCCGGAACCAGAGCCAGGCCCGGCGGGAAGCCCCCCGAACAAGAGAAGACTGATCCATCCAGCCCCGCCTTCTCACCCCTCGCGGCCTGCTCGGCCTTTACCCACGTCCCCCGTCCCTGGTGATGACACGGGAACGGACACAGCCATGACGGGTACCGACGACGGCGGTGACAACGGGACGGAGCTCCCATCGCCAGCCCGGGCCTCCCCGTCCGGCGAGATCGGATCTTTCCATGCAATGATCGCCAGGGCATCCAAGCTTTTTCAACTCTGCCCCAAAGAGAAGAAGAAGGAAGGTTTCCTTTACCAACGGCGCGAAGCCAAGAGGAAGGCAGTCCTCGCTGTGCCTCTGCTGGATGACATCTGGGACGAGGGTCTCACCCTTCTCAAGAACCTGTCTAAGACGCCTGCCAAGAGGGATCGGTACGAGAAGAAGTACTGGGTCCCCGACGGGGCCCCTTTGTGCCCTAGGGCACAACCGACCCCTGACTCGGTTGTCTCAGCGGCGGCCAAGAAGAAAGCGGGGGGCATCGGCCTCAACGTCAACTTCCCCGCCTGACGGCGAAGGGAAGAAGCTGGACACAATGGGACGACGAGTTATCTCGTCGGCGGCAACAACGATTAAGGCGGTCAACGCCCTTGCGATCGTGGCCCGCTACGACAGGGAGTTATGGTACAAGATCTCCCCCCTGTTGGACTTCCTACCGGATGACAAGAGGGCCGAGGCCCTGGAGATCTTGCAAGAAGGTGAAGTGGCGTCGGACCATGCCATTACGGTGGCAACAGACATTGCCGACACCGGTTTCCGCCAGCTAGGCAACGGCGTTTGCCTTAGACGACGAGGTTGGCTCAAGGCGACGGATTTCCTCCAGGATGTACAAGCCAAGGTGTTGGACATGCGGTTCGACGGGAACAACCTGTTTGGGAAAACGGTGGATGAGTCCCTCCAAGCCATCAAGGCGGACACGGAGACAGCTAGGGCACTAGGTATTCTCCGACAACGAAGGCCTTCCTTTCGTAGCACCGCCTCCAAGGGATTCGGCGGTGGCTCCTCTACGTACCGCCAAGCGGCCCGCTCCTCGTCACAGGAAGCCTATAGAGGACGAGGCTAGTCGTGTGGGCCCCGCCGTCGTCGCCAGGGCGGCCAAGGCGGCAAGGCATCCTCCAAGCAAGATTGAACCGACAGCGGTGTCGGGCCCCCACCGAAGCACTCTGGTGGGAGGGCGGCTGGCGAAGTTCATCAGCGTGTGGGAGTCCATCTCCACCGACCGTTGGGTGCTGGACGCCCTGGCCCAGGAGCACGCCCTCGAATTTCTGAAGAAGTGCCCCCGCATTCCACCCGTGGTCAGGAAAGAAAATCACGTCCCTCAACTGCTATTGGAAGTAAGGGCGTTGCTCAAAAAAGGTGCCATCAAGCTCGTCCCGAAGAGGCTCCGGGGCTCCGGAGTATACTCAAGGTACTTCCTAGTGAAAAAGAAGACTGGAGGATGGCGCCCCATCCTGGACCTGCGACGACTGAACAAGTACATCAAGGCACAGAAGTTCCGGATTGGTCACCCTCCAGCACGTGCTGGGACAGCTGGAGGAGGGCGATTTCCTGTCATCGTTGGATTTGGAGGATGCGTACTTCCACATCCCCATTCTGAAAGGACACCGAAAGTTCCTCAGGTTCGTGGTCCAAGGACGGCACTACCAGTTCATGGCCCTCCCGTTCGGATTGAAGTCGGCAATCGGGGTGTTCACCAGGTGCCTCGCACCGGTGGCTGCACGGCTGTGCCTGCAGGGGATCCACGTCTACCCCTACCTGGACGACTGGCTCATCCGAGCAAGGACAAGGGAGCTCGCTGTGGATCACACAGCAAAGACCATCCAGTTGCTCACGGACCTGGGATTCTCCATCAACTTTCCCAAATCCCACCTGGTCCTGTCGCAAGTCGCACTGTTTCTGGGAGCCAAGCTCGACACAGTGGCGCGTCTGGCCTCACCGTCGGAGGAAAGGATGAAGGCCATCCTGGGCAAGGTGCAGCGGCTGCTGGCCACAGACGTGGCCAGGGTGAGGTCCATCAAGTCCCTCCTCGGGATAATGTCCTCCTGCATGTATCTCGTGTGCATGTGAACGCTTCGGATGTGCCCTCTGCAAGAGTTCCTCGACTCCCGCTAGATCCAAGCAGCGGGCAGCTTCGAGGACAGGATCCCGCTCGACGATACCTTCCGAAGAGCGATCCGGTGGTGGGGCACCCGCGCTCATCTGACGGCAGGCACAGACTTTCAGACCCCATCCCACCAGAAAACGGTGACGACGGATGCCTCCCTGGAAGGGTGGGGAGCACACACCGGAGAACTACAACGCGAGAGGCCTTTGGCTCCCGGAGGAGAAGACGCTCCACATCAACATCCTGGAGCTCCGTGCAGTGTTCTGGGCCCTCAGGTCCTTTCTCCCGTCCCTCAAGGGCAAGGTGGTGAGAATCTTCACCGACAACACCACCACAATGTTCTACATCCGGAAGCTGGGAGGAACCAGATCCCCAGCCCTCTCCAAGGAAGCCCAGGATCTGTGGCATTGGGCTGTCGCCCAAGGGATGTTTCTGGTGCCCTTCCATCTGGCAGGGATAAAGAACACCATTGCTGACTCACTCAGCAGGGAGCTGCGCTGGTGCCACGAGTGGGAACTACGTCAGGATCAAGTGGATCGACTCTTCCGACGATGGGGAAAACCACAGATCGGCCTGTTTGCGACGGCGACGAACTCCAAGTGTCAGAGGTTCGGCAGCAGGTTTCCCCAGCCGAGGAGCATGGGCGATGCTTTCTCGTTCCCCTGGAATGGCTTGTTCCTATATGCGTTCCCTCCTTTGCCGTTGCTGCTCCGACTCGTCAACCAGCTCAAGAGGTCCCGGTGCAGGATGATCCTGGTCGCACCGGCATGGCCGAGGCAGATCTGGTTCCCGGACCTTCTGGACTTGTCAGCGTCCCCACCAGTCAAGCTGCCGACGGACGCGGATCTTCTCTCCAGAGAAGGAGGCGCCATACTTCATCACGACCCGGAGTCGCTGAACTTGCAGGCCTGGCTCCTGCAGCACTAGAGTTTGGAGGGTACGATATCCCGGCTGACTGCAGAGAGGTCCTTGCAAAAGCCAGGGCTTCCTCAATTCTCAAGTGCTACGGACATAAGTGGAAGAGGTTCTCTGTCTGGTGCCGTGCACAGCAGATTAACCCTCAACGGATTACGGTCCCTCAAGTGCTGCCGTACCTACTGTCGCTGGCCAAGGCTGGACTGGCTCACACCTCCATCAAGATACATCTGGCTGCGATCTCCCGATACACCAGAACCACAGGAAGTGCGTCCTTGTGGTCCCATCGCCTGGTGAAGGAATTTATGAAGGGACTATTCCGATCATTCCCGCCGGTGAAGGCCCCTGCCCCGGCGTGGGAACTCAACGTGGTGCTGACCAGGCTCATGGGGGCGCCATTCGAGCCCCTGCATTCGGCACCGTTGAAATTCCTGTCGTGGAAGACTGCGTTTCTTGAGGCCATCACCTCCGCACGGCGAGTGGGAGAGATCCAGGCCCTATCCTGCAAGCCTCCATACTTGACTTTTCATGACACGAGGGTGGTGCTGAGGACGCACCCCTCTTTTATGAGCAAGGTGCCATCGGACTTCCACCTCCAGCTTTTTTTCCTTTGCAGATGGGGAGCAGGTGCAAGTGGATCTAGGTCACATGGCCTAAGCCCCGCCCACCTTCCTGCCTGCTGCTCTTTTTCACCACTTAGCAAGCCCCGCCCACCTGGTGCCTTCCTTCACCATCACTGTCTTGTGGCCAATGCTGGATTTGACTTTTATGGACTTCATTCATTCACTGTGCGTCATTCTTTCTCAACTCTCATGCTGGATTTCCTTTGCATCTTGTAATCATGGTGGCCCTGAATCATGCTGATCCCATCTTCATCTTGTATCCTGGCTTGCAACATTGTGTTACTACTGACTTCTGCAATTGTATTCGCTCTCCACTCTAGCTTCTACACTCTTTTTGACTGCTTACTCTCTTTTCTCTCCTCCTTTCCCTTCTCCCTTTTCCTATCTCCTCCCCTTACTTTCTTCTATGCACTTACTCTATGAGAATTGTCCCTGGACCTAATATGATAGCAACCTCTTCTGTTTCCTCCATCCTCCCATTACTGTTTTTTCCTCCCCATCGCCCCTTCAGCACTATCTGAAATGTCGTCAGGCCTAGTATGATAGTCGCTTGTTTTGTTCCTCCCTTCCCTTTCGGCACCCCACTCCCTCACCTTTTGTTTTTCTCTGGCTCTACCAGAAATGTCGTCAGGCCTAGTACGGTAGTCGCCTGTCTGTTTCCATTTCCTTCCCACTCTCCCCCTCCCTTCCTTATCTATGTCTTAGCGCTTGCACTATCTGAAATGTCGTCAGGGCGAATACGATAGTTAATTTCACATCCTTACTGTTCATGGCCTGTAAGACTGTGGTTGTATTTTCTCTTGTTCCCTTCTTTGCCTTGAAGCGCTTTGAAACACATTGTGTATAGGCGCTATATAAATAAACAATCGTATATCATATCACCTCAACGAGCCCTTGGTGTTACCTGTTTTCTTCCCGTCGCCTTCGTCACTGGCCGAGAGGACTTTGCACTCGCTGGATGTGGCTAGAGCGCTCTCTTCACAAAGAGTTTTCAGAAGACATCACAGCTTTTTGTGAACTTTGGACCTGTGAACCAAGGGAAGGCTCTCTCGAAGGCTTCCATTTCCAGATGGCTCTCCGGCTCCATCACGCACTGTCATCGGTTGGCAAACCGACCGTTGCCTGGCCGTACGAGAGCCCATTTGACCAGAGCTATCGCTGCTACCACGGCGTTCTTGTCTGGTGTGCCCCTGCTGGCCATCTGCAGGGCTGCTACGTGGAGGTCGACGCAAACCTTCACGAGATTCTACTGCGTCGACCAGGATTCCAGGGAGGAGTCCATGGTCGGCCAAGCGGTGCTGTGCAACCTGTTCGCCTAAGGTGAGCCTGGTGAGGAGGTAAGAACTGCTTAATGTTGAGTTTTGATGTAATGCTTAATGTTGAGCCTTTTTTCCACCTCCCGTTGGTTGTGCATGTGTGTACTGCTATGTATTCTTATATTCATGAGCATGTGAATCCATACCAGACCCCATGCTGGAGAAGGAACAAGTTACTTACCTGTAACTGTTGTTCTTCAGCATGGGTCTAACATGGATTCACATGCGAACCCTCCCTCCTACCCCTCTACGGCGCTTCACTTGGTCATACTGCCACTTTGCGTGCTACCAAATCTGAAGATGGCTGCCAGAGGCGGGGCTTAGGGAGAGGGCAGTATGACCCAGAGACCAGTGATTGGTTACTACTGAGAAAGACAGATCAGAAACGAAACTGATACTGGTTTTTTCTTTACCGAGGATTCCCAGCCTGACGACGGGGAATATTCATGAGCATGTGAATCCATGCCAGACCCATGCTGGAGGACAACAGTTACAGGTAAGTAACTTGTTCCTTTGATAGCAGAGCGAAAATTGAGGGTAGCTAAGTGAAGCAGGTTGCCCCCTTTAAATGATTTGCGAGGGGGCACAGGGGTGGGGGCCCACCTCAGGGGTCCTTGTGGGGGTTACTGGTGATGCTTGATGGAGGGGTAATCGGAGAGGGGGAGAAGTTGAAGAGAGTTGGAAGGCGCCTGTCAAGAAGGAGGAGGTTGGGCTATGAGCCCTGGGCCATGATGGTGCCATTGTGATAGATATTAATGATGCACTTGGAGATGTGAAGTGAGCCTAGAACACTTCCCATCTGGTGCCACCAGTAATGGGTGAGGAAGAGAAAGGGGACTCTATAAATCAGAAGAAGGAACAGCAAAGGGAATGTCAGTGATAGTCTGTCTGGAGGAAGCATTGATGTAGGTGGCTGCAATGGGCAGACCATGGATGGAGCTCAGGAGTGCCTTTTTAAATGTCTTCTTTGCAGACTTTGTAAGAGAAGGGGAATAGGTGATGGAGAAACAATTAGAAAAGATAGGGGAGACGGTGAGCAACACAGGGGCAGAGACAGAGAGGGGGGGAAATAGGAGGATCACATGGGAGAGGGATAGAGGCACTATGCAACACTAGAAACAACAGACAATCGCAATTGGCACCCTAGAATGTCCAGGTGTCGAAGACCATTAATACATTTGAAAAGCACACCTAAATTTCCAATTTGCCACAGAGCACTAAAAAGCAGTACAAAATGGAGGATGCAGTTGGAAAAGCACATCTAAATTCGAATTTACCAGAGAGCACTAAAAAGCAGTAGAAAAGGAGGATGCACAGTGGAAAAGCGCACCTAAATGTGTATTCGTCAGAAAGCACTAAAACGCAGTACAAAATGGAGGATGCACAGTTGAAAAAGCACACCTAAATTCGAGTTTGCCAGAGAGCACTAAAAAGCAGTACAAAAGGAGGGTGCACAGTTGGATGCACACCTGAGAATCAAAATGGAATTTTGTATTTTTGAAGCAGGGTGATTAAGATAACAGTACCAAACAGCAGAGAGCATTAGTAGGTGGCACAATGTGATGCATATTACAAATGATGCAGGGATTGGAGGTTATAGTTAGGCAGGTGGTAGAGGAGCAGGAAGCAAGCAGAAGCATTCAGAGTGTCAAAGGGAGGAGTGTGGTCCAAGCCAATGCGAATCAAGTTGTTTAACAGAGCAAGATTTTGATCATGGGCAAAGTCGTGCAGTGGTCTCGGTACCTGTGTTTTCATTTTGGGAATGATTGTCAAGAGGCAGAGGGTCAGGGAGTAGCTGCGGGTCAGGAGGTTCCCTCCAGCGCCGGACAGTATCCACAACTGATGAGACTCTGTCAAAGGAAACTTTAAGATGCTGTTTGCAGGAAATCGTGACCACCTCACTTTTTCTCCGATAGAATTTGTGGGTCAAGTGTATTGAGTACCGTGATTGTTTGCCAAACAAGCAGAATGATACATTTCTGTACCATTGTGTAAGTCATGCGTACCACTGTTTCATGTACCGATTACCCAAAACAGCAACTACTAACCTAAAAATAGATTATTTTCTTAGTGACAGATTAGACCTCTTTTTAAAAACATAAACTGCTATCAATTGCAGTTTCATCTTTTTGGAATTTGGCTAAATTTGTTCATTTGCGATGGTATAGTTTATAGATGTTGATTAATCTAGGTCGATGAGCTGCAGCTGCACTTAAAGGCTGTGCATTTTTATTGTGTTTTTTTCTTTTATCCATTTTTTTTGTAAATCCTCTCCCATTAATGAAAGGTAGAAAAAAATCAACCCTTCTCTTACCACTACATCAAGGATTGCGTGTTATGCAGGCTGAGGGATCAGAAGAAGAGTGAAACCTTATTCCAGACCATGAGGCTCGGAGGATGGTGGGAGTGGGGCTTCATGGATGGCTAATCGGCAAGGAGACGGATTTGGAGCAATCTGCTAAGGCATGTCAATGTAGTATATATTCTGTGGCAACTGATAAAGGTTTTTGGAACTACCCTTGCATCCCAACTGCAAGCTAGTACAGCCCTCCAAATCCTGCAATTCACTTTTCAAGATCAATAATGCAAATGCCAGTGAGTTGGCAGCTTTTAAAGGGGCAAAAAGTAGGGAGGTATTTAAACAGCCAAATTACCAGCAGTTCCCAGTGGACTCTTTGCTGATCTAGCACTCTCGTTCTTTCCTGTCGGCACTCTTTCTCTTTCTCTCTCTCGGGGAGGAGTTGCATAGTCTGTTGTCCAGTAGCTAGTGCCATTACAGCCATTGGTGACAGCAGCGCAACCAGAGAAAAAAACACATCTTGAAGGGGGTGGGGCGTGGCAGGTGTTGCATCTTGGTTCAGTACATATAAAAAAGAAGCAATTACAAAAAGGAACATATTTAATTGTACCAACACTATAAAGTCTTTCAAAAATGGTATTAATTTCTAATGAACAATACATTTCATTAGTGTTAAAAAAAATGAAAGAAATAGGAAATTAAATGATTTGTATAAATGCTGTAGTCATAATTGGAACATTACACATTTCTTACTGAGCAAAGCACATTATGAAAACCTAGAATGAACATGTACATTATTTTCTGGCAGATGGATGTCATTCCGAGATGTATAGTCTGGTGCACTCCTATTGCATTCTTTCAAAAATAACCCTCTGTGAAAAGGCATAGTGACAAAAGGATCCAATGGGGCTCCTGGCTGCTTTGCAAAAATATAAAGAACATTTTGGGAACATAAGAATGACCTAAGTTATATTAAAAATCTCTGTGGTAATAGGGATGTATGCTTCAATCAGGAAGCACACAAAAGGCAGAGTGCTTGGTGCTCAATTTAATTTTTCTCCACACTCACCCCAGCATTAAAATGTTAGTAAATATGAACTTGTATACTCATTCACAAACTAGTTTGTATTTGAGGTTAACATGTCTGCAACATCTGTCACTCCATTAGCGTCCTATGGACTGACATGCTTCTCGTTTCCTGGGAATTTTAGAAACTGGGTTTCTGTGTGAACATGCCTAACCTCCAATGCACAGACATCATATGTATTTCTTAGGCTTGTGAATCTGCTTACAGTCACATGCTATGCATAGGCTGGCATTGAGTGGTTGTTGTGGAGTGTTACATCTTGTGTGTTCGAAAGGGGCTATCCTTTAACAATATGCCTGGTCTATGTACAGTGTCCTATTGACAATTTGAGGGAATTTGTCCCTTCTCCCTAAGGGGAACCTACCAACCGGGAGAGGCCAGGGAGGTGAGCCTGCTCCGCAACACCATCCCTAGGGGTTGAGGCATGTGGGACCTCATCGGGGGAGACTCCTCCTTTAGGGACAAGGATTCCATTCCTGAGAGAAAAACCCCCTGATAGCCTCAAAATGATGGCTTATATGGACTTCTACAATATACCAAACTGTTATTGAACTCATGAAGATAACGTGAAGTTATATTATGCACGACAAAAAGATGGAAGATCTCCCTTTATATTCAAGTCTCCAGTGGACTCCAACACGGAGGCTGGAAGGGGATGCAAGACTAACCAGTGAGAGAGAGGAGGCCTAGAGCCGAGAGAGAGCAAAGACCTGAGACATGCAGGGAAACCTCCCTTTGTGTAACGAATTAGAAGTAGGTGGGGCTCTAGGAGAACACAGAGCTGACGTGCGATAGAGCCACTCCAGTACAGAAACGCTGTGCAACTGGCGTGTGAGAGTGGAAGAAAGCCAATCAGGTAGAGGAGAAAGAGTGGTGGTGCCCTGACCATGTAATCTAAGTGGTGGACCGTTTGCCCGTGCAACAGCGCTAAAACCATCCAGGCCAGTAAGCAGCTCACAGTCCGAGTCACAATCCCAGTGATGTCCCAAAGATGAGAGCAGCTGGAAGGAGATACCATGGAGAGCAAGCTGCAGCGCAGCAATGAGAAGGAAAGAGAATCCAAGGGCCTGCAGATACTGCAACGTTGCCCCGGAACTCAGAAGGTAAAACGGGGAATGAGAATGCCAGCAAACCAAGCTGGACTCATAAGTTACGCAAAACACATCCCAGTACCTAATGGGAACACTTTTGAAAATAATCCAGTGAAGCAGAACTGTTTGAATGAGATTAGAAGCAATACTTAAACCATACAGTGGGAAAGAAATACACTTGGAGGCTTATCACTTTGGGGGGAAAAGGAAGGCCCACCCATATCCTGAAGGTAAGAAAGAGAGCACAAGAAAGAGAGACATTTGTGGAGAACCAAACCTATGAAGCCAGGAAGGCCGAACTCGTATATGAAACTGCAACCTGGGAATGGGGGCATTGTAATTGAAACTTAAACTAATATACAAAACAAGAGAAGAATGCAACGGAGGTTCATGAACCCTAGTATACGGAGAAAGAGGGCCTAAATAGACGAGGAAGAATAAGGACCAGGGAAGTCTCACCCCTTAAATGACCTGCAAAATTTGATGCAGTGGATGACAAGAGACTATTTGCATATGATCTACTAAAATGATCAAGAGGAGTGAGAAGAAACTTTTAACAAAACACGAGCACTAGGAGAAGGGAGTCATTCTCCTTGCCTTAGTTATAATAGTGGTATGATTAGATTGCGACAGAGGACAGATTTGTTTTTGGATGTTCCTCCCGACTGATGAGCAGCTTAACTAGAAAAATGGGCATGGAACACCCCATAGTTATAGGGAGAGATGGGCCTTATATTACTTTAAATAAACTTCACAGTAAGAATATGCCTTTACTGCATCTGTGTCCTTCTGATCCTCCAGATCCTTCATGCTTTGATGTCCTCAGATTGTTTTTTTCTGCCATTGGGTTGATCACAAAAACACACAGAGTTTAGTCATATATATTGCTCAACTCTAAGCGTTATGAAAAAGTTCACAGTACACAGGACAGTTGACGGTGAGGACGTATCAGCGACTCCACGCTTCTATGCCGAAAGGTTCATAGTAGAGAAAGTGGGTGGTACAAATTTAAACATCACGCTCTAGGTGGCTTAGAATACCTCCATGTCTCCAATTTCTTAAAATGACTAGATCATTGATTTTCTTCTATCCCAATGGAGAATATTCAGTTTAAATTCTATCCCTCCTGCGACACAAATGGCACCTGGGATGACATGCCAGTCAGTCAGTCATTATACTTTGTCGGTATAAACCTTCAGTTAGCTAAAAAAAACAAATATTTATAAAATTTGGACAAGCAATAAAAAACAATGCACTGTGATGGCCTACTAAACACTCAGTAGTAAAAATTAAATAAACATTACAAGAAAAAAGAAAATAAGAGGAGAGCTATGCTCGCAGCCTTGAAAAATAAAACTCCAAAGATCAGATTAAAAATGGTTAATTCAATGCATTCTTACATAGCAGCCACGCCCTATAACATTAACAAGCAGTTTCAAATGTCACATGAGTGATCAAACATTGTGTTATAAATACCATAGCAGAATTTAAAGTATGAATCCCAACATCCCTTAAAATCCGTTTTAAATCTGCACGCCTTAGTTTCAGAGTCTTTTCACATGCTAAGAAAAAGTGCAACACTGTTTCACTGGCTGTCCCACACATTGGGCAAATATCAGACACAACATTGCTCCAAGATTGTGTAAAAGAAGCAACTGGAAAAATACCCCATCTTAAACCTGTATAAAAGGATCTTTGATACTGAGGTGAAATTACATTTAAGTATTGCTTGGAACCAGGCTTGCTGTTAAGAGGGAGATGGCACGACCCAGTCTACACTTGGTGGCCTCTGCCAAAAGTTGATCCTGGGCTGTCAGCTTGGCTTTTTTTTAAACTTTTCTCAAGGCTGTGTGACTACTGCCCCAGGCATTTTCCCACAGCTCTCTTGCGCCCAAAGCATATAACGTGTTCTTAATATGAGCAAACCATTTAAGACTTTTACCTGACAACACATCCCTACACTTTCCCAGGCCCGGTTGATGCCAAATTCTTATCCAGAATAGAGCCGAACGAAATGTAACCTGAGCACCTATAGAGATGGTGTCACACTAGAGAGATGTGGATGCTGAAGGAGCATTCCTGGAAAACAACAATAGTTGCTTTAAGAATGTGTTTTCTTTGATAGTCAGCTGTCCAACCTTTGCATGCCCCCAAAGCTCTGACCCATGCAGGACAGTTGGTAAAACCTGCATGCTGTGTAGGTCAAGAGCCGGGGACACAGCATCACTCCCATGACCAAAAAATTAAGACTTTTTAGCCCCACTTAACTTTTCCAGGTTAATCGCAGCCTTATCAATCTGTGCCACCCAGCCAGGATACTCCTGGAACCTTACTCCATGGTAATCAAAATGATCAATTTATGATTTGAAAAGTGGGAACTAAACCCCATCGACTTGGTTTTTCCCACGTGCAAATTAAGTCGTAACTCGTTACATTTGGCCAGGAAAACTGATAAGGATTTCTCTAGACCCTGCGGAGTAGTTGATATCAAAACCGCGTCATCCGCATAGAATAGGACCGGATATTTACCCATCTAAAAATACCACATAGAGATTCATTTTCCTAAAACTGTGTACTTTTGGATTAACAGAGAGTATTAAACACTGATCCAGCGTACCTCTATTCTTATTCAACCCGGCCTGAAGATCACTAATTATATTGTTTTTGTCCACCCAATCCCAGCGATGATTCAACATGATCTTTCCAAATAACTTACCAGCACCATCTAAAAGAGAGATTGGTCGGTAATTTGAAGGATTGACCCTGCCTCCTTTTTTATAAATCGGAACAATCACTGTTTTTCCCCAAGGGTCGGGGCTGTGCCCAAGGCAAGGATAGCTTTAAAAACTTTGAACAAAACATGAGCTCATACAGAGACCTCATTTTAAAACAGATCTATTGGCATTAGATCTGGACCAGCAGCCTTACCACTTTTTAAAGTAACCAAAGCAACTTCAACCTCTTTCACAGTGATATACAAAGGGTCAAAACCAGACACAGCTGGTAAAACGCACAGAATTTGAAGAGGGGAGGTATCACAATACAAACCTGAGGAATGCAGCCTTCAGGATTCACAACTAATGCAACATAGAAGGTAATGATCTGTTTTGACGTCCCTACCAGAGACCATTTCATTCAGAAAAGGGAATTATTCCCTGATTTCAGAGCATTATACAGTGCCCCCATCTCTTGGCAGTGAACTTTTTTTTTCAGTGATATCAAGCACTTATAATTGGCTCTAAGGGGACATAGCTTGATCCTGTCCACCCTTAGGCTACAGTTAACACATTCTCCTATTTCCTTTTTCTCTGAACGGCAAGTGCTATCGTACCAATCAGCCTGACCTATTCTTCCCTTCTTTATTGGTTTGACAGGGGCAGTTACAAATGGAAGGATTTTAGCCTTCATCATTTCAAACTCAGCCAACATGCACTGAGCGGGAAACCGTTGTCTCCCTCGGCTCCACAAGGAAGAAAAATGTCAGGCCTGTCAATGATTCAAGCCCTTGACACTTAGAGCGGAGAACAAAACACTGGGCGGCATATGGGATGCAGACGTAAAAATTCACAGGACGTGTCAACCGCTACAGCAGTCGACTTACAATGCCGAAGAAATTGGCGTCTGCTTCGAAACAGAGGAGCATTTTTCAGAGGAAACATTGGTTTCCCTGCAGTCAGTCCTATGCTCCGTACAGTAGACTTGAGTCTCGCTATTGAGATCACACTTGGTGACACAATTGCTGTCCATGTAAAAATTAAACAAAGGAAAGATGAGGTACATCCAAAGTCGAGCGCAGGTGGTTTGACTCGCATAAAATCAAAAATGGATGTCACCTATTCAAAAACATCTTTGACCAGTCAACACCGAAACATAAGTGATACACCCAGGCCAAGTTGGCACCAGAACACACTTCACACAATGTGAAGTGGTCCGAGTTGGCATGTTGAAGATTTCGACTTTGAGTAAAACCACCACTGAAAAGACACACAAATACTATGCATCATTGCAAACAGTAGGGATGTCTGAAAGGGAGGGCAATCTTACAGATTCCATGCATAAAAAAAGCTTATGTTGACACATCTGATTCAGAGGAGGAACAAGAAGGAAAGGTTCCCCACACTTCCTCTGAAAGTAGGTGGACCAAAAACGGTTCCAAACTACTAAGAAAATATAAATTAAAGAGAAACCAGAATATTTCTGTACAAAGTGTTCCTACTAAAAAAATAAAGTTCAAGAACTCCAGCGTGGGGAAGACTTCATAGATCTGCAGGATCACTTTGAGGAAGATGTAATTCTAGATTACGATTCAGATATTGAACCAAAGCACTACCCTCTGCCTTCCCCAGGTAAAGCCACCATAACATCTTCTCCTACTGTTGATCAGTGTTTGTATGAAGAGCTATGAAGGGGGGCAGCTTATACATTTTGGCATTGAGACCAGGGAATCGGAACAGGACACTGATTTTATTGAGGATATTCTGAAGGGGAAAAAACCTGTAGCACATGTTGCGGCAAGGAATGAAGGAGACTGACCAAGTGGTGCTATGTTTTTGGTCATAGACCTTTATTTAACGTAAAAGCTAACTTATCTGTCCTTAACTGTGTGATGCTGGAAATGCATCTGAGGGACAGGGCCTCTGAATCCTTGTCCTTTTACTGCTTTTTACCGTGTGTTCTGTTATGTTTTCTGCCCCGGAGTCCATGTGGGACTCCCGGCAGTGCAGCTCTCTCTTTTGGTTTGGTGAACAGACCCATGGGATACCCTTATGGCACCCATGGGTAGGGGTACAACCCTGTGCCCCTAGTGTATGTTTTTGGGCACCTGGGGGTGGCCCCAGAGCAGGGTATGGGCTGGTGGCAGCTCCGTGCTGAAATTGACAGGTGCTCCGGGTGTCCTCCATTTTGGGATACCCAGGCCCTGCCATTGGGATCTGTTGATTCCTGATAGGAAACAAGATGGCCCCTGTGGCCTCTTGCTTTCTATTGCCTGTTATCTTGTTTTCCCAAAGTCCTGGGAAGCCCTGTCTCTGTCCCTTCCCCCTGACTGGCTGTTGGGTGGAAGTTCCATATATGGTGTTGTTGTGAAGGCCCAGCTAGACTGACTGGAGCCTTCCCAGTGACTTATGTTGTGGGTACCTCCTGTGGGTGGGACCTGGGTGAATGGAGTGTGTGACCAATATACACTCCTTGTTGTGGTTGTCTGGTTTCTGGCATGAGAGACAAAGACTGAGACAGCCCTACCCGAAACTGGCCTGAATGCAGTGTGTAGTGTTGAATGGCTGGGTACTTGTCCCAATCCACATTCCCTGTTGTGAGTGTCTGGAAGGGAGGAGTGTGGCCTGAATGCACTGTGTGCCTGATTGGCTGACTGACTGCATGAATGCCCTTCTGTATGATTGGCTGCTGAGTGTGTACCCGCAGTGTGGATGAGAGGCAGGATAGTATATCTGGGGTCCTCTCACCACTGGTAATGAGTTCAGAAGCAGCCAGGTGTTCAGGAACGTTCAGGAACGTTCAGAAGCATCCTGGAGTGGAGTCTCCACTCTAAGAGTAACTGGAATTGCTGATCCTCGACGTCCAGCTGGAAGAAGAAGACTTGCTGTGGCATTTGCTTCGACCGATCCGAAGGCTGACGAGATCGTCGAGGGCTGACCCGAGAGAGGACCTGGTAAGGCGCCCTCTTCCCGTGCTCCGAGGGACCATCGAGCACCGCTCCATCTTCGCCGAAGCGCCCTGGAAGACAGACCCTCGAAAGGCTGTCGACCCGAGACGGGACCGCCGAGGAGATCGAAGTGAAGCACCCGGACATCGACGCCGTCGAAGTCCATTGCCGTCGACCAGGGTTCGCAGGTTTGTGTAACCGCTGGAGGCCCGTCGAAGTTGTGTTGCCCAGCCGTGGGAACCACTTGACGCCGTGCCACCGACGACTGGAGCCGTCCGCTCCTTTGCCTAAGAACATTCAATCGAAGGACTCTCTCGACCGCATCGTCGACCGCTTATCCTGCCGGAGAAAGTCGAGGACGACCAACGCGCCGAGGAGAAACCTGCCGGTGGGTTTCCCACCACCCGAAGATCACAAAGACTCGAACGACTCGACGCCCTTGCTGGGCCTCCGTCTCCACAATCTTTGCGGTCCAGAACTATTGTCACCGAGGTGCCCCGCACGCCTCTGCCTTGCAGGACGCCGACGCTCCGACGCCGACGAGCACCGCTCGGACGAAGCTGCCGCCTCATCGACGCCGTTCTACCTCGTTTGTCGAAGGACGTTCGACGCCCCGTGCCTCCCGCTTGAAAGGGAAGGCATTCAAGAAGGGCCGTCGATTCCCCGTCGCCGAACGGCGAGTTCCTCGACGTTTGTCGACGCCTCTTCAAGGAACTCGACTCCACCAGGTACATTGGGGGGTTAAAAACATTATAGGAGGGAATAAGACTTGCAGAGTAATATATGGACTGGACGTGCGCTATATCTTGTTTTACAGGTTGCCCAGGTGGGGGGATCTCCACACAGAACTGTGCCTAGTGGTAGGGGCCAGTATTCTGCCTATTGCTCAACCATCTTATTTTCTCTCCTCTCTCTATTGCTGGTTTCACTCTATTGGTCTGTGTGACATTGTTACAGTATTGTTCATGCACTTTAATGAGATCTAATACAAAGGGTGGTACCACTTTAGAATTGTATATATTTGCCATTGTTGATTTTTCCGGAGTACAAAGGGAGTTATCATGATAAGTGTACATAACCTTGAATATTGATTATATAAAGACTGTGTTCTAACCAATACAGAGTGTGGATATTCCTTTGTGGGGGCTTGGGGACTACACTGTACTTAAGAACCAGCCTGCATCACCTCCTGAGAAGCTAGGCCTTGATTGCTCGACCATTGCTACCGTAATAGAGAATCTTGGCTGGGGTCTCCTGTGCCTCTCCTCCACCATATAGGGAGCAGAAGTACAGACACCCCCCCACCGGTCGTTGAGGCCCTTCTCTCACAAACTGTAATGCTATTTCCCTACTGTGAGACAGGCATAGTATCAAGGGATGACACAGAAAACGAATGTAACCGTTTTGAAACCATTATTAAAATATCAAGATGGGTGTAATGCCTAACTTGCCCTACAGCTATGTTGGGAATAGCCCTTCCTAAAGATACTGCGGAAAAGTCTAAGTCCAACTCAAAAGTCTGTCTATGTCAAAACCTATGCTTGCCCCCTCACATCTAATATAGTAATATATTGTGGGGATGTTCTAACTTAAATAGTGTTCAACATAAAGTCTGGAGCAGTCTCTAGCCTCTTTCACGAGTTCAGGATACAGGTCCAACCACAAAGTTCAAAAAGGAGTTTAGGGTTCCCTTCCCGAAGCAACAAATACTAATTCTCAAAACAACAATGTTCAGCTTTTTCGTATTTCAAATTTGCTTCACACTTCTTTGTTGGGGCGTCCTGACCTAGGGGCAGTTAACAGACCGCACGGCCTACCAGTTGCCCGTATCCAGCTTTCTACCACTTTGGCAAATTACAGGGTTTCACCAGTTCTTAGATCAATGGTTTGCCTTTCTTGATACTTCTTTGGTTCTCCTTTCTATACTGTACTTGCTATACTTTCATTTGCAGCTTTGTTTTGCCTGATTGGCATTTTGCTCACAGTTCGCGGTCTGCCCTCAATATACTCATTCATCGCTTTCACTATTTCACAATGTCCTTCATTAGTCAGAGACTTTTGCACACGTATCGCTTAAACGTGACCACTCTGACAAAATGTTTCTGCAAAATCCAGTTCAAGTATTGCATTTGTGGTAATTAATTCTGTTACTTCACTCGGAGGCTTTCGAGAACGTGCTGACGGCAGGCGACTACTCCGGTACAGTGTAATTCCTTCACTTTCATACGTGCACCGGGTTTCCTTGCATTCTCTTGAAATTCACCTGCTGCAACATACTTTTCTTCAGTTTCCTCAGTAAGATGCTTTCTAGGATTTGAGGTCAGTCTCTCGCCGCATGCCACTCAGGCACCCCTGGATGGTTACTGCCATTCAGGGGAACAAGCAGTTCTTGGCCACAGCAAACGGACCAATGCCTTCCACAGTACCCTTCTACCGCCTTCTCAGGCTCCTTGGAGACACAGCTCCCCCGCCACACAATGACAGCTTTTCTCACTCTGGCATCCTTCAGCGTCCCGTTCTCTGGCTTTCTCATGGGCTGAGGTGACTCTCCTGCTGCTCTCTCCTCGCACAGGCTTCTCGCTCTCTTTTTGCTGTTTGTGGACTCCTCCTTTTATACACCTAGGAGTCTCTCAGGTTGCAGGTGTGAAGTCGCAGACTCAATTGCTTGACCCCAATAAATCCAATTATAGGACATGGATAAAAAGATTGTTCCATGTGCATGTGCTGATACTTGCAAAGCAGATAATGTGACAGTATTGATGAACATGGGTGAGTTAAATTGTCAAAGTTTATTCCATGATCATTAGTAAACAAAAACTATGCCACGGTCATTGGTAAACTGTAACTATGCCGACGCGTGTTTCGACCTCCTCGGTCTTTGTCAAGGCAAAATATGAAATCCACTTGTCAAATGTATCTTTGCCAAAATGTAGGGAGAAAAGTCCTGCTCTTGCTACTATTAGGATGCAGACGTCTTGTGAAACCATGGCCCTAATACAGCTAAATGCGAATGTCTGGATTAAAAAAGTGCGGTTTCCCTCATTGACAAAGTAGGTGGGTGGTATCATCAGTCATTTTGGGTCTGACGAGCTCCTGACGTTTTAACTCACCCATGTTGATCAATACTGTCACATTATCTGCTTTGCAAGTATCAGCGCATGCACATGGAACAATCATGTTCTGTTTTCTTACTCTAGGCAGAGGTAGCCTAGAGTTCCATAGTCCGCAGCTGATCACATTTTCGACATACCATCTCCTCATTCGCTATTTCTAGCCACAGCGCCCTCGTACCTGGTTTCCCCAAACTTACTTACCCAATTATAGGACATGCCTGACCTTCAGCTCTATAGCCTTCAGGATCCCACTTCTTCGCCTCAGTACTTTAGTGGTGTCTCCTATAGGTAATCTTCATTACTTGTGGGGTAAGTTTCTTCTTCTTAGTACTTGGTCTGACTTCAAAGGGAAAACTAGGATCTGAACAACAATATCCTACGAAGACTGAGGGAGGGTTGGATAAGTTCATGTCAGGAAAGCGGGGATACCGTGTCTCGCCTGCAGGTACCCTCTCTCCAATCCCCAAGGAGCATCCACCCAGGTGATCCTCCCTCGCTAGTCCACCCCTAAGATCGGGATCCAAAAGTGATGGTGCTTTCCTAGCCACTTGAACAGAAGATCCCTGGGGAGTAGATGTGAGGGTACCTTCAGGTTTCTCACAATACCTAATCTAAAGAAACTCTGGTGCTCCTCAGGAAGTCAGTGAAGGTGCAAATAAAAAGGCACTGTCCTAGTCCAAAAGCTCCTATGCTCCTACTTTATTATTGTTTATTGTAGTGACAGAGTTCTCATTGCATTAAACAATAATAAAGTTCTGGTTCTGACCATGATCCAGGAGAATGACTCCCTTCTCCTGGATGCAAAGTGTCCCAAAGACGATAAGTCTTCTCAACCTAAAAGTTTGATTAAAGTTCCAAGCTTTCATAACAACAACCACCAAAACAGTTCTACAGGATCCTCGTGGGGCTAGGAGAATGACTCCCTTCTCCTAGCTGGTTCCCCAATGTCCTTTATAGACTTTAACAAAACTTGTAATTCCTTCAAGGAAGTTTCAACACATTTTGTTTTCTTTATGCTCTATCCTGTCACTACTGGGACGAAGAAGATGCTCCCAGAGTCCTTCTCGGCTCTCCAGCAATGCATTCTTGTGGAACTGCCCAAGGAATTTTGCTTCGTCTACTTCTTCATGATTTACAGTCTCAAGTCTTCCTGGCCTTGTACTTGTTCCCTTTATCTCTCTCTCCACTGTCTTCCTCTTTCTTCCACAAGGACGACAGGGGATTGACTCTTGACTGATCCGGTGTTGACCGAAGACAAAAAACTAATCCCCATGGGTGCTAGTTTTCCTTACTCTTCTGGGGTTTCCCACGGTAATGCGGGAACCTCTCTTGAAGAGCATGTTCCTTTGACATTTCATATCAGGGAACTTCCAAAGGGCGTTGGTCTCTGATTAAGGGGGGTCCTTGGCTCACTTCATCAGGATTAGTTGCCGTCAAGTCATCCCGCTTTATTGGTGTGGGGGCGGAAGTGTTCCTTGAGGAACGACTTGCCTACCCCACCACGATTCTCTACGGTTTTGGGTTGAGCGCTTCTGCAATGGAGAGAGCTCCTGGGAAGTCATTCACTTTTGAAAATGTCTTTTGAAGCTTCTCGGCCCCTCTCAGGTTTGACACTGAGAGGGTTACCTGGGTTCCGGGATTGTATTTTAAGTTCCTTTCGGGGCGCCAGGTCCACTTCTTTATCGACTTCAAAATCATTCTCGAGTTGGTCCTACTTGCTCTCAAGGCCGCTTGTGGCTTGCGGTTTGGGCGCATGTCTCGGACCACGCAATCCACCCGTCACATGTCACGCTCCACCATTGTCTGATTCACCTTCTGCTTGTTTTCCTACTATGCTCCGTGTAAGGCATTGCTTGGCGGTCACTGTGTAGGTGTTGGACTGCACGGTCCACCAATTGCAGGTCACACAACCACCAGACATGTTCCACTCTTTCTCTGTGTTGGTCTCTGGTTGGTATTTGAGACGCTTTCCATGCGCCTCTATTTCTCTTTCTCCTTCTCTCAAACTGCCTCATTGTGGCCTCGTACTGTCCGATTTCGGGTTCCCGGACCAGTCTGGTGTTTAACTAATTGTTCCTTCTCTCAATCGGTCCACCGACCTACATTTTACCATTTTGTCATCTGCGACTAGTTCGGTTCTCTCCTCCTGTTTTTTCTCCACTACTTCTCCAACTCTGAGTTGACGCCCTGTTGACTGATGAGACTGTCTACTACAGTCATCTTTGACACACCTTCCTCAGTCATTCGGGTATCGAGATCTCTCTCCCTTCTCTGGATATCGAGCCCCACGTCCTTCTTTGCTGTTTGATATAAGTAGTGCAGACAGCCCCAGGGTAACGTCATTCAAATTGGTAGCACCTTGCCTTCTTCAAGAAACGAAGAAAACCCTTAATACAAGCATCAAGAAATACAGAAGCTAGTACCCATTTTTGTGATAGTTCCCTGGACAGTTCCACAGGAGGGTGGTACTGCAGAGTCAAAAGGAACTCCAGGAACAGCTTCATCGTCCAAGTGGGGCGGACCAAGAGTTGTACAAAAACCTAGACTGTGAAACCCTCCGTAAGGGAGCTACAAGCCGTATTAGGAAAATAGAACAACGTTGTGGAACCAGCAAGGAGAAGGGAGGCGTTCTCCTAGCCCCATGAGAACTTTTATTTATTTTATTTTTTTATTTATTTTGTATTTGTAAAGCGCCTAGCAGCCCGGAGGCATCGCGGTGCTGGTTCAAGAATGTGACTTAGTTACAGGGGGTGGAATTGATATATATGTCACACATTGGTCAAAATAGTGTTACAGTGGTCGTATGCCTTACAAGTTGGCATGACGAGAGGGAACAAAGAGGAGTACGAACATGTAGTACAGATATTGTGGCGGTTTACACGAACAACATGGTTTTTATTGCTTTTCTGAAGACTGTGTGGGATTCAATGCCTCTGATAGAGGGAGGTAACAGGTAACATGTTCCAGTTGATTGCAGCTAGAACTGGGAAGCTAGGGCCGCCTGCTCTAATCCTGAGGCTTTTAGGTATTTAGGTACTTTGTGAATTTATTTTTTCCATTGGGTCACAGAGAACCCGGAACGTTTGTGGAATGTTTGAACAACTTGAGAGGTATTTGGACGCTTTACATCCAAGAGAAGGGACTCGTTCTCCTGGATTACGAACATTAGCTGAACTTTATACTGTTTTGTTCTAGTGACAGTCATAGAATAGGAGCCTTTGTAACTGGAGCAGTGCATTTTTGTTTTGATGCACACAGACTTCCTGACGAGCAACCAAGTTTCTTTAGTTTAGGTGGGGAAAACCACTTAGAGTTAAGGATAGATAGATAGATTTGGTTTTCATTTAATAAAGGTCTATAGCAACCACTATTGCACCACTTGGTCAGACTCTTCATTCATTGTCGCCACATACTGCAATAGGAAATTCAAGCGCTGTTGCTGAAAGGAGCCACCGGGAAAGTGCCACGAAACTAGTTAAACAGAGGAATGTATTCTCTATACCCAAAAACGACCAGACAAAAAAGGCTGGTTCTAGATTTAAGACCGGCAAACACATGTGTCAAACCTCATAATTTCATGATGGACACTCTCTGAGTTAATGCCCCTAGTCAAAAGGGGGATTTCATAGCGAATTTTTATATGCAAGATGCATACTTTAATATTCCAGTTTTTCCAGATCATCCAAAGTATCAACACTTCAAAATAGATCAGTCGTTTCCAGTTCAAATCACTTCCTTTTGCCTTTGCCTCGGCATCTTGTGTGTTCACCAAGAGGCTTGCAGTTGTGGCAGCTCACCTATGCTACAAAATAATTCCAGTTTACCCTTATCTAGATAACTCGGTAATAATAGAGAAGAGTGAAAAACAATGTCAGATTTACACACTGGAAGTTGGCAATCCCCTGCACAAATTGGCTTTTCCATCAACGAAAAAGATATTCAGCCTATTTCAATGTCAGTCAATCAAAACATATTTATCTTGGTAGTAAAACGCCATTAAATCGTGTGTAAAAACTTAAACAATATCTAAACGGCAAAATCAATAAAAGATGTGTACATCAATAAAAATACAAATTGAGAAGAGTTATTTGCAGATACATCAGTAAATTAGTGAATCAAAATGATATCAAGCTGCAATCGTTTAGTGACAAAGTTCTAAAACAGCTAATAAATAAGACAATACTATAAAGCCTTAATTGTAAACAGTTAATTGGTAGTGCAGCCGTTTTAAGTGACCTAGTGTCACGCAGGGTGCCTGCGCCCCAACACACACCCGTGGTCCTTAACTTTGGGGCGGGGTGCATGCCGTGACTGGTGGCAGTACCCCCGTGGTGCCTGGCTGCGTCACTGTGCATTGCCTGTTGCAGCGCCCGGCAAAGTTTCATTGACGGACATACGTAAATGATCAAGCAAGAGTATATGCCCTTTTCAACTTTCACTACTTGAACAGCCTATATGTGGGCCTCAACCATTCATCCAACTACTAAAGCACATGAACAGCCAAGCTGCATGGCTGATCCTTCACCTCAAATCTCACACCCTCATCTCCTCAGGGATTAAAGCCCTCCAATGGCTCTACATGGACAGCAAAAATCACCCTGAAATCAATGCATTGTACAAAAGTGCCCATGTACCTTGCCCCCTTCCTGACTATGACCCATCAATCGTGGACGACAGGAAACTCATTCCAGTCAGAAATGGGTCTTTCCTTTTTTCTCCCTAAAAATCACTTTACTCCCAACATCAAAAAAATATGCAGTTATATACTCCTGCTTCAAAATGTTATCTGGACCACTCGTCCTAATTAACATTGATGGAGAAATCCTGTTGACTCCTCCAAAGTGGCGACTGCAGTACACCACTCTGCTCTATTGAATTTGCACGTTTACATATTGTAACCTAAATTGCTTGCTGCAAATTTTAACTTGTTGATATGATGTTCTATGTTTTTTTATCTGATTTAATTTGCCCTTTTGGAGCTCATGTTGCTCAATTTCATAATTCGACTGCAGTGACCAGGCACGTTTGCATGGCAGGTAGCATTTACAATGGATCACCTTTGGGGTCCACTGACTTTATCCTGGTGCAAAAAGCCAGCTAACCCCCATAGGGATTGTCAGCATTTGCGCTGGCATGAAATCCACGACGGCACAAATGCTGGAACGTTTGTGTGGTGGAGAGGAAGGAAGGTGGCAGAAACGCACTTGATTTCCACCCTTCCTCTCCACCACACAATAATTTACTTTAATTGTCTTTTGCTCTTCCACCCTGTAGCTTACACTATATTTCTATTGTGTTCTCCTCTGGCTTCTTCCCTTTGGTCCCTTTGGTTCTACTTAAATTTCTAGCCAATCTGACTTCCTCTCTTCGTTGTGCCTCTGCGGAAGATATGCTTATTTCCTATACTTATTAATGCAAGCTCACTTTCCAAACATGCTTTTGATCTTCATGATATACTTTTAGAGGACGGGCGCATTTTCTTTTTATTACCTTAACGTAGCTCTTCGACTCTTCATCCTCTTCTATTCCCGGAGCCATTTGTCTGGGATTAACTGTGTCCCGTTTGGATTGCTGGTTCTCCTTGGAAGTTGACATAGCGGTTATTTCTCGCTGTTCACTTCACCCCGGCTCTGTTAAATGCAGAGATTCTGGTTCTTAAACTCCAGGTCTTGGCTATTTGTCTCTCCTTTGACATCGCCCAACTAAGCACAACCCTTCATTTGCTTCTGCCTTTGCTGATGCCGTTTTTTGTCTCTCCCTTACCTGCTGCCACCTAATATTTGTGGCAGATTTCTGTATCTGGGCAGTGTGACGAAGTGAGGGAATTTGTCACTTCACCCCAAAAGAGAGCCCCTCCCTCTGAGGCTAGGGAGGTGGGCCTGTTTCACAGGACCCTCCCTTGGAGTCAAGGTAAGCGGGACCTCACAGGAAAGACTCCCCCTTTGGGGGCAAGGACTCCCATTCTCGTGAGGAACTCCCTGATGCCTTACACATGTTGGCCTATATGGAACCAACTAATATACAAAATAATTGCAAGTTCCAAGACCACGATGAAGAAAAAGTGAAGTTATTTCGTTACGAGAAAGAAAGAGCAGGTGTCTTTTTAAATCCAAGTCTTCAATTAACTGGAACAAGTACGTTGAAGAGAGAGAACGCTTAAAGGGAGATGGAGAGAGAATGAGAGACGACGGAAGACGCACAAAAGGGAGGCCCTCTGTGTGTAGAACACCTGAAGGAGGTGGAGCAAAAGCAGAGCACGAAGCCCACAGGATTGGAAAGTGCTTTGAGTTGGAGAGGGAGATGCTGGAAGCCTGGCGTGTAAGAAGCCAAGACAGCTGGAATAGAAAACTCAGTGGTGGTATGACCGTGTACCAATCATAAAAGTTTGTGAAAATCTCTGCAGTTTGACTTGTTTTTGGTCTTTGTTGGAGTTTTTATATCTGCTACTATACACAATTCATTAGCTGCCTATTAACCAGTGGGTGCTGTTTAAAACTCTGCATACTGCTTCCGTTTCTTCCCATAATAATTATGTCCAGCATGAAATCTGTTCTTCCAATCTTATGCTAATTGTAGTTCCTAGATTTAATTTCTCTTGCAGAGGTGGCCGCTCCTTTACTGTGCTGACCTGCTCTCTCTGGATCACCCCCAAACCCCTTGATCTAGGTCTTGCTGCCTCCCATCTACGCCACTTGGGTCTTCCTCTCAGGTGGCCAGGGAAGTGTCATTGCTCTTGGATCCTGACCCTGGGGGTGAATATGTGAGGGAGGATCACCTGGGTGGAGGGGGTTTGTGGAGTGGAGGAAAGGTGCCTTTAGGTGAGGCTTGGTATCCCCCTTTCCCACACCCTCCCCTCCCCGACCTTTGTAGATTATTACCACTCATCCGCACTGTCACACACACTAATTGTCCCATATTCATATCCCTTTAAGACTGGGACGTGGAAGAGACAACTAAGAGCAATGCACACTTCTCCCTGTACACACAACTTTGGGGTATCCAGTGATTTTACTGAAGATTCATTATTTGAGGTATTTTTTTACTGAAACCTTTTTTACCGAAGAAATACTGTTTTTTAAATTTGAAGGAATATATATTTATGATGGGGGCAAGGGGTAAAAACAGGTGGGGTGGGGGTTGGAGGATTAAAACATGGGGAAACAATGGGATTGGAGGGTGAGCACCCCCAAATAAATAAAACAATTCAGTATTTTTTCAGTAAAAAAGCTTTCAGTAAAATCACATAGAACCCCACTTTCGTACTGGGACGAGGAAGAGGACTGTGGAACACCACTCTAAGGGTCAGGCATATCCCATTGACGGAAGTACTTATGGTCAGGCAAAGGACTTGAAACTGCAGACAATTGAGCAGATAAAGGTGCATAAATGGAGGAGAGAGTCGTTTGGAAGGGGAGATCCAACTGGAAAGGAGGATGCAGCAACCTGATGTGGAGCAGGCTGGAGAGGGGCCGGTGAAAAGGACACCGATCTCTGCAGGAAAGCAAGGAAGACGCTGAGGTTAGGACATGCCTTTTGAGGGTCGAGAGCGCTGCAGAGCCCAGAGTCATGTGTTCCCTGCTGGAGCTTGGGCCATGTAAGTCTCCAGGAAGCCGCCGAAAGCAGCAGGAACGTTCGGAAGAGGCGAGCGCTGCTTGCCGGAGCTCCCGACGAGAGAGAGGGGAGCAGGAGAGAGCCGGGGAGGAAACCAAAAGCACCCGGGAGAGCGGCCGTACACCGGTGAGTGATGGAGACCACTCATGTCGGGGCACTCCAGGGGCATAGCATGGGCAAAGGAAGATGCAGATCGAGTGAAAGCATGTAATGAATGGGCCCGGAGACCAAATGGACATTATCGAATACCGAACAAGCTGCAAAGTACTTAATGAGTTATTGAATACCAAATGAAGGAAAATATATGAAAAATATATGAAAATATTAAACGTGCAAAAAGAAAGTGATGTGCATTTACAAACAAATTAATTTGAAGGAAAAGCATTTATGAACAATGTGAGAGTACAAGGCCAAGTGAAAACCAGTATTGACAGCTTGTGAAGAGCCAGGTGAAAACCAGTCATGGGAGCTTGTGAACAAGTGCAAAGCACATGATAATCACTATTGGATAGTGTGAAAGCATGGTGGTAACGAGGAGAAATACTATAAAGTGAAGTATGTGGAAGTCGCGTGTTGGCAGAGTCAGAAGACTGTCAAAGTTAAACAGAAGTGCATATTGACTCATAACACAAATAACGAAAGGAGACTTGTGTTGGCAAGGAAGTCCAATGAGAAGTAATTAACTTTGCAAAGTTCCAAAGGTTATCGGTTGCATGACCTGTGCTGGACCGTGTGGTCCGACAACTGCAACTAGACCGAGTAACCCCTACATGGAGTGAACCAGGGAAAGTCAATAGGCTGATGCTGATTTACCTAACAAGTGTTCAAGTGGCTGAAAGAAAAGGCAAGTTAAGTCAAGTGTTTAAAAGCCCAAAATGTTGCAAAGTGGATTTGAAATCAGTATTGAGAATTACGCAATTTGAATTGACTGTGAATTTGAAGCCAGGAGAGCTGCCTTCTTGGGGAAGGGAACCCCAAGGTCTTTTTGTGGAACTGTTTTGAACTTGGGGAACGGGAGCTGAGAGCAAGCCAAGAGCTGGAAGAAGCTCAGAACTTTAGTTTGAACATTGTTTCTTTGGTTGCTGACATCCCTACACATTGTATGTCTTTAGGTCTGAGGGAAAGTATAGGTTGTGGACACAGACAGACATTTTAGTTGAACTTTGACACAGAGCATCTTTCGTTTCTTTAGGTAGGGTAATCCCACCTTATTATAGGGCAAGCTGATTATAAAGTATGCATCGCTGCTTACTTCGCGGCTATAAAAGAAGCCAAGAAAATAGTTTTTTGCACTATGCCATCCCAAAGTCTTGTTTGCTGCTGTGAAATCGCTATCTCAGGCAGACAAATTAGTCCATCTCGGGCCTGCTGTGATTCCCTTGCCCAATTTTTCATATCTAAAATTGAGGTCATCCGTAATAGTATCCTGGCCTCTGCTTCTGCTCCTGTCACTGATAGGCAGATGCTTGACCCCAGTAGCTCGTCTACCGGGGATAAAGGGTCTTCCTTTCCACTTTTTACTGAGGAGACCGTACTGGCCGCTTCTGAACTCTTTCGATCTGGTTCTCCCCAGGATGTGATACCTCTTGTTGTCATGAAAGAGATCTTTGGTGATCTTCTAACGGAATTCACTTTGGCCATCAATGAATCCTGTCAGACCGGGGTGATCCCGCCGGCAATAAAGATTGCCACCGTCATCCCCCTTCTGAAAAAACCCTCATTGCACCCTTCTATTCTTTCCAACTTTCGGCCCATCTCTCTGTTTTCCCTTCTCAATGAAGCTGCTAGATAGAATCTTTAGTTTCTCCTCTTCTTGCTTCTTTTGTGGAAGTCTCTAAATAGAATGACCCTGCTTAATCTGGTTTTAGGCTGTGTCGAGGTACCGAAAGTGTTTTGGTCTCGGTGCTCAATGATATGGTCCAACTGGTTGATGCAGGTGGTGTGGGTGCCCTGATTTTATTAGATCTGTCAGCAGCATTTGACACCATAGACCACACCACCCTGCTCACCCGCCTGTCACAACTTGGCATAGCGGGCCAGGTCCTGACTTGGTTTTCGTCTTTTCTGGCTAACCGCACTCAGGTGTTGTCTCTCGCTTCCTTTCTCTCTGGCTCCTTCCACCTGTCCTGCGGTGTCCCGCAGGGATCCGCCTGGTCACCCTTTATTTTTAACATTTATATTTGGCCACTGATCTGTCTCATCTGCTCCCTAGGCGTCAGGTGCTATTCTTATGCAGACAACACCCAGTTTCTGATAAGGTTAGATCTTAATCAGACTGAGGTGTCGTCATGTTTGTATCAGTGCCTGACCGCTGTAGGTCAGTGGATGGGCCAGAACTGGTTGAAATTGAATGGGGACATGACTGAGGTGCTGGTGGTCGGAGCACCTCAGATCCACCTCTCTGGGTCACTTCCTTTTGGCCTGTTACTTTGGGTACCCCCCCAGTGCCTGTGACCAAGGTGAGGAATTTGGGAGTGATTCTTTCCTCCTCCCTCTCGATGAATGACCATGTGTCCTCTGTCTGTAAGATGCGTAATTTTCACCTACAAATGTTAAGGAAGGTCCTCTGCATGCTTCCGGCTGCCCTTCATTCCCCAGTGGTTGCTGACCTTGTGCTGAGCATACTTGATTACTGTAACTCCTTGAATTTGGCTCAGCCCAAGAGCATGATTCAATGGCTGCAGCGCTTACAAAATCATGCTGCCAGGCTAGCGGCAGGCTCTCCCTATGGGGCCCATATCTCCCCTGTCCTACGAGCCCTTCATCGGCTCCCTGTCATGCAGCGGATTAAGGTTAAGGCTACATGTATAGTATACCGGGCGCTGCATTTGATGGGGGGCAGAGTACCTCCAGGTGAAATTCACTCGCTATTTTCCCACTCATGCTCTTGGCTCAGCTTTGGTCGGCTTGCTGTCGGTTCCCACGTTCCGTAGGTCACGCACTGTTGGACGTGCTTTTTCTATTGCAACCACCCAAATGTTGAATGACTTTACTCTACTAGTAAAAAACGTGTCTGACCATTTGAGTTTCAGGAAAGCGCTAAAGACATGTCTGTTTTAATTTTCCAGTGAACGCTCCTCTTTGATTCTCCTCCCTCTTCAGCGCCAGAATAACTTCTGAGGAATGCTGCGCTTTACAAATTACATTACATAACATAACAAGTCAGTCCTTACTCCATCCAGACGTTCAAGAAATAAACCATTGATTTGAGAAAAAGTTAATCTGTTGTCTGTGTCTTGCTTCATGATCCCTTCCCCTTCACATTACTTGGTTTAGTAGGGCATGGTGCCTGCTTTTACTCCAATCTGAAAACCACCTCCTTGTGAGATGAATGCCCTCTTGTTTGTTTGTTTATTTATTTAGTAGGGCGCACCAAACCTGTAGGTAGCTGGTCGCAACAAGAAAAGAATACTTTCAACTTAGTTACAACGTAGTGTAGGTACAGTATAGCAAGAAAAGAAGAATAATTACAGTGATATTTACATGTGTGAAGATGATAGAAATAAAGATACACATAGACATACAAAATAAATTAACAGTTGAATCCAGGAGTATCACTAGCTATAGTGATTAGGTAGACAAAATAAAATAGCAGTTGAATCAGGATATCTCTGGGCATAGTGATTGGGTAGACATTAGGTGTCAGCAGATTGGAGCCAGGTTAGTGCTTTGCTTCTGAAACTGGTGTAAGGTTGATTTATTCTGAGGTGCAGTGGGAGGTTATTCCAGGCTTGAGCGGTTTTGACTGGGAAGCTAGTCCCTCCCGCTTTGGTCAGTTTAAATCCTGGCATCTCGAGGCAATGGGGGTTTGTAACTCTAGTCGGTCGCAAGGAGGTTTTCCTATTTATTCTGTTCACTAGGTATGGGGGGCAGCATCGTTAAGACATTTGTGTGTAAGTGAAATAGTTTTGAGCAATATTCTGTCGCTAATTTTTAGCCAGTGGTGGTCTCTTCTGCAATTAGTAATGTGCTCTCTGTTGGCTAAGTTCAAAGCTGTTCTTAGGGCATTATTTTGCAATATCTGCAGTTTATTGAGGATATAGTTATTAGCTCCTAGATAAGGTGAGTTGCAATAATCAAGTTTAGATAATACGAGGGCATTGGCCAGGGTGATACAACTCGTTTCAGATAGAAACGGGCAGCGTGCTCGAATGAGCTTGCCTGTGTGTGCTGTTGATGAAGCTAATGAGTTCACCTGCTTCCTTAGGGTTAAGGTAACGTCTAGATAGAAACCCAAAGTTTTTACCTCTTTTACTGCTTTGAACCAGGATCATAATTTCAGTTTTCTCGTCATTCAAGCAAAGGCCATGGGAGGCCCATCCATGCTTGAATGAGAGAGTATATTTCATTTACCAGGGACGTATCGTTGTCAAAATTGCCCGAAAGGGGAATGAGGATCTGTGTGTCAACAGCGTAATTAGTGTGGGTGACACCCAGTCTGTCCAATTTGTCAAATAGGGGCTTGGTAAAAATATTGTTCGTAGTAGGTGAAACACAAAATCCTTGTGGGACACCGCATGTAATGTTGATCGGGTCTGCCGAGTCAGATGGGGAGAAAACTTGCATGGTTCTGTTAGCGAGAAAAGATTGAACCCAGGCTATAGCATCGCAAGAGAAGTGGGCTGCAGAGGCTAAGTGTTTGCAGAGCACTGCATGGTCCACTAAATCAAAAGCGGCCGAGAGGTCCAGGAGCAATAACATTGCCATTTTTCCCTTGTCTTTAAGCTCATCAATTTGCGTCATCAATCAGTGCGGTCTCAGTGCCATGTTGGGGTCTGAAACCTGATTGACGAGATCCCAGCAGGTGGTGAGCTTCAAGGTAGCGCTGAATCTGAAGGTATGCTACCCGGTCAATTATTGTTGAAATTCATACCTAACCAACTAAACTAAGGGTGCTCGTCAAAATTTGTCAAAATAATAATCTTGACCTCTGTCCAAAATCTGAATTCTAAACCGCCCCACCACTAAAAAAACAACTTCAAAAGGGAAAGCTCTGAGACCTATGGGTGTGTAGCATTTTTATATAAGAAATTAATTATTATTATTAATATAGGCTTCCCTCAGTGTTCTTTACTCTGACGTCTCTTGGTGTTTCCAGGGATCTCTCCTAGTTTCAGTTCCCAATATTTAATAGGGGACAGGTCTCCTGACCGTTTCAGTTTGTGTTAATTTCGCCAGAGTTCCAAATAATGAAAATGGTTTCTTTATAGCATAAACTCTGAAGTAATGTAATGCGTCATTTGTATAGCGCCTTTCACCATTTATATGGTCACATTGCACTGAAGGTGAACGCCCTCGGGGGACCGAGGTCCAAGGTGTGGGAAATTCCAGGGGGTGCTAGTATGTATGTATGTATGTGTGTGTGCATTATTGCCAATACAAGGATATAAAGGGTGGCCAAGTCCCTGGTAGCCACCCATGTCTAGTTGGCATATGGATGGGTGGAGATAGGTAGTTTAGGGAGGTAGTCTAAAGGGGCTATGTGAGAGGATAGTCGTTGTGTTTAGCTACAGTTCAAATATTTGCCGTGAAAGGTAGCTGCATTCTTATGCTGTGCAAAGTGTCTTAGAGTAGTGTGTGATAGCACATGCATGCGAAATCCCACTTGGTACCGTCACAAGACGCCCTGTTCCTGGGAGCCAGACTCGACACAGTGGCACGATTGGCTTTGCCGTCGGCGGAAAGGCCATTCTGAGCAAGGTACAACGGCTGTTGACCATGGACATGGCCAGGGTGAGGTCCATCAAGTCCCTACACAGCATGTCATTGTGCATCTTCCTCGTGCGCCTATACAGGTTGCGGATGCAACCACTACAGGAGTTCCTCAACGCCCGTTGGATGCAAGCAGCGGCCAGTTTCGAAGACAAGATCTTCCTCAACGAGACGTTCCGCCAAGCAATCCGGTGGTGGGGCAACCGTGCGCATCTAGCGGCGGGTATGGACTTCCAGACCCCGACACACCAGGAAACTGTGACGACGGACGCCTCCCTGGAAGGATGGGGAGCGCACACCAGAGATCTCCACTCACGTGGCCTTTGGCTCCCGGAGGAGAGGTCCCTACACATCAACGTCCTGGAGCTCCGAGCCGTGTTCTGGGCCCTTGGGTTGTTCCTCCCATCCCTCAAGGGCAAGGTGGTGAGGGTCTTCACCGACAACACCACCATGATGTTCTACATCCGGAAGCAATGGGGCACCAGATCCCCAGCCCTGTCCAAGGAAGCACAGGATCTGTGGCACTGGGCCGTTGCCCACAGGATGTTCCTGGTACCTTTCCACCTGGCAGGAGTAAAGAACACTGTTGCTGACTCACTCAGCAGGGAGCTGCGCTCGTGCCACGAGTGGGAACTCCTGCAGGATCAAGCGGATCTGCTTTTTCGACGATGGGGCAATCCCCAGATAGATCTCTTTGCGACGGCAAAGAACACCAAGTGCCGGAGGTTCGCCAGCAGGTTTCCCCAGCCGGGGAGCATGGGCGATGCATTCTCTTTCCCCTGGGACGGCCTGTTCCTGTATGCGTTCCCGCCGTTGCTTCTGCGACTCATCAGTCAACTCAGACGGTCCCGGTGCAAGATGATCCTCGTTGCACTGGCATGGCCGAGGCAGATATGATTCCCGGACCTTCTGGACTTGTCAGCGTCCCCCCCAGTCAAACTGTCGACAGACGCGGATCTTTTTGCCAGAGAAGGAGGCGCCATCCTACATCACGACCCAGGATCGCTGAACCTGCAGGCCTGGCTCCTGCAGCACTAGAGTGCGGAGGCTACGATATCCCAGCGGACTGCAAGGAGGTCCTTGCAAAGGCCAGGGTGTCCTTGACTCTTAAGTGCTATGGGCATACATTGAAGAGGTTCTCTGTCTGATAGAGATCAACCCTCTATGGATTATGGCCCCTCAAGTGCTGCCGTACTTGCTGTCACTGGCCAAGGCGGGGCAGGCACATGCCTCTATCAAGATCCATCTGGCGGCTATCTCCCACTACACCAGAACTCCGGGGCGGTCGTCGCTGTGGTCTCACCGCCTGGTTGGTGAAGGAGTTCATGAAAGGACTCTTCCGCTCGTTCCCGCCGGTGAAGGCTCTGGCCCTGGTGTGGGAGCTCAACGTGATGCAGACTAGGCTTATGGGCCATCATTCGAGCCTCTGCATTCGGCACCGTTGAAGTTCCTATCGTGGAAAACAGCGTTTCTTGTGGCCATCACCTCCACACGACGAGTGGGAGAGATCCAGGCCCTCTCCTGTAAACCTCCATATCTGACATTCCACAAGACGAGGGTAGTGCTGAGAATGCACCCCTCCTTCATGCCCAAGGTGCCGTCAGACTTCCATCTCAACGAGCCCTTGGTGTTACCTATTTTGTTCCCGTCGCCTTCGTCGCCGGCCGAGAGTACTTTGCACTCGCTGGATGTGGCTAGAGCGCTGAAGTTCTACGTGGACCGCACAAAGAGTTTTCGGAAGACATCACAGCTGTTTGCGAACTTTGGACCTGTGAACCAAGGGAAGGCCCTTTCGAAGGCTTCCATTTCCAGATGGCTCTCCAGCTGCATAATGCACTGTCACCGGTTGGCAAACCGAATGTTGCCCGGCCGTCCGAGAGCCCATTCGACCAGAGCGATCGCTGCTACTATGGCGTTCCTGTCTGGTGTGCCCCTGCTGAACATCTGCTGGGCTGTAGGTTGATACACACCTTCACGAGATTCTACTGCGTCGACCGGTATTCCAGGGAGGAGTCCAGAGTCGACCAGGAAGTGCTGCGCAACCTGTTCGCTTGAAGGTGAGCCTGGTGAGGAGGTAAGAGATGCTTAATGTTGAGTTGTTGAAATGCTTAATGTTGACCCTTGCCACCTCCCATGGTTGTGCATGTGTGTACTGCTATGTATTCTTGTATTCATGAGCATGTGAATCCATGCCAGACCCCATGCTGGAGAAGGAACAAGTTACTTACCTGTAACTGTTGTCCTCCAGCATGGGTCTGGCATGGATTCACACGCGAAACCTCCCTCCAACCCCTCTGCGGCTCTTCTCTTGGTGTTATGTTTCGGCCATGGAAGGTTTGGCAAAGATGGTCCCTTTCCCGACTCCGATGATTGTTCTATGACTAGAACCGTTTTGCACGGTCTAGTCTTCCTCCAAGATGGCCGCCGCCAGTCAGCGTTGCTATAACAACGCACTGAAACCTACGTTCAGTGCGTTGTATTGCTCTTACTTCCTGTTTTGACTTGGAACTCTTGTGTTCGAGTTGCCTTCGGTTCGCTCTCGCTCCTGGTCTGTTTTGCGGGAGTTTTCTCCGGCTTCCGCCCTTCCCCGCTCTGTCCCTCTTCGCTCAGCTTTATACTTTGCCTTCTTTCCTCGCTCTCTCTCTCTCTCTCTCTTCCGGTGGCGGTTGAGTGCTCTCCTTCTGCTAGCCTGCGGCTCCCAGTGGCATCTCGGTTCGGGCCGCAGGATTCCTTTACTTACCTGTGCCCCTGCACGCTCTGAAGTCTCTCTGGACGTTCAACCTTATACCTCCCTTCGTTCTGTCTTTCTATCCCTACCGCCTTTTTCTATCTACGTTTACTTTCCTCTTTTACTGAATATTAGCTACGGACTGCAGTATATCTACCGCTGACCTAATCGAGCTCCACGTTCAGCCCGAGTGCTTGAGTGCTTCAGGGTTTTTTGGTGCCGCAGAAGCTTTTTCCCTGAATTCTCTGACGGGCTTACTGGGGGTCCCACTTGGCGGGGAGTTCCTCAGTTTGCCAAGGTGGCCTCTAGTGGAGCCCGTCCCTACCTCCACGATAAGAAGGTAAAGGGTCGAAGAAAGAAGATGATCCCGGCGGCCACTACTAGAGGAGGTAGAGGGGCCTCACGAACTTTGAGCACGTCCTCAGGATCTTCAGGTGAGGAGGGGTCTTGGGAGATAGACCTAGCCGTTAGCAATCCTGACACTTGGTCCTACTGCCACATTACGTGCTACCAAATCTGAAGATGGCTGCCAGAGGAGGGGCTTAGGTAGAGGGCAGTCATTGGCTGGGGGCAGTATGACCCAGAGACCAGTGATTGGTTAGTAGTAAGAAGACAGTTCAGAAATGAAATTGAAACAGATTTTTTCTTTACCGAGGATTCCCAGCCTGACGACGGGGAATGTTCATGAGCATGTGAATCCTTGCCAGAACCATGCTGGAGAACAACAGTTGCAGGGAAGTAACTTGGTCTATATTGTTTATGTCAGTCTCCCTCTCTGGACCTGATTGCCCCTCATAGAGATAAAGATTCTTCATTCCTCTCCTGTTCTCATAGCCTGCTCTGTGCCCCCCCCTTCTCTGAGCCACCTACGTAACTTCTCTGTAGCAGGTCCTGCTCCAGCAAGATCGCTCGGACCTGTTAATGCTGGCATTCTCCCCAGCTCCTGGGAGTCCTCTTCTGAATGCAAGTGGCAGTGTCTCACCGCTTGCTGCTATGTTGCTCTCTCTCTGGTTTCACCTAGTGCGAGCAGAGTACTCATTCTGCTCTTGCTCGCTGGGTTCGCCATTGTTTCTTGAGCTGCAGGACCACTATGTCCTCCGCATGGTCATGCCTTCCCTTGGGGCCGACACTGCTCTGCCTCGCTGACTCTGCACAACCCTGTGCCTCGTCAGCCTCTTTCTCTCAGGCTTCCCTCCCGGTTTCTATCTGGGCCTCCCTCCGTACTACCCTCTCTCTGCTTTCTGGACTCATTCCTCTCTTGCTTGTCGAGTTTGGCATTGTTTCCTGGACTCCAGGCCCACCACATCTGCATGACACGCCTACCCATGTGGCCTGTTTTGCTCTGCGTCACCGACTGCGCACAACCCTGTGGCCCATCGGCCATGTTTCTTATTCTCTTGTGTTTCCCTCCTGGTTTCTCTCCGGGTTACCCTCCAAAACTCCTTCCAGTTTCTTCTTGTGCCACAGTCGGCTCCTCTCGGTTGATAAGTCGGAGGCTCGCCTCTGCACATCGCTTCTCCTGCTCCACTCAAGGGGTAAAGTATTTTTATTCTTGCTACCAGACGCCTAAGGGGTGTGTTTAAGTGTGAAGCCCATTGAGAGGCCAGTTTTGTCTTGAGCCAACTGTTCAAATGCACTTTCTATATTATTTGGAATTCCACAGCTGACTGTCAGTTCCACTTCTTGAATTCCCATATATGCAGACAATGTCTCCTTCGCTAGGAGTTCCTTAAGAGAATGGAAGCCCCTGTCCCCTGGTGGGGAGTAACTCCCAGTGAAGTCCCGCTTTCACAAACTCTTAGGGAGGGTTTTTCTTTTCGTGCTCACCTCCTTAGGCTCAAAGGGGGTGCCCTTCCCTCCCCAAGCAAGAAGGGTCGAAACTCCTGGCTCCATCGCTCCTCCTTAATGCCTAGGTCCACACACCATGTACTCCCCACCCTACCTGAGACTCAGTGATTTGCTCCCCACTGCCCCCCCGCCCAACCTGGTTGCTTGTAGATCAGTTGCTGCCAATTGCCCACCCTCGCCCTCACCTGTTGGCTCCCTGCTCCTTTTTCTGTGCTTCCCTTACTGTGTTCTTGCCCCTATGATTGATTGTAAAGTGCCCTGATGCTTCCCGAAGCTAGGTCTGCACTCAATTGATACCCTAATATTATTATTATTATTGTTCTTATTAACGAAACCTCCTGATTCATCACCGTAGCAGTACCATCATTTCTCAGCAGTGCATCCTCTCAAGCAATGCAAGCACTTAATTTGCCCAATATCAATGGGACACCTCCCTTAAATCGATCTGTCTGTTGTGTCCTTTGGCCTGGCCTATAGAGACTCTATCTTCAAGAAAGGTCTTTCCAAATGGATCTAATCTATCAAACCCGTCGGCCAACATCCATCAGGGATCATCACTTCTTCCTCTTCAGTAATGCATGCGTTTGGATACTGGTTAGTAATCTATTCAAAGCATGTGAGTCTCTGAAAGATCCAAAGCCAGGTAAGTAAAAAATACTTACCTGTAAATATAGTAATTAACTTTTAGTATATTTCATAGGTATACATGCAACCCACCTGCCTGCCGCAGTGAACGCAACGTGCTAATAGCAACTGAAACTGGCCTGCAGGGCAGAGCCTAGGGCCCCTCTAGCACCATGGTCTCCAAAGAGTAGATGGTGATCCACTGGTAGCTCGCTGGGGGCTTCCTAGTAGCTCTTTGCATCTGACACCAAAATGAGTACTGTGTGTTTATTTTGGTGTCTGAAATCTCTCGGCCTCTTCCCTTGTGCATCCCCTCTCCTCTTCCTGCAAAGCAAACATTCAAAAGCTTTGTGCACAGTGAGAGCAGGGGCTGCATCTGGGTTTGAAGGGCACAGGGCAGTGTCCCAACAAGGCGATAACTATCAATAACGAACATTAATTGGGGAATGTGTATTGTGGCCATTGTCCCCAAGAGGTACCAAATGATGGCTGATTAAAAAGGGAACAGTGCTTAAATCAGCATGCCATGTGAAACAAAGCTGGGGCTGTGATCGTTTCAGTCTCACTGTTTCTTTAGATTCATTTCGTTTAGCATTACTTTGCATCGTGGTAACTGTAGGCTTTCAATCGCAATGGGCCTCATTACAGTTTGCCGGTAACCCGCCGGATTCACCAGCGGGTTGCCGCCAAACCCGTAACACTGTTTCCGCCGCATGAGATCCCACTGCCACTGGGGCTTAACATGTCCTGGCGGCCCAGGATCTCAGACAGCAGAAAATGTTGTTCCCCATTCCCAAAGAGTCCGATTGGACTCTATGAAAGTGGGGACACGGAAGTACCAACACTGTTGCTAACGGTGCCAGTGCTTCCGTGACAACTGTGCCTACCAGAGCCGCTGCGCCCGGGAGGTCATACCTGCCAGGTGCAGAGGCCAAGGCAAGCACAGTTGTAGTCAGCTGGTCCAGAATGGGTGCCGGTACGTTGCTACCGGCACCCTTAATTCCAGACCTAGAGATTTGTAATGTGTCTTTCCAGATGGATCTAATCTATCAAAACCTTCTGCCATATATAAGCCAACATCCTTCAGGGATCATCCATTCTTCCTCTTCATGTTTAGTAATGAATGTCTCTGGATACTGCTTAGCATTCTATTAAAAGCATGTGAGTCTATGAAAGATCCAAAGCCAGAGAACTAACAAGTTATTTACCTGTAACTATACTAATTCACTTTCGGTATAATTCATAGATCTAGATGCAACCCATCTGCCCGCCTCCTGGCCTACAGGGCAGAGCATAGCTTCCCTCTAAGCCATATTGGAATGAGCTTCAGAAAGCCCAGAATGAGGTGATTGCTTGTTTAAAATCACACTAAGGATTCACAGCTTGACGGGAATATTCAAGTTTGTGATTCTATGAAAAATACCAAAGCTGGATAACTATTGTTACAGATAAATTGCAGTTTAATTTCTTATTTTAGCAAAAAATGCATATTTCTATTATATTTGATTGGCGTAGGCTTTATTTATTAACATCATGTGTTAAATTGTTTTCTAGCACGCCCATGCACATTCGTCAGGCTACTTCATCACCCAAGACTCTTCCTTTGGAAACCTCATTTTACCTGTTCTCCCTCGGCTTGACCCGGAATAAAGTGATGTGCTTCTCATGACTGTTGGGATTCAATGTCATATATTTCATTGTGGTTTGTTAAAGTGGCTGTCTTAAAAGCAATTTAATAAGTACCATTGTGTTGCAAGAAATTAAATGTAATGTTTTTTTTAAACTGCTCAGTATTTTTTGTAAAATTTTATTAAACAAAAACTAACAATTATATTTGTGAGAAATGGTGTTGCTTCCGACCAACATGTATGCTATTCAGCTGAAGCATTAAGCTCAGACAAACTTGAGGTGGGTAGTGTCATCAATGGGAAAATTAAGCAGTAACGCCAATGTAGATTAGCGTTAGAAGGGCAACAGGTAGGCAGATGCCATGTGTCCCCTATGTACAGCACTCCTTTGCTTATCAGCGAGGTTCGCACTTCATAAAGCCCATCCATGCATACATGCAAATATTCTCTAACGCTGTTTCAAATGTTTGCCACCCACAGTCCAGATGAAACCAAAAGGAATACATTGCTCTATGACATAACCCCTAGTTTCCGATAAAATGGCCACTATTTCACTATAAATTCCTTTCCCCCTGCAACTGCCTTAGCAAGAGCACTTAACCTCCCCAAACTTTATTGCAAAGTGCACTCTATGGGCCCTTCAGATGCCAATGTATCCAAACTTCAGCTACTGCAAAACAAAGCTTTGCGTGCCACCCTTGGTCTACAACGCTCCAACCACATTTCAGCCAACAGACGAGAGGCCCATTGGCTTTCTATGAAAGCTCGAATCGACTTCAAAACATGACTATTACTCATCGCTGAATTTGCAGGGATACCCCCCTCTACCTCAACAGCATTATTCAGAAACTCCCAGTGCGCGCACTAAGATCCAGTTCCAGCATCTCACTGCTCACCTCTCGCTTCAAGAGAAAAGGAGCAGGTGCTGTCTGTTTCGAATGGATTGTGTCCTCCAACGCATTCCACATCTTTGACATGTAATGTCCACAGCTGTGCACTTCAGAAACTTTTTCGGCAGAGGGCGTCCTGCGTCGATGGCGTCGGGTCCATGTCCCTCGAGTGCCTCTGTCAAGGATGACGTCACAGGATGTTATATATAGGATAAACGGCGCCCGTAGCCTCAGTTCCGTTTTTTCTGCGAACGTGTTAACTTTGTGAGACTCTGGCGCCTCGTGTGTTTTTCTTCATTAAAGATGTCTTTCTCTTCGACCCCTCCGACTCCGCGGTCCGATTTCAAGACCTGCCGGGACTGCAAGTCCAAGTTGTCGCTCACCGACCCCCCACCGTATTTGTTTGTGGTGCCTCGGCGAGTCGCACGACGACTGCTCAAAATGCCAGTCGCTGACTGCAAAGGCCTTGTGGAAGGGGAAACTCCAGGAAGGTAGGGGCTCGAAGCCTGTTAAGTCCCAGACTTCCAAGTCCAAGGGGGTTTCCACCAATGACTCCAGGGGGACTCTCTGCGTCGGAAGGAATCCCAGGGTTCTCGGTCCCAAAGTGGTTCCCGCCACTCGTCTTCCTTGTCCCGGGAGCGGCGTCACCAGTCGCCTTCCCCGTCCTCTTCGGAGGTGCCTTGAGGAAGGTTACGTGCCCTACGAAGTCCTCGACTCCGGAGGAATGGGCAGCGTTAAAGAAATCTATGATGGTGATTTTTCTATTGCAAGACACTGGTCCGGTAGTGCCTTCTGACGAAGCCGACCTGGATCGGTCACGGTCTGTGGCTTGCACGCCTTCGTGCTCGGATTCACGACGCGACACACATCAGGAGCCGTCGAGGTTCCGTGCGGACAAGGTTTTGAAAGGTCGCAAGAGATGTGTCTCTAGGTCTCGGTCTTCGTCCCCAGCGAGACCGCAGCAACCTATTGAGGGCGCGGGGCCGGCGTCGTGTCGGTCCGATTCAGACAATGATGCCTTGCCATCGTATCAGCCCACAGCGCCGTCAATTGCCCTCCGGATGTTGTCATGCGCTGCCTGGCCCTGAATGAAGCCTTTCTGATCCCCATCTATTAGTGAAGGCAGCACCTCCCCCAGACGCTGCGCTATAATTTTACTAAACAGCTTGGCATCCGTGTTGAGCAAGGCTATGGGCCGGTAGGATACACAGTCTTCCGGGTCTTTTCCCGGTTTCAGAAGGAGGGTCGTGCTTGATTCCACCATGGATTGAGAGACCGACCCAGATTCCCACAGTACGTTAAATAATTTCGCGAGATGCGGTATAAGTTCCTTGGCAAAGGTTTTGTAAAACTTGTTAGTGAATCCGTCTGGGCCCAGAGCCTTGCCCCCATGGAGGGTTTTGATGGCAAATTCAAACTCTTCCGTGGATATTGGGGCTTCTAAGGATTCTAATCGCGCCTGTGGCAACCGGGGCAGTTCCGCCTTGGTTATAAACTCTTTGGCAGACTGTGGGTCCCCTTTATTTGGGGTGGCCTGTTCCCTAAAGAATTCTTCTATGATACGGCATTTACCCTCCTCAGAGTAGATGCTTGTCCCAGATGTGTCCCGCAGAGAATCAATTCTGTTCTGCTTAGTTTGTTTCCCTAATTTGGCTGCTAAAAGTTTGTTGGCCTTATTACCCTTTGTATAAAAGAATTGTTTGGTGCGCATCATCCAGTAGGCCGCCCTCCCCATATGATGCGTTTCGAGGACTCTTTTCGCCATCCTTAGGTCCCGCAGTGCTTGCCGGGATGGTTTCTTTTTATGCGCTTCTTCCAATATCTGGGCCTCCCCCTCTAACTGCTCCTGCACTAAACCCTGAGCTTTCCTTCGTTGTGCTGCTTGTTCTATTAAATGGCCCCTAATCACTGCCTTGCCTGAATCCCATATCGTGCACCAATTCACCTCCCCAGTGTCATTCTCTGCGTAATATAATTCTAGTGTTTCCCTGATGTGGGTGCATACTGCTGGATCATCTAACAGGAAATCATTCAGTCTCCAAGGGGGTTTTATAGGAGGAAGGGGCTGTGGGGGGATTATGGACAATAAGACCGGAGAATGATCTGCTAGTGCTTCTGGGAGGATGTCCACCTCTGATACATACTCAATGAGCGTGTCTGCTATCAGAAACATGTCCCACCTCGAGAATCCCCGTGAACTGCTGAAAAGTAAGTGTAGTTCCTCTCATATCGATGGCAGAATCTCCACACCTCGATCAGGGAATGATCTTTCAGTAGTGTGGTAAGGGCCCTGAAGTTGTTCCTGTCATGGGGTGTTGGGGGCAGTGTTTTGTCGACCAGAGGGTTGATCACTGCATTAAAATCCCCCCCCCTAAAATCACTTCCCCTTCGGCGTGATCAAATATGGCTTTCGAGAGTTGCCTGTAAAAACGGTCTTGGTTAGTGTTTGGAGCATAGATCGATACCAGCGTTACTTTTCGGCCATCCAGGATGGCATTCACCCTCAAAAACCTTCCCTCTTCATCTCTGACTGTTCCCAATGTCCTAAATGCGATCCCCTTGCGGACCAGGATGGCAACCCCTCATTTTTTCAGCCCACTAGAGGCAAACATTTGGTGGGATATAGCTTATCATTTAAGCGGAATTCATCGTCCGGTTTTAGGTGGGTCTCTTGGAGAAACAGGAAGGATGCATCTAGGGATTTCAGTCTGTGGAAGAGAGCTTTGTGTTTCAAAGGGGAATTCAGGCCTTGTACATTGAGTGATATAAATTTGTAACTAAGGGCTGCCATGCCGAGTTCGCTCTGGTTTTCGCCTCAAAGCAGTAGGGGGCTTCATTAGAGCAATCATTGCAAACCAATGTGACCAAGGATTGTGGTAAATTACTGCAAAACGACTTCTCACAGGCCCTCCGGTAGGGTCATAAACAGTAAGAGTAAAACAGTAAATTAAAGAAAAACAGAAGAAACCAAGTAGAACTGCTACTGACAACCAAAATTGCATCTTCCTTCATCCCTTTAGTACTCTGACCAGATTCGAAACCTAACGGGCGCCAACCCTTCCGGCGCCCAAGCCGGTAATTAACAACAGAATTTCCTAATACCCAACTCAAACTCAACAAGAGGTGTAAGACAACAGGGATTAGCGTAGATACCTGCAGGTTCCCCTTGAGGTGTGCCGGACCCCTCCGATTCCTCGTGCCATATTACAGGGGAGGCGTCCCCGGATGCCGCTCAGATGACTCAACGAAGAGGTCCTCGTGTGCCACCAAAGTTACCGGCAGAGCCAGGAGAATCTCTGTCCTTATGAGGTATTAGCGGCTAACTGGAGGACCCACAAGGCGAACCGCACCCCAGTAAGGAATGTACCTCATGAGCTCGACCCGCTCAGGTCTCCGCCCAGCTTTCTCCCTCTATCGAAGCTGGACTGGAGGTTTCTTCTAAAGCTTCGATTGCGTTCCTGGAGCTGGATTCCAAAAGTGGATATCCTGTGGTTTGTGCATGTCGCCGGGATCTCCCCCGCCCCGTTTTTGTTGGAGGGCGTTGAGTAGTGTTTTCCAATTCCTGGGGCTATGGTTTGGAATCCGTGCCTTCGGGAGATTCGGCCATCAGGCTTTTGGCTTCTTCCTCAGTAAAGATTGTATGATGTTGATTGCCTAGCTCAAACATCAACATCAGCTTGCCGGGGAACCCCCACTGGTAGCGACTTTTCCGGGCCCTCAACCAGGATGTTACCCTCTGTAGGCGCCGTCTGCACGCCAAAGTGTAGGGAGCCAAGTCTTGGAAGAATTGGATCGTCGCACCCTGGAATGTTATAGAGTCTGCACCCCTAACAGCCGCCATGATGTCTTCTTTCTGACGGTAAAAATGGACTCGGGTGAGCACATCAGGAAGTAGATTTTTCTGCATTTGGGCCGACAAATACACTCGATGGGTTCTGTCCAATTTTAACTCTTCGTTCAGAGGGAGGGCCAGGAGAGTACTAAACATAGTTTCTACATATTCTGCCAGGTCTTGGTCGGCTATCCGCCGGGGAATCCCTCTAATGCGCACGTTGTTCCGTCTCGATCGGTTTTCTAGATCGGCCTGCTTTGCCCAAATGTCCTCCAGCTGCTCATCAATGGCCTTTACTCTTCCTGCCAGGGCTTCGTTGTCATGGGATTGTACACAGGTTACATTCTCAAGATCAGTAACTCTTGACTCCAGGCCCCCAAGATGGGACGTTAGGTCAGCGAGTGATTGAGCCAGGGAGTCTTTGGAGGTCTTAATTTCTTCTTTGATTTCCTGGGTGATGTCACATTTGAGCAATTTTAACATGCCTTCCAAGTCCTCCCTTGACAAGGCCATCTCGGAATTCAGCCTTGGGATCAGAACTGTGTGGATTTCAGTCGTAGCAATGCGAGCAGAGGGCGGATTCCCTGTGTGTTTTGTTAAAAAAGACTGTGTGCCGTGTGGTTTCCTCCTCGCTTCTGACCTGGGCATCCCCCAGTGAGATGGTGGGTGTCCCCCCTCTGCTTAAATTGTGTTCCGGGGATGTTTGCGGTGAGGGGCGTGCAGGGGCACGTAATGGCTGGCAGCAGTAGAATATGGGAAAGCTGTGATGAGTGGAGATTTCTTTGAAAGTTTGAACGGACTATTATAGCCCCATGTCCCGGTCCAGGGACCTCTTATATTGATCCAGCCCTCCAGGGAGATTCCGCTCCCGCTCCCTGTCTCCAGGCTCTGCTCCTCCCCGGGCTTGGGTATAGGTATACCGGGCCTCCCACCTCACCTTCAGTGCTTCGATGCCGAATTGCTTCCGTGGATCGCCTATTTCAGGGGGATCAGGAGTCGATCAATTTATTGCTGCTCCCGAGTCCCCGGAGCCTGTTTTCCCTGAGCACCAGGGTCCAGGAGGCAGCAGATGCTTACTCTCCCCACGGCACCCCAGGCGGACCGCCCTCCAGCTAGATTACTAGGGTTCTCGCTTCCTCTGAGTGTCGGGCTGCAGGGCCGACAGACCCCTCCAGTGCAACCCGCAGGCGGCCTGTCTTTCGTTTCGTGCGGGGGCCTCCCGGCTCCCCCAACAGCCACAGACCGATGTGCTCCGCCACTGCCTGTACCTCCTGGAGCGACGCCTACAATGTCCAGCGCCAAGTCACGCGTGGGCACCGAGGTCCGGCGCAAGTTCCCCCATTTGGTGCGACGCCCCCACCGGGACCCCGGATCACCGCGCTGCACTCTCCAGCCCAATCGGAGCTCTCGGGGACCGGTGCCGTTCCGCGTCTGGGCTCCGCAGCCGGGGTCCGTTCCGGATGACTTTGCGGGGAGACCGATGAGTTTGCCAGCCTCTGTTTCATCCCCACAACCGGTCTCTCCCTTGCCGCTGCACTACCGGATCAAACGCCTCCCTTGGCCAGGTCAATACGTACTTCGGGCTGCCAACATGACTCCCTTTCAGCCGCAGAGAGGGCCGCTTCCTCGGCACTGTTCGGTCCTCTTTCCAGAGACGATTTAGGCGCGAGCCGCCATCTTGGTGCCGTTGCCAGCCAGCCTTCCCTCAGTTTTCGCGTCCTGAAACATGGCCGTTAGGGGGAGATTCATGGATCTGCGGCTCATCTAGGTCATCAGCCTCCTTTCCTCCATGCTCCGGAGTCGAGATTGGGTGGAAATTCTTTAATTTCATGGCTAAATCAGCATAACTTGGGCGTTACGGAAAGGGGCTCAGGGGAGACACGTCCAGATGGCGTGCTACCTAGCCACACCCCCCCCCCCGTGTCAGCCTTTTTTATATGCGTTTCTTGCAGGGCTATGATATCCGGTGTGCAGTGTGCTACTAACAGGGTTTCCAGCTTTTTACGCTTTACCGGGGTGTTCAACCCCTGTATGTTCGGTGAGAGCAGCTTGACCATGCTTGTGGGTATACTTGTCCGTGCAAAGAACAAAACCCCAGGATCGGATTAACTTAAGGGCTCTTCCCCAACTCACGCCCTCTCCCTCACCCTCCCCTCCCCCAACTCTGCCAACTGACCTGATCACCCTCTCCAGCCACCACCCACCCACCACCTCCGAACCCCCATCCCCTTGTTCTGTAGCGGGTCTCATACCTAGGTCTCCCATGCCATGTCTGCGGGGGATGGACCCGCCTTATTTCCAAGGGCCAAAAGGTGGGGCCAACTAAAGCTCCCATTGAGATTCCAAATGTGCAGTTCTTCACGCACTCTGTCCCCAAATGAGTTGGTGAGCGTAGTTGAGGAGCTAACCAGCATGTTGCAACGTGAGGTTGTGCCCCATAAATGAGTTATGGGAATTCTTTAGTCCCGGGTCGTTCTTCTGGTGAGTCTTAGGCAGTGGACCCTGCGGTGGTGGTTGCTTATGACCGGAGTTCACTTTTGTCCATTCCCATGGTTTCGGCCGTTGGGAGTGTCGCAGCGATCTCCTTGTCGCAATGGTGTCCTCTTCATCCTCAAGATGGAGTATTTGTAGTTCCTTCAGATGAGTGGTGGCCATATGCTGTCCGCCTTTCCATTGAAATAACATCCCAAAGGGTAATGTCTGTTTGTATTTGATCTGTTTGTCTTGCAGGAATCGCAAGACTGGCCCCGTTTCCTTTATTTTAAGGAGGGTGGAGTGGGCCAGATCTTGGAAGAGGTGGATTTCCATCCCATTGTAGTTTAAGGGTTCCGCCGCTTGGACTCCACAAAGGATAGTTTCCTTCCTCAGGGAAATGGCTAGTGCCGCCACCATGTCCCTGGGTCTGGAGCTGGGGTCCTGTCTCTTTGGGCCAGTTCTGTGGACCCTGTCTATCGGGACCTCGCCGTCATGTTCCTTATTTACCATGTCTTTGAAGATTTTAGTGACTACATTTTTCAAATCTGCATCCACCACTGCTTCTGGGAGGTTCTGAATGCAAATATTAGATCTGCGGGACCTATTCTCCAGGTCCTTGCATTGGAGCTCGATATTGTCTGTAACCTTTGCTAAGTCCTTGAGGGCAATATCCATTGAGCGAGTGTCCTCCACCATCTCCTGCAATGGCCTTTCGGTTACATCAGTTCGATCTCCCAGGTCTGAAATGTCTCTCTTCATCTCCGCTATAGATTGCTGCATTTCCCCCATGAATGCCGCAAATTGCGTCTGGAAGGCTTGGGTCATCTTATTTTGAAACTCCTGAAAGCAGGCCTCCATGTCCTCTTTTGAGGCAGCTATTTTAGCGGTTGTTGTATTAGGGTCTTCGTCCTGCATGATCGGTGGGTCCAGTGTCTTGTTTTGGAGGTCCCCGGCTTTGGTGTCTCTGGACCAGCAGTGTTGAATGGAAACGTCCTGAGTGGGTAGCTGATGCTGCTTTCTTGTTGCCGGTGCTTTGCCTTTGCTTCCCGACATTCGTTGTGCTCTCAGGACTCCAATTATCATGATAATTCACCCCGCCTGTCCCGCTCTCTCCTTTGTCGCTCATGGTCGTCCACAGCCAGCTGCGTGGTTCAAGACCTTGTGCAAGGTGGTGCTAGCTGTTTAGGGGACAGGCAAGGTACCGGCTGGATCCCTCATCTCTGAGCCTCTGTGTTCAGCCTGGAGTGTCCCCCCACTGGTGTGGGAGATGAGACATTTAACTGACCGAGACGTCCTGGTCTCTGGACTCTTCCCCCTGGGCCTATGTAATTCTTTTCTGCACCAATGCATGCTGCGTTTCGTCTGAGGAGCAATTAGATTTGGATCCAGAGAGCTGCTTGGACTTCCCTGGAAATTGAGGGATTTGTCACTGACCCATTCCGGTGGAGGTGTCCGTACTTCCTGTCCCCATGGAGCCACGCAATTGGAGGGGGATCGCTCACCCCGGGGAGGGTATGCATATGCCTGGCAGTACCCCTAGTTGGATGTGGGGCTTCGCCAAAGTGCCTGTGTCCCAATCCACTAGCGGGGTGCCAGCTGCCCTGGCGCCGTAGTGTGGGGCTAGTATTTGGTCTGGCATGTGGTGAGGTCCGAAAAGGGTTCTTTTTCGGTACAGTCTGCTCGCCCCTCCCCTGCCCGGGCAGCCCGCTGTCTGTGGGTCTGCTTCGCCCCCTGTGTGCCTTCTAGGTCCTTGTGGAGAGCTGCTGTGTAGGTCAGAAGGGCCCTTCCAAAGTATCTGGGAGAGATTCCCCTCCTCTCTGCTGTGTGCTGGATACTCTCCCAGCCTTAACCTGCTGCGCTGTAGTCTGCTCCCAGCTCCCGGCCATCTGGATGGCTCGCAGATTCTGGCGCCGTGCACTTCAGTCCGGTGCTGCCCTGGGCCATGTCGGGCTTAGGAGCCTGTTGCTCTGGGAGCACTTCAGTCGCCTCACACCCAGCTCTTCTTCAAAGCTATCAGCATGTTGGATTCACCCTGCAGGGGCCTTCGAAGCGGTTGCCTTGTGTTGTGGGGGGCCTTCCCGTGTTGGAGCTGTTCCTCCTCACTGCGGGGGCCCATGCTGTCTCAGCTGCGCCCTACCCGCTGCGTGATGCTGGCTCTGCAGCTTGATAAGGTTTGGCGCGTACACCTGCACCCCCCAAGCCACCTCAGGCGTGTGGGGGCTTATCTCCCATGCCCCTGCTATTCTCCATGGGCGTGTGGAGGGCTTGCTTGGGCTCCTGCGCTATCCTGAGGTGCTGCGGCTCTTCCTCGCCACAGGGGCCCTCAGCTGTGCCCTTCCCACTACGTGCGGCTCATACTCATACAGTGCACGGTGCCACACCTTCAAGCCATCTCGGGGTTTGCAGAGGCTAAGCCCACACACCTTTGCTGTGCTTCGGGGGTGTGTAGGGGGCTCAGTTTATAAGCCTTCACCGTGCTTGCTTCAGTGAAATGCTTCAAAGGGAACAGAGCGCGTTACTATATGACATGTGTAACAAGCTGGAATCCTCACAGTGCACCCCTGAAGAAGTTCCCGCACTATGTATGCTTTGAAGGAAAGAAACATGTTGTGTAGTTTTAGATTATAAATATTGTCTATTTGTGTATTGTGCTATTTGACTAATTTATGGAATTGTCATGTTGTACTATGCTGTCGATTTTAACCTGATGTAATGTTTATGAAGTAAGTTATACCTGGTACATGTGTTTTATATGCTTTTACAGAAAAATAGTTTTGAAAATGAAAAACGGATATTCTTGTCTGATGCACTTTAACATGTTGTTGTGCAAGGAGAGTGTTCCTATGCCAAGTAATAATTTCTACTCTATCTAGCACTTAAAATGTTTATTTGTGTTGTGATTTTATTTTTTTGTTGCCTTAGCTCAATATTTGAATTGGCCCGATTTAATAAAGAGTGAACATTGTATAAAATTACATCCCGTATCATGTGACACATTGGATCTGTTGTGGTGAACCTATACATATTCATGCAGACTGTACCAATATATGCCATTATTAATATATAAGAACAAATTCTGTCTGAGTTTTGAAATGGATTAATTTCGAACTGCGCACAGGCAATACTTAACCACAAAGTGATATTTTAAATGTGTGTCTCTTAAATTGTTTTGGCGCATTTTCACAATGGTACCAGTGGGTGGTGCTTCCGGAAATTATGGCCAACTAGCACCCTAAAACTAAACCAGGCCGCTTATCCGTGCATACTTAATGTGAAATGTACAATATGCAGCATACACCCATGCAACAGTCCTCGGGACTTGTTTCACTTTGTGTACAAATCCCTTGGGTCTGATGCATGGTAAGTTTGTTGCATGCAGAGACGTTTTTATGAGAGGGCAAAAGCGGCACTTGCCCAGGGCAGCCACCTTGGAGGGGGGCCCCACAAAGCTACCTGATCTGAAGAAGTAATATTCCATTGCTCACCAGTCCTAAATAGCACACGTCAGAATATTTTATGGGGTGCTGCTGAGGGTCTAAACCCATTGCCTTTCTGTTTTGACAAGTACATTCTGCCTTGATCAATTCATCATGTATTGCTTTCTGTATTCACTGTGGTATACATAGTTTGTGTGTTCCTTACGGCACAACTCTGTGGCATTCTTTCCTTCCTGTGGGAATTATGTTGATCATGTGCACTAGGCAATGGTGAAATGCATATTGATAAATTGAGTGCCACAATGGTTCAGAAGTTAGCTCAGTGTGTGAAGCACCCATTGCAGAGATATTTGTTCATATGCAAAATTAGAATATCACATTCCAGCAAGGCTGACTGAGCCCCTCCTATGTCTGAAGTTTATAAACCTGCCAGCATATGTACTTGGTTTGCAACATTTGCTATTATTAGCAATGTGCCTGCACCAGATAGGGGTTGCTATAAAAACTAACATAGCATCCATATGGTGAAGGTCTAGAAATTGGTTTGTTGGGGTGTTGTAAAACCTAGGCAATGGCGTCCAGCGATGGCATAAACTGTTAGAACAAGAGGTGAATAAGTATCTAAATTCAAGACTATGGAACAAAAGCGTTCATGCTTGTATCCTGGATTTTCCAGCAGTCGATAGAGTGATCCTGGTCAAATCATCTAATCTATCTCACATTACTGTGCTGTCTTCTGGTGAGGTTTGCCTTCATGCATGCTGCTGGTATCGTTTAGCCCATTACTTGATCTTTCTTCTTATACAGGCCATTTGGTAGGAAGGGGTGGTAGACAGAAGAGAGCGGACAAGATGTTGCAGGCCTCAGGCAAGCATATTTTAAGGTCTGCTTGTTTGACACAAAAAACGGTTTGCTTTTTGGTAAAAGGTGAAGGTTTTATGCACGTTTGCAAATGAAAATGTCACAAGCCATTGTTTTGGAAATATTTAAAGCTTTAAAATACAAAAGACAAACCTAGATTAAATTTGCTAAATCACATAGATTGGTATGCTGGTACTTATATACTTCCCTTGATGATGGAGAGAATGAAGCTATAACCATTCCCATTTTGCATAACACCCTTCTATAATATTTTGTTTTAAAATGATCATGCTTGGTAATGTGATTTGTGTACTTTCCAAGTCTGTTTTTTATAAAAAATGAGATTGTTTTATTTCATGCTAAGAACTGGAAAAGAGTGTGTTCAAATGCAGAAATTGGCACAAATCCCAGCTTCACTCCTTCACCCCTTAACCAATGTGTGATCCTGGGCATCTCATGTAATCTTGTATTGCCCAACCTCTCAATATTTCCACTCCCTAAGCCTTTCGAAATTGTCAGCCCTTGAGAGTGATTTCCTTCTCATTGTATGATCTTCATAAAAGTCTTATTCATGGTTTCAATGGCTATTGGGTTGCATCCACTTTATTAGTGAGCATATTTTTATCGCACACCATAGGCATTTGTTCCTTTGATATCTAATGGCAACACTATGTGCAAACCATATCCCACTTCTAATCTCAGTCTGTCTGGATAAAGACACCTTCTTGGTAGCTTCTAGTCTGCATCCACTATCCATGCTACGGTATGCGTAGCTTTTTTTTCCTTCCAATGGGTCTCCTCTATCTATGCATGAGCACTTTTGCATTCTGTGAGGCAGCTAATGTGAGTTATCTGTCTATTATGGGTTGCATGTACCTTTTACATACGGTCCTGTATACCATCCTGGATGCTATTGATAAAAATGATCCTGTATGTGCTAGAACAGTAACCTCTTCATAGACTGCTAATGTTGGTCTTCAAATGCTACTTGTTTATCAGTCTGATTAGAGCAATAATGAAGAGGGCAATGGGACTTAAAGGGAGTAAACGTGCTTATTATGCTGCGAGACAGCATGTCAACCTATGGGGTGGGAGCATGGAGGATGTAGGGCGGCACCAGTATTCTTGATCCCTTAATTCCTTTGGCTTGGTGGAGGGGGCCCCAAAGATGTCCGTGCCCGGGCCCCAAAAGTGCTTAAAATGGCCCTGGTGGCATGTTGCTCATGTCACAAAAATGTGCAGAAACATGCTATATACCAAGGTCCAGAATATCTGACATTTGCACTGGTGCTAAAAATTGAGCTACTGCTTAGATACTATGGAATGGAGCCAATAAACATTTTCATAATCTGTATTCTCTAAAAAAAATCTTTTGCACTAGGGCAAAAATGAAGCAGGCTGTTTTTTGTACAATGTATGCGCCATAAAATGAAAATACATGTTTCCTGCATTCCTTCTCGAGTTTTGCAGCAAACATAGTAAATATAACAGTCTGCATCATTTTTGAACTTGAGAAAACATTTATAGATGGAGATTCTGGCTAAAACCGTTTGCTCCTTTCCGTATTATGTTGGCAGCTAAATTGGTGTTCAATGTCGTTTGCTCCATTTTTTAACACGTTGGCAAAGTTTTCTTCATCTGGCCCAAGAAGTGTCTCTTTGCGCCGTACTCTGCATCCCTACGTGTGCCCCGGGCCATGCCAATTCTGACACTGAAAATACCATGAACCACCGAGTGTCCCCATTCCAAGCCCAGTCACAATAAGAGCTTCCTATTTCCTGACAATGAGAAAAACGATATCGAGCCTTTTCGCTGGCTTACCTTTGTGGTGGCAGAATTTTTTTTATCATTTCCATTTACAGAGAGGGGTGCGGGGAGGGAGGTAAGGAATGGGTGCTGACCACCTCCTGTTAAAAAAAAAAAAAAAAAAACATGAAAAGAAAAACAGACATGCCATGGCCAACTTTTTTATTATTATTATCACAGGCAAACATAAACGGGCACATTGACCCTGGCTGAATAACTGTTGTGCAGTGGCAGTGGAGCGCCCTGCTGTCACTAAGAGTCCCAGCCATGGATGTTAACTTGAGGATCTGAGATTGCACATTACATGGTATGGATCCTGTGGGTGACTCGCATGAAATTGAATTGTATTGGTTTATTAAAGAACGTCTTTGCTGGAGCATTATTAAACACATATATTCATGTTTGGGCTCAATGTATGTTATTAAGTTAAACTAAAGGAAGGTTGTTGTGTAGAGATGGGAAAGGCACACGACCACTTCCTCCTCCATTCTGCCTCCCTCCACCCCAAAGACGCACTCTAGAACGTTGGAATGTGTGGGTGTTGGGAAAATCTCATTGGTGCAGTGTCCACTTCATCCCATCGCTAAAATGTTGCCTTTTGAATAGAAGTACCATTTGCTCAGCCTAGGCCTGCCTGCTCTCCAGTTGGTCAACAACCAATACACAAGCATTAGCTAAATTCTTCAAAAGCCATTAGCTGTTTACATTCATGCTGGCCTAAGTAAGACACGTAGCTCCCACTTGAAGCATCGGCCAGGACCTCTGCTGCAGGAAGGAGGCATGTTTCGCATCTCGCTATCTCTGCACTGGGGAGGGTAAGGGGGGAATATAGTTTTCGTTGATTTTGCTACCAACCACGTAACGACTATACGACACGTGTTGACATAATTTACCGAATGACGCTACCAGGAGTAGCTTCTTAAAAGCTTGAACAAGTATCTTTAACATTATAAGAACTCCAGGACAATGCGAAAAACTTAAATTATCACCCAGTGGACGGACCCCTGCCTCCCGCCATACACCCGGCTTAGCCAAAATGGCTGTAGCTCGACTTGCTCCAATTCTTGAGAATGGGCTTCTTAGGTCACGGGCAGTGTAACTATATCATGATCCCTGAGTAGGTAAGCAAAAGTACACTTGCCACCCTTAACTTGCATCAGGCTGTGTAGGCCAGGTATGAGGAGGAGGGATAGCAGATGGTAAATGCAATTAAATCACAACAGAGACTGCAAATTGAAACTGGCCCTGTCTTTACATTTATGCAATTGCAGATATCCCAAATATCACAAATCAGTTCATAAAGTCATTAAAACACTGACTTATAAATCTCGTTGGGTAGAAGCCTGCCACACACCAAATTGCATCTCAGCTGGCACCTCTACCAGTCTGTTCCCTTGCCCTATGGCTGCCACAGTTGCTAAACACCACTTATATCTTCTGCGCTAAAACTTCCTCCCAAGCACCCACTCTTTCTACCGCTCTTTCTTGGCTTGCTTTCCCGTCTCCCTTGTTCATTCACGATTTTTTTACCACCAATTTGACTCAATAAACAGCACCTGAAATAAGCAATATGTGCCAAAATGTCTAATTGTACGGTTGTCAAATTTCTGTGTACTAAACCGGGCAATGCAAACTTTTTTTAACTCTTTCCCTTAATGCATTTCTTTGTCTCTGTTCCACTTCTTAGTTTGGACAATCTGATGACGGCCTGTGTTTCTCATGTGTGTTTTGCGTTGGATCCATGGACACCATGAGGCTGCATTAAAAGCCGCTGCTAGTGCTTCACCTACATCGGAGCAGACCATGGTGCCCATTGTTCCCCGCCTCTCTGAATCCATGCTCTCTGTGGACCTGCCTGAGTGCACCTAATGGATTATAATTCTGCCATCCTCCAGCTCACTCTCCACATAGGGCGCCTTCCACCCCTTTGCTTTCAGCCCTGCAAATGGATACGCCATTGCACCGCTCCCTAATGCACGTACAACACGAACCAATCCCTGCCCAATATTGGTGGCAAAGTCGCTTCCAAGTGCAATTTGTAGCATCACAGTTAAAGTGGTTCATGACCCATCAGCCATTGACATGGATCACGCATAGCAAAGAATGAGACAAGACTTCAAGTAGTGACAGTTTCAGGGTCAAAGTGGAAGGTTTTCCTGAGAGATACAGCACAAAGCAAAACACTTCATGTTTAACGACCCACCTCATTGTGCTCATGGCAGTATATACTCCTAGTGTTGCAAGGCAATACAGCTGCTAGTAAATACCGCCGAATTAGTAAAACCCAAACAATTTACCTGTACAGGAGGGATGCGCAAATGTTTAGCTTCAATGCTGGAAAAGAAAGTTCTTCATGTTGGCATTTCTGATACTCACTTTCTCTCCACTTTTCCCACATAATGCATTAAAACGCCAGAACTCACCATGTCGTGCATTCAAAAAATGTGCATTTGTAGTATGACTACTGTGCACCCTGAAAATGTCCATACATAAAATATGTCTATCAATTTGCAACCAGAAAATGAGATTAAAAATGGCTACATTTTAGGAATAATTAATATTCTAAATGGATTTGTTTTAAATACCACAAGTGGTATTTCTGCTACTGTTGCAATGGAGCAGAGCAGATTTTGGGATTCCCACCAGAGGTGATGAGGATTTCCACAAGCGGAATCCGCTCAACCTGTAGTGAGGCCTTTAGAGTTGTTTCTGCAAGGAAACCCATGGACAGAATTAGATTACACACAGAGTGTTTATGGAGGCCAGCATGTGTTTCCAATATTTCCAAAAAACAAACACATTTTACATGACATGCATCAAAGGGCTAGAACCCATGTTATTAATCTTCGCCAGTTTTGTTTAGATTACAGAGTGTGGTGGAGTGTGTTCTCTGTGTGGACCGGTTGCTCGAGAGTCTGTCTACCCTGTTTACTATTGCTGCAGTGATCGACTTCCTTTAAAACGCCATAGCCGGGCGTGGAGCGTCGCAGAATGTGGTGGAGTGTGTTCTCTGTGTTCTCCTGTTTTTCCCCATTTCGTCCTGAACAATCTACTCAGAACAACCATACTAAGGTGAGAGTTACTATTTTTGTGAATTGGTCCGGCAGAGGTCTTCGGGATGGCCATCTGTGAATTGTTTACTTGTATCGTACATAAAACATTTTGCATTGTTTCCATCTGATAATGCCAGGGAAGGTACCAACTAAGCAAAGCACTTACAACCTCCGAGAAAGCAAGAGCAAACCGTATGGCAAAAGGAACGGCTATAAACGCGCTGCATCCTGCGTCTCTCAGGCGGGTGTCACCCGAGGACCCTGCTGCGAGGCACGCAAATGTCCACCAACGATTGCCTGCTGCCATGGCCACGACCAGCGTGTGCCAGATAAATAATTATTTCAAAATGAAGCCTGTAAATGTGTGGCGGGAAGTTCTTGCAGGCCCCTCTTCAGAGATATCCACAAATCTTTTGGGGGAGTCTATGCCTCTAGCTGACCTAAATGGGACGTTCAGTGGCATAGACAATAATTTGCTGTTGCAGTTGTGCAACAGCGCTCGGGAGCCATAACCTCTGGCGGTTTATGGTCAATCCATCGATTTCAAATGCATCGAAATGCATTTCCATCAATGCAAAAGCATCAAATGACTTTCCATCGAAATGCTATATCTTTTACATGTAAAAGTGTGCATTTCCATCAAAACCAGTCCATCGAATTTCTAAATGGACAAGTTTAGATGGATATGCACTTTTAAATGTAAAAAAAACAGCATTTCGGTGCATTTCTTTGTAACATTAAAACGTTAAATGGAGCTGTCCAGTGCTGAAATCTTCAAAAGATTTTAGCACTGGCCAGCTTCATGTAACATTGCATTTTTTGTGGGGGGGGGGGGGGCGGCCTCGAACACTCCAACTCCCAAAACACCCCGCCCCTAACCCAACTCAAACCCTAAAATAATTTTAACCCTTGTCCTACACATTAACCTAACCCTAATTTTAACCCTTGCCCTACCCCTTACCCTAAATCTAAACCTTGCCCTACACTTACACTAACCCTAAATCTACCCCTTACCATAACCCTTACCCTTGCCCTACCCCATACCCTAACACTAACCCTAATTTTAAAATAAAAAAAAATCGAATTCTATTATATTTTCGTTGGATATAATTCGATGGTAATGCATTAGATGAAACTGATTTCGATGGAATGACCAGATACCACTCCGGCTTCCATTCAATCTGAGATTGTGACACTAAGCCAGCGTGTTCTTGTTATATCAAATTTTGCCACTATCAATCCCCCTTCTGAGGCCCCCTCCCGTCTCCCAGAGGCTATCAGCGAGTCCAAACCTCTTTTATTCCCAGCAACACTCTGAATTGGAAGCTACGCCTGTGCAGGGGGACGATGGGAAAATGCGGGACGCAGACAGGGAGCATGGCTCATTTGCAAACAAAACTGCTGAATACCCCGAAGCAATCGCAAAATGTTTTAAATTTTGCTGTAAAAATACTTCTACAGCTATGTGGGTGATTTCATGAGGACGTACTGAAGTAGAATGGCCAGATCTTACTACTACAGTCTGCACCCCCAACCTTGTACTAAATTTACTGGCACCACCTCTTCTCCTATCCCAAATCACAGAACGTTCCAGATGTGGCTCCTCCCTTAGCTCCTTGAAGCCCCCGGTGCCCAATAAGGATGCGACAAGGTCACCGCTCTTGAGTATCAATTTCAGGGATTGATTTTCTTTGGTTATGCGTCTATTTGTAATTCAAATGTAGTGGCCGCTCTCTGAGTGAGGGCTGCCGTGCTCTAAATCTTCGCCTGGCATATGGGCATCACAAAACTTTGTGCCCTCATCTCATGAATTTATCCCTACCAGCCCTCCCTACAGCTAACATTCTGTTCCCTCTGTGGTCAGGCTCTGCAGCTGGATACAATTAGCGTCTATCTGTGCACCGGGGGTGCCTCTGACCTCAGCTTCTCTCTTGGGGGACAGGAAAGGGATTTATCTTGGAACTAAGCTAAACAGAGCCGCAGCTCCACATCTGGGCTTTCATTCTGTTCATTGTGTGGTAGGCCTTAAAATCCAATATGGCGACACTCCGGTCATGTTAACATGCTTTTACCACAATGCCTATCGGACCCCATCGTCTACCTACTTCAGCTCCCTCCTATTTATAACGCGCTTTATACCCAGAAGTTTCTAACTGCGGACCGAACCTGTGTTGCTTTGTGTCGTCTTGTTTCCAAGGCGAGCATGCTGCCGCTGAGCTATCCTCCTGGGTGTTACTCTTTGTGCAACAGTGCTCAGGGGCCAGAACCGCTGGCTTCCATTCAATCTGAGATTGTGAGACCAAGCGGGTCTGATCCTGTTGCATCAAATTCTGCCACTATCAATCCCCCTTCTGAGCCCACCCATGTCTCCCACAGGCTATCAGCGAGTCCAAACCTCTTTTATTCCCAGCAACACTCTGAATTGGAAGCTATGCCGGTGCAGTGGGACGATGGGGAAATAAAGGATGCGGACAGGAAGCATGGCTCCACATCTGGGCCTTCATTCTGTTATTTGTGTGGTAGGCCTTAAAATCCAATATGGCTTCACTCCTGCCAGGTTAACACGGTGACGTCGCTCTTACCACAGTTCCTATCTGACTCCATCGTCTACTTACTTCAGCTCCCTCCTTGGACCTCTCCGCAGCAGGGGCCTCCCTCTGGAACAGCCTTCCTGCCTCCCTGAAACTTGAGGAGAACCATCTCCGGTTCCGGAAGCACCTCAAAACCTTCCTCTTTGCTTCTGCTTTCTCTCTCCCTCTCCCCTGCTAAATTCTTCACTGAAACTGCACTGAATCTGCAACTGGGCCACTCTCACCGACCTCTGTCCTTGGCCCAGCCACTCTCCACTTGCATTGCCTCCCTGGCAACCCCTGCACTGCGGGACTGTCTCTGTATCCCTACAGCCCCCCCTTCCCAGCACTTGTCTGCACTTACCTTGCACTTGCCACCATCTGGCCCTATTTATTTATTTTTATTCTACTTACACTGTACTGCACTTCCCCCCCTCCCCTTCCCCTTGCACTTTTTCCCTTCCCCCTACCCCTGCACTTGCGCGATCTAAATGATACCTGGCCTAGTAGGATCGTTGTCTGTCTTCTCCTTGTTCCCCCCTCCCTGCCTCGTCGCGCCTTGAAACACTTGTGTATAGGCGCGTTACAAATGCCATATCATATCATATCATACCTCACTGGAAAACATAACTGTGTACTAGTTCTAAGCACAGGGCCTATGTCAGTGCCCTATCTATAACACAACATTAATATATGTATTGCTTCTTCTGTGTTGCTATATGTGGGTATCTACTATGTGTCAAAACTAACAAGTGATACATGATATATATGATAGGTTATTTATAACGCGCTTAATACCTGGAGGTTTCGAAGCGCGGACCCGGGATCGAACCTGTGTTGCTCCGTGTAGTCTTGCTTCCAAGGCGCGTACGTTGCTGCGTGCGGAGCTATCATCCCAAGCACTGCACCTTCTGCAGTGCACAACTCAAGCTGCTCAGACTGTGGTACCTGCTAATAGGATTTTCTCAGCCCAAAACCTTTTTGCCTGGCTGGGAGGCTGTAAGTGCATCCCAACAGGGTCAAAATGTCTGCTAGACGAGTAGACGAGTTAGTGAGTCACGTTTTCATTGGAAATGTGTGTGGGCAAGAGGTGAGCTACATGCTTTTAATAAAGCGCACAGACGTCACTGGAGGATGGAGCGCTTGGCAAGGGTTAACGTCCATTGACAGCACTTGTGCTGCCTTCGCGGGAGGCCTGCCCTCAGACTGCGATATAAAGGGCACGCGGGCGCTGGCTGCCTGCCAGAGGCAGAGCGCAGGCGGGAAAAGGCGGCCTGGTGGGAAAGATGAAAGCGCTGCTCCTGTTCGCAGCAGCCCTTGTTTGCGTTTCCTGCTTCGCCGGTGAGTTCTTTTACCGAGGACAGCCGTCTGAAGGGGCTGAGCGTTCATGCAATGTTTGCCTGTATTACCACATCCGAATGCGACGGTGTGTTTAAGTAGACCACGGTGCTTGAAGGGGGTTTAGAACCCTAGGCGTCAGGCGCGTGTGCACTAATAATGGAAGGCAGGGGAGGGTTGCTCCACACGCCCTGCACATGGCTAAGAGCCGCGAGTCGGGAACTTGACGTTGTCCTTTTAAATGAAGCAATAGCTACGCTTTGCAATGACTGCTGCTCGTTGGTGGAAGCGGAGAAAAGGAAATGGTGGTACTCTTGCTGCGCACAAAAAGGATGGTGTAGGATGGGGGGGCGCTTGACCTTTGGCCTGCCATCGTGTCTCTTGTTGCGTTGTAGCCACTGTAGACGTTGCCTAGAATATTTTTTTAAAAAGGGGCACTAGATTCGTCCTAACAGAATTATCAAAACAATATATTAATATAAATCTTTGATCCAACTGTGCACAGAAATTAAAAATGAAATAAGATACTATTTAACACACAGATCTCTTTGGAGCATATTTCTAGTGAACGTTATCCGTGGGCCGCCATTTACACTAAAACACACAATTCTAACCATAGCTTAAACAGATTGTAATTGGCATTAAAGGAATAGTGCACTGGGCTCCAGACAGTGTCTCAGGAGGTAAACATGTAATTTTGCTGCCTGCTTTGTGCAGGCAGTCAATCCAGCTGTGACAGGTGATGCTTGAATGCGCTTTTGAATGTATTGCTGTATCCCCTCCCCTAATACATTTAAAAAATACATAAATAACAGCAATTGCGATAAACGGAAATGCAATGCTTTGGGCAAGCCCATACCCTTACCATAAACCCAATACACTATGTAGTTGGCAGAAATGACAAGGCTGCTGGGATATTCGTTTGCCAGGCTCTGCGATAACGATACTACCTAAGTTGGCAACCAGTGGAACATTGGCTGATTACCCGGGCATATGATAGGGGTGACTGGCCTGTACTTATCTACAAGCCAAAACTGTTGGCTTTGTCAATGCATGTTTTTAACAGGACTTTGATTTCGAAGAGCGAGCTTTGCTATGCGCTGTCGTGCTTCCAAGATGAACGCATTGCCCCTGAACTATCCTCCCAGCCCTAGAAATGAAGTGGCTGAGGACACTCTAGGTTAAGGAATGTGTGTTACACCGGTTGTGCATTCACAGCTGCAATTCAGCCCAACTCTCAGTTGACTCATAAGAAATGACACTGGAAGGACACAGTTTGATGTTACTGCTTAATAGAGCCAATTCAAAGAGATCCCCGGTGGATGTATTTTGGCTGGGAGGGGAAGGTAGTTGGTGGGATTGGCCATAGGAATTAACATTTCCATGGGTAGTAAAATAGCTAAACACCCTCAATCTGTATGTCCCTCCTCGTGTGCCATCTCCCTCCTAGCTGTACTACAATTTAAACGTTATGGCTAGTTGGTGAATAAGCGTCATCAACAGCTAAAACTAAAAATGGACTGAAAAAAACTATGGTAAGAGCAGTGTTCTTTGGTCAGTTGCCCCTGTGATCCTTGGCTGCTCTGGTATCTCACCCATGTGGTCCTTGGCCGTGCCAGTGAGTAACTCTGATCTGGTCCTTGGCTCCCTGGTGAGTCGCTAACAAAAAATTCAGATGCAAAACGCTTGTTTTTTAGTTTTAGTTTAGGTGAAATTGGAGCTGTAAGCGCACTACCGGTGTAATAAAAATGTTAAGCAGGTCTGCCTTAAGCCATTTGAATTATAAGCAGCATGCGTGTCATTCACTGAAGTCCTGTAAGAAAACAAGCCTTGGCAAAGCCAATAGATTTGGTTTATTTACAGGCATTAGATAGACATTGGCCAGGCACTGCTATTATATGCCCAAATCACCAGTTTGCAACTGCTTTCAATAACAGCCAGCTGGTACCATTACGGCAGTGCCTGGCAAATTCCTTTCCCAGGCTTACACAAAAGACAAAACTGTTGGCCTTGCCAATACTTGTCCTGTGTGCGGTGTTGCTGCCTAAAGTGCACTTTGAAAGCCTGAAGTTCCCACCCTTGCGTGGTCTGACCACCCAATCAAAATCAGCGCAGATTGAAGAAAAATATAGTAACAATACCCACTTCAAAATCATGTCCCCTGCCATCATAAATGACAATCCATTATGACACACAACCCTCCTGCTGAAACAGCACAGGTTACACGATGGAACATGGCCCATCAGAAGGCCAATATTGGCACTACATTTCCCTAAATACCGAACTAGCCCACCAAATGTGCACCAACACAACGCTCCACACTCCTTAAGCATTGTTCTGCCAGACACACTTACAACTAAACAAGCAAGTCCCTTTGCAATCTGGAGAGCAGATTAGTGGCTGTTCCAGAGAGCTCTCCTAATCAGCATCGTACCAGCACACATCGGCAATGTACATGCAACCTGGCCCACCTGCCCTGGCTTCTCAGTTAGCTTGCTACCCTACCCCTTGCAGAGCCTGAAACTCCTAGAAACTGTGACTGGAGCAGGCGGTGTGCTATACAAGATGCAATACGTAGCATAACCGAGCACGCATTCTCTTGTGCGGCAGCACTCTGGATGGCACACGCCACTTTGGTAACTGCCAGCAAAAGAGGAGGAAATGAATGTTGGTTTTGCCGTAGTGAGTCCCCTACCCTAGAATCTCTAGGTGATGGCCTTGGGGACCACCAACTGAGGAGCACGAGGGTATGCCATTTTGTCCCTAAATCATTCAATTTTCCCCATTTTAAGGATGTCTTTTTACAATTCGTGTGAATTTATTTACTTATGAGAACTCCAATTTTTGCGGTTAAATCAGAGTGAGATTAAATTATCTGCCCAGGATCACGCACGTTGGCTAAACAGTTAAACTGGCAGTTTAACCCTGAACTTGACCACATACCTCACCACCTTAGCTTGGTACAAATAATTAAATCTTGGATTTCAAGGTGTACAATAATACTGTTGTATAGAGTTTGCGGGCAAAATACACAAATTGCATAGTAAAACAATATGACCATGTGTAAATCCGTACAGAAACATGTCAAGCCAAAATAATATCATGGCGTCTATTTTTTTTTTTATTTTCATATAAATTTAAACCATTTTTTCATTAATTTTTTTTTAAAAACACTACACAAAAGAACAATGGTTTCTCATGAAATAACACACAAACGGCCACTGGTAACAACATAGACGGCAACAACACCAGAACAAGCATTCATCATGGTATCATTATTCTCTACATCCTGCATGGAAAACTATAATTCCCAGAATGCAAAACAATGCAAGGATGAAAAATCTCCCATTTACCTTCAGCGGTTTAAGGCACACAATAAAAGAAGCTCTGATATGGAGATACCTTGTTACAAAGTTACAGCTCGTTTTAATGCATGCTTTTAAGAACATTTTATCATCGAGCCATGCGGGAGGTAGCCAGCGTTGTGCCCTTTGTTTCCTGGGTCTAGGCACAGGGGTTTGCATCCACATGTTGTGGACCAAGATTCCGAAGGTCCCTCACAATTGAATATGCTGGCTCGGGCTGATGTGAGTTGTAGTCCATAACACCTGGAGAGCCAAAGGCTGCAGACCCCCAGGTCTATGGTTTGCAATTTAGGAAGTATAATGCACCTCCTCTCATCCCACGTTTGCACCTAGGTAGGATTGGGGGGGGGGGTCGGACATTCGGTCTTTGCCCGGACAAGGTCACACAATGGTGTGAGCTGATATTATTTTACAACACGTGGGCCGGTATTTGGAAGGTGCATGAACTACATAACACAGAATGCTCCATTACACTATGCATTGCAGTTGTGTTAGAGCACCGCAGTTTACAATGCCAGGAGGTGCAGTTCGTGATTTCATATGTCCCTCCCCCGCGCGGCTTGTGAATATGCACGCACTAGCCAGGCGCTCCGGAAGTGGATCAACGTCCATAGATGATAGGTCAGAGGCATTACGCACATCCGTTGCCTCGTACGTGCAATGCCAAGGGCAGCCTGGCAGTAAAACCCCACGGCGTGCTCTTTCATTGAGCCTGTCTGGGTACAGGAGCAGTGCGGGGCATCAGCACGGCAGATCAGGGCCTGTAGGCCCCACACTCCAAGCCACGGGAGTTAATAAAGGGAGGAGGGCGAACCGAACTCAGCTAATGATCAGCCGGGCACTAGGGGGCGCAGGAAGAAGAACCCGCTGCATTGGCAGGTTCGGGCCATGGGCTATTCATAAGTGGTGCTATTATCTTGAAAAGTCACATTTGCACTGACCAAAAAAAGTCCAATGAAAAACAAAGCATCTGAAGATAAGTTGATTTACTTTCAGAATTTAAATGGGATGTGTTCCTTTTCAACTGACGGAAAGACTTTGGGCGGGCTGGTAAAAGGACTGGGAAACGTCCCTTCAGGTTGAGTGCAAACTATTTCTTTTATCGTTGTCCAGTGCAGACCAGGGCTCGTTTCTACTTGGGAATTTATTCCTACAAAAACGGTGTCCTCTGATGCTTCTACTTCCGAGTCAAGGACTGCGTGTTACACTAGAGCATCAAGCTGAGCTCCATGCAAAATAAGCAGTGTCTTTCCGTGGTGGGGAACACCACTTTTCTTATTTGCTCCATACATTCATGCCAACATGTGCCATTCCATGCGGGAGATGCTAGTCCAGTTCTTGTTTGAAATTTGCATTCTGGGACTTGTATTCCTGGATTTCCCCATTACAAAGACAGGAAGGACTAGAAGTCCAAGAATGTAAAGTTAAACCAGGACTGTACTAGCATTTCGCAGGTGGAATGTGGCATGTAGATATATAGTATATACCTTTATGTATTTAGATACACAACAATAAGAAACGTGTATTTCCCTCAGGGACTTATAGTTTTCTTAGTCTACATTGAGCTCAGAATGGGGCCCATAGTGTAGTTAAGGTCTACGCTAATGCACAATTAAGGCTTTTTAGTGCCTGAGAAGGTATCCTTTAATGGTTTGCATGCACTGAGGTGTGTTCGAGACCCCGGACTCTGTGGATCAGACCTAAGGTCTGTATTGAAATACAATTGATAGCTTGTATGCAGTCTGATTGGTTTGGAGTTAGTGACAGCAGGTACACAAGCCAACATTAAAATACAGCAATCTCACCAGAAGTGACATCACAGAGGGCATATGTTGCATGAGGCAGGGGTCTTTCTGAGCCTGAGTCTGCAGACTATAACCTGTGAGACACTCCTTTAATCATTCTGTTGCCCAGAATTTAAAAAAGAAAAAAACTCTGTATTCAGGAATAAAAAGAAAACAAGTTGTATTCCACCATATTTATACTTTTCGGTAGAGATTTATCCTAGAGTGCAGGAGTCTGAATGTAATGTTGAGATGCCAGAATAAAAGGTGTGTACCTTTTTATTCTGGCCTTTCTACATTACATTTAGAATCTTGCACTCTAGGATCAACCTCTACCAAATAATATAAATATGGTGAAATACAATTTTTGTAAAAAAAAAAATAAGTAGATATTGTCAATCCACTGCCCAAAGAATGCAAATACGGCCTCGAAACATTTATCTCGTAGGTTAGAATAAGGCCAGAAAACATGTTAAGCAGTGGAGTCTGATGCACATGGAAAATGAAAACCAGTTTATTTGTTTTAGTGCGTGGGAATTTCTAGGCAGCTTCTATGGATTATTGCAGATCTAAAGAATGCCCGCAAAACATTTGTTCATCGCGAGCTGCATTTACAACGCCATGAATCCAGTATGACAAACATGAGGTGACATATAAACACGATGCCAACCCTCATCTTAATAGGAAATGCGTTTTGCTGACAGCAGGCACAGCCCATCCACTTTTAACTTTGCAATGTAATTATGTTTATTATGCATGTTTTTTTAGAAATACTCACTGTTCTCTTGAACACCAAAAGATTGATCTCTTTGGGTGAGCATTCATTTGGAATTGGGTCGGTTGATTTGCATAAATTGATCACATGTCTTGTTTTCATCTGTTAATCTCTTTTGATGGGCAGCATTTTCATGGTATTCACAATATTAACTACAGATTGAGCACATAAAACCCTGCTGTAATATGGATACTTTTGGTGCGTGCTCTCCATATGTGTCACATTGGCCCTCGTTATGAGATTGCCGGTAGGCTGCCGGCAACCTCGGCTTACCATTTCCGCCACCCGATATCCCAGTTATACAGGGATATTACATGCAGCAGAACAGTAAGTTCCATTTCCCGTAGAGTCCCATAGGATTCCACGGGACTAGGAACAATGAAGCACCGGCAGCATTGTTAACGATGCCGGTGCTTCAGTGATTTTTCTGCAGGTAGGGGCTTGAACTTGGTTATCTTAAAAATCGCCCCTATATGTCAAATGCCATGAAGGAAATTAACCGTCTATGAGTCATGTCATAAAAAGGGCGCTGCAGTCAGTTAAAAAGCATGTTGAACAAAACATACTTCCAGATATCATTTGGCAATTGATTAGGGTAGTGGTTTCTGATACATGCATCAGTACATACCTTAACATGCAAGGCTACGGTGGCAATATGACTGAGTGGTTTCATGCCTACTGCTGAGGACGAGGGGAGGCGGGGGAGGGTTTGCATGGGTGCGTGCGTGTGTGGTTTGCATCTTACTAGAGAAGGCCTACCTTTTAATCCTCCCAAAGCCCATGCATCCTAGAACAAGTATCATGATGTCAAGTATTCATAGCACTTCTTAGCATCCTTTTCAGAACCTTCAGCCAATCGGCATCGAGCAATTCCCAGCAGTAATCTCTGGTACAACGCCCAGAATGTCCATTTCGCTTTGGCTTGGCTTTCCCGAACGTCCTCTGCGACTTCCCTCTCATGTTTTTTCTTGTGAATCCATGTGGCCTTGCCCATGTGGTTAAAGCCCCCACCCCTTTTTCTTCTGTTGGCCTGGCACCATTCCCACAGCCTCAAATCTGTGCTTCTGGCTGGTGCCTTTCCTTTCTTTTGCATCTCACCACTGAAGGTCCTCAACAATCCAAACATGGTTAGCGCCACGGTGGGTGGCATGACGTGCACCGGTGACGTGCATGCACGTGGGACTTGCATGCGCAAGCAGCACGCCTTTGAAAAAACATGAAAAGGTTTTGTTATGTTTTTGGATGTGTTGAATGTTGATATAGTAGAGAGATCATATCAGTCATGGAACAGATTGAGGGTTCACATTAGGCTTTCTTGGGGGTAAGAGTGCCAAAGAAGGACTACTGGAATGAGGGCTCATGCTAGGGACATTTGGAAGAAGAGGTGTGCCCACATCTGGGCTTGGGATGAGAGATCAAATGACGGCGTGCAGTGATGAGAGCTCATATTGGGTCTGGCAAGGCCCACTTTTTGGGTTAGGACTCCTGGGGTGGCACAAATCGAGGATTCCCAATTCAAATTAAATAAAAACTGAGGACACTTGATGTCGTCTTTTTAGACCAATCACAGAGTGACCAAGTCTAGTGAGGGAGCCCAACCCAAACTAGGGGGATTCAGGAGGTGGGGAAGCTCACCCAAAAACATGTTTAAAATAATGGGTTGAAATGGTTAATTTTAAATATATTTTTTTCCAAGAACATTGGCTAACATATGATTGGTTGAGAGAAACAGCTCTAACACTTCGATAAATCCAGCTCTGCTGTGTGCAAATTAAACACACGTGTTGTTATATCAAGCAAACTTACCAAGCCTCCCTCTCACCTACATATTGTTCCGTGATTTTGGATTGAAATGGCTGGATAGACCCAAAAGGACCAGGCAAAAAACCGAATGGGAGAGTTGACCGAATTTCGGTCGTACGAAAATTACCTAGGGAGAAAATCTCGACCAAGTCTCCCATTCGTTTGTATTACAGTGAAGAAGGGCAGCAGGGGTGTGCCCCGCACCCTTGTTCACTGTAATGTGAGCAGGGGTTGCGTGGGTGTCGCCCGCTCCTGTCTCAGTTATTTTTTTAAAAAAAAGGAAAAAGCGGACCTTGCGGCGCCAGTTCCCCTACACGTGACGCGAGTGAAGGGAACCGGTGTCACAGAGGGATGCTGGAGATGGTGGCACACAAGGAGGTGTGCCGCCCACCGGTAAGTAAGGGGTTTGGGGGGTAAGGGGATAGTATGAAATGTTCGCGGGAGAGAACACCGAAAGTTATTTTCGGTAAAATAACTTTCGGTCTTTTCTCCTTTGAACATTTCAGCTTCGGTTTAATCACAGTAAATCGACATGGCTGGCTTAAAATGTACCTGGACGCTTGCAGCACATGCTCGACCCCAGGGAATCCCTCCATCCACCAAACATTACAGAATACCATTTGTTTACATTCTCTGAACCTGGCAATATATAATAGGGTATAGAAACATAAGTAAAACAAGCCTGGTCCCATGTTAAATCATTTTTATAAACCAGGCCCTATATAGCTTCCAAAGTCCATGTAGTTGAAAAAGGTGGATTAAAATATTAGAAGTCAATCTATGTCATTTTACAAAGTGGAACGTCAAATGCAAGACAAGGAATACTGAATTTACATTTGAGAAAGTGATACACGTGATGAAACAAAACATACGTTCATATAGCAAAACAAAATTGCTATATAAATGTATGTTTACATGAATTGGTACATTTGAAAAGTGAAGGAGACCACTTGTGCAAACCCTTGAGGTGCCAAGTTATAAATATGGGGGACAGCTGTAAACACTTGCAGCTTCACTCACTCTAGTGAACTGTCCATTCACCAACTAATCCAGTCTGACGTTACGGTTGGCCCTTCAGCCCAGTCACCAAAACAAAACGGAATTCTCATTACACCCTCCACCTCCCCCGTTTAAAGCGTGAGGCCTGGGAAAAATAGCACTCTTCACTCCTGTAGTGTAACCTAAATAAACACCAAAACGGAAACTGAAGCAGACCACAGCGTGGGCCAGCATTGTAAGTCACTTTCATGAAGCTGCAGCCACAATCTATCCATGCCAGTAATGGTCATTGTCAATCACTTCATGACGCTGCTGCAGTCTATCTGTGCTATTAGGAGTCAGAGTAAATCTCTTTCATGAAGCTGCAGCCACAAAATGCAGCCACAATCTATCCATGCCAGTAATGGTCAGTGTCAATCACTTCATGACGCTGCTGCAGTCTATCTGTGCTATTAGGAGTCAGAGTAAATCTCTTTCATGAAGCTGCAGCCACAATCTATCCATGCCAGTAATGGTCAGTGTCAATCACTTCATGACGCTGGTGCAGTCTATCTGTGCTATTAGGAGTCAGAGTAAATCTCTTTCATGAAGCTGCAGCCACAATCTATCCGTGCCAGTAATGGACAATGCAAACATGCACATCCAGCTCCAAAACGCCCACGTCACAAAACCATACTTGTGTGTGGCTGTGGCTGGTTGTCAATGAAATGCTCCCAAACTAGGGATTGCCGTGCCTGGAACCCTCTACAACGTATTGACTGAGGGTTTTTTTATTTTTAAATGCAGCAAAGCATGCTGGAGTGAACAGAAAACAAATGTGTCTGGCAATTATATTATTCTGAGGAGCGTTTATGAGAGAAAATGTACAGACTGCCCAATCGCCAAAAATTCAAATCAGCCAGTTGGACTACACGATTGCAGCACAGAATCAAAATGAACTATATGAACGATCAGGCGTGGTAAAACATGTTTTATTTCAAATGGACTGTGCAAACACGATTGAGTGCAATCCTATAGAGACCAATACTGCTTTTTCCACCAACAACTTCCACGATTGCAATATCTGTTAGCATTTCTGTGTCCGAAAGCAAGGAGTTTGTATTTGAGATTTAAGTTAAACTTAATTCAAGCTGCCAAAAGGACTAAACACTGGTCTAAAGATCATAACGTCGGAGACTTTCGTGGATGTAGTTTCTGTGGCAATAAGGACATCTGTGAGTCTCTCAAACACCTGGTGATATATTGTAGTCACCTTGAGAATCTGCAGAGCCTACACATTGGCCAATTTTTTAACATTGATTTGCTACTGTCTAGAGATTTGTTGTGGTCCCAATGTAGGTGGGGCAAAAGACAGACGCTGATACCTGCATTAAGACGTTTTATTACAGTTATCCAGGAAAAGCTCATTGGTCTTGAAACCTAGGTTCCCGAGTAGACTAAGAGAGATGCTGAGTTGTAAACATTGATTTCCTCCTGTTTGATTTTAAGTTGAATGTATTATCAGGTAATTTAAACTATGTGAAATATGAATGAGTTTGTGTTTGAGTTGCAAATGTATTTATGATAAATTTGTATTGTATTAAATATTAAATTAAAGGTGCATTGTGCCAAAATACAAAGAAAATAAAAAATAAAAATAAAACATTGCAGCACTTTAAATCTGGAGGTTCGGTACCTAGTATCCCATGAAATGAAACAACATTATTGATGTTCCTCTGGAAATAAGGACATTGATCAGCAATTCAATCAGTGGGTAAATCGGCTTTATTCTGTAAACAATGACTCTGGCCCAGTTTGATTAACAGGGTTTCAGCCCTCCTGCTAGCTGCTGGGCCCATGATAATCTGCAGCTACTTACCCTCCCTGTCTCTGTTACAGTGTGTAGCATCAAGCCAGGGCTGATGGAAACACACATATTCCCTATGAAGGCAACAGTTTTCTTAAACTAAAGGCTGTATCACTTTAAACATGCAAAGTAACTTTAGAGTAAGGACACTTTAAAGGGCAGTAAAGCTAGTGATGTTGACGATCTACCGCCCAAACCTGCCATCTATAGTTCCACTATTTTCCTAAACGTTTTCAGAAACTGAGCTTCTGTGCTGTCTGTCAGGTTCGAGGTGTTCTGCTGATCATTTTGCACTTATACAATATTAGCAGCCTGGTGAGGATAGCTGGCCAATTAGATGCCTAGGAACGCGGGCTGAAACCGCAATCTCAGCCTGCGTTCCATGCCCTGACAGCCGGTTTCCCCAGCCGTCATCTACCCCCTCCCCCCACTATGCTTATTTTGGAAGCGGAGCAACCACTCCCTCTCGGCTCCCACAGGTCACCATGGAAAGGGAAGAGGGCCTTTCCATGGCGCCCATCTTGAAATAGTATTTTCTATTTCCCTTCTCTGATAGGGGCATCCTGTTCGCGCGGTAGGAAAATACTTTTATTTAGCCCCGTCCTAGCCCTTGGGACGGGTGCTTATGGCGTTAACCCCCATTTCAAGGGCTGGAATGGGGGTAACGGTCCGGTTCCCTCGTTATTGGCCCTCACTTCGCTCGGCTAATAACTCTGGCTGCAGGTCTGTTACCACCGTTCCAACCCTTGGAATGGGCAGTTAACGCCATAGTGAAATTTTGTTTGATCATTATAAAGTGAGGACTGCAACTAGCAGATATGCACAATGATGTTGTTCTAGAGTCCTGGACTGCCAGAGTTTCTCACACTCCACATCTAATGGTCTCAAAGATCTACGGAGTGGGGCCTAAATTGTAACAAAACTTTAAGTATTGCTGAGAGGTCCCATAATCTGATTAACACCTCCATTCAGTCCTACCTTTTCATCCAACAGTGGTTTGCATTCTTGGACTTGTAGTTTTGCTTTTCTCTTAAATTCGGGCCTGGAAATCAAATGCAAAAGTAAAGACCGGCCACTGGTCAGCTACTTTTCCTCCACTACCTACTTATTCCTTAAGTGCCAGACTATTATGCAAGTCTATGCAAAAAAGGACGAGCATACTCTTCCTTTGCACTTAAAGGTGGCTTTGATGCAGCAATACAACTCCTGCACAACCTCTTCCTGCCTTATTTCTTTGCGTTCTTGCCGCCGCACTGTGTGGTTATTCCTCCAGAAGTCCAGAACTATAGGTACCAGAATGCAAAGAAAAATGAGAATCTGCACTGGATGGACTGGTCACACATGACATTCAACAACTTGTCTGCAGTATTTGCAAAGCACAATAACAATGAGGGATGGGGGGAGCGCAGCAGTTTTATTTATTCGACGTGATTTTTAAGGCGCTGCACATGACACTTGTTCAAAAGCTCAGACCGCTCTGAACCCAGAGATCTGACCAGGTCCCATTGCAGTTTTTAGTAGTGCTTCTTCCTGTGCTGTGTTTCACAGCATTCTGATGCTCCTTGTGTTTTTCCTACGTGTGGTGGGCGGCAGCGTGCAGAATGCAAGAGTGGTAAGCAGTCCTGGATGACTTCACACGTGGCATCGGGACAATTTGAGATGTCTGTGTACATTCCTGCCCTAAAAGTCACATGTATTTATTTATTTTTGACATTTGTAAATCGCCCCCAACCCTGAGGCGTCTGGGCGCTGTAGTGTGTGAAATAGGGAAACTGTTGGCCATGCATTAGGTGAAATGCCCAGTTTTCTTAAAAATAAAAAAGCAATATATTTTTAAATGTTCTTCAACAAATGATCTGCTTTGTTAGAGAGGTAGCTGTAGAATGCCTATGGCTCCCCAGTTAACACCCCCAGAATGACACTGTTCATGGAGAGTTAGAAGTTTCAACGTGAAAGGAAGATACACTCGTGTACCTGCTGGGCCTATAGAACTGTGAATTGCTGATCAGTGTGAACCCAGAGAAACTGTACTGAAGAGAACAGCTGAAAGCATTGATGGACCTCAGTCGTGACACCTGCGCACACCTGCAAGTCACTCTTCACCCAACAGTTGGGCAGACATGGGAGCAGAATATCGCATACACCCCCACCCCCGCATCTCCCTCCTCCCTCCCCAGTAGACTTCCTGCTAGAGGGGCACATGCATAAGAGCTTATTCTCCTGGCGCCCGTAATTTGGACGCAGGGAGCCGTAACGTTAACACTTCAAGGTAAATGGCTCCCCGCCGCCACATTTAAGTCATTTGCATGGCGGACTGCAATAGCGGAGGGCAAAGGGGGCGTACAAGCATCTACGCCGCCTTTTGCACTTCTCTTTTGTACTCTGCTGTGCTAAGAGAGTGAACGCTGCCTGACATGCATACGCTGCCTGCTATGTGCGCATGTCAGGCAGCGTTTACAATGGATTCCCATGGAGTCCGCTGGCATTTTGCTTTTGTGCTCGCAAAATAAATTTGCTCCATTGTAAGTATGGGTTCTCTCACCATGGAACACACTCCGGGTCACCCTTAAAGAAAGTAAACAAGCACAGTCTCTGAGCAACTTTAAAAGACACACTGGCTTCTCTGCAGTTGTGCCCACTCGCATGACGTGCTTACTCCTGCCAATCTGCTTCTGGTGGCTCCAGCGCTGCATTTAACAATTCCCATGCTTAAAATTGTCCTACTTGTTTAAAAAAGTTGACAATAAATTACTTTTAAAAGTGAAAGGCATGGGCCCACATTACTCAAGCCCTGGAGCGCAAAAAGTGGTGCAAAAACAGACCTAAATGTGTTACACTTGCCCTAACACCACATTTCTGTCATGTTTACGAAAAGTGTAAAATGCATGCAGGGTACCACATACGTTGGCCCTTACGTGCTGTTGTGCCACCTACATGGAATTTTAAACATTTACAAAATCGAGTGTTAATGATAATGATGTGTTATTATATAGCGCCTTAGTCCAAAGCGCTTTACAGAGCACATATTTACATACAATATCACCCAACCGAAATTGGTTTTCATTTATCGACCTCGGAAGGATGAAAGGCTGGGTTGTCCTTGCCAGGATTCGAACTGCTCAGATCGCAGCAGCGGGCGCTCAACCCGCTGAGCTATCTTACCAGCTAAATTAAATGAAAGAGTGAAACACAGGCTAAATTGCTGTTACTACGCTTCGTTTTGTAAAAAATGTGAATGCTGCCTTCAAAATGCTCTTTGCAGACAGCATTAACCAATGGATTCTTTTGGAATCTGTTGGACTCAATCACACCTTCAAATTATTCATTCATGGCACGGCCTAATGAAGACAGGAGCCGTTCGGTATTTCGACCATTCTTTATTCTCGCATCTACTAACTGACCAACTTCCCTCCCTGTCCCTCCCTTTCCGCCCTCTTCCCGTTCTGGCGTGCTTCCTTCCTTAAAGGAGCCGCGTCTATTCAGTGTCAACATCTCCACCGTGCTTAACATGAAAGCCGGGGTTCACATTTGCTCGATGAGCCTCGCAGGTCTCCGCACTGTTCTGTGGGGTCTGCCTGGGGACTCACTGGTTTCACCAGTTGCTTCAGCCGGAGGGCTTACACTTTCTTCGGGTCCCGAGTCCTCTGTCGTACTCTATGAGGCTTCGGGATCTTCGAAGTACAGTTTTTTGAAGAATTACGTGTTCCGTGTTATCTCACCTGGTTCTCCCGTTGCGGTTATCATGGGACCTTTTATGGCTGTGATGACTCAGGGTTCTGGGCTGTAGCGTGTGTCTGTTTTTCTCAGCTGTCTTTGTCAGACTAGGACTGTCTGTCCTACTTCAAGCTGCGATTCTTTAGCATTTCTTTTCTTGTCGGCCCATTCTTTGGCCTTTGCTTTCATTTCAGCATCTCGTTTTCTTATGGCTGCGTCTTGTTCCTGTTTATAGTCCTCCCATTGAGGGATGCGGGTTCGGGGTTTGTATTTCACCATTAGTTCTGCTGGTGTTTGTCCTGTCGCATCATGTGGTGAATTCCGGTACCTCCTGAGCATGCAGCAGATTGCCTGTGGGTGTGGTATTTGATCTGCAAGGGCCTTCTGCTGAGTTAGCTTTATGGTTGCCATGAATCGTTCCACCATTACATTGGCCTGGGGCCAGAGTGGTGTGATTTTTTGGTGATGGAAGCCAAGGTGGTCTGCTAGTTTGGCAAATTCTCGTCCCTGAAATGCGGGACTGTTGTCTGTTTTGACAATGTTTGGAATGTTTGGAATGCCCCATTCGCTGAAGAGTTCATCTATGATGGGCGCTGTATCGTAGAACGATGTTGATGGCGTCTGTTTGATGAATGGAAACCTTGAATACTCGTCAATTGTTACGAGCACGTAGCTTCCTTTCTTCAGGGGTCCGTAGAAGTCCATTGCAACCCTCGAAGTGTTGTTGGTTGCATTGGGTTTGGATCTGTCTTCTTTGCCGCTAGCTGGTAGGGTCTGCAGTGTTCTAGTATGTCTTCTACTATGACGTCCATGTATGATTCCTTAAGATTTTTTTTGTATTTTCGATCCCCCTATGTCCCTCATGGGCTATCGCTACTAGTGTTTTCCGCAGGTCTTTCGGGGCTACTAGTCGATTGCCACGTAGCAGTATGCCTTGGTCGGTGGCTACTAGCTCTGAGTGTATCTTGGCTAAGCGGCTTAGGTCTTTCTTGTCCGTCCCCTCCCCTCCGTTTCCTCTTTCGTGCACGTTCTTCCATTTGTTCGTGGGAGTGAGGTGTACGGCAGTTTTGATGGTGGGGTCGGCCTTGCTTCTGCCTACGAAGACTGTTGTCGAGATGGTAGGAGGCATGTCATTGGAGGACAGGTATGCAATGTATTCTTCTGCCTCGCAGACCAGAGAGTTGTCGTTCTCTGCCATCGGGTTGGCTTCTCCTCCTGGTTTGTGGACAATGTCGTAATCGTATTCTTGAAGTCTTATCCCCCATCGTTCTATCCAGGTGGGGCATTTTCGTTTTGGGGTTTCCAAATAGAGATAGTAGTGCCTGGTGGTCTGTGACCAGTGTGAATCTTCGGCCAACTATGAAGTGGTGGAATTTTTCACAGGCCCATACGGCTACTAGGCTCTCCCGTTCTGCCTGTGAGTAGGCCTTTTCAGTGTGGGATAAGGCTCTGCTGGCGTAGGATACTACCACATGTTGGGCGGTGTCCTTGGGGTTGGTTTGGCCCAGAATGGCACCGAGGCTGACCGGACTAGCGTCAACTGTGATGATGGCATTCCACTCAGGGTGGAAGTACGCTAGTTGGCGATGGTTGGCAAGGTTTTCTTTGATGGCCAGGAAGGCTGCCTGGCACCGTGAGTCCCAGTCAAAGGGGTTGTCCTTCTTAAGGAGGGCTCGAAGTGGGTCGGTGATGGTGGCGTAATTTTTGAGGTATCCTGCCATTCCTAGGAATGACCGTAGTTCCGTTGTTGTTGTGGGGGCATGAAGGTCGGTGATGGCTTTTATTTTGGCCGGGTCGGCCATTATGCCTTTGTCAGAAAATATGTCCAAAAAATCTAAGGCTGGTTTTGTTAATGTCACATTTGGGGCTGTTAAGTGTTAGGCCAGCTTCTTGTAGGATCTTGCATACTGCTATGAGTGCCATGTCATGTTGCTCCTGATTTTTCCCAGATATAATGATGTCATCGTTATAGTTTAAGGCATTGACCTCTGATATCATCAGTCACCTGATTGTCTCTTGGAAGATTTCTCCGGCTGAGGATATGCCGAAGTTGAGGCATTTATCTGAACGCCCCTCTGAATAGCCCCTCATGTGTGGCAAAGGTGGTGATTGGTCTGGAGGCCGGGTCTATGACAGTTGGAGGTAGCCCTGGTTGAGGTCCAATTTGGAAAAGTTGGTTGCTTGGTTCAGCCTGATGAGCATGTCCTCTAGGCTCGGTCCGGGTTGCCTCTCCCTTTGGATGGCGGTGTTGGGGATGCGCATGTCGACGCATATGCGTAGTCATCCATTGTCTTTGGGGACAATTACAATGGGGGATACCCATGGTGTTGGTCCTTCAGCTTTTTCAATGATATCATTTAGTAGTAGGAGTTGCAGTTCTTTGGACACTTGAGCTTGGAGGTGAAAGACCACTTTGCGGGGGTGCTGCGGCACTGGTGTTATCTTGGGGTTAATGTGTAATTTAATGACGGAGTCCTGGAGCATCCCTACCCCTTCAAATAGTTTGGGGAATTGGGCTTTGAGGGCATCTTTGTTGAGGGGCTAGCAAGTTATTGCCATGTCTTCACGCCTGTCCGATGGGTGGCCTTTTATTACCTCAGTTGGTTCGTAACGTAAGTCTGAGTGCCAGAGCTCTGGCTGTCCTGTAGCTGAGGAGGTATCGCCCCACTGAGGGACTCTGGATGACATGTATTGTTGTAGTTGTTGTGAGGTCTCTGTGTGTTAGGTCGCACAGGAATTGGCCGCTGGATGTCTGGGGTAGCGTGTGGGTCTTCGATTGACATAGGGGGTAGAGATCCGCTATAGTATGGTATGGTTCCTCGTTCATGACGTTAACGGTCGCTCCAGTGTCGACAACAAATTGGTTTCTGGTGTTCCCCATTTGTATTGTCACTTTAGGAGCGGGTGTGCCTTCGGCGTTGACACTGAGTAGCCTGACATATTCCCTATCGTAGCCATCTTGCAGGTATAGGGGTTGTTGTACCTCCGCTTGGAGAGACCTCGGCGGGGAGTTGTTGTATAGGTCATAGTCTGATGTCGTGGGGTTTATGTAATTCCCTTATTCCTGGGGTGTTGAGTTCTCCCTCGTGTAGGCCCCATCGAGGGTGGTCACTTGCGTTTGGTCGTAGCGGTCGTAGTCATATAGTTTGTGAGGTTTCCTGTCCGGTTCAATGTGTAGTCCTTCTAGGGCCCTCACGGTGTTCGGGCGTTGATGGGCTCCTGTGGGGTATGTCATCCCTCTCTCGACAGGGTGTCGGTCGTGCTGTTCTCTTTGTGGTCCCGGAAAGCAACTGGGGTTCTGTGGACGGTTTGATCCTGTTTCAGGGAGTTGTTCTTTGCACATGGCTTGGAAGTGGTTTTCTTGGCCACAGCGCATGCATCTTTGGCCAATTGCAGGGCATGGTCCTCTGTGGGGTTATTCAAATCCACACCGGTAACATTGCCTGTCGCTCTGACGGCGTGTGTGGTATTCCTGAAGGGTTGTCGGCTCTGTGGGCTTTGGTACCTGGTGTATGGTGTCATGGCCGCAATGTCTCCTTTTTTTGGATTTTCTAGGGCCGCGGCTTGGACATCTATTCTTTCATATTTCATATACTCTGGCCAAGTCGAGTATTTCCTTGAGGGATAGGGGTTTCTTTAGAAGGTGTTTTCTGAACATTGACGAAATGCATCCTTCAATGATTTGTAGCCTGACGGCCTCATCGTCGTTGAAGTTGGCAAAGTCGTACTTTATGATTTTCCTCTGGAGGCGGATGACAAATTCACCTATGGATTTGTGGGCTAGTTGGGCACATTGGTTGAATGTGTAGCGTTCGTAATCTCTGTTGGGTGTTATTACTAGTTTCTCATTGATGGCTTCTAAAAGGCGTTATGTAGCACGTTCTTGTGGAGGAATTGTTCGTATTATATTTTTGATTTCTCTTCCTGCGACATTTGTGAAGATACTAATCTTGTTGGGTGGATCCTGTGTGCCAATAGCACCTACGAATTCTTCAAATTCTTCTACCCATTCTTCGCACTGTTGACCCTGGTCATGGTGTGGATTGAGGGTAAATGGGTTTGGTCTTCTCATGAGGCTGGTGTGGGATGTGGGGCTAGCATTGGCAGTTGGGGACGTCCCCGCATCCGCAGCCACTTGTGCTTGGTCGGTCATGGTTGTACTCTGGGTAGTGTGGCAGAGTCTCGGGGTAGCCTTGTCGTCTGTTGGGTCTGGTAGCGGTATTCAAATGTAGGAGTTTCCAAGTGTTCTTTATGTACCCTCGTTGAGGGGTTTGGTTGTTGATTTGGTCTTATTTCTGGGGCACTTGCTTGTTTTGCAGGAGTCCTGTACCTGTGTTTTGTGGTCTCTGGGTCACTTGGTGTGGCTTGGTGGCAGGCTGTGTTTGGGAGGCCTTGTTGGTTGCAGTGGTTTGTCCTCCTGTTGTACTTGTGGAGGTCAGAGTGTTCTAATGAGGACTTTCCGGCACTCACATGGTTTATCTGTTGTGGGGCTATGTGGGCGTGTGCGCCCGTATCCCTTTTTTGCTTCGTTTTCCCACTGGGGCCGTGTGGGTGTGTGCACCAGTGCCCCCTTTTTTTTCTCGTTTTCTCGCTGGGGCTGTGTTATTTTTATTGTGGCAGTGGGTGGGGGAGCACAGACTCCTTACCTGTGCCTCGCTACTCCCCTTTGGGCTGTCGCAGTCTTCTACTGTAGAAGTACGCGCGTGTCCCGCGTTGCACTTATCCTCAGTGACAGTTGGGTCTGATGCTGCTGAGGTGGCTTCCTCTTCGCCGTTGGGCCTGATGCTGCTACGGCGGCTTCCCTTTGCTGCAGCTGGGCTCCTCTTCACTGCTGGGCCTGATGCTGCTCCGGCGGCGTCCTTCTGCTGTGGTTGGGCTCCTCTTTGCTGCTGGGATCGGCGCTGTCGCAGCGGTGCACCTCTGCTGCGGCTGGGTGACCGCTTCACTGCTTGGCTCGGCTCTCCCGACTCCACTATACGCCGTGGGCATGGCGGCTACCTCGTTGTCCTGCTGGGCCTGCGTGCCTTCCCTGCGGCACGCCTGGGAACAGCGGCTTCGTCGCCAATTGTTGGACTCAATCACACCTTCAAATTATTCATTCATGGCACGGCCTAATGAAGACAGGAGCCGTTCGGTATTTCGACCATTCTTTATTCTCGCATCTACTAACTGACCAACTTCCCTCCCTTCCGCCCTCTTCCTGCCCTGGCGTGCTTCCTTCCTTAAAGGAGCCGCGTCTGTTTATTCAGTCACAACAGAATCCACCAGCTTTTAGCAGGTGCTAAATGGAGGCGTATTCCATAGGAATATCCATTCATTTGCGTCTGCACGAAAATCTCACAGGTGTAAATTGTACTTTGAAGACTGGGGAGGAAATCGCGGCGTAAAAGTAAACTCTGCTTCATAGGGATTGAACATGAAAAGGAGCGGTAACTCAAGGCATTATCATATTACCCCTTGCTTTTATGCCTTTATTTAGTGCTCCACCCCATATAAAATGACCCCCCTGTTTTTAGCACCTGTAAAGAGCAGGCGGATCCCATATGGCAGACAGCATTTATACTTTTTGCACAATGAAGCGGAAAAAAGGTGTCTTAATGCAATTTCGCCTGTTTTTTGACACGTTTTTTGCACTTCGTAGTGGAAATCTCAAAATTGCATGACGCGCGGAGGCTGCCGACGTCCTGCTGGCATGCGAGCTCTCACCTACGGTGAGAATGATGAGACCGGAGGCAGAGCGCCATTTTGTGCAACCTCTTGATTACCACATAGTAACGGAACAGCCCTTCCCTCGCCGCCCACCTCCCTAACACCAATGTCACTTTCCTCAGTACGGCCCAAACACGGGCCGTCCCACACAACGATGCGGGAGGGCTGGTCTGTCACGCTCGCTACATGACAACTGCCATGCATGAAGGGGCATCCTCTATGCAATGAACACTTAAAGAAAATATACATAGTTTCAAGTCAGGGCCACATATTCCGCCAGGCCGCATTCCGCGGCCTACAGTTTTTCAGTGCTGTGAATAAAATGGAAGGCAGAGCAGTCAATTGAATTTGTAAGAAGAGTCCATGAAAACCACCGAGGTCATAGTGGAAGTCCTATTTAAAACTTCCAGCACTTTATGGCAATTTGGCTTTTTTGCGCAGCATTTTGGAAGTTTTAAACATGTCCGAAACGGGTAGGGGATGCACTTGCTGTTTTCTCACTTTCCCCCTGTCTCGCCTCCTTATTTCTGCCTGTCCAGATCTCCCAATTCTCCCTCTTCTGGTCAGTGCTGCCCTCATCCTTCACACTGGCTCTTACCACCAACTATCAACCAACCATTCATCCGCAGTACGGCTTATAATACAGCATACTACAGTAGGAAGAGCCGCCCAGAGTCACCCAAACAGAATATGTCCTATCTTTCGGCTGTAAAATTCAATTTGTAAATTCAGATCTCGCTTTTTCATCTTTTAACAATGTATATCTGTTTCCTTACACTCTAACTGTCTTGTTCCCCCTATACTGACTACTGTGGTGATGTCCTGTGGCTTACCCTTGGGCTGTGCGGAGAGGCGACCATGTGGGGTGGGTGCCGCCACCGGCTCCATGATGCAGGGCCAAAGTGTGCAATGGCCAGCGTGGCATGGTCACCCCCCCTCGCCCTAGCCCTTGGTCACAGGCACAGTGCAATGGGAGTATGGGGAGACTGGGGGAGTTGCATAGTGGAAGAAGGCTTCAGCTAAAACCGGGGACCCGGACAGTGTGCAGAGGTATGGGAGGGCCTGACTAGCCTTAGGCAGGCATCGGAGGAGGAAGAAGGAATGAGCAGGCGGTAAAGCAGCAGGGGGCGAGGGGGCTCTTCATAGCGAGATGCCTGACACAATGGTTGCCGGAACCAGGGAAATCTTAGGGAGACATGGATCACAAGGAGGCCCTCAACCCTTCCTGAGCCAGATCTCTCTCCATTAGAAACTGTGATGCTCCCTTCAAGTGGCACAGAAACAACTGTTTGTGGAGTTTCTCTAAAGAGGGTTCAGGAACCCCTTTAAATCTGCATCGGGAACAGCCAAGGAGAGATGACCACAGCTGAAAACTGACCACAGAGAGTAAAAGCGAGAGAGAGACTGCATTTTGGAGGCGAGCCACATGAAGGGGGTCACTGATGATTCCTGAGACACTTCATGTACCTTCATCCATCCAGTTTGTTGTTTAGGCCCCAACCCCAACCTGTGCACCAATTCAAAATAAACGGTTATTGCACTTTAAATTTGAGTCTAGTAGCCGGACACCGCTCTTTTCTTGTTCATTGATATTTGAATTGCTAGTGTTTTTATTTTCAGAGTAAGAGGTATGCTTTCTTGATGGGATTTTCTAAACCGTTGCTTTGTGTGATGGGACTATAGGGTGGGAGTCGCTCCTACTGGCTGAGAAGGTCTCTCGGTGGCTGAATAACTAACATACTTGCTCACATTGCTGTTAAAGGTAATTGCTCCTTTTCCGCCGCTTGTCCACATCAGTGGTTGTGGGATGTGTTGTCTAGTGGCCTTGGTGCATTTTTTGTCTTTTTCTAGGATGGCCTCAGGACCCTCTATGTGCCGGTGTCCCAGTTCCTGGCTTACTGTCTAAATGACTGTCTATGGTTTCTTTCTTGGTAGGATCTCTTGGAGCATATATATTTGCATTTATGTGCTGAATTTAATTTAGCATTTTATTTGACTTTGTTCTACTAGAGTACGTTCTTTTTAATGGCTTGGGCCTTATCGAAAAAGGGATTGGATTCGAGCTGTCACATTCCGGGTGAGTACCTTGTGGCTCTGCGGGTCAATGCTTTCATTTTAGGTTTGATGCAACCTATTGTGTTCTGTCTTCTTTGTGTTCTAGAAAACAAATTGCTCCCAGCAAAGAGAATTGCTGGCTATTCTTTGATGGCAAAGGTTTGTCAGGTTTTAGCTACCAGGGCTCACACAATATGATATATGATATGTGATATGATAGTTTATATAGCGCCTATTCACAATGTGTTTCAAAGCGCTTCACAGCAAGCGAGGGAACAAAGGAAAAATACAATGACATTCTTACAGGCCATGAACAACAAGAATGTGAAATTAACTATTGTATTCGGCCTGACGACATTTCAGATAGAGCAAGTGCAAAGAGACAGATCAGAAGGAATGGGAAACAGACAGTCGACTTCCGTACTAGGCCTGACAACATTTCAGATAGAGCTGGAATTTTACAAGAGGAGAGGGAGAAGGGATGAGAAGGAGGGAGAGGAACAAAACAAGCGACTATCGTACTAGGCCTGACAACATTTCAGATAGTGCTGGAAGGGGGGAGGAGAACAAGTATGGGGGAGGGAGACAAACGTTGTTGCTATCATACTAGGTCAAGGGACAATTCTGATAGAATAAGTGCATAGAAAAGAAAGGGATGGAGGGAGGAAGAAGGAAGAGGAGGAGAGAACAGAGAATAAACAGTGAAAAAGAGCAGAGAAGCAGAGGGGAAAGTGAATACAGTTGGCAGTGAAACACAGTAAAAATTGTCACCTCGCTGACGATAGTGGGTCTCTGCCCTTCTTAGTGCCACTACTTTGTTCTTACAGCTAAGGCCTGGCTCTTTCTCAGTGCTGTAACTGTTTTTAACAAATCTTAGTTTGCTTTTTTCATTGAGTTTTTACAGGAATTCAACAATGGTTAAGACCCAGGAGGTGTTTGTTTAGAATGTTGGTGCATAGGTGAAGGGCTAGTCAGGATGAACCAGCCCAAAATTGACCAGTGGATCAACCCTGTGCACCTGTGTTTCTCCATTAAGGAGGTGTGAATACATAAGTAATCCTTACAGGACTCTGGTTTAGCATTTCAAGCCCTATTGCTCTGCTACTTGGGCCTTCTTGGGCTGGGTGTGACGAGGAGCCCCGAAATGTGTGTGCTCCAATCTTGTGCCTTGAGTCAGCATTTCCGCTGTTTGGGTTTAGGTGTGACGTTTTAGTCTTTCCGCCTCTATTTTCTATTTTTTTTTAAGTCAGTGACCCGCAGTGGCTGTTGGGGAATGTTTCAAGTGGAGGGGCATGCATATTTTCCTTGAAGTGGTGGAAGCAAACCAAAGCCACATATGTGGTGGTTTTTTAGTGGGGCTACTCCCAAAGGTTTTTGTTAATTGTGGGTCAAAATGTACTCTTGTTTATATGTTTTCTTTTTTTATAACTTGTTAAAGGTTTGTTTTGTATTAAACCGTACCACAATTAAATAGAAAATACATGGGACAATGCAATGGGATTTTGCAGCACAAATTTCGGCGAAAAGGGTTTAAAAAAATGCCACACGGTGTATAATTGGCTCTTTATGCTGCACATGTAAAACTAAAGTAGATGCGAAGACCCCCTCAGTTCTCTAGATCATTTTGCAACACATTTTCACACTGGACGTGTCCAAAGAATTGCCAACCTATGCCAATATTGCCTTCATGCCGCCTCTGCCAAATATAGACCAGCATGCCCATGTAAAATCATCCATGCTATTGGTGCTCTCACTAACCCTTGTGACGTTTTCCGCAGGCAAGGGTATTTGCAGGGGTTAGTGGGAGCACCAGAGAACTGTAAGTACAACACCCTTACCAAACACACATAATTGGAAGCACACTCTAACAAGTTTTCACATGCTGTGGCGAGTCAGAAGGAGGACACAGACACTCAACTAGCATGATGTATGTAATTTTATGAACGTAACACTATAAGGCCTATCCTTCCCTATCAGTATGGGTGGTCCCTACCTATGTTACTAACTAAGGTGCTCGTTTGTCAGTCACGAGTGTCCCAAAGAAATGAGTCCGCCGTCCAAAACTATCCTAACTGACCCTTCCACTTAGGAAAACTAACTTAGGTCAGGAGAAGGACTCAGTTCTCCAGGCCAGTCTTCAATATCCAATCCGCCAATAGTCTCTTGTGACTTCCCATAACAGTCTTTGAAGTTCCTCAATTGCATTATTGAGCTTTCCCTGTTCTCGGGAGCTCCCTCTTGGGGTTTCTTTACTAGCTTTGTGTTCTTGACCTTGGCCCGCCAAGTATTCTTGGCAGTTAGTCTTACTTTGATATTCTGTCTTTCATGTATAATAACTGTTCCACTTATCTTGGACAATTTATTTCTTTCTTTCTAGTTCTTTGTCTTGTACAGGATAACAAGTTAACTATCCCTTTTTCCGAGGGTATTTATATGCATGCATTTTCTCACTGTTCAGCTTTTCAGCAGTCCCTTCCCTTGATTCACAATCTTTGTAGCTACTTGGTTTCAAAGTCAACTTTGTTTCATAGCTTCTACTGTGACAAGTAAACTGCTTGATAAAAATGATTCACTTTTATCCTCCTGTGCTTCCTGTTCTCCCCGTTACGTTTGTTTTTTCAGGGGTACGTATTTGGTAGGCCGTCTTCCTCGGGAGCTTGCTCGCCATACTTGAGACTACAGTGCCTTCACTTCTCTGGCATCCGCCTCCTCTCCTCTTTCCGTTTTGTTACAGTGTCACAGCGTTCGACTGCTTGCCTGCAAACTCTGTGACTTTTTCTTGCCGGTGGAATCGGCTACTTTATGTGAACCAGCTGTCCACCACCTACTTCACCCTGTGGTCTCGCCACCACCTCTTCTTGGGCTTCTGCCTTGTCGGGTTCCCGTGCTGCAGGTCCGGCCACAACTCTGGCATTCTGTTTTGCAGTTCCCAGCGACTTTTAAACTTGCGCGCTCCCTGGTTCCTTTCGTCTCCAGGTGTTATGCCGGATGGGGCCTCCCCAGCTTATGTACGCGATCGTCTCTCTCTTCGTTGTCTGCTCATTCTCCTTCCTCTGGATTCACATTTTTGAATGTCCTCGTCCCAGTGAATGGGGCGTTCTGAGTTAAAGGGACAAGATCCTTTCGCGTCAGATAACGACATCCATTAAGATTTTCTCTGCTTTAGTTCAGATCCTTTATGGTTTCTGGCATGTTGAAACCTCCCATGTAGGCCATAATCTGTATAGCTTGAGGGAGTTCCTCATGGGAATGGGAATCCTTGTCCCCAGAGGGGGAGTCTCTCCTGGTGAGGTCCTTCTTGCCTCTAACCCTAGGGAGGGTATTGCGGAGTGGGCTTGCCTCCCTAGCCTCACAGTGGGGCTCCCCCTTGGGGAGAATGGACACATTCCTTTGATTCGTCACAATACTCATTCACACTCTCACACAATCATTCATAACACGTACACACAAACACTTTTTAGAACGTTTTTGATGCTAACGTTGACATTGTAAAATATGTTTATAGTGGCTGTGTCAATTAACTTTTTCTTTTTTACTAAGCCGTCACATAAATGTACCTCTTGATGTATTACCGAGTTAAAAAATGCAATAAAATGCAGTGTTTCACAATACACAGAAGCCATAAGTGTAATGTTGCAACAGTGAATGGCGTGCACAAGAATGTCTCATGTTGTCCATTAAATATGATTACTACGTTGCCAGATCATGTCAGAAGGGACACCAATAAACTTTCCATCTAGCGGAGGAATTTGCAGTCTGGCATAGGCTTCCTTCTTGCTCATTCAACCAGGCAAGGTTCGTTCTCCACTGAGTAACAGGAGTGGAACATTTCAAGCACAGTTTCACAACCAACTGTTACCTTAAAGGCTGGTCCTATATTGAACAAAGCAGCTTTTCGATTTCATAAAATTAGCCTAAAAGACAAACCTCTGGGACATTTCCACAAATTAACTTGTCAATTTAGATATTTTCATATACCTCTTCCGGGAATGTATTATTGGGCAAGACCAAGCCAGGTGCAGAAATGAGGCAGTCATTATGGCATCTTGGACAACGTTGGTGCTTTATTCAAAATTAAAGTGAGCATGTTCAACAGGCGTACAGTAATTCGGGGGCAGGAATTTAAAACTGGTAATCCAAAAGTGGACCCCTTGCTTCACATCACTAGATGAAAGGAGGAAACGTGTGCCTGGGGCTGCTGCCACTCTTGTCCAAAGGAGAACTGCATAGTGTTTCAGTGCTAAATTGCCTTTTTTAGAATAATTGCGGTTTTTAAAAACGAAATCTTTTTATTCAGTAATACTTTGTTGAATTGAAGTGTGCCGTTTGTTAGGCTAGACAGTGTGCCAATGTTTAAATTGTGCTTTTACTTTGTAACACCATGTTTATCTTACTGAAAACACTCCCGTTTTGAAGCTAGATAGGAAACTACAAATCCCAGCAGTTTTGTAGTGCTTGGACTATATTTCATTTACCAGCAAGAGCGTCAACGTTGGCTCGTCTGGGAGGTGTGCCAGTCTGCGCTAGTCCGTGCGAAATGCATCACGCGTTGGTTATTTTGCTGAGCCATGGAACTTCGCACCCCATTAGCATGCTTTTCCTGCTCTTAAGAGTGAGTGATTCGCTTTAGATACAATCATTCAGAAAAGGGCTATCTCTCGCATAGGAAACATAGACTTTATGTTAGCACTTACTTAGAAGCTTACTGATTGACGGTCTTCTACGTCGCCTCTCTTCCTTTTTGAATCATCAACTTTGTGGAACTTGTCATAATACATCAAACACAAATCGAGGACAAGCAAGCTCTCAAAATATGTTTGCTAAATACTAGATCACTCGATAGACATGCCATTAGTGTGGCACATCACATCTGGGATGAGCACATTGATGTAATGTGCATTACTGAGACACGGCTTAGGGACTCAAGTGGCCCAAATATCGATTTGGCCACCCTAGAACGCTACAATTTTTACACACAGCATAGAGAAAAAGGGCCGAGGAGGGGGAGTGGCGATTATTGCCTGCAAACCCAGTGACTTTTTTCTTGCTGGTGGAATCGGCTATGTTATGTGGACCAGCTGTCCACCACCCACTTCCCTCTGTGGTCCCTCTGCATTGTCCTCCAGGCTTTCTGGGGCCTGGGTCCAAAATACCTTCAGCTATCCATCCGCAAATACCTCCCCTCTCGAGCTCTTCGCTACTCTACTTTTAACTCCCTCACGGTCAGTCGTTTTTCACAGAAATGAGCTGGGGGTAGATCTCAGTCTTCCGCTGGGGCCTCCCTCTGGAACAGCCTCCCTGCCACTCTAAAACTTGAGGAGAACCATCTCCGGTTCCCGAAGCACCTCAAAACCTCAAGACCTTCCTCTTTTCCTCCGGCCTTCGCGCCCCCTCTCCCCTGCTGATCTGTTCTCTTTTGGCACCGTGCACCTGGCCACCCTCTGTCCTCAGGGCCCAGGTATATGCTCACCCTCCCGCACTGCCTCCGGGCCACCCCTTGCACTCTGGTATGCACTTCTAAGTTGAATTTAGAAGTGCATTTAGAAGATGAATTTAGAAGTGTGCCAAATAGCCTCTTTGTGAAAAGTGGAATTTTAAAGTATACCCAATAGCCTAGCTGTGGATCTAGAAGTGTGCCCAATAGCCTATCTGTTAAAGTTGAATTTAGAAGTGCATTTAGAAGCTGAATTTAGAAGTGTGCCCAATAGCCTCTCTGTGATTCTAGAAGTGTGCCCAACAGCCTCGCTGAATCTAGAAGGGTGCCCAGTAGCCGCGCTGTGAATTTAGAAGTGTGCCCAATAGCCTCTCTGTGAAAGTTGAATTTAGAAGTGCAATTAGAAGTTGAATTTAGAAGTGTACCCAATAGCCTCGCTGTGAATCTAGAAGTGTGCCCAATAGCCTCTGCAGAGATTGTCTGAAAGGGCATATAACCCATCATATCTCACCAACACGCTTACTCTCTCCTTACATCACCACTCAACTAGAACACAGGGATACTATGACACCATTCAGTATAACTGTTCTCATACCAACATTCGCCGCTCACTCCACATCATTCTAAGTAATCACTGCTGGTTACACACACCCCAGCCAGGCGTTCTCCTCAGGCCTACCGCAGCCACATCCGATCTGGATAAATCCTGCCAGAACGAACACATACTCCTGACCTCTCAACCATCACACCTACCGCTAGAAAGCAGCTATTACACGGATACCGCACGAGCTGCACACATACCCGGTGCTCACATGCACCTTTTGACTCTCTCTACTGATATGAACTTCGGTTCCCAAGGGCGTTCAACCTACCAGTGCCTTCAGAATATACAAATGGTATATAAGGCGCTATATAAATGCAAAATAACATAACGTAACATGTATTTGTTCCCATACAGCCCCCACTTTTCTTCCTGCACTTATCAGACCTACCCCGTCTGCTGCCCTAAACCTAGCACTTGCCAATTGCTGGCTGCACTACCGATGTTTGTTGCCTTTATTATTTATTAATTAATTTATTATTATTATTAATATGTTTCTCCTTTGCTTCGCACTTTCCACTTCTCCCCCTTCCATGCACTTTTCCCCTCCCCTTCTCCCATGCACTTGTGCGTTCTCAATGTCACTGGGGCCTAGTAAGATTGTTGTTTTTTTCTCCCATGTTCCCCTCCCCTCCCTTGCCTTGCCGCGTCTGAAACACTTGTGCACAAGCGCGATAGAAATAAAATATCAATATCAAGAAATTAACTTTTTTCAAATACCTATATCATATACTGGATGTGAAATCATACTTTTAAAAGTCACAAGCTCCCCAAATGATAGCATTAATTTTATTTTGGCCTATCGCCCTCTGTCTGAGTTACCTTTGTTTCTGGACGAAATATCGGGTATTTTGTCCAAATTAAACACCCCTAACAGCCACTCAGTCATATTAAAAGACTTTAACAAATGGCTGGGTAATCTTAAATATTCAGAAGCCAAAGAATTAGAGCAGCTATTGCGTAGTTATGACGTCACCATTTTGAGTAAAGAGCCTACACACAATCGGGGCAATGCGTTTGATTGGATTGCAGTCAGAAATTTGAGTTCACAATTCATTGGTATTAAACCTTGTGTCTGGTCAGACCACCAAATGGTAACTTTTGAATTAATGCTTCCTATAAAGGAACTTCATAAATCTACCAAATGCAATCAGTTATGAGTAGGATTTTAAGAAACTCTCATCTGACAAATTACAGACATTCATCCAGGAGCTAATGGCCTCTACATCGGACCAGTATACACCTACTTCATTAGTATCCAAGTATATTGAAAATATACGTGAACTAATTGAAAAGTGGCACCTTTTAAAAGAGAAGAAAATTATAATTAAAGAAAATAACCAAAAATAGTACACACCGCAATTTACCTCTCTGAAACAAGAGAAGAGAAAAGCACAACGGTTGTGGATGAAAACTCCATTGTTAGCAGATAAAGAGAAATGGAAAGTCTTCGAAAAAAGTTATCGATTACAAACCTTCCAAGCATAAAAAGGCTTTTATGACACCCACATTTCCAACTCAACGAACAACATCAAATAATTGCTTGGGATTGTTAAATCATTAGAAAAACTGAAAGTCTAAATACAACAATTTAACCCAAATAACGCGGATTGTGAAGCGGTACAAAAAGATTTTTCGGACAAAGTATATAAAGCACAATCCTCCATTCTGAGTGCAAGATAAATACATAATGATTGTGAGGTTCAGAACTCTACCAGTCAACTTAAAACTCCTGTCAATCCCCCGTTTTCATTTGAACCTATCACAATGGACTTCTTGGTTAACATTTTGAAGAAAATGCATCCTACTACATGCCAAATGGGCATTTTACCCTTAAAAATTGTTTTGCAACACTTGGAGATCTTTGCACCATTTTTAACCCGTTTTATAAATGCCTCCTTTTTAGATAGTGAAGTGCCAGACCTATTGAAAAGTGTTGCAGTTACCCGCTGCTAAAAAAATCCAACCTCAATCCCACAATATTTTCTAATTATAGACCAATTACCAACGCGCTATTCCTATTGAAGATAGTCGATAAGATTGCAGCTATCCAGTTCCAACAACACGCAGAGAAATCAAATATTTTACATCAGCGGCAGTTCGGTTTTAGGACCGCACATGGGACTGAAACCGCCATGTTAGATTTACAAACGGAAATGCTGGATATAGTGGACGACGGCAAACCAGTCTGTTGATGCTTTTGGATCTCTCAGCGAGGTTTGATCTTGTAGGTCATTCTAAACTTTTAAAATGTTTTCAGGAAAGTGGAAATTGTTCTCCTAACTCAGTCAAATGGTTTCGATCATTTTTAAGTAGCAGGAAATCTAAAGTCATCTGGCAAAATGCATCCTATGACTCTGAACAGATTACATGCAGAGTACCGCAGGGAGCCTGTTTGTCTCCCACTCTTTTTAATGTATTTTGTAGATCCCTGTGTGACCTATTCGAGACCATGGGACTATATTTTTCTAATTAAGCTGACAATACTCAGCTTCTGTTCAGATTAAGGGGCTGATTCATGTAATTATTTGCGTGAAAAACGCAGATTTACACGCCTTTCTGCCTGAAAATCCCTGTTTGAAGTATGGGGATTTTCGGGCAGAAAGGCATGCAAATCTGTGATCTTCACGCAAATAATTAATTGAATCAGTCTGTTAGTGTAGAATATGTAAAAGATCCAGAACTGATCACGTCCACATATGGAAATATTCATATCTGGATGATGGAAAACTGACTTTGTTTGAATGGTCAGAAGACAGAGCTCTTGATTTTCGGCTCTGATAAAAAAAAACTGCATATTGACCAACATGTCATTCATACAGTCAGTGTTCGAAGTGTACGAAAAGAAGTAGTGGAACTATGTGCCCAACTGACCTGCACCACTCCTTACAAACCCCATCGCCACCCCCCGCCCCCTCACACGCACAATACAAACACCAAAAGACATGCTTCTGATGTTTTGGGGAACGCAGTGCACTGAAAGTGAAAGTTTCTACTTCTTCCAACACTTTTATCTCAAAACGAAACCATTCCGGAACAGTTTCTTTTTAAAATAAAAGTATAGGAACAGTAAAATTTAATGAAAAGAAGTAGAGCAGCACCGCTCCCGCCCACTTCGACCACTGCATACAGTCAATAAAGTAAAAACAGTGGGGGTTACCATTGAGGCATCACTCAAAGCAGATGCCCAAGTCGCAAGTGTGACAAAGAATATACACTATTTCCTTAGGCTAGTACGCCTGATGAAACCTTTTTTCTCAGCAGCCAATTGTGCTACGTTAGTAAGAGCTCTAGTCTTATCGAGACTAGATTACTGCAACACACTATTAGGCGCAGCAAGTAAATGCTGTATTAAGAGACTACAGATCCTCTAAAATGATGCCGTGAGAATGGTGAAGTGTGTCAAAGCATGACCATATCTCACAGCATAGAAGAGACCTTCACTGGCTCCCATTGGAAGCAAGAATAGAGTTTAAAATCAATGTCCTGACTCGCAAGTGTTTGTTTGGTGATGCAACCAGTTACCTTAAAACGCATTTTACTGTCCAAACCTCCAAACACTAGATCAAAAGATACCATATGACTGCAACGTCCTAGATCCCGTCGAGTCAAGGGAAAAGAAAGTTCTTACCCTGTAAAAGCGGTTATTGCATGGAATAAACTGCCGATGGACTTACGATGTGAAAGAAATCTAACAGTCTTTAAAAAAGCTATGAAAATGATTCTTTTCTCTTAAGTTTAAGTTGTCCAGATCACCCGCTGATGACATTGCTGCGCGCTTCCGAGATCTTTTCTCCGCGCCCTGATGCCCACGGGCTTTGGCGCCTTAGAAATAAATAAATAAATAAATAAAAATTAGTGGGTAGCACCAGACTGACTTGCAAACAGATAGTTCTCCACCGGTAAGGCACAGTGAGCTCCAAAGTGATTGTAGACCCTGTGGTGTGAAGGCACCCAAACAACTTACTTGAAACCTCTCTTATGTTTGAAAAGGGGTTGAGGCTATCAGATCAATATATTTCTAAATATAATAATTGGGAAGCGTCATTGGCACTGAGTACACCAATATCAATAGGAAAAGTGTAAACCCTCCGTGGCTCGTTCCTCCAAAGAGTTGTGCCTGAGATATAAAGTTTCCCTGCGCAGATTAGATATAGGCCTAAACCCTGCACTGCACGTGGACACTGAGCGGTCTGGATCGTATAGGACACTCCCAGTGCTGGAGGAACGGTCTCTTCTGGACTTGTCATGATTAATGGGGCGACCTGAAGCCACTCCCAATGCTGCATTCTCGTCCAGGGTGGGAGGCACATTCCACTCGGACTCCCTGAGACATAAAAGCAAATGACCCACATGATGTTATGTTATCACTTCTTATATAGCGCACGGTCGCTCAAAGGCATCATGGCGCTTAGTGGCTCTGCTGACAGCATGATTACATCTTCAAACCTGCGCTTCATTGCCAAGGCCAGCACACATGGAGAGAGGGGAGTATGCCCCTGGCCTGAGCAAAGCACCTGGACACGGCCCTGTTAGTCATTGAGTTCCACTCAAAAAGTGGGCAAATATTCCGAGCCAGCCCGGATTCCTGCAGACCATTTCAGGAAATAAAATGCTTTTGAGCCTGGAGCAAACTCATTCCAGCGTGCGAGTCGGGATTCATTTGATGCACGATTGAGAAATCTTCTCGAAGGAAACGTCACTCTGTGATATAGGCTTTGCAACGGGAACATACGTAATGCGAGGCAACCGCCTGACCGAGTATACCAGCCGGCCTGCAATGAACCACAGAGCACGTGAAGCAGTCCCCGTTTAAATCTTGGGATTCCTTGGACGTAGACTGACAGGGAGCCGTTTCTTACATCAGACACGTTTCTATTCCCGCGACCCTGCAAACGCCTCTCCCATCTGGTAAGTGTCGCAGCTCCCACTCACACATCCCTGGTCCCTTTGATGACGTGCAGCAAATCACACTGTACCCCATCTCTCTGCAGTGCCTTCTGGGCCCTGCCGCTTCTAATCACAGTGCCTTCTGGGCCTGGCTGCTTCTCGGTGCCAACAAACATGGCTACCCTCAAAACATTTTAGAAATGGCTGTTCATATGATATTCTGCTTGCAAAGAGGATATAATGCAACTGGCCCAGGTATAAAGCTGGTCTGAGCCGGAAGACCAAGTGAGGCTTAAGTTGGTTCAGTCTACATGCTATTGCTTTCGCAAGAATTTAAATAGTGGCATTTAGGGACATTAGCCTATATGTACAGCTAAGCTGATCATCTTTATCTTGGTTCAAAAAACCCTTCTGTAAGTGTCTAGTTGAGAAGCGTGGGTACGGCCTTCATCGTAGATAGCTGATATGATCAAAGTAATATAGGGGCTGTAAAATGTGAATGTCACATGGCCTGGTGACGCACCTGTGGCAATTGTGCCTATTGCCTCATATGGCAAAGCAACGTAGCATCAACACAAGGCAGACATGAGAGTTTAATAACAAGATTGGCTGAAATCATGAAAACCGCCATTTTAAAACCTCAGTGATAAAGGGATGCCTTTTCCTGGCTTGTCACAGTAGGAGTCTTTCAGATTGCAAATCTCACCACCTTTATGTAGATGATCAGTTTCCCATCAAGTGCAGTCCTGGGGATTTAAGTGCCCCTTACACTTTTTCTTGTCTCCTTGGTTCACTGTCTTTGGTCCTCTGCGTCTCATCCTCCTTTCTGGGTGTCCCCTCTTTTGGTGTCCCTGGGCCGTCATGTGCGCTGTCATGTTAGGCCCCGTCAGAAGGCAATGGTTTGGGTATGGTAGCAGTGACGACATCTCAAATATATACACTAAATTCGAGGGGATTGGGTCCTCCGATGTATTCCATATCTATGACAGGTAATGTCCACAGCTGTGCTGCTTCGGAAAATCTTTGGCGTCTGCGTCCTGCGTCGATGACATCGATGCGCCGTCCCCGAGGACCTCCTCCGACAGCTGACATCACCCGATGTGATAAGTAGGACGCACGACGCCCATAGCCTCAGTTCCGTTTTTTCTGCGAACGTGTTCGCTTCGTGAATCTCGGTACGCCTCGACTTGTTGGAGTTGCTGTTTTCTTTCTCGGTTCGTTGAACCTGTTCGGTTGGTGTGAACACCTGTTCGTGGCAATGTCTTTCTTATCTTCGAACCCCCGTCCGGGCTTCAAGAACTGCGGGGACTGTGGGTACAAGATGTCGGTCACGGACTTGCACGACGCCTGCCTCTGGTGCCTCGGGGAGGCCCACGATACGGACGACTGTGTCGACTGCCAGTCGCTCGCTGCGAAGGCCTTGCGAGAACGCAAGAAGAAACTGTCGGTAGGTCGGGTGTCTAAGCCCCGGAAGTCGAGGTCTGCGGGGCTTTCGACCGATAACTCGAGGGGTGACTCTCTGCGTCGTCGTCGGAAGTCCGGTGGGTCTCCTTCCAGGAGTCGGTCTCGCCTCTCCTCCGCCTCTTCTAGGCATTCCAGGAAGCGCCGGCATAGGTCGCCTTCCCCGTCCTCTTCCGAGGACTCCGCCCGTCGGCGGGTCGCTTATCCCTCCATGCAAGTGACACCGGAGGAATGGGCTTCCTTCGGGAAGCAGATGCTAGCGATTCTGGAATCGCAGGGCACCGGTCCGTCTGCGCCTCCGAGTGGGGTCGGTCGGCACCGGTCAAGAGACACCGCCCGTACGCCTTCCGGCTCGGGTGGTTGGCACGGTTCGCGGGAGAGGTCCCGCTCGGACAAGGGTAGCCGTTCTCGCCATGCCCGTTCCAGGTCCCGGTCCTCGACGCGCTCGATACCGCGTGATCCTGTGCCGTCTTCGAAGAAGACGTCGACACCTGTGGCACTGAGGTCGTCTACGATTTCTCTCGAGGGGTCATTGACGACGTCGGCACCCAGGTTGTCGAGAGACACGCTCGGAGCTCCGGCTTCGAGGACTGTGTCGATGCCGCAGATGCTGGAGGCGTTGCAGCTGACGTTGACGCCGATTCGCACGACGTCAACGCCTTTTCTGTCGACGCCGGCGCCGACTCGCTCGGCGTCCTCAACGCCTTTTCTGTCGACGCCGGCGCCGACTCGCTCGGCACCCTTGGAGACGGTGGTGTCGGAGGGGCCCCGTGGCACGGGGTTTGCCCCTAAAAAGGCTATGGCTAAGGTCCGGAACTGCTTTGGTCCGCAGAGGTCTTCCTCTCCCCGCCTGGAGTACATTTCAGAGGGTGATGAAGGCTCTGATGGCGGCCTGGTTCCGGTTCCGGTTCCGGATGACCTTATCTCGGGCCATAGTCAGTTTGATGACCTGAGGCAGTCACTGCATGATGCCAGTGGACTGGACACCTCTCCGGAGGTGGAGTTTTGTCGGCCGACGCCTGGCACTCATGCCGATTAGTCATATCGGCGCCTTATGTCTCAGGTTACCGAGTACTTGGGTTGGTCAGCTCCCCCAGGGGAGTTCGTTCAGGATGATCTCATGGACATCCTTGATCTCGGTCCACCCACTGACCCGGTTTTGCCTTTTCATATGGCTTTGCAGAGAAGGGTGGCGGCGGCTTGGACTGCTCCGGAGAGTCTCCCGGCAGTGGGCAAGTCTTTGTCGCGAAAATACCGTCCAGCCAGTAGCGACCCCTGCTACTTGTCTAGGCACCCCACCCCGGAGAGTTTGGTGGTGCAGGCGGCTACGGCCCCGGCAAAGCAGGCGTCGTATCCTACCATCCCTCCGGATATGGACGACAAACGTTTTGACGGCTGGTTGAAGAAAGTGTTTTCTTCTGGGGGTATGGCGCTTCAGGCGGCCAACTCCATATGTGCCTTGTCTCGTTTCACACACTCTCTGTGGAACTGTGTTGCATTAGCGGCCGATCATATTCCCGAAGGGGACGAACGGGATGGTTTCCTTGCTATGGTTCAGGATGGCAAGGATGCCATGTCTGAGGCCGTTCAGTCGGGTTTGGACTTGGCGGATTGTGTCAGCCGGTCCATGGCGGCGAGCACCGTAATGCGCAGGTTTGTGTGGTTGAGGAAGTCTGGGTTCGCTCCTGATGTGCAGTCCCGGCTCCTCAACATGCCCTTTGACGGTGAACACCTTTTTGGCAGCAAGGCTGACGAGAGCCTGGAGAGGTTGCAGACCTCCAAAGCTGCAGCAAAGTTGTTGGGCGCTGCAGTTCGCCAACCTCTGCCTTTTCGTCCTAGGGGACAGCAATGGAGGGGAGGTTCCTTTCGCTATTACTCGTCCTTCAGTAAAGCGAGAGGAGCTATCAGTGAAAGAGGCCATCGTAAGAGTGCCAGAGGTGGAAACAAAGGTACTCGAGGTGCCAAGGCCACTCGGGCAGTTGCCTCTTTGCCCTCAGGCAACGCCGCAGCCGCTACCACTCAGTCATGAGGCCAGGTCCCATGGTTCGCCGGTTGGGGGAAGGCTGGCGCAGCATCTTGTAGAGTGGCAAGCCATTACTTTGGATGTGTGGGTTCTGGAGATCATAACACACGGCTACTGTCTTCCTTTTCGGCAGAGGCCTCATGACAATCCACCAGGGAACCTCTCTTTGAAGCGTCCGTATCCGCTCCTTGCGCAGGAAATTCAAGCCCTGCTGGAGAAAGGCGCCATAGAACTGGTGCCCGTAGCGGAGAGGAACAAGGGATGGTATTCCCCTTATTTTGTTATTTCAAAGAAAGACGGGGGATTGAGACCCATCATGGACTTGAGCGGTTTGAACAAACTCCTCAGGAAGGACAAGTTCAAGATGGTGACTCTTTCTCAACTCCTCCAGGCCCTTCAACTTCAGGACTGGTTGGTGTCTCTCGACCTCAAGGATGCTTACTTCCATGTGCCGATCTATCCCAAGCACAAGAAGTACCTGAGGTTCGCGGTTGGCGACTTGCACTTTCAGTTTCGGGTCCTGCCGTTCGGATTGACCTCCGCCCCAAGGGTTTTCACCAAGCTCATGGTGGTGGTGGCAGCGCATCTCAGGAAAGGGGGGATTCACGTCTACCCCTACCTGGACGATTGGTTGATCAGGGGGAGCTCTCCCGAGCAAGTCCTGGATCATCTGTCTGTCACCTGCCACTCCCTTCACAGGCTGGGCTTCTCCCTCAATTTAAAGAAGTCCCATTTGACACCAACGCAGCGGCTCCAGTACATCGGAGCAGTGCTCGACACGTCCCTGGGGCAGTGTTTTCCTCCTCAGGTGAGGGCTCTTCACATTCAGCAGATGGTGCACACGTTTCAGTTTGCCCAGACTCTCCCAGCGTCCATGTTTTTGAGACTGCTCGGCCCCATGGCATCCTGCATTCTTCTGGTGCCAGAGGCTCGTCTGCGGATGAGATCTTTGCAGTGGGCACTCAAGCTCCAGTGGTCTCAGTCCTCGGCAGGCTGTCGGACCCTGTTCAAGTGCCGACTTCTGTGGTGGGTCGTCGAGGGCAATCTGATGAAGGGTGCCCCTTTTTGGCTGCCCTGGCCAGAGGTGACGATCATGACGGACGCATCCCTCACGGGATGGGGAGCTCATGCCAACGAGCTGACAGTCATCGGTCGTTGGTCTCCGTCAGAGTCCAGACTCCATATCAATCTGTTGGAGATGAGGGGCGTCAGGCTTGCCCTGAAGGCTTTTCTGCCGACTGTGCGCGGGAAGAGTGTCCTGATTCTGACGGACAACACGGTGGCCATGCACTACCTCAACAAAAAGGGGGGGCAGGGTCACGTCCGCTGTGCATGGAGGCGATGCAGCTCGAGTTCTGGGTCATCCAGCAGGAAGTTTCAATCTCGGCAGTTCATCTGGCCGGAGACGACAACGAGACGGTGGACGCTCTGAGCAGGCAGAGCACGATCTCTCACGAGTGGGAGCTGGCTCAGGAGATTCTCCTGGAGATCTTCGCCCTTTGGGGTACCCCTCAAGTGGATCTCTTTGCCTCCAGTGCCAACCGGAAGTGCGAAAGGTTTTGCTCGCGGGAATTTCCTCCAAAAGGAGCCTTAGGAGACGCATTCGTGGTGGAGTGGTCATTCCCACTGCTGTACGCGTTTCCTCCAGTCTCCGTCATCCCGCAAGTGTTGCGGAGGTTACGGAGGTTCGGTTCCCGGATGATCCTCATTGCTTTGGTGTGGGCCCGGAGGACGTGGTACCCGGACCTTCTAGACTTGTCCATCTGCCCTCCACGTCATCTTCCCTACCGAGACGATCTGCTCTTACGGGAGGGGGGTCAGGTTCTGCATCCAGAGGTCAGACCCCTCAATCTTCTTGCTTGTCTTCTGAAAGGTTGAGGTATAAGGATTGGGACCTCCCTGAAGACGTGATGGAGGTGTTGCTCTCGGCCAGGCGGCCGGCAACAAAGTCTCTGTACCGTTGCCGTTGGAGAAAGTTCTGCGACTGGTGCAGAGTTCAGAATGTGGATCCTTTTGAATGCGACATTCCCATGGTTTTGTCTTTTTTGCTTTCTTTGGCCCACAGGGGCTTGCAAGTGGGCACCATTAAAGGTTATCTGGCGGCGCTGTCCATATTTAAGCGCTTGTCTGAAGAGTGTTCCTATTTTAAGATTCCTTTAATTTCGCAGTTTTTGAAAGGGCTCACTAATGTGTTCCCTCCGTCACCTTTTTTGGTGCCAGGTTGGGATTTGAACCTTGTTCTTAAGTTTCTTATGGGTGCTCCGTTTGAGCCTTTACATTCTTGCCCTTTGAGGCTGTTAACTCTGAAAACTGTGTTTTTAGTTGCGGTTACTTCCGCTCGCAGAGTGAGTGAGTTACAGGCACTTTCAGTTAAGCCACCCTTCACTGTGTTTCACAAGGACAGGGTTGTCCTTAGAGTTCGTCCTTTTCTTCCGAAGGTGGTTTTGGAATTTCATTTGCGCCAGAAGGTTGTTCTTCCGGCGTTCTATCCTCCTCCACATCCTGGTAAGGAAGAGGAGAGGCTCCATAGGCTTGATCCTAGGAGAGCGTTGAGCTTTTATATCTCGCGCATGTCCCGGGTCAGAGTGGACGATCAACTTTTCATTGGTTACGCTGGAAAGCGTTTGGGACAAACTGTGACGAAACAGACTTTGTCTCGTTGGATTATTTTAGCTATCTCCGAGTGTTACTGCTTGGCGGGTAAGGACCCTCCGGCTGGCTTGCGGGCCCATTCTACCAGAGGAGTGGCTGCATCTACTGCCCTGCAGAGGGGAGTTCCTATTTGTCACATCTGTGATGCAGCCACCTGGGCTTCAGTACATACTTTTGTACATCAGTATTCCCTCGATTCCATCAGAGGGCAAGATCTGGCCTTTGGCAAGGCAGTTCTCTATTACGCTATTTGATTGGGCATGCTAAATTTGTATTCTAAATTCTTTCCCACCTCCTTGCTTGGTACTGCTTTGGGAGTCTGTCATAGATATGGAATACGTCGGAGGACCCAATCCCCTCGAAGAACAAGTTACTTTCTTACCTAGTAACGTTCTTTCGATGGGATGGTCCGACGACGTATTCCATATCGCTCCCTGCCTGCCTTCCCCGCCGCAGAATTTCTTTTGCGATTGCAGCTTGCGTTCCGCAAGGCCTTGTGTGTCTGACTGGCAGAAAAGTGGTGGCACACGTTCTAGGAAAAAACTATAACTGAGGCTATGGGCGTCGTGCGTCCTACTTATCACATCGGGTGACGTCGGCCGTCGGAGGAAATCCTCGGGGACGGCGCATCGACGTCATCGACGCAGGACGCAGACGCCAAAGATTTTCCGAAGCAGCACAGCTGTGGACATTACCTGTCATAGATATGGAATACGTCGTCGGACCATCCCATCGAAAGAACGTTACCAGGTAAGAAAGTAACTTGTTCATCTGGAAGCTAGGGTAGGTACATAAGCTTTACTTCTAGTCTTTCTGCACCTCCATGTCTCAGTTTACTGACACTTTCTCTCAAAACCCGGCCCCACCTTCCTCCTCAACAAGCCGCTGCATCCTGGTGCGTGGGGGGGGGGAGCTCCACTCGGCCTCATACCCTCTCCATTCCAGCATATCTCTCCATGTCGGTGTTTTCGATGCGGCGAAACATGCTCGTGCTTCCACCACTACAAGGCTCGGCCTTCTTCCAGGTTCAGGTGGTCCTGGTCCCTAATTCTCCAGAAACTCTCTACCAGAGGTTCCCCTAGCCACCTTCCAACACCTTCTTTCACCCTCTTCCGCTCTCCAATATCTCCTGCGCCCTCCTGAGGTCTTCTTTCATCCTCCTTCCTCGATGTAATGTCTCCTCCAAACTCCCCTTGATATTTCTTTCCATCCTTTCTTTTTAAATCTCAAACCTGTTCGATGTTTCCTTCCATACTCCACTCTCTCTTCACTACTACCTGATATCCTTTTCCACCATCAGCTCTTCTCATTATCTCCACCTGGGCATACAGGTGTTTCCTTTCAAACTCCATTCCCCCAGATATTTTCTCCAACCACCTTTTTCTTTCTTCCCTCTTGCCTCCACTTCCCTCTCAGCCGACCGGGTGCACTTGATCCTCCCCCCTCCCTGTGACCCTCTGTGCACTTGCACGATCCGTACATGCTGCGCCTGAAGATCGTCTGTCTGTTCTCCCTTGTCTTCACCACTAAATTGCACTGGTAAAGCTGCTGAATCGCCGTCAGGCCTATTTGCTGTCTCCCAAACTGTTGAATGTGTATTTTACACGCTAGTCTCGGGAGGATAGCACAAGCAAAGTGCTCGCCTTGGAAGCAAGACGACACGGAGCAACACAGGTTCGATCCCCGAGTCCGCGCTTAGAAAACTCTGGGTATTAAGCATGTTATAAATAACCTATCATATATCACTTAACCTGCCAGTGCAGACTATTATCGTTTCAGGATTTCAAGGGCTCTGAGCGACTGTTTGTTTTTCCCCATGTTCCCACCCTCCTTGAGCACTTTGAGACACTTGCCTGTGTGTAGGCGCTATACAAATAAACAATATCATACTTATCCCTACCACTCCATTTGCTGGTATTTTGGTTCCTTCCATCTGCCCTTGCTTGGCTGTGCTTTCTTCCTCTTCTACCATCTTCTGCCTCTGTATTCCTTCTCTACCTGTCTCCCACTGCCACCTCCTCTTCCACCTGTACACTCCCAACCTCCCATCGTTCTCTCCATCCACCCCTTCTCCGTACCTCACCTCGGACTCCTTTCCTTCTTTGCCATGCCTCCAAACCAGCCTCTTTTCTTCCTTTTCCTCCATGCCTCCGCCTCACTTCATCACCAACCACCCTGATGCTCGAATCTCTAATACCTTTCTCCCACACTAATCTTCAAAGGCTTGCTGCTTTTATGAGGCCCTCGCCCCTCCACCTAGTTTGCCCTCTTTGAGAGTGCTTGCACCTGGGTGCAATTAGTATAGCAGGTGCATTGAAGTTCAAGGAATACATTCACCTGTTTGTGAGATGGAAATGGCGCACTGCATGGCTTTGCAGACAGAACGTTCTATAGACTCACCCACCATCTTGGTTTTCTTACCTCCGTTGATACCGCGTGAGCCTCCCTGGCCTATCCTTTCCCAATTGTGCACATGCAGAAACCCTGCTATGTGGAAGACCGCCAGACGGATCCTGTTTGTGTTTGGTGGCCTATTACACAACTTACAGCTAACCCGCCGTCTTTCACTGCCTCACTTGGATGGGGAGAAGTCACAAAGCCTCTGATTCACTACCTGGCCATCTCTTCTTAGAGGCAGTTCTGCATATTTTTGGTGACAAATCATTGCTTGAAGGATACGTTTGGTGGCATGGAGCTCCCCTATATATACTCTTTAAAGGTCCAGCGTCATGCACCAAGCAACCATTACCACTGCATCCCCACACTTAGGGACAGGCAAGGGACCTCATCACAATCGATAATTTACTTCAGAGTCCGTGATCTTCCCAATCATTCCCTACGGTGATCTTCTATCCAGGCCATTGTGATATCATCCAAGTATTTTTAAATGATTTGCAAACTATAGCCCGGAAGGATGCAAAGCACTTATTGGTGGATGCATCACCGGAATGTAACGCAACTGGTGCATCTCTTACCGCCTCTATGGCTCTTCTGGCTCTGGCTGTAGCAGCCGCAGCAGGACCTTGCCGGCTCTATAAAGCTCTCGATACCGGCCGGCGGTTTACAGCACAAGAATTGGACCTCTCGTTGAGATAGTTTGTGAAAGCACTCTAGCTTATCTTTGACCCCTTTCCTTGTGATTACATCTTGCACCCGTATCACTGCCATAGGCTCAAGTATTTTGTTCATATTCAAGGACATTGAATTCCCTTCTAATAGTGGTCAGTATGCCATGTACCTCGTACCCTACATAGGGAAATGTCTTCCATAAACAACGCAGTGTGACCACATTGCTGTCTGCAACAGAGCATTGAGACTAAAGACACAAATACAGTTGCCCAAGAAAGAAAAAAACGAATGTGAAGCACTTCAGTAAGTTAATTTGGTCTGCATCAATTTCAAAGCAATAAAGAAGTGCCTTCAACACCAGTGCCAATCCCACCGGAAGTAGGAGGAGGTAGAAACGCATACACAGCAAGTGGCAGGCTGTGTGTCTTGTCCAAGTTGCATTACCATGAAACAGCGCAAAGCCCGTCCTATGAGCTAAACCCAGAACCTGGGAGGCCAAAATACAGAATATTAAAGCAAACATGTAAAACACAAAGGTCATAGGTTACAAAAGCAGATTACACAAGTAAATATATAGTCAACAAAGTAGAAACTCCAGGAACATCAGCACTGCAAACCGCTTGACAATCCCAGGGTAGGCTACAGTACAGTGGCAGACGGTGAATGATGGACAGCCGGTCACCCAATGCAAGACCTATCTCCACATGCATCATGGAAGAGTATCTTTCACTTGCTACATAATACAAAGGGACAAGATAGCCAAAGTGTTTGCATTTGCAAATAATCTAATGTTTGGATTATTTGCAAATGTGAAGACTGGGGTTCCTGTCCTGTCACATGTACAATTTTGTTCATAGACCGTGGCGTTGACCAATGTAAAGCTGTGCAGTGCAGAGACTGTATTGAGCACCTATACCACATAATTGTGTTTGAAGGTGCCACAAGGCTAAGTGGGGAGAGAACAACGGGAATTAATAACAATGGCAAAACGGCATATATACATTTGTGGTCCTACTAGGCCTTGTGGCATTTGGATGTGCAAGTGCAGTGAACAGAAGTGCAAGAGATAAGGATGGGTGGGGGGGAATGGACAAGTGCTGGTGGGAGCCCAGGGAGGCAAGTGCCAAGAGGAGCCAAGGAGGAGGCCTCAGGCTAAGTGCTATGGCGGACGAATCCCAAAGGTGGGATGTACAGCTGCCAAGCAGAGGCCTGCAGTGGAGGGGACGGGGTTTAGGCGGTGCTTGTGCCAGCTGGGTAGAAGGCGTGGTAACCTGTGAGATTCATGAGGACCAGGCCACCGGTCTCAGCAGCAGTGGGGAAGTTAGCAAGGAAAGGCAGGAGGTAGGGAACAGCAGAGTTTTGAGAAGTTTCTGGAACTTAAGGAGGTCCGGCTCAAGTCTGAGAGGGGCAGGGAGGCCGTGCCAAAGGGAGACACCAGCCCCCCACTCTCTGTTTGGAGGAACGTTTGACAATCAAAGATTTGGAATTAGAGGAGCGGACGGCTCTAGCAGGGGAGAAAATTGGAGCTAACGTGTTTCCAGGCCACAGAAAGCCTTGTGGATGATGCAGAGGGTCCTGAATTTGATCCTTGGAGAGATTATACCGTTCTTCATTGTGTTTGCTGGGCGCTGAAAATTGCAGACCCAAAGGGCACAATTCCAGACCCATCCTTCTGTCTCATGCTGGGGATGGGTATATTATTACAGGAGCAAAACCTAATTATTTTGAATGCAAAGTTTTGTTTATGATCACTCCATGCAGCACTTCTTGTGCACATATGTTCAACATGCCATTCATCTATCAACAACCCAAAATCCTTCTGTTATTTTATTCACACATCCAAGCTGCGTTTTCTTTTACTTAAGAATATATATATGTTCCATGTTTTGAAACCTCATTTACATATTTGTTTTTACACGAAACATCATAAAATAAAATATTATAGGGACTCCTTTTAAAGGCTACAAAATAACAATGGACTCAGCACAGTCACTTTTTACACCTTGTGGCACATCTGTTAAAATGCATAACAGCTGAAAACATCAACTAATAATATACAAACTCTCCTTCGCCCGAGGCTGCCATGACAGAATACTAATCCCTAACCCTCGAGCTGGGGCACCTGACCTTAACCGCTTGCGTGTTTGCACCAAAAGACTGGAGCTCGAGCTGAACCTTAGGGAGACAGGACATCACCAGCAAAGCTAAGGGCCTCATTACACGGAAGGCGGAGGACCAAGGTGCTATTAGCACCTTGGTAAAATACCGGCACCGCCTTGGTGGAAAGGGGAATTACCACCCCATTCCAAGGTTGGCGGGGCGGTAATGCCCCCTTCCACCACTACCCTTCCCCATTCCCATTTTTGCCCCATAGGCATAATGGGAATGGGGAAGGTGCTAATTACGGCACCACAATTTTGCGGTGCCGTAATTGGCACCAAGGTCCCTTAGCGGGTTGGTTTTTAACACCTGCAAAAAGCAGGCGTTAAAGCACCAACCCGCTAAGGGACCTCGTAGTAAGGCGGTAATGGTCAACGGTCACCGTTAGCATTAACGGTGACGGTTAACCATGACCGCCTTCCGTGTAATGAGGCCCTAAGTGTACAAAAAGAAACATTAATAGAAAGAGTAAGCATGTGTGGTGTGAATGAATGTCTTGAATTTGGGTGCTGGTAGGTGTGTGCGTTTTTCAGGTGAGTGGGGGGGGGGTGGGTATGCTGGTATTCTAACTCCTACTCCCAATTGCCTTGCCTTGCCTTACCTTGGGCCAGATCTTGGTTTGAGTTCGACATACTCGCCATGACTTTTACAGGACAATCCTGGTATAATTGGGCACAGCGCAGGCACTTGAGAGCCATGATCTAATATGGTCACCCAGGTGTTGTCTTCCTGAATCTAGCTATGTAAATCCTGAACTAAGTCTTATGGAAGCGCACTGAACCATGGTCCCAGAAGGACACGTGATTCTCCACACAATGCACCACATATTCACAGGATTGGACAGTTCATATACTCTCCCCTTCTTGGCTTTGACCTGGTTTGGTGCGCCATTATCTGATACCTGCTCAGGGAAATGTTTTCTGGCCTGATGGGCAAGGGAGACAGACTCCAGAGCAAGGCACATCACTACCCTGGATCCTTGATAACACAGGAAGGGGGTGTTTCCATTCAGGTCTGCTCTTGTGCTACTGTTGTGACACCTGATGCTCATCCTCAATGTCTGTTTTGGCGCCAACAGTGTACCTTGCTACGATGTTGCACTGAGCCGCTCGCCACTGCAGAGACACTCTTCTGTGTGTGGATCCTTTGGGTGCCTCGTAAACTGGACTTGGAGGTTCTGGGCTGCCAGCAGTGTTAACATCAATGCACCAAATTATACAGTTTACAAGTGTAGAGACACCACTTGAATTGTAAAATATAGTTCCTTCACTAACTACATTATACATTTTCTGTGTCCCGGGACTGATGGAGTGGATAGATCTGGGATCTACAATTTAGACGACCTAGCACAACGTTAGGAAAGTTCAAACTTCATGGTCTGTCCTGCCGTTCATTCCCTTCAGCATAAACCTGCACAACTACACAGAGGTACACCTAGATGTTGATGTTTACAAATGTAGAGACACCATTTGAATTGTAAAATATGGTTCCTTCACAAACTACATTATAAAGGCGCTCGGGTATGCTAACGATGCATGCCCGAATGGGCTTGCCATCCCTGCCAAACGATCCATGCTCACGACCAACCCTAAATCCTATGCAACCCTTTAGCAGTGTTCCATTTGCACTACCAGAGCACTCGGATGCCTCCACCATCCTGAACTCTAGATTTCTTCAGAAGACAGCCTTGGAACACCTGTCTAATCATTCATTTTAGCCCACAGCTTAACGCCTACTTACAACTGAATGAACTGGATACCCACATATCATGAGCACCTTTGGCATGCAACCCTTGATATTACTGACCAAGCTGACCTTAGTGTAAGGCACTGCACCGACTGCAGCTTCAAAGTCTCCTCAGTAATCGACCCCAGGTCTGTTAATTACCTTACTGCATAGTCATTTCCTGGCTGCATCCCAATACATTCAAACCAATGCTTCGTCATATAAACCAGGGTTGTCCAACTCCAGGCCTCGAGTGGCAGATACATGTCGGATTTTCAGTATTCCCCTCATTAATATTCATGAACTAAATTTGCATACACTGATTCTAAATATATGCGCATTTTTTCTCATGAATATTAATGAGGGATATCCTGAAAACCCATCAGGATTCCGGCCCTCGATGCCTGGAGTGTAACAACCCTGGTATAAATGGACTGCACTCTTCATACCCTCACCTCTACAAGCAGCCTGTGTTGTTTCCTTATGACGGGTGATATGTCGCAACCTGGTGGGAACAAGAGACAGTCCAAATTGGTCAAATATGTCTTGAACCCCACAGGCTCCGAGAAAACTCTGCGCAACTCGGAAAAATCCTCTGCGCCACAAACTGAAGAGTAGCCAGACAGATGTTAAAGCTTTCTTACAAGAAGCAAGGGGTGCAGTTCATGCATTGGGTTGCAAATTGGATGCCTTGACTACGTTAAGGCAACACAGCACAAAGTCGAGCAAACGTGTACCTGAATGAGCAATACTGCAGGTACCGAAAACACATTACATACACCTTACACTGCTATCACTACCACTAAGAAAGATCAGGTTATGGAAAAGGCAAGGAACAAAGATTCCAGGACAATACGCAATAATATTCGGATCATAGGCTTGCCTGAAACAACTATTTCTGGATCAATGGAAACATTCCTGAAACATTTTTTTTTTACTCGAGATCCTGGGGAAATCGGCCCGTCTCATCACTTTTTGACAGAAAGCTCCCACAGATCTGCTCCTTGCCAGTCACCCACACCTGTGGTAGCACACATTTATTCAGAGAAAGGATCTACATGAAAACATCACATTTTTCACTGCATATACCATGGCCTTGTTTTTTGGTTTGGGTTGATTGGTCAAAAACATTTCCTCGTAGGAGATGTCGTCGCAAGAAACCCTACAAGGACTTCTCTGTGACTGAAAAAAACATGTCGTCCTACTCACTTCACTATCAGATGTGTGCCGATGCAAAGATGACAAAGAACGATATTGCACATTCTGTTTCTGTACAACACAAAAGAACGATTCCTGGGTTAGGATCGCCCAGGAGTTTGGCAGGACCTTGTGTGAAAAACTCACATTCTCACATTCACTTTTCATATATACTTCTAGAACACTGTACACAAAATTCAATGTTAATTATTTGTTTCTGTGTACCAACTCTGGTCAGCATCAGCGAATTTTCCATAACAAAGATGTTTATTTCAAAGACACAGGCTCTCTAAAATGTCCAATGCATTTTGGTCATTGGACCATATTCAGGGACCAAATTTCTACAGAAAAATCAATAACAAATAAAACACGTAAATAAATGAAGTTATATTATTTTATCTGTTCGTTTCCACTCTGTTATGCGAGAATAGATTCAATTTACTTGTCTGCTGTCTCCTTATTTATATAAGTAAAGATTTGTTTCCAAATTTCTAGTATGCTGTTCCGGCTTGCTTTGCAAGGATCTCTGGGTGTTGGTTCATGCATATGCTGCTGGGATGGAGAAGGTGGTGGCTCCTGTGTGTTTGACCCTTCTCACGCAGGTGCAGAAATCACATCCACAAAGATGGTATAAGATTCTATCCATTCACAACAAGGGACCAAAGAGGGATGGGAACAAAGATGTGACTGAAAGCTCAAGCAGCAAACTAATCTTCTTGCAAGTTCCACAGAGACACACTGGCCCCTCAGGAGTACTCTTGAGGGTGGGGGCCAGGCTGTGGCAAGCAAAAAGAGGACCATTCATGGTGAGGCACTAACCAACCCCCAAGTCACATATCACAGCTGCAAACCATCCCCAGCGGCAGGGGACAAGAATCCGGTGACAGGTGATATAGGCAATCAGTCTCGATACCAGTTGCTTAGGGAGACACGCCCGAGCCCCTGTAGGCCACATCAAGACTGGAAAGCAGGGCACAGGGCCCTGCAAAAGGAAAGGCCTGCAGTAAACCTCTTTGTGAGTTTACAGAAGGAGTTCATTTGGAGATGGCTGGGGAAGAGAGCAGATGGAGCGATAGTTTGAGGCTCTACCAGGGCCTGTTCAGATCTTCCAAAATGCTAAACAAAATCCTATGTGAGAATATTGGCTATGGCAACCACTAGTTAATATATTTAATTACATTTTTGCTGTTTGGGTTTATAGAAACAAAGTTTTGCATGCCGAACTGAAGCTCCCAACAGCACATCACAGCTCTCTTGCTCTTTTCTGCCGTTCAGTCCTACTAACGTACCCTACCCCCTTGCTTTTCAGATTCGCAGGAGCACCAGGGGACCACTCTGATGGTGACGGTGCGCAGTATAAATATCCCATACCATAACAACCTCTGTAGCTGGACCGCAGGAACACTTGCTTACACCTTGTGCAGAACAGAATGGCAGGAATGTTATGCTCATGATCACATTACTCCACCACAGAAAATGTTCCACCGGCTTCCAGCCGCACACACAATGAAGTTCAGCGCCTAATTCAAAATGCTTGCTGGAAAAAAGGTCCGGCCTTACTCACAAATCTTGTGATGCAATACCAGTCATTCGTATTTGTTTCTGGAAAAATACTTTCCCAACCACTTTCAACTTAGCGTCATATCACAAACATTGCAGCCGGTCCAAAAAAGGAACACATCTATTTGGCACCATTTCTGCTGCTTGTAGAGGAGATATCACACAACAGAATTTGCTCCAACCCATATTACATGAAGATGTTTTCAGCATAGGGCATTGGCGCAAATTTCGATGCTGGAGTGATAGCGAATTTGGTAAACCACTTTTTTATTTTGTTTTGCAGGAGAATATAACATTACAACATTGATCATTTTGCTGCTTCAAAGAGACAATGAACAAGTAACCATAACCCCTAGAAAAGAACATTCCAACAACTACCCCTGCTTGCATCCCCCCCCTTCCTCCTGGTACTGTATGCTCGTTGTTCCTTCTTTTTGCAGGTCCACAGTAAATACACAGTCTACTGCATAGCACCCTTGGCCTGCTTCAGTGCCCGACCCTGGCATCCCCCACTGAGCGGTGTCAGAGCCTTTTCAGTCATGTGCTCCTGCCGTGTCATTCCCCCCAATTAATTCCCCCCCCTCCCCTGTGATCACTCTTGTCACCCCGTCCGCGCATCTGGCGTCAAATATCTGGCAACAAAAGGGTACCACTCCATTTCCGTGGGCCCCGGCCTCCCGTGGAGCCCAGCAGTGATTCTCTCCATCAAATAAATGCTCTTGGCTACATTGGCCCACTCTCCCTTACTAGGCATATGCTCATTTTTCCAATTGGTAGCAATGCATGCCCTGGGGGCAAGCAATAGGGCTGCTGCCATTTTAGAGAGCCTAAAGTATTGCCCCTCCTCCATTCCAAACAGAGCCAAGATGGGGATTCTGTCCCTAGGTATCAGCCCAGTTATTTTAAGGTACACATAACCTGCGAGTCTATGGGTAGACACTTTGCACCCTAAGCTACCTGACGAGCATAGGAATGAACCTACCTGTAGTCATCACCAGAACCGACTGAACAGGACACATTCCATTAGTAGCTAGTGGGGAACCTAAACACTTGGACAGCACAAACAATGGTTTGAAATGTGCTTGACTCTGTGCTCCTCCAATGTGTGCTTGTCCAACTCCCTTACATTGCCTGCACATTGAATCTCTCCAGACTGATATCATGACTGATATAATGAACACTATTGTACTCCTTCAGCAAATTCCAACCTTGAAAAAATGTAATATTTAAAATGCGATGCTGTCTGCCCCTAATTGTCATTACCACAACCATCCTGTTTTAAAGGTGCTCTGATGCCCACCTCCGCCTTGTCTGCACCTTTAATCCAATCTGACCAATACATTAGTTGCATAACTGAACGTTGATCAATTATAATATAGGTCAACATATATGCCTGCAATGTCCTCGGATATAGTACCAAATCAATGTGTGAGGTGAGTGTAGTTGCTATTGTTTTGGCCAAAGAGCAGAGGCGTTTTTGTGGGTTTGTGGAGAGTTATGATTGGTGAGATCGTTTACGTCTTGGTTTTGACACGTAGCTAAGGAAGTAATTGCAGCAGAGTCTTAATGGGATCTCACTAGTCGGTGTTAGAGATGAGCCTGGCAACGGACATTGAAATGTTTGGGACTCATCACGAGTTGGGCGGTACCTCTTAAATACGGCAGTAACTGTGTTACCGCCCCATTTAAGGATACGCCCAATCATGAGTCTGGCGTGTTTAACCCCAGCTCTCAGCTGGGGTAAACATGCAGGGAAAAATGCCGATTTCCAGCATAATTACCGCCAGCGTTATTACCGTATGTTAATTGCACCGAAAATTCCCCATTGAATGGACCCAATGGGCAATGGGGAGTAACATCACATCTACCGCCCAACCCGTGATGAGGGGGATGGTAGCGCTAATAGAGTTGGGGGGTCTCCCAGTCGGGATACCGTCCAACTCAGGATGAGACCCTGTTTGTAGTTTGTTGAGAAGCAAGGCGTTTCACACTTCTAGCAAAGAATGATTATAGTGCAGTCTTAGGGCAATCATGGCTTGTGTTTAGATTCTGACATCATCAGTGAGGAGATATTTTAAGTTCCTTAGATATTTGAGTCCAAATGTGTGAGATCTAGTCAAGATGTTATGGTTGAACCTAATGGGGTTAATGTAGCTGCATTCAAGGCATTCAATTGTATTGTGTTGGAGAAAATATGCTCTAGTTGCGGGTTCCCATTGCCTGGGACCCCAGTGCATAGCTGGGTGTAATCTGCATACATGTGGAAGGCCGTCCCAAAAGAATGTAAGATGATCCTGAGAAAGGGCACACAGGTGTTAAGGGAGATGCTCAATCCTTGACTGACCCCTTGAGTAGAGGGGAATGGTAGGAGCCTGAAAGGCACAGTGTCATACCTGACTGCATCTGTTAAACATCGAGAAGAGTCAAAGAGACTAAGTTGGTAATTGCCTACTGCTTGCTTAGAATTCTCTGTGCCATATCTGAAGAGGAGTCTGGTTGAGGATTTGAGTGGCAGCCTCAAGCAAGGTTAGAGCTGAAGGTGATGAAGAATTCCAAGACTAACTATGGAAGAAAAATCAGCAATCGTCTGAAGTTGATTGGGGCACTGCAAATGGGGGACATTTTTCCGAGTCGGAGGTTGATAGATGTAATTGTCAGAGAGAGGGTGTCAGCGACGCTGGAGAAAGTGTAGGATACATTTCTTTGAACAAATGTCAGAAGCAGTCCAATGATGGCCTTGATGGATTGGATGTACGAAGTGTGAGTTCCCCCAGTTTCCAGATAAATGAGTTGGAAGGCGAGCATGTGGAGAAGGGCTGGTGTGTCCCCAGGTTTGGGAAAGGGAGACAAGATGAACTCAGTATTATGGCTGCCTGGATTTAGTCTATTTTGAGCAGAATAGTACTGGGGAATCCAACAGTTGGCACTATCGTATTAAAAGACAGATCCATTAATAGCCAGGGAGTTAATCTAGGTGTCATATCAAGGGTTAACAGAAGGCTGCATCCTGCGGACTGGGTGCATAGCCTTGCCAATGCTTTTCATAGGGCGCACCTGTGTGATATGCCACACGGATGGTTTTTTGTCCTCTCCTCTTCAATGTATGCAAGTTCCCAATTGCCAAATGTGCCTTAATCCGATTGTAACAAAGTCCCCTGCCTAACTTTAGGGACATCTAGGTGAGTGACCAAGGGTGCCGGGCACCTCCCTGAGTAAACGTGGGCCCAGAGATGATATAGGGAGGGGACCTCTGGTCTCCCACACCTGGCCCCCTAAGGCACAGTGCCATAATATAGGGACAGATAAGGATGCTCTCCCTTTAAGGGGAGATGTTCCTGAAACAATAGCAGCTGAAACGAAAGGGAATCAATAAGGGAATGAATAAGGTCATGCAGCCAAAGCTGCATAATGTCCCAGCTTCAAGTGGGCATTGGGTCCATCCATATGGAGGTCTGTTTCTTCCTGAAGGAGAGGCATTCTGGGTCGATCGGAGGCTAAAGGCAACCATGTGCTGCTGAAATGTATTCGCTCACTCAATGGTATTTCTAAAAACCTGTGGTGGCTGGCAGTGTGGGCCTATCTGGTGTTGGCGTGTGCTTTCCAGTTCATGCACAGGAGCTGAGAGAGGGCTGTGCTGAGCCAGGGATGCCCTTTTAAGAAGCTCTTGGGATGCTATACATGGGTGGAGATAGCAGTGTGCCCCAGACTATGGCAGAGCAATGCTCAGCCGTAGGCCAAGCGAAAGGCGTATGACAGTGCAGATGGGTGCCTCATGATTGGCGGTTGCCCCGGCAAGCTGCGTGTCGGAGAGCAGAAGGGTCTGTCTCTGGTGCATGGAGCTGACTGTCCCAGAAATGTGTGATGAGGTTACCCGGACCGGGAAAACCTGCACTCATTCAATTCCGGTGGACATCATAGATCTACATGCCATTGTAACGTAGAGCCCCCATATTGGTTGGGTGCTGGCAATCGGGCTTAAAGCCTGAGGACCAGGGAATGCCCTGTAGGATAGAAACGAAAGTAAATAATGCCAGGCAAAGAACAGCATGCCCTAAAAGGCCAAAACATTTGAAGGGAGAGGGAAATAATCCGATTCCTTCACATATTACCAGAACTAGGTTCTGGAAGTCCAAATTGTGGCAGCACTGGAAGGCACATTTGGCAAGTTGAATGTGACCAGTTGAATGGACTTGTGGTTACTTAGAAAGCAAAACACACTGGTATTGAGAGGAAGGAAGTTAACATACAGGGAATACGAATGACAGAGAAAGTGAACAGTTTAAGGAAAGGGGTAAATCCAATCATCAGTGCAAATAGGGCATTGACCACCCGCACTCACCAGCTGAACAATCGGAGCCCATCTGACTAGGGTCCTGGGGCTACCAAATGGTTTGCAGTTCAGTTTGCAGGCCAGTAGCTCTCTAAGCTGCTATGCCTCAATGTGGAAGATGGCCTTCTTATATACAGACAGAAGCTACCATATGAAGGTCCCGGCAGGTGGTGCTAACCGACAAGAGGGAGCCGTTAGAGTTTGAGACATGCAGGATAAAGAGAGGATTCTTACAGCGCCCAAGGAAAAGGCTGTCTTGAATTAATAACCATAGAAGAAACATGGCTCCAGAGTCTGTGAAGAAAAGCTGGGCTTGATGATATCAAGAATGTGATTATCGTGAAAGGCGCACAGGCTGGACTAGTACAACCGGCTAAATTGAGAGTGTCGTGAAACTGAGGGAATAGGGAGAGGGAATATCTCCTCGTGGGCCCGCAGAGGGCTGAGGCTTTTCTGGACTCCTTCCCGGGAAAGACTTAAGGGTGAGTGAGGGTACACCTTGAGGGATGTAGGGGTGGTACCTGCAGCTGTAGTAGTTATTGGTGATGAAGAACATTGCAGCATAAAAACATTTAATGGTGTAAATGCTTGGCTATTTTATCGCTGCAGGTCACAAAAACAAGGTGCAATTCTCAAGCTTGGTGGTGATGTCAGCTTCCAGGTTCTAGCATATCCCCAATACGAAGATTGGCGAGGGCTTCCAAAAATGTCTCATTGTGGCCGTGAGAGGATAGGTGAAATATTTTATATTAGGCTGCTATTGTGGTTTTTAATCCGTTTGTATGGTTTATGCATTTGTTGTTGTGAAAAATTGATTGAACAGATAATAAGAAGAAATCCAATCTATTCCTGTCCCCAAAAGCAATACTAGTTATCACCTGGCACAACAGTGATTAGTAAACACTGTCCCAGTTGGAGAGACAAACGCAGAAATTAACAAAAATCATGCAGCGAAGGAGTTTAAAGCATGCTTTGCCGGCAGTTAACACCCATTCAGAAAAGAAATGCATTTCATTTTTTCACGGCATTCGCCATGCTAGCCCGCTGAAACACCCTGTGGTGTCTGCACTCAACCACTACAAGAAAGGCCTCCTCTGCTTTGCGGACCCCACCCAAGTAAGGAGACCACACGCCAAACGTTTGAACGTAACCTTCTTTATTCTTACACTGAGGACTTTGTGTCCTCACACGTGACTTCCCCATTCATCCACCTGCCCCAAATGTAGTCTTTCTACATTAGGAGACTAACATCTCACTCTTTATTAAATAGCTTTTGTGGGTGGTATTAGCCAGGAGGATCACCTCGGAGAAGGACCCCAAGGGATTAGGAGAACTCTGTTGGGTGACACGCTGTATTTGTCTTCCTCAGAGGAAGAGCTGTCATGTCTTTCCATCAAATTTATTCCATCGAAGATTAATTGCATCAAATCTTTTCCATTGAAAGATGTTCCATCGAATTCCCATACATAAAGTGCAAAGTGTTTATGCATTGAAACCCTTTCATTGAATAGGGTTTCTTTATATAAACAGTTTACATTTGTTGCATGGAAAGTCAATGAAACATGCATAACGTCATACCGTTACAGGGAGCTGTCCAGTGCTGAAATCTATAAAGTATTTCAGCACTGGCCAGCTTCCTCTAACTTGTGGTTTTTATTGGGGGTCTCCCCCTAAATCCCCCTCAACCTCCAGGGGTCCTCCCCCCTAGCAACCCCCCGCACCAACCCCCATTTTCAAAATGTAACCCTTGTCCAGTGCTGGAATCTTTAATGTATTTTGGCACTGGGCAGCTCCCTCTAACTTGTGGTGTTTATTGTTTTATTTGAGGTCCCCCCCCAAATCCCCCTCAACGCCCAGGGGTCCTCCCCCATAACCCCTCCCACCAACCCCCATTTTCAAAATGGAATCCTTGTCCAGTGCTGAAATCTTTAATGTATTTCGGCACTGGACAGCTCCCTCTAACTTGGACAGCTCCCTCTAACTTGTGTTTATTGTTTATTGGGGGTCCCTTACACCCCCTCAACCCTTAGGGGTCACCCACCCCAACCCCCATTAAACAAAATTAACCCTTTCCTAAAAACATTGAATTTCCAACCGAAACATACATCTATTTTCAAGGTATGTTTCGGTTGGAAATCCATCAAAATTCATTCAATGAATATGCTTTTCGATGGAAGAGCATTTCAATGAATGAATTTCGATGGATAATGATTTCAGAGAAATAATTTCGATGGAAAGACTGCATACCTGTCAGTGATGCCAGAATATGTAGTTGTCAGAGTGAGCTTTCCTATTCAAAGGTTATTCATCCTGGGGTTGCACAAATTGTCCTAATCATTTGTCAGGGATAAAGCTCCCCCACATAAAGTTACCCATATCTATAATGATCAGAACTCTTGTAGTTAACAAGAGAACGTTAAATGTGGACATCAGAACACTACCATCTTAAGTTCTGATACATTTAACCTTCCATTGATTCCAAACCAATCATTGACTTGTTTTAAAATTCCTCTTAAAAAGGTCATTAATAATGGAAGTGAAGTAAGTACATTTACAATGTTCTGAAAGAAAAAAGTAATGTGAATATTGAGGACTTCGAGTCCCACAATGCCCAAAGTACTGGGATGAAGAAGAGGGATGCAGAGTCACTGAAATGTAACTGGCATTCTATTAGTGTCAATGACATACACCTGAGCGGGACTGGGCAGCATAAAGGGGCCCCCTCAGGTGCAGGCCATAAGGAGAAGCAGAAGGTTGTGTAATTGTCGAGACTCCTCGTTGCAGCAGTAGCAGAAGTTGAAGGGAAGCAGAGATGCTGGTGCCACTGCTATTTGTGAAGCGGATCCCAGTGTGTGAGGGACTCTACCCTTAATGACCCAGTATGCAGTGGATGCGTGGCGGGAAGCGTTGTTCCAGAAAGCCTTGCCCATGGTGACCTTGTATGCAGAGGTTGTGCGGCAGGTAGAGTTAATCTAGGAAACGTCCCCAAATGATGCTTGTACTCCATGGCAGGCGAGCACTGGCGTGCCTGTGGAGCAAGAAACGCTCCTCTCCCAACCAGTGCAGGTCAGGGGATGCAGAAAGAAGCAGCTTAACGTGCAGCGGGAAACAGAGGAAACAGAAGTGGTAGTTGCAGAGGATTGAGCAGGTACGTATGCAATTTCCAGTGAATTCACTAGTACTGTGTGATTCCGGAACGCTCTGTAATTGCCTGCTGGCCACTATTGGGAAGGGTGAATACCGAACTTATGTAAAGAGACTAAACTGAAACGTACCAATCTGATACAAAGCGGATAAAGTGTCAGAATACGAATCATAGGAACAAAAAAGAAGGTTAGAATTGTAATTACCAAGGTTGAAGTAATTGCCAAAACCTGAAGAGGGCTATATCAAAAGAAGGAAACAAAAACCACCATTGCCAAATCCAAAAGAGGACAATTACGAAGCAAGCCAATTGTAAGCCCTATTGCTAAAGAGAGGAGGAGGCAATAGTTTATAGAGACCCACACAAGTATTATCTAAGCCAAAGAAGAGCAAGTGTGATAAAAAGCCATTATCAGCACTTGGTTGATTTAAGACTGGGAAAACAAGACTGGCAGAAGAGCTGCCTTCCTGACAGAAAGCATTCAGGAGGAGAGGAGCATACTCTGCATTGCATGTGGAAATCACAAGGGTGGAACAACCAGTACCAATGTGGTACATGTTTTCTTACAAGAAGTAGCTCATACTGACGTTGTTGATACTGATATTGTTGAAAGCCAAAATACTTTGTTTTGGCAGGAGAGCAACCCTCCTGATTGAAAGCATTCAGGAGGAGAGGAGCATAACCTGCGTTGCATGTGGCCTAAACAGCACCAATGTGGCTGATGTATTTTCAGAAGTATTAATTGCTAAATTGTTTGAAGTGAACTTTTCCACAGAAGTACTTGGAACAGTTCTAGAAGCTTTTAGTCCTGGCAGGCGATTATACATGGGCAAGGGACTTTGTAGCAGTAGACTTGGCAGGTGAGTGGACCAGGTAGAAGTTGTTGAAGTATGAGCTGTGGTTAAAGACTGAGGAGAAGTGGCAAAAACCACTACATTATTTTGTGAAATCATCCTGACAAAACATTGCTGTTGATAAAAATGAATTGTGGAAGTGTTTTATTTTCGTAAGAAGAAGTTGTGTTGAACCTTTTGCTACAAGTGGAGAGATAGCGAGTTATCATTTCTTTTGAAATGTTGGATAGTCCAAGTGAGAGACCTTTGGAGCAAGAAGAACCTTATCACCAAAACCTTGAATTGAACTTTCCTAATTTTGAACTATTGATACAAATTCCTACTTTGAATCTGGGGAATGGAACATTACCCAGGTTATATGGATAAACAGTTATTAAGTGTATTTTGGACATAACTGTGACCTTTGTTATATTTGAAGTGCCATATAATTCCTTCATATTTTTGTTGTATGTATAAGTGTGAGGGAAAGATTCCTTTTGTTAGAGTGTTTCTTTTAGTTTATTTTGATAGGCAGGGAAACCTCTTCAGGGTAAACCAGTGAGGCGTTCATCAAACCCCTTTAAGTTAATAAAATTACAACTTTTGAAAAATCTTTACAAAGTTGTCTGCCTCATATTTATGACCCCTCACACAACCCATATATTTCCGTACTCAGCTCATGTAATTTATCAGTGTTAGGTTGCCCTCTGCTGTCCAAATGGCAAAGTGCACCTCTGTGTGCCCTTCCAATTCAACAACAGCTATCATTTTAACAAGCAGAATGAGCACAGTCTACACAGTCACCTTCACCTTCCACTATCGCAAACATTCGGAATTGTTTCATGGTACTTCTTTCTACCCCCACTTCTCTTCACACAGGGCACAGCTGTTCCATTGTCATTGAATAGTTAATTACTGGATGAACATTTCGGTCTCTAAAGAGCGAAACGCTGTAGGACAAATGTCTGCTCACGAGCTAAAACTGAAAGTAGGTGCTGTAATTATGCTACTACGCAATTTTATGCCATCATGGGGACTATGCAATGGAACAAGGTTGACAATTACGCGTCTACAAAGACACATCGTAGAGGCCTGTGTAATCGATGAAACTTAGATGATGTTCTTATACCACACATTTTTATATATAAAGGAGAAAGTGACAAGAACTCAATTTGGATTTTTTTCAAATTCACTGATCTGTACAAATAGTCTGGTGAAATACTTCCCTGTACCTATAGTCCTGAAAAAATAGACCAAGTACATAACGTTTATACACAGTACTAGAAATGTTTAATAAAGTTTACAAAGGATAAAAAAACTCATAATAAATGTTCTACATGACCCAACATAAAATACATGGTAGATATAAAATGCAACTAAGTCACTAAACTCACATACATATAACCACATTTAACAGTTGTAGAAAAATACACAAATGACTTTGGCACCTCATACACTTTCTGGGTGTTATAGCTCAAACATAAACAGATCCCGACATGTTTCAGTTCTTCTTAGCTATAACTGCATGAATTTTCTTCAGGGGAAAAAGACACGATTTTCTTAATTACCACCATGCAATCCAGGGCCACATAAAAGATTCCAAATTTAACCAGAAGATCACTCCTCTCAATGTGATATTCGTAGTGCTGGTGTCACAATACACCCCTCAATAGCTGCAGACTTCATACATCAAGCCTCTTTTTAGATTTCTTCACTGCTCGTAAGTAGCTATCGGTCCTAATTAGAACTCATATTCTGCTTGTAATGCCCGCTGGACTCAAACACCGTAATCCTGTCCGCAGAAATGCAGTCTCACATAGATAGCACACCTCCAATTTGGTGTCACACTTCTACACTGCAGTCGCCATGTGTCTGCGCAGGCAAGACCAGACACCATAGGAAATCACTATCAAACACTCAATTAGTCCATGCATACCTCTCGATCCATCTGATACAAATATACCTTTCAAATTCAAAAGAAGACAGTTACTTATACATTTAGCCTTTTCAATGACTAGGGACCTATGCCCCCTTCCTAGAAGCGATCAATTGTGACCATTAATAAGTTACAGGTACCTACGCCCCCTTCCTGGAAGTGGTCAGTGGTAATTCTGATATTTTAAAAGGGGGACAGACGTTACTCTATGTATTACTTACTGTTATTGACCTTTAAGATATGCTAGAACAGCTAGTTACTTCAATTAGTCTTGTCAGTTTTATTTTGCCCTGACAGCCCTCCCTCTCTCTGACGATCGAGACTCCTTCTTGGCATACTGTACTGTGGCACCTCGGGCATTTCCCACTCTTCCTCGGATGCCTCACATCCACCTTGGTATGAGTCATCAGAGTCCCATGCACCCTTATCTCTTCTTAAAGTTCTTTCTCTGCTATTCTCCTGTAAGCATTCTTTGAAGTGAGATACATTCCTCGTGATTGTCCAACCTTCCCTGTCTCCTGCTGTGATCATGGTGGCGTTCGACTGAGTGAGCGTCAGAACATCTTGAGCAAACTTGGAGTCTTCCTTCCATTGCTTGGATTGTTTCACCATCACCCTGTGTCCAACGTTAAAAGACGCCTCCTGGGCCCTCTCCCAGAGTCAGCAGATTCTGCCTGGTCACCTGGCCCAGGGCCTTGCGGGAGCCGGGTCCTGATCCTTCTGCCAAACATGAGATCTGCCGGGCACATTCCTGTGGTGCTGTAGGGTGTTTGTCAATAGTCCTGCAGGAGCTAGTATAACACCTGCTCAAATGGTTTGCCTGCGACTTGGGCCACTTGCAGTGCCCTTTCAACGTTTCCCATAAAATGTTCGACCATGCCATTGGCCTGGGGCAAGAGAGGCGTTATCTTCCAGTGTTTGAACCCCATGTAATGTGCAAAATTGGCGAAGTCTTGACTCGTGAACGGGGGCCATTCTCCGATTTAATGGTTTTTGGGATGCCATAAGGAGTGAGAAAGCAGTCCAACGCTGGTATTACCAACATGGCTGCAATGGAGAATATGAGTTGCAGTACTGGGAATCTCGACTATTTGTCCATTACTACCTAGACGTATGAGCCATCCCTGATTGGGCCAAAAATGTAAATCGCCATCTCCTCTCAGACGCCTTCTGGCAGCAGGGATAACTGTAAGGGATTTGGGACCGGGGCCACAACGCAACAAGTGGTGCAGTTCTTCAGTGTCTCTTCCACTCTGTTATCCAGCTGCGGGAAACAAATATTTTGTCTAAGCAGTTTCTTGGAGGACACGACTCCCTGATGACCTTCGTGTGCAGGTCGATGACTTTCCGGCGCAGCAACATAGGTAATACAATCTTGCATCTCTTCATGGCAATGTAGTTCTTTGTGACCGTGAGTTCTTCCTGCACAAGGGCCATACCGTTGACATCCTCTTGGTTGAGGTGCCTTGCCACGTCCTTGGCATGGCTCATTTTCCCCTTGGTGATGCAGAGTGCAATAATGGCCAACGCCGGATCTACTTCCAACTCCTGTTGGAATGTTGTCTAGGCGATAGGGAACGGCTTCACCTGAAGAATGACGTGGTTCAGGTATGCATCTGCAATCGAAAGCTCCTACTGGGCGGGTCCCATGGGTGGCGGCACAGGTAGTCTGCCAGACTTATGTCTTTCCCTCGTCTGTGGCAAATCGTGAACTTATAGTCTTGAAGGCGCAGCCCCCATCTTGCAATCCGAAGGGGCATCCTAGCCTTGGGGTTGCCATAGATAGGAGTGCCTGGTGGTCTGTGATTATAGTGAATGCCTTCCCATAGAGAAACAAATGAAGTACTCGCAGGCCCAGACAACAGCAAGGCTCTCCTTCTCTGCCTGCGAGTATTTCTGCCCAGTGGCCAATAGACTGCGGCTTCCGTATGACACTATCAGCTTGATGTGAGGTGTCCTTTTATCATATTGTGTCAAAATGGCACCCAAACCCACTGGACTGGCGTTCACTGTCACTTCTGTCTCTTTTGACTAGCTGAAGTATGCCATGTCTGTGGCAGACGCAATGTTCATATGTATGGTCTCAAAACTTGCTTGGCATTCATGGGTCCACTTGAACTCCTGCTTGTCCTTTGTGAGCTCTGGTAGTGGGGCACTCACTGTGCTATAGTTCTCTAGATATCCCGAGCAATAGCTGGCCAAACCTAAGACTGACCAATGGTCAGATATAGTGGTTGGCCGAGGGGCCTCGTTCAGTGCAGCCACTTTTCAGATAATTTGCATACCCATAATGCATTACTGTGTGGCTCTGATCTGGCGGTGAACTTCCAGTGAAGTTACTAGATGGCACTGTGGTCTTTTAGCTAAAATGGCCTTTTCAACTGTAAAATAATTACACTGCGTCAAGAATATGGGCATTTGCGTTCTTATGTGACTTGTGTTTGAATGGTACCATGAGCTAAATAAGGACATATCCAGAGCAGAAATTAGCAAAAAACACAGACCTAGTTGAAAACGTTACTCATTGCTTAGGTTTCTGATTCTGGCAAGTTTTGATTTACACTAAGGGGGCAGAAATTCCTACACCCCCGCCCTGAACATGAACCCTAACACTCATCAGATCGACAGGGTGCATTTTTAATGTACATTTTTAGAAGGGATAAGAGGGGGAAACTCTGGGATTTACAGGTAAATCTAAACCTATAACAACTCTGCAACAGTCTTTCAACCTGCTGTGCTACATTTCCAGCTTTCTGCTTTAGGATTCGTCATTGAATTTACACATAATTCATCATGGATTGTGGGTCCCTGAGACTGCAGAAAATCACTGCACTCCCAACAGTGCAGTTCATGTGCATTACTTCAATTCCAATAGTGTTTAATCACCTTGTATTTTGACGTTGCACAAAGTGGCATTTACGACTGAAGTGCTGTTTTTATCACACTTTCTGTTTACATGTAGAACACCAGTAATGTTGCTTTTTTCCACTATAAACAAGAACCAGATTGCAAGGCAATGTGAGCTTAAATGCCAGGACTGGATGACCTTATGAGACTTTACATGGGCCAACGTGAGATGTCATGTCATTAATCTTTTTTTGGTTTATATATGTGCGATTATAATATATCAGCAAAAACAACACATGCATCTTGAAGTGGATTTTATTGCACACTTGTAAAGCTCCACCTGAGCAAACGTTATGCTAAAGCAGCATCTTCCTACTCCTCTCCCATCTTACTGCTAACTACCAGAGCCTTTGCATACATGCCAACATTATCCATTCCATTCGGGCGACAGAAGTTCAGGCTGGGTTTTAACTTGGCATTCTGGAACTTGTAGCCCTGGGTTTATAATGAGGAATGCCAGAACTACAAGTCCCAGAATGCAAAGCTAAAACCGGGACTACACAAGCATCTCCCGAATGGGATGGATAAGGTTTTTTTTAAGGTTTGGAATATTTGTATTATGATTTTTTAAAAGAACAGCAAACATTACATCATAAGCACGGTCCCTCCCAAGAAAGACATTGGATGAAAACCTGAAACCTGGTACAATAGTATTGGGCTAGACAGCTGGTATACATGGGCGCCACATTTCCTAAGACGGAGAGTAAGAGAAGTTTAACTGTTACATAGTAAATGCTGTGCGAACAGTATTTCGCGTAAATCAAGTACAGTCGTAGTAAAGACTCTTAGCTTATGTTCTGTATTAAATGATTTAGTGGAGTACGGGTGGTCGCCTGTTGTATACCTAGTGTGTGTGACTTAATTGGAAGCTGGAAGAAATAGAGGAGTGAATAAGAAAACAGAAAACAAAAAGAATAGAATAGAGGATAGCCTGGGGAGGTAAGGAAGGGGAAACTGCTGTAAGTCAAGGATATCCTAACCATTGTATTATAGTGCCTTTGAGGGTGTAAAAAGGAAGGATATCTATCCTATAAATAGGTATTGCTAGGGTGACAGTATTGCATTAAATTCTTGAGGTGGTTAGAGGAGCTGGTGGAACATGTAGCTAGTAAAGAGCAGTACGGGTGAGCTTTCTCTTCTTTGTATGGAGGGTAGGAGAGCAGCTAAAAACCACGGGCAGACCAGCCATGTGTGCTCCAGGGTTTATTTTGGCCTCTATATTTCAGGGGATGCGCTGATAGTGATATGAAGTATGTTTGATCATGGAAGCTTGCAGACTTCTGGGAATTGTTTCTTGGATGTAATGTTGGGATGGTTGATGCTTAGGAAGTTCTCTAAGGGACTCAAAGTATAGGAAAAAATGTTAATGCATTTGCATCCTCACATAATATGCGTTATTGTCTATATGACAGGAAGATGGAGTTCCACCATGGGGTGGGGGTGGGAGTGGGGGAGTGGGTCTTGGTTTTTCCCATTGGGATGTTATGCATTGGATGGCTGCTGCCAACAATATGTCTAGGAGCGTTGTCTGTCTAGGAGTAAGAAGGATATCCTTATTATCTTTGCTTAGGGTGCTGAGGCAGAGTTCTCTTAGTGAGATGTTTGAAACCAGCTGTAGGATATCTATGATTTTCTTTGTTATCCCGCTCCAAACCTTGGGCAGGCCTGGGGAGGAGAATGGCATATGCTCTATTGATCCTATTTCTTGTGTGTTATTACATCTCCAGCAGTTTGTGGTGGGGGCGATTTTGGCCTTGTGCGTTGTAGAGAAGTAGGTTATGTGGTGTTAAATATGTAGATCGTACAGTCTACATTTATTAATGTTTTTCAATTGGTGGTAACACGATTATGTTGTCTTCTTCAAAGTTCCCAGTAGGTGGGACATTGTTGTGGAAATGGTCATATACGATTAGTAGTCTGGGAGTTAAGGTATTCATGAAGGTTTGGTAAAGGTTTATAGGGAATCCATCAGGCCCTGGTGATTTGCTTTTCTTCATAGAGGAGATTGCTTTCATGATTTCTGACTTTGTAATTGGGGAATTCAGGTCCTTTAGGTGTAGTTTACTTGGCCTATTTATTGCTATGTTTTCTAGGAATTTCGTTATGTCTGCCTGGATGTTCAGAAATATGGTGGTGTCAGATGAGTAAAGTGTGTGACGGTAATCCGCAAAAACCTATGCTATCTCTGTGTCCTTGGTAAGTGTTTTCCCTAGCTTGTTCTTGATGGAGTCTATTTTAGTTTTTTCCTTTCTTCCATTCAAGTATCTCGCCAGTAGTTTGCCAGCCTTATTTGAGCCACCATGGTATTTTGCCTTAATGTTTACCATTGTTAGGTTGGTCTCTATAGTTGATTTTGTATTCAATTTTTTATTTTATTTGATCAGGTTCTTTAGGGTGGATTCTTAATCATCTGACTGGTATTGTTTCTTTTCTCTATCTGTTTGATTTTGGTAAGGGAATCTTGTATTTTATTCTCATTTTTCCTTTTTTTGTTGTAACTTTGCTAATGATTTGGCCTCTCAGTGTAACTTTGAATGCCACCCAATTCGTTTCCATGTTAGTGTGTTTAGTTTGGTTAATGGAGAAAAACTCCAGACAAAAACTTGCTACCTCTTTGGTAAATTGTGTCTTTGAGGGAAGATTTGTTGAAACGTCCTCTTTTATTGTGGTTGTTAGTGTGATTGACATCCATCACCAGTGGCACGGGTGCATGGTCTGATAGGACAATTGGTCCTATTTTAGTATCTATTATGTTATTCCTAATGAGACTACTTGTTAGAAAATAATCAATTCTTGCGTATGACTGGTGGGTGTTAGAGTAATATGTGAAGTCTAATTCCTCTGGGTTCCAGAGTCTCCAGATATCGGTTACCTGGAGTTTCCTGACCATTTATATCCGTGATTTGTGGCCCTTCCCTCCTGAGAAACCTTAGTTTAGATTTCCTATCAAGAATTGGGTCAATTGGGAGATTCCAATCTCCTCCTATGGTTAGATCACTAAAGGCCAAGGATTCAAACTTTTTACTTATTGAATTCCAGAAGCTTGTCTCGCTTCGTGTCGGCACATAAATGTTCATTATATGATCTTTGTTGCTGTTGATTGTCAGTGAGCAAAATTACCATCTTCATTCTGAATCAGTTTCGATGTGCGTTATAACCGCTTAGCTGATGCGTCAATGAGTGGTATAAATCAGTTTTTCTTGCCTATGGCCTGAGTGTAGAGACAGTGATCATTGGTTCTCTTTTTTAATTTGATAGCTTCAGCCTCAGATAGGTGTGTTTCTTGGAGGGGGACAATGTCTGCTTTTAATTTCGTAACGTGTGATAGGATTATTTGTCTTTTGATGGGGTTAGTTAGTCCCCTGATGTTCCATGATATTATGTTAAGTGACATTGGGTGTTAGTTAAGAGTGGATGAGCATGCCCTAAATGGTCCCCTCTACCCCTCAGAGATAAATGGTGCTCTGGAGTAAATACCCTTGGTATGTCCCCCTCAAGGACTTTGTTAGCATATAATTTACACTGCTAGCTTTGCATGATTTACCATAAAGATGAAATAAGTGAGTGGGATCAAACATTTGGTGAGTTCTACTACTAAAGCCACTACTACCTTGTTGCAGTTTAAACCAACCAGGATAGTGAAATCTCCCTCTGATTCCACGGCAGTAACACCTTCGGGCAAGAAGAGTTCCACTGTTATCATTTGTCCAAGATGGCATTGATCATCAGAACCAGCGACAATTTCAGGATACTTGAAAAGTGGCGCTCTTCTCCTGAAAGGGTTGCTGCATTCCCTGTTGCTGCAGGTTGCTGACATAGGCTACTCACTGCCAATTTATGCACCCACCCTAGAATCGAGGCAGTAAATAACGGCAGGGGCCACGTCTGGTTTCCAAGCCACATTTCTCACAGACTCAGAATTGGCTAAGGGTGTGTCGAAAACCAATCATATGGAGAACTGTAGTGTGGTGACTACAGCGTCACCTGTACCTCGTCATGAATCGAACTTAGCGAGCAAGGCAGCCCAACGTTAGTCAACGAGTGGGCGAGTGAAGGATGAGACCAGCAGGGCTCGTTATACATACTATGATAATGACTCCTTGTTTATAAATAAATACAAGTTATTTCCTCACATCGCCACCACGCTTACCTGATGGTCTTGATTCTACAGTGGCGATGAGGATGGGATGCCCTGAAAAACGAGCCCCGTGACCGCCACACCGTCGGCTCAGCAGGCCTTACCAGCTGACAACGGTAAGGAGACAGCAGAGTTTCCTTCTCCGCTGCGGAGCTACTTCCTTTAAGCCCCAGGAAATCCGTCACTACGGCCCCAGCGGGCACCTGTGCAGCAGCTCCTGCGTACTGCAAAGCAAAGCCAGCAGCGCCACCTCAGTGAATAGCAAGGCATAGCAGCCTTCTGCTCTACCGTATTACGCAGTATATGAGAGCATCATATCCAACTTCTATAGAAAGTGTGCACCAGTGATTTTGTGTCGACATAAGACACGGCACATAGAGGCAGTTATTCAATATTTGAACGTGCATTACTACACAATGGCAGAGACTGCATAAGAAAATAAAGAGGAAAAATACAGGGGAAAGAAAAAAAAAAGGAGAGGAAGATCAATTTTAAGGGCACTCCCTACATTTCACCCAGACAAATTAAACAATTCTAAACAACAAAGCAGGAACAATAAAAAAATATAAAGGAAGCAAGCCGATTCATGACAATGGCGTTTAGCAGTGTAGCCCCACCTGTATTCTTTCTACCTGAAGTAGGAGAACGCACAGTACCCTGAAAGAGTTGGATAAAATAATTTGAACTCTATGCCAGGAGGACAACTCTATTATTACACTGCTGATCAGGAAAAATTTGAAGATGTACCAGACCTCCCAGAAAATGAAGATGAAAACTGGAACGAATAGGAAAGAGCTGTAAAGAAGATCAGGAAACATTATGGAAATGAGCACTATATTAGAGTGCTACAAATTCGGAAAGAGAGTACAAGAAGAGGGTGAAAGCGTGGAGCAGTACATCACAAACCTAAGGAAATTGGCCAGAACATGCAACTTCAACAATTAATTGGATGAGCGGCTACGAGATGAATTCATGTTAGAGTGCAACAGTGCAAAAGTGAGAGAACAATTATGGTCAGAAGATGACCCTCCTTTGGATACTGTTATAAGAGTAGCTAAAGAAGTAGAGCACGCAGAGAAATGTGTCACAAGATTAGAAAACAAAATAAAGGATACAAACTTAAAAACCTAGACTGAAATCGCACCACATCCTGTGAACCTGCCCAAAATGAATGATGCAGTATCCACAATCAACAATGATACTGGCAAAAGGAAAGTTGTAGACCTAATGCAAAAATCCACATGGAGAGATGACAGGAGAGGTAGAATGTCTTTTTGCACGATGAGAAGCAGTCGTCCAAGGAGGAGCAGCCCTAGGAGATGTTTTAGGTGCGATAGCGTGAATCATTGCGCGGACAACCCATAATGCCTAGCCTTAAATATATTCTGGAGAATATGCATATGAGGACACCTCTAGAGATGCTGCAGGACAACAAAGCCTTCCACTAAATGGATTGGAAGCGACCATAGTGAAGAAGAGGGCGAAGAATGCATATCCATGGTAGTGGATGAAGATGAAGAAGAGCTAGACAGCCCCAAAGCCGTGATATCTGTGGACAACACAGCTATGTGCACGATGATTGACTCAGGTGCCAAGTACACACTACTACCCCAAAGCGAGTGGGAAAAACTGGGACACAAATTTCTCAATGAAGTTGAAATCAATCCCAGAGCGTATGGAGGTGTGGAAATTGAATTGATTGGCTGGTTCTGGGCTATTTTGAAATTCAAGGACAGAGAAGCCAAGGGCAAAGTATACATGACCAAGAAGGGAAACGCTCCCTTACTGAGCAGGACACACCAAAGGAAGCTCAAAGTGAAATTGGATCCCAATGCTGAGGCGACAGTACTCGCTGTAGAAAGTGTCAACAGCTGAGAGACAAAAATTAATGAAATATTTCAAAACGAAATAGGCTGTCAATGCGGATTCGTTCACAAAATAAAAATTAAAGATAACTGCAGACCAGTAGCACAGAAACTGCACAGCATCCCCCTGTTGATGAGAGAAAAAGTTAAATTAGAATAGAAGAAACTGAAAAGTCAAGGGGTCTCATTCCGAGGTTGGTGGTAAGGGGTTAATGGTGCCGGTAAGGGTGCAGGTGCCGTTAACCCCTTACCGCCTCATTACGAGGTCCTTTAGCGGGTTCGCTAAGGGCGGCTGGTTTTACCAGGCGCCCTTAGTGGGAGCCGCTAAAGGAACAGCATGCTAACAACGGGCCCATTATTAACGGGCCCGTTGTTAGCATGGTCCCCATTCCCATTGGGATGGGTTCCCTGAATGGGGAAATACCGGGTCCTCCAAGGTTGGAATGACCCGGTAATTCCCCATTCAGGTAACCCGGACCCGTTATGCGGTAAGGGTGTAGCCATGGCGCTAATAGCACCATGGCTACCTCCAACTTCGTAATGACCCCCCAAGGAATCATAGAGAGCATAGATGCAGCAGAATGGGTTTCACCTCTAGTAGTTTTGAGGAAGAAAACTGTGAAACTCAGAATTTGTGTCGACATGAGAGAACTCAATAGGTGTGTAGTTTCAGAGAGACATCCACTACCCAACATACAGGAGATCATATTCTTCTCTATTGTGGATCTCGCATCTGATTATCAAGTGAAGTTACATGATGAATCCAAGTGTATGGCACCTGAAGGACTGTTTCAATACAGGTGAATGCCATTCGGCCTAGTATCCGCTGCCTCAGTATTTCAGAAAGTCATGCACAAACTGTTCACTGGGGACGAAGGGATTCTATGCTTCCAAGATTACATTTTAGTTTATGGAGATAATTTAAGCGTTCACAAATTTGAACAGACTCAAACTAGAGCAAGAAGGGAACAATGCTTGCAGAAAGAGAACATCTTTTGAAGAATTAGGTCTTTTACCTATCTGGAACGTAATAGATGATCTGCGTATCCAAGGTGACATGATTATGCGAGGAGACAAAATAATGCCACCATTTAAAGTTTGTGAACAACTTATAAATCTTGCTCACAAAGGTCACCAAGGGATTATCAAAACAAAACAGAGAATAGTGAATGATTACTGGTGGCCAGGCTGCGATCTACAAATCGAGATCTGTCAGAGATTGTATCCTTTGCAATAAAAGTGACCGAGTTTGTGTGAGTTCTAAATACCCCACGGTCATCACAGACATTCCGGAACGGCCATGGGGCAAATTGGGAATGGATGTTTTTGGTCCTGTGTGGAGTAATAGAGTACAATCCTTTTGCCTGGGGGTTATTGATGTGTTAACTAGATGGGTGGAAATTCTGATCAAACCCAACATAACAAAATCAATAATTGAATTCTTAGAAGAAATTAGTGGACGGGAAGGATTCCCCACGGTCATTGTGACTGACAATTGGTCACAATTTAGGTCTAAGGAAATGATAGAATATTGTCAAAAGAACTCCATTGAGCATAGGAAAAGCACCATATACCATCCCCAAACCAATGGAGTTTTAGAACGCTTTAATAAGATTCTCAAAGAAACTATCAGATGGGCTTGGGCCAATGGTAGAGACTGGGAAAAGGCAGTGAGAGAAATTATTGTTGCTCACAGATTTTCTCCTCATTGCACTACGGGAGTCTCTCCTTTTGAACTTAGCAGAGGTAGGAAAGCCATTACTAAACTAGTATCCGTATGATTGGGCAAAGAAACAGCGATTGGGAGCAAGTTGGAGAATGTTGGTAATAACATCACGCGTAGTCAGTTAAGAAACAAAGAAGCACATGATCGTGCTGGGATTAGGAGAGACAACACTCTCCCCACTATAGGAGATACAGTGTGAATCAAACTTTGCCCTGCTCACAGAGATGGATACTGTAGGTGGTCCAGGCCAAGAATGGTGACGGAAGTATTCAAACATGCTGTCAGAGTGGATGATGGTAGAGTATGGAACATGGAGAGAGTGTCTTTGGTGAAGAGAGGAAAGAGTAGAAATATGTATACTTGTTACGCTCACCTGGTTCCCACAGGGGCGTCGATAGGACCCGGACAGCTGCGGTCTCTACTAACGTGATGCGTATTGAAGAGATGACAGTCTGGACTGGCCCGCCTAATCTTGTCTGCTGGACGCATAGAAGTATTCTCCTGCAAGTGGAGAAAGGGATTTAGCCACCCATGGACTTTAGTGATGGCCCCCCAACTGTTCTCGTTCTCCCCACTAATCACCTCCGATATCCCCTCTTGGTAACCTCACCTTATGTTTTTAAATGATGAGCTCTCCATCCTGCATGGCATGCAGGGGCGCGTAGATACCAGTTACTTCACTGATTTGAAGGTACTGGAGGAGTTCCGGAGGAATATTGACTCCAGTGTCTATAAAGTTCAAAGAGTTCAATATGTCCGATGTTCACTCTTGTTCCATTCCCTCGTTAGGTTGCAGCTGGGTCCCAAAGAATATTGCCTGGAGGCAGCTGATGGCGTTCAGGTAAGAGTCTGTATTACCAAACACTGTCCGGTAAAAGTTGCATGAGTTTAACTTGCTGTTTTCTCTCCCTTTATAGGTGCGGCATAGAAAGATGCAGCGAATTAAAGGACAATACCTCCGGTGGTAAAGCAGGTAAGCCTATGGTGGCAAAGAGATTGTCTTTGTCGGTTTTCTCGGCTCACCTTGTTATTCCTTTTGTTTTCCCCCCAGGTGCTGGGTTTCGATGAAGAAAATGATGGAGGCAGCGCCGAGTTGAAAGATGCGGTGGACTGGTGAGTATAACGCGGCGCTGCTGCTGGTGAAGCGACGTGTGCTGAAATAATGTCCTTTCCAGGCTCGGAGATGTGCTGGGTCTGGAATCAGGTTAAGAATCAAATAATGTCCGTGATCTAACCTCTTCTCCTTTCTTTTCCTTTTGTCTAGGAGCTCCGGATTCGATGCGGGCGTGGCAGAAGACTGGATGCTGACTTGCAGACACGGTGAACGTTACGCTGCTGGATGCAGAATAACACGAAGCATGAGCTGCTGTTCGGGCATGGTTTAAATAGCCTGCAAAGTAGTCCCAGGTAAGAAGATCCCCAGAACCACACCCGAGTAAAAAATAGTCCCTGTAATAAAATAGTCCCATCCAGGCCTCACGTTGGCTTGGACTCATTTGCAGCATGGTCTGCATAAGGTAAGTAAAGTCTATGGCGCCAGGACTGATTTCTATGATGAGCCTGGCGCCTATGGCGCCAGGACTGAATCCAAACCGCCCCCAGCCGGGGCTGTAATGAGTATCTGGATTCCTGCTCCCGGGGCTGATGGACTCGATCCGGATGCCCGGGGGTAGACATCATGACAATACTGATGAGAGAGAGAAAGATGAGAGAGAGGAAGAGAATGTTACCAGAAAATCCCAAAATGTCAACACATTTTTTGAAGGAATGAATGCGAGAGCACTAGGAGAACTCAAAGGGGAATTTTCATTGCCTGGTCGTACAGCTGGAGTTTGTGGCCAGTCAAGGTCATGGAGAATCGATCAGACATCCAAACACCTGTCAGGATATGTGTAGGAGATGAACTGCACAGAGTTTCTTCACATTATACATGGTTTCTTAAAACTGTTTTGTGAAGAGAAGGGGATGTGTAGTGTGGTGACTACAGTGTCACCTGTACCTCGTCATGAATCGAACTTAGCCAGCGAGGCAGCGCGACATCAGTGAAAGAGTGCATGAGAAGGAGGGCGCCTGGAGTCATGCGAGTTAAGGATGAGACCAGCATGGTCCCTTACACGTATTATGATAATTAATCCTTGTTCATAAATAAATACAAGTTATTTCCTCACATCGTCTCCATGCTTATCTGATAGCCTCAATTCTACAGAAAACCAATCATATGGAGAGCATGCTGTAAACATTTCATAAATAATGAAGTGGCCAACATTATAACAAAAAGTTGTCAATAAGTAAACATTCTACAAATATAAAGAAGAACCCAAATACCCTTAAACCAGTCCCATTTATAGTCTTACATTTATATACAGTTAGGAATTCCTATTGTACGCCACGCTTAATGTAAAGTCACTCACAGGCATATAAAATGGCCTCCTTATTGTAATAGTATTTTCTTTTATGGGTTAACAGATGGCACTGCCCTATTGGTTAACAGTCCTCTTGGGCACTATACAAGAACACCATTACCATAACCAATTATCAAAGTACCGCCACTACCAATCTTTGTTTGTAAATAAAATGTTTTACAAACATCACTTATTAGAAATGAGCCACACGTACATTTCAGAACATACGTTGTCATACATGCATTTCCATGTTTTCAGTACCATTCCTTGCAATGTCCAACTTTGGTGCTCCTAACATTTTGTATAACCCCCCGGCTCCTCCCCCATTTCTCCATTTAACTTTCTGACTTAAGGTTGAAGTGAAACGCCTTTCCTTTGCTAGTGCACTTTGGTTGATCCTACCAGACAGGGCCATTGCTCCTGAGCTCTGTCTGTTGTCCGAGAATGGGGAAGTTACGAAGAAATGTTTGCTTTAAGTAAAACTGCTCCCTATCTGCCACAAATTCATGGAATGGAAGCCAAGCCGCCAGGAACTTTTGATATACGCCATTAGCCAGAGCCGTCACCTTCTCCATTGCCATCACTCCCCATAACCTTACCCACCACATAGCTACCACCGGCCTCTGCTCTTTCTTCCATGCGTGCGCCGGCGTAATCCTGGCCACGCTCAGCATTTGGGTGATGAGTGTGGCACTGCTTCCTGTGGCAGTATAGGTACCCACGAGCCGTGGCTCCCAAAAGCACCACTGCTGGCTTGAAGGGCAATTGTATCTTTGTTATATCTTTAATGTGGCTTAGGATTTCTTTCCAGTTTACCTCTGCTAAAGGACATGCCCACCACATGTGTATCAAGTCCTCAATCTGTCCACAACCCTGCCAGCATGTGGAAGGATAGTCTGGGTTAATAGAATGCAAGCGTTGTGGTGTCATGTACCGCCTAAAACACAGTTTATAAGCTGCTTTCTTAATTGACATGCATATGAAGCCTTTCATTGCCCGGTGCCAAATCTGGTCCCACATAGCTTCCATAATTGGTTCTCCCAGGTCTTGTTCCCATTTTGACATGTACGGCAGGATCTCTCCCGGGTTTGACCTGTCTAGCAGTCGATACAGCCTGAAAACCTCAGTTGCCCCTTCCTGTATTGTGAGTTCCAGCCCTAACGGGGTTCTGTTGGCTCTCTCTTTTACTTTTTTATTCGATATCCAATGTCGTTCGTGCTCTGGTATCTGAAATGTATTTTTACATTCCTCAAATGTCAATGGATTCCCACTTGAATAAAATTCCCCCAGTGTCAGGGATTGTCCAGCCCCTCACTTTGTCCAAAAACTAGGCTGCATTCTGAGTGTGAAGTCTGGATTATGAGCCATTGGTGTGAGTGAGCCTCCCCACAATTTCACTTTCCTCCCCCGCACCGCTTTGTCCCAGTACCAGAGGATGGGTTTTGTGGTATCTAGCAGCGTACCCCCCACTCCCCTGTGTTTTGGTGTCAACAAGCCTAAGTTCTCAAGAGGTATGTTGGTTGCGCCTCTTTCTATATTGGACCACCTATTTGAGTTCTCTCTTGGAGCCTATTGGAGCATAGGGGCCACCTGTGCAGTCATTAGGTATCGACTAAAGTCTGGGACCCCCAAACACCCCAGAGCTGGAGGGTGGAACAAGACCTTTCTGGGCATCCTATGCTTATTTCCCTTCCAAATAAAGAGCATGATCTCCATCTGCCAAGTTTTTGATCGCTAAGTTTGGGATCCATATTGGGAGTGAGTCCACTACATACAGGAACCTCGGTAGTATAGACATTTTTATGGACGTAATACGTGCAAACCAAGACAGCTCCTTCATGTCCCACCTCCTCAAGTCAAGGCTTTCAGCAGTCCCGGAATGTTAGTGCCATATAGCCTCTCATATGTAGGTGTTAAGTTCACCCCCAGGTATTCTATTGTCTTCTCTTCCCATTTTAACGGGTAGCATGTACTCCATTCCACTACCTGCGCTGGATCCTCTGTGATGTTAAGCGCTTTAGATTTGGCATAATTAATGTAGAACCCTGAGACCCTCGCAAAGCTATTCAGTAATGTGATGACCCTTGGAAGGGAGTGTGTCGTATCCTTTAGGAACAATAGGACATCATCGCGTATAATGCTATTTTCTGTGTGCCACTCGCTATCTTGGATAGCCCTTGGATCCTGTGATCCACCCTAATCGCCTGTGCCAATGGCTCCCTGGCCATGGCAAACAGCGTGGATAACGGGCACTCCTGATGAGTCCCTTTATGAATGTGAATGCTGTCTGTGAGCTGTCTGTTAACCTGATGTCTAGTAGTCGGATTACAATAATTAGCTAAAACCATGCAGGAGAAAACTGGCCCACACCCAAACCTTTCCAGTATTAGCTGTAAGAAATTCCAATCTAAACTATAGAAGGCCATGGTGGCGTCCAGGGCCAATACGGACATGTGTTGTCCTGTCTTCCGGCCCCATGCAATGACATCTATAGCTCTTCGGATATTGTCACATGTATGAAGCCCAACCACAAAGCCTGCTTGATCCGGATGGACTATCCCCGGCAGAACTCCCGCCAACCTCTGTGCCAGTATCCTTGTGTACAGTTTTGCATCTCCATTAAGTAAGGAGATGGGGCGATAGCTCTCACAGTCTGTCGGGTCCTTACCCGGTTTTTACAATAATACTGTAGTGGAGGGGCCCATATCATTAGCAATTAGTCCTGTGTCCCTTATGTGGTTGAAAAGTTTGGTCGAGGCACTCGCCAGTATGACCCAGAAGGCTTTGCAGTAAGCGTTTCCAAAACCAATCTGGGCCCAGGGATTTATTACCCTTCTTGGAACCTATGGCCTGCCCCACCTTCTCCTCTGTTATTGGAGCTTCAAGCGCTAACCTATCCAGCTAGGATATCTGTGGAAGGTCTACTTTCCTCAGGAATTCCCGTTGTGCCTCCTCCTCTAAATTCTCTCCTGCTAGATTCTCAGCTATTTCAGCTTCCCCTCTTTTCAATTCACCCCCTGAATTTTTTTCGTAGCTTGGCCACCAGGAACCGTTTGGTTTTATCCCCCTTTATATAGTATGTTTGTTTTGTTTGTAGAAGGAGCTACATGGATTTGTCTGCAAGATGTGCCTCTAGTTTCACACTTGCTTTCATAAGTTCTCACCAGGTCTTTGGTGATCCCTTTGCCCTATGTTGTGCTTGGCGTTCCCCACCTCCCCTTCCAACCTCTGTCTTACAATTTCTTTCTCCCTCAGGAAGTTCGTAGTTTGGGCAATTAATTCTCCCCGCATTACTACCTTACTGTCGTCCCATATTGTCCCCCAAACTAGTCCTGGCTTATCATTTTCTTCAAAGTAGTTCTGCAGGGTCGTTTCCATGTGTGCCCTAAGTGCCTGATCCCTTAATATCAGCTAATTTAATCACCATGGTTTCCGGGAGCATTGGAGTGGCACCATCAGGTCCACTCAAAGTGAAACCGGCGCATGGTCTGACAAGTATCTCACCTCTATTTCCAACCCTGTGACTTGTGGGACCAGTATATCTGAGATCAAGATCATGTCTATCTGCGAAAAGCCCCTGTATGCTGCCAAATAATATGTATATGATTTATCCTGTGGGTGGTAGAACCGCCAGGTGTCTATAAGGTGTAACTCCCTAAGAAAGCGAGCTAATGCCTGCCTACATTTCTTGTCATTAGGGGTGGTGGGGAGAGTCTTGTCCATTGAAGTGTCCATCAAACAGTTGAAGTCCCCCCAACTAGTACCTGTCCTGTACATCACCCAGCCACTTTGGCTAGCAAGCTTGTCAAGAAATGATCCTGTTTTCCGTTGGGAGCCTATACAGCAATCAGGGTTACTTGTTGGCCCATCAGGCCAAATGCTGCATGGGAAAGGCCCTGTGTCTTAACCGATGTTCGTCTCCCGGGAGCAAATGCATCTCCTGTACCCATACCACCGAGGCCTGCATCTCTGACAATCTCCTCATAAAAGATCTTCTCTTTATCGGATCATTTAAACCCTGTGCATTCAAGGTAATAAATGTCAGGTCAGCCATAGTCTGAGTTACTTGCATTACGACATATTGAAGCCCTGACCTCCACCTTTCAATTCCCTTATTCTGTAAAGATATTTTATGTGCACCCTCAACCTTTTGATAGTCTATCCCTAACCCACCAATTTTTAACTCCTACATTATAACAGAAATGTGCTAGTGCTGTACAACAGAGTTTCACCGGGTCCTGGTTCCCACCCGAGATATGCAGTGTCCAATTCCCACCCTCTCCCGTCCCTCCACACCCCTTTTTCATTATCTTTATGTACACCAGGTTCTTCCATAGTAACCCCTTTGTTAAGAACGGCCCGAGTCTCAGCAACCCGACCCTCTTACTTTAGTTTTCTTCTGCAGTCAGGTCAGTGTTTGCAAGTGCGATGGACCAAAGCTTGCCTTGACCCTTTCCCCCACTCAGTCTGCTCATGTGGGGTCTGAGATTTTGTCCTCCTTGCTTATTCCTTTCGGGCGAGGACGTCCCTGCCTCAATTTCTCCTTCCCTGATTGTCCACCAAAGACGAGCTATCTTTCGGGGTCTCCTCTTGATCGCTGGTTCCTATATTCCTGTCTTCTCTCATCAGCTCCGTCATTTCTTTCTCTTTAGAAATCGTGTAGCGCTGACCCTTCCTTTAAAAGCAGAGCCCACTCAGAAATATCCAGCAGTATCACACCTATTTGGACCTAAGCCAGTCCGTGGACACCCTTAGGTGCTTTCTTTTCAACAGGATTGCTTGGGCCAGGTCCTGATAACATGGGATAGAAGCTGCCTGGAAGCAAACCGTTTCTGATTTCCGGGCTGCCCGTATGATTTCTTCTTTTAATTGAAATAGGTGAACCCTAGTCAGCACGTCTGGGGTCAAGTTTTTGCTTATCTGATACGAGGAGTTTACTCTATGGGTGCGATCCAATATGATTTCCTTGTCCCCCGCCGGGTCCAGGGTATGGCAAAACAAATCCACCACATATTGCTGTAGGCCTGCATCTGGTATGGATTTGGGGATCCCCTGATGCGTATATTATTATGCCGTAACCTGTTTTTCGGCATCTTCCTGTCTACTCTGGACCAGGTCCATCTGTTGCTCCAGTAGGTGTACTCCATTGGTGAGCTCATCCTGCTTGTACCCCTGTTCCACTTCGTCCACTCTTCTTTCAATTGCCATAACATTTCTATTGAGAACTGGGATTGATTTAGCCAGATCAGAAGCACTCTCTTTAATGTCTTTTTTGAGCTCCATCAACATCGCCACTAGGTCTGACCTCCCTATCGGCGGATCCTCCTCCTCCTGAGGGTGCTGGTAGGGGGGTGAATGCATCTGGGCGACTGTTTGTTTCTGGCAATGTTTTTGCATTTCTGACATTTGCATGAGGGCTTCGATATCCCCCGAGACTGGTCCCTTTTGTTTCACTGCCTGTTTGGCCATCATCTTTTCCGGGGGCCCCAAGTGTCCCACTGTGTCCTAGTTCCACAGTTATAGCTCCAATGGCCAGAACTCCGACCCGGATCCCGTATGTGAGTCCCAAGTGCTGCAAAAGATAGATCTCAGCATCGTCCCAGACAGAGGCTACCTCCAGAAAATGGTGTTCCAATTGACACTCCCAGTGGATGGCTCTCCTGGTGGATTAACGCCCAGTGGATTAGCACTCCTAGTGGTTGGCATAATTAACACTCCTTGTGGATGGCACTCCTACTTTCCATGCTCTGGAGGAGCACCAACCCGCTCTCCTACTTTGCTTTTAATATATGGAGCCCCCAGGACCTCTGCACCACATGCAGTCTTTATTGTCCCTCCCCTTGCCCCAGGCCCCCTCCAAAGCCAGAGGCCGGAACTCGTGCCCAGTCTCCGACGAGATCCGGGGGTGTATGGCTGCAGGGGATAGGTGTAAGGGGCTCCACGACCACCCAGCTCCTCCGTGCACTGGCCGCGCACACCGCAGGAAGTACAGCGCTGTCCGCTCCTTTCTTTTGGTTTCGCGCTACCGGACCACGCCACCTTCCCCCACTGCTCCAGCCTCCAGTCCAAACTCTGGTGCCCCAGCCTCACCGCGCCTCCAAGCAGCTTGCTCACTCCCCCTTCGCACGTCCCACCTCGGCGAGCCTGTTCCGCGCCGGCGGTCTGTTCCCCCTTTTGGGGCCTCTTCAGTCGTGGTCGCAATGGCACCACCGTTCCTCATTTTGGAGTCCGCTTGTTGGCAGGAAGTGCAGCGATGCTATTCTTCACTGCATGCTGACAGAGGCTCTCCTCCCGCTAATTTTCCACCTGCCCGCGGGCTCGCAGCACCATCATTCTTCCTCCGACCCTCATGGCTTGCATGTCCTGACTGCAATTTTGCTGCGCCTTTGGCCGCGCTCTGTCCGGTCCCTCTCTTCTTACAGTAGGTAAATACACTCCAGCATCTCACGGGGGATGCCCTTGCCTTTCCACCGCCTATGCCTAGTTACTGGTCCATGTTTACATTTATTTCTGGGGAGGGTTTAGGCGTTAGAGTGGGCTGAGTGCAGGAGCTCACCGAGGCTGCATCCGTCAGCTTCCTCGGCTGGCCACGCCCCCACACCAGTACCACTCCTTAAAGTATCAATCTCTTGGTATGTTGGGTCACATGGTTGGATCCCAGAATAATAGGGCAGAGATACATTTGCTCCGATCATCGAACTGTCCAAGCCTTGAAAGGAAAGAATGAGAGTAGGATGTGTAAGAATGAGAGGAGCTAAAGAGTCTTGCAGTTTGGACCAATCCGTTGTAGGTACAATGGCTCATTGCCCACATAGGCAGTGTACATCAGGCACAAAGTCATCACTATATCTCTCTGCTCCTTTGGATTGGGTTTTTCGGTAATTTTCACAGATCCTGGTCAATCGTTGTTAGGCGGTACCCTAACTGAAATTATTACAAAAATGTAACTGGAACCCAATGGGAACTTTGCGGATTTCCCCCAGATAGTCGGTTTAGAAGAATGGGTGTACATTCCTGAGCAACCTGGCCTCCAAAGAAAGTGCTATGCATTCTTTACTTGCCCGAAACAGTTGCCACAAAACCATTTTGATTGGGTGCCTGTTGAACATCAAATGACGAACTAATCATCACGTGTATGTGTTTTTATTTGTTTTTTTGTTGCAAAGACATGTCACTGAACCATATATTCCCCTCTTATATTCAGATGGAGGGGAAGGATTCAGAAATGACAGAATGCCAAGGCTAAGAAGAGGTAAAGTTCATTTTCCCCCTCAATGTTCAGTTTCTATTTCCTGAGTAAATGTCTAATCACAGCTGCATGCAGTAAATGTAGGATCAAATATTAGACTACAAAATAGAACTGAGATATATGATAAAATGGTGATTTTAATGAAAGGGCATGTATCTTGTATCAGGTTTACACCGACTTCTCCAGCCAGTTAAGTGGGCAGAAGCTGAGTGTTGCATGCACTCTGGAGTGTTTCTTTAAGCATGTGAATGTTTGCAACTGGAAAACCACATCACCCTTTTCTCTTTTAATGTGCAGGCTGGAGTAGGGAATCTGGAAATGTACCTCTTTGTCTTAAAATGAGCACTAGATAAGATATGACATTTAACTCCTTAGCCCAATAGCTTTGCGAATTGGCAACATTTAGTTGACTCCTGATTCCTTTCTTTTAATCTGACCTTGTTTGTTGTCAAAACAAGATTGCAGGCAAATGCCACGCCCACTGCCATATATCAATACCTGGACACCCATTTCAGTTTCACTTCAAGGAGACTCTGGGTCTTGTTTTACGTCAACTACATCATCAATCCATCTCATCAAATACCACACTATTATTACCCCGAAGCAGGGGGTAGTTGGCCAGGGAGGGAGCAAAGTAGTTCTGGGGACATGGGGGCAGGAGTTGAGGGGTCGGGACGAGATGGACCAGAAAAGCTACCATTCCTATAATTGGGGCCTTTCAAACATCAACGCACCCTTCTTCCTGAAGGAAGGGCGGTTGCACACTCCAGAGGCCACTCCAGTTAAAAACACAGCACAGACAGGCCTAGCGTATTAGCCCTCCTTGCTCCCCTCATTGCTTGCCAAGTGTGAGCTGTCACGCTGCAGTGTTCCGTGGCCATCTGCTAAGGACCTGCTAGTCATTGTGCCACCCACTGACCTTCACTCATCGTCCCTATTATTCCTTTATCAATATTCTCCTCAGCAGTGTCCAAACTGGTCAGCGCCTACAGTCCACGTTGGGCCTCTTTCCTGTGCCACTGCATATGCTGGTTCTACGGCTGCTCTGCGTCTGTCTCACCAAGCCCAAACTTTCTTGGGTGCAGGATCATAGGGGTAATGTGCTTGCATTCTTGGTCCGCCGACTGTGTCATCGCTTCATTGAATTTGCGGCCTTTAGGATTCTACGCTCTAATTAAAATGCTTTTGCACTGCTTACACGTCTACAGAATGCGGTCTGCCTTCAAGTGGACTTGCAGGGTAATCTCCATGGCTTGAATTCGGTTGGTATGCCCTGCATGGGGAGATCACTTTTTAACACCATATTTGGAGGCCTCTTGCAATAGGAATATGCACCGCTCACCCCTACATGGAAGCATTCCACCTCCTCTACCAGGCACTAGTGATACAAGGAAGAGTTCCCGCAATGCAGGATCTGTAAACGCTGCCATATTGGACTCTGCTAGATCCTCAGACTTGACGGTGAACAACGGCACCTGGAACAGACCTCGTGCCAAAACCCTGAGGAGATGCCCTTTTCCCTAATGATTCCTTCTAATTTGGTTTTGGTTTATGCTTGTTACCTTACAAATATATTGCATAAGGCTGTTTGACATTATTCAATCGTCTCAGGAGTAAACCTACAGATCTACACTTCAAAGTTATGCTGTTGTTTGATTATTCGTTTTTAATACTGAACCAAAAAGAAGAAACATATCCTTCTCAAAGGAAGCATACATTCACCAAAATGAAAACCTTTTAAAATAGGATGTTCACTATGTAATATGTTGCCCATAACATTAACCTTTAGTGATCTGCTCATGTTGCTATGGTTTTCACTCCTGCCTGAGGCGTGCAGGAGGGACACTCTGATGGTAGCTAGTCCATTGGTGGTGGTTCGGGCGCAGGCATTTCATTTGTAATTAATAATTCTGACAATTTCTGAGACAGATCCAGTGCTATTGTTGCAGTAGGTTAGAAACAAAGACTACCAAAAGCTCACCATAAAAGGTAGTTTTATGATGCTCTTCATCTATCGATTAGATCTGATGAAGAGGCATGAGAGTTTAGATAACAAACTAAACTATATGAATGGGTATCCGGTCATTGCATTGACAACCAAAGCATCGACAGTCAAACCATCTAAAAAAAGCATCTAATGCATTTTTAGACGGTAAAGGTAAAAATGGGGTTTTAAGGTGAAAGAAAAAGTTGGTTGGGGGAGAACCCTCATTAAAAAAAAAAATGCATTAGATGCTTTTTTTTAGATGGTATGGCATTAGATGCTTTGGCTGTCGATGGAATGACTATAAACCATATGACATGACTGCATTCAAAATACAAGTGGCACAGTGAGTAGAGCGCTCGCTTTGACATCCGTGCAGAGCCTGCTAACAATCCCCGAACCCCGAGGTCGATAAATGAGCACCACACACTGTGGGTAATAATATTCAGCGCTCAGATACCTGAGGGTTCGTAGCGCTATATAAATGCCAAATTATTATTATTAAAAGTCTAAAAAATCAGAAGGATCCTCCATCAAAATACAACACTGCATTAATACCGCTTTAACAATGCCCAACCCAGCTTCCAATTGGCCTGATTAAAATGATTGTTCTTCCAAGGTTTGGTTTTTGTAACTGTTTCTAAATATCCCCGTGATTCTATCCATGCGCTTCTTCTCTCACCCTAAGAGCATACTACTAGAACTTACATGGGCTGGTAAATAGGCAAGAGTGAACTGGGTCAGCGCCCTTGAATAAAGGTGGTCTTGCCCTGCCAGACTTTGAGAAATACTATCTGGCATTCCAGGTCCACTTCCTGTCATTCTGTACTCTGATAGGCCGGACAGGCCACACGTACAGATAGAAACCGCAATGGCGGCATCATCATTGCTACGTTCAGTGCTTATGTCTGATCAAGAATTAAATAAATATTGTAGCCTGCACTCACCGTGCCTGGAGGAAGATACCAGCTACAAAAGGAGTCACATATTTATACTCCTCCGTAATACAGATCAAGTACGTAGCGAGAATGCGGAGAACACACGAGAAACTATACATAAAACTGGCTACCAAACTTGGGTTTACCACATTTGGGGACTACTTCCCAGAGGGATCCTTCTTATCACTAACAGCTTTTAAAGAACAAGGAGGAACATCTCCCCTAGATATATTCGCATACTTTAAATTAAGAAATAACGTTCAAAGCCAAATTTCCTTTATTCCCAGTTCAGCCTTCAACATTTGCACTACTGCATGACTCGATTGCGGCACTGGGCGAGGGTCACTTGGTCTCATGGCTTTATGGGAGATTCTTTCAGGACACTCCTGATAGTGGGATCGCCTCAAAACATGAATGGGAGAACAATATGAGACAGGATCTTCTGGATGAAGAATAGTCATACCTATTTGCCCAAACCAAAGCGGTTCCGTTGAATGCTAGGCATAAATGGATTCATTTCAATTGTATTCATCAGACTAACCACACCTTAGAGCGATTATACAGGTACTACCCGGAGATCTCTCATGAATGTGCACAATGCAAATCATTGCACGCCAATTATTTTTCATTTGTCGTGGTTGTGTCCTGTAATACTTGAGTTATAGAGACAAGTCTCTATATTAAGCCATATGGTTAATGAGCACCTGGAGGTTTCACCAGAGATGACTCTGCTCGGACTCACCCAACCCATCCCAAGCTTCACACGGAAACTGGTCGGAACTAATGGTGTTGGCCTAGAGAAGAGTTGAGATGGCTTGGTGGAAAGCTCGAGCCCCCAAAATTAAGGATTGGCTATCCGATGTAGCTTATTGTTACGACATGGGGACAGCTTATATACTTTACATGCCGGTCAATGCAAAGCCTTCTAACATCTGGGCCCTATATCAAAACTACCTGTTGTCGATACCCCAGGATAAACGTCTACCCGAATTTGAAGACTGAACACCAAAGTAAAATAAGGTCTACATGCCCCAAAGGTGTATACCTACTCCCTAAAAATAACTGTGAAGTATAAGCCTGTTACCAAATGTACACTTTTTCTTTTGGTATGATGCACTGCCGCCATTCATGAGTAATGTTGAAATGTTTTGTTTTTCTTGTTGTAACGCATATGATAATATTAACATCTCCCTCTAAAATTAAATAGAACCAGAAGCACACAGAATATCACTAATCTTCCCCCACCTGCAAAATCTTGTTACCCAGCAGATGGAAACAACTTTAGACCCATCTGGAGTCTTACCTGTTGTCAGAAGGTGCACAGAGGCACCCCGGCTAGGCTTGGCAACTACTATGCTGATGTAAAGGGACAGGCAAGCACATACAATAGGAGTGTAAGCACAAAGGAAAAACAAAGTAAATAAGAACAATGGAAGAAGAGGAACATGAAGACTGCAATGGTGAACAAGAAGGGATGGGCACCAAGTACTGGACAAAGAATGTAGACTCACACTAGGGGTGTACACAGGTAGGACTTGAGACTATCCACAGAAATAAGGGAAGCCAATGACTCTGTGCAAATTACTCTAGCAGATACTCACCCTGCAAGACCACGGAAAAGGGGCAGATAAAGTGGCTTCTAAGTCTGTACCCTAAGGCAAAAACAAGTAGGGTGGACTTACAAGAGACAAGCCTGTGTGGGTCAAGCAGGATCATACAGTGGATATCCTCCGTGGGCACAATAATGAACACACTGTTATATGAAATACACTCTGAACTAAATGTAAGGGGAGACAGAGGAAGGGCAGTGATAGCCTCTTAGGGTATTGGAGCCAACCTCTTTACAAAGAAATACACAGAGGCACAGTTGAGGACACCATAGTACACTTACCAGATACTAAGAGCCCACAAGATAAACAGGAATTCAAAACTTGAACACATGAACTCGGAATACAGAATTCTTTAGCAAGGAACTAGAATAAGGTAACTGTATCTTGACACTAGAACGGGGTAACCTGAAGCAAGGGACTGGAACAGGGTAACTGCAACAGGATACAACACTGGACTGGAAACACACACGCTATGGAAAGCAGGGGCATGGTATTCAGAACCAGAAATAAGCGAAAATGTGTAAACAGAAGCACGAGAAACACTCTGACTAAATGGGGTAAAGCATGGGATATGCAGACCTGAGGGAGCAGGAGAAGGGTAGAGCAGGGAAGGCGACTCAAGGGAAAGAAGGCAAGTAATAGAGGCGGGAAGCTTCAGGAACCCGGAAGAGCTCTGTGCTTCTTGCTCTTGTGTGCTGGAGCGGAACGGCCTTCATTATGGGAGCCATTGTCCTGGCAAGGGGCCCCCACTCAATAAGGGCTGGAGGCAAGTATGTTATTTTCTATGTCTTAATATCTATGTTATGCGTTTTTTTATGCGTATCTGAATGAGCGAGTGTATGATGTACGGGTGTGTGCGTGATGAGCACGTGTATGGACGCGTGTGTGTATGAGCACGTGAATGCCGTGTTAATGCGTGTTGAATGAACAAGTAAATGAGCAAATGAATGTGCGACTGTTTGGGTTTGGCTCGTGCCGGCCCGAGGGCCTGATTTTCACAGAGGTGGCTGGTGGCGAAGGGGCAGTAATATAACTTTTTGGAACGGCTGCCGCATCTGTAATAAAATAAGCATGATAAGTGTTGTAACGGGCCTAGACAGGAATTTTGGTGCATCCTATCTAGCCATTTCTTACTGTGGTATGACATTTGTTATTGGGCATCTATGATAAAGCAAACATAATAACAGTGTTAATACATGGCTAGACTGGCATTTCCGTGCATCCAGTTTGGACATGTTTTCATATTGTGGCATGGCGTTTTTATTGGCACAGCCAACATGAGTATGGGGTTCTTTCTGAGTTTGGTGGCAAGTAGTGGTAACATAATTACTGCCACTCTTACCGCGCCGTCAAATTAGAGCGCCCAGAAACGGGCATTACTTCCATTGTCAGAATTAGCCCCGGTGGCAAATCCGCTGGCAGAATTACCGCCATAAACCAAAATGGTAATTCGAGGGGATTGGGTCCTCCGACGTATTCCATATCTATGACAGTAATCACCACAGCTGTGCTGCTTCGGAAACTTTTTCGGCGTCTGCGTCCTGCGTCGATGACGTCGATGCGCCGCCGTCGAGGACCTCCTCCGACGTCCGACGTCATCCGATGTGATAAGTAGGACGCACGACGCCAGTAGCCTCAGTTCCGTTTTTTCCGCGAACGTGTTGCTTCGTGTTTCTCGGTTCTAGCCTCGACTCTTTGGAGTTCTGTTCTTTCTGGTTCTTCGAGCCTGTTCGTTTGTGAATATTCCTTCGCAGCGATGTCTTCCACTTCGTCTTCAACCCCGCGTCCGGGCTTCAAGAAGTGCGGGGTGTGTGGGTCCAAGATGTCGGTGACTGACTCGCACGACGCCTGCCTCTGGTGCCTCGGGGAGGCCCACGACACGGATGACTGTGTCGACTGCCTGTCGCTCACTTCCAAGGCCTTACGCGAACGTAAGAAGAAATTGTCGGTAGGTCGGGTGTCCAAGCCCCGGAAGTCGAAGTCGGCGGGGCTTTCGACGGATGATTCGAGGGGTGACTCTCCGCGTCATCGTCGGAGGTCTCGTCGGTCTTCTTCTAGGAGTCGGTCTCGCCACTCCTCTGCCTCTTCGAGGCGTTCTCGGAAGCGCCGTCACCGGTCGCCTTCCAGGTCCTCTTCCGAGGACTCTGCCCGGCACGTCGGTTATCCCACCAGCCGTGCGACGCCGGAGGAATGGGCTTCCTTCGGGAAGAAAATGTTGGCGATTCTTGAGTCGCAGGGTACTCAACCGTCCGCGCCCCCGAGTGGGGTCGGCCGTGTGAGGTCGAGAGACGCCGCTCGCAAGAGTGGTCGGCACGAGTCACGGGAGAGGTCCCGTTCGGACAAGGAGGCTCGTTCTCGCCGTACCCGTTCCAGGTCCCGGTCCTCGACGCGATCGAGACCGTGTGCACCTGTGATGTCTTCGAGGAAGACATCGACGTCTGAGGCGTTGAGGGCGTCGACAGGCTTTCTCGAGGCTCCGGCTCCGAGGAAGTCGTCGAAGCCGTCGACGTTCAGGTCGTCGAGGGACACGCTCGGGGCTCCGGCTTCGAGGGCTGTGTCGACGCCGCCGATATTGGAGGCGCTGCATCTGACGTCGACGCCGATTTCCTCGACGTCGACGCCGATCCTCTCGGCGCCGTTGCCGGTTTTCTCGACGGCGGCGCCGATTCGCTCGACGCCATCGACGCCTTTCGTGTCGGAGGTGCCCCGTGTCTCGGGTGTACCCCCTAGGAAGGCTCTGGCTAAGAGCAGGCACTCTCAGGTGCCTTTCCACCTCTTGGATTATATTTCGGAGGCGGATGAGGATTCGGTTGGCCTGGTTCCTGATCAGGTGCCGGATGACGTTGTCTCGGGCCATAGTCAATTTGACGATTTGAGGCAGTCGCTGCATGATGCTAGTGGTCTGGACACCTCTCCGGAGGTGGAATTTGGTCGGCCTGAGCCTGGCTCCCATGCCGATTCCTCATACCGGCGCCTTATGGCTAGGGTGTCTGAGTATCTGGGATGGTCTGCTCCCCCAGGGGAGTTTGTGCAGGATGATCTGACGGACATCCTTGATGTTGGTCCCCCATCTGACCCGGTTCTGCCATTCCATATGGCTTTACAGCGTAGGGTGGCGGCGGCTTGGACTGCTCCGGAGAGTCTCCCGGCAGTGGGCAGATCCTTGTCGCGGAAATACCGTCCAGCCAGTGGCGACCCCTGCTACTTGACCAGGCACCCCACTCCGGAAAGTTTGGTGGTGCAGGCGGCCACGGCCCCGGCAAAGCAGGCGTCGTACCCTACCATCCCTCCTGATAGGGACGACAAACGTTTTGATGGCTGGGCGAAGAAGGTGTTTTCTTCTGGTGGTATGGCGCTTCAGGCGGCCAACTCCATTTGTGCCTTGTCACGTTTCACGCACACTCTGTGGAACTGTGTTGCGTTAGCGGCTGAACATATTCCCGAAGGGGACGAACGGGTTGGTTTCCTTGCTTTGGTCCAGGATGGTAAGGATGCCATGTGTGAGTCCGTTCAGTCGGGTTTGGACTTAGCTGAATGCGTCAGTAGGTCCATGGCGGCGAGCACCGTGATACGCAGGTTTGCGTGGTTGCGGAAGTCGGGGTTTGCTCCTGATGTGCAGTCCCGGCTCCTCAACATGCCCTTTGATGGTGAACATCTTTTTGGCAGCAAGGCTGACGAGAGCCTTGAGAGGTTGCAGACCTCAAAAGCTGCAGCGAAGTCGTTGGGCGCTGCAGTTCGCCAACCTCCGCCTTTTCGTCCTAGGGGACAGCAGTGGAGGGGTGGCTCCTTTCGCTATTACTCGTCCTTTGGTAGAGCGAGAGGAGCTGGCAGTCAAAGGGGCCAACGCAGGGGTACCAGAGGTGGACGACAGGGTACCCGTGGTGCCAAGGCCGCTCGGGCAGTTGCCTCTTTGCCCTCAGGTAACGCCGCAGCCGCTCCTACTCAGTCATGAGGCCTTGTCCCATGGTTCGCCGGTTGGGGGAAGGCTGGCGCAGCATCTTGTAGAGTGGCGTGCCATTACTTCGGATGTGTGGGTTCTGGAGATCATAACCCACGGCTACTGTCTTCCCTTTCGGCACAGGCCTCGCGACAATCCACCGGGGAACCTCTCTTTGAAGTGTCCGGATCCGCTCCTTGCGCAGGAAATTCAAGCCCTGCTGGAGAAAGGCGCCATAGAACTGGTGCCTGTAGCGGAGAGGAACAAGGGATGGTATTCCCCTTATTTTTTGATTTCCAAGAAAGACGGGGGATTGAGACCCATCATGGACTTGCGCGGTTTGAACAAACTCCTCAGGAAGGACAAGTTCAAGATGGTTACTCTCTCTCAAGTCCTCCAGGCCCTTCAGCTTCAGGACTGGTTGGTGTCACTCGACCTCAAGGATGCTTACTTCCATGTGCCGATCCATCCCAAGCACAAGAAGTACCTGAGGTTCGCGGTTGGCGACTCGCACTTTCGGTTTCGGGTCCTGCCGTTCGGTTTGACCTCCGCCCCGAGGGTTTTCACCAAGCTCATGGTGGTGGTGGCAGCGCATCTCAGGCAAGGGGGGATTCACGTCTACCCCTACCTGGACGATTGGTTGATCAGGGGGAGCTCTCCCGAGCAGGTCCTGGATCATCTGTCCGTCGCCTGCCACTCCCTTCACAGGCTGGGCTTCTCCCTCAATTTAAAGAAGTCCCATTTGACGCCAACGCAGAGGCTCCAGTACATCGGAGCAGTGCTCGACACTTCCCTGGGGCAGTGTTTTCCTCCCCAGGTGAGGGCTCTTCACATTCAGCAGATGGTGCGCAAGTTTCAGCATGCCCAGACGCTCCCAGCGTTCGAGTTCTTGAGGTTGCTCGGCCTCATGGCATCCTGCATTCTTCTGGTGCCAGAGGCTCGCCTGCGAATGAGATCTTTGCAGTGGGCACTCAAGATGCAATGGTCGCAGTCCTCCGGCAGGATGTCGGACCCGATTCAGGTGCCGCCCTCGGTCGCCCGGGACCTTCTGTGGTGGGCCGTCGAAGGCAACTTGATGAAGGGGGCTCCGTTTTGGCTTCCCTGGCCGGAGGTGACGATCGTGTCGGATGCATCCCTCACGGGATGGGGAGCTCATGCCAACGGGCTGACAGTCAGCGGTCGTTGGTCTCCGTCGGAGTCCAGACTCCATATCAATCTGTTGGAGCTGAGGGCCGTCAGGCTAGCCCTGAAGGCTTTTCTGCCGACTGTGCGAGGGAAGAGTGTCCTGATCCTGACGGACAACACGGTGGCCATGCACTACCTCAACAAAAAGGGGGGGGCAGGGTCACTTCCTCTGTGCAGGGAGGCGATGCAGCTCGAGTTCTGGGCCATCCAGCAGGAAGTTTCGATCTCGGCAGTTCATCTGGCCGGAGTCGAGAACGTGACGGCGGACGCTCTGAGCAGGCAGAGCACGATCTCTCACGAGTGGGAGTTGGCTCAGGAGATTCTCCTGGAGATCTTCGCCCTTTGGGGGACCCCTCAAGTGGATCTCTTTGCCTCCAGTGTCAACCGGAAGTGCGAAAGGTTTTGCTCGCGGGAATTTCCTCCAAAAGGAGCCTTAGGAGACGCGTTCGTGGTGGAGTGGTCGTTCCCGCTGCTGTACGCGTTTCCTCCGGTCCCCGTCATCCCGCAAGTGCTGCGGAGGTTACGGAAGTTCGGTTCCCGGATGATCCTCATTGCTCCGGCGTGGGCTCGGAGGACGTGGTACCCGGACCTTCTCGACTTGTCCATCTGCCCTCCACGTCGTCTTCCCTACCGAGACGATCTGCTCTCACGGGAGGGGGGTCAGGTTCTCCATCCAGAGGTCGGATCCCTCAACCTTCACGCTTGGCTTCTGAAAGGTTGAGGTTTAAGGATTGGGACCTCCCTGAAGACGTGATGGAGGTGTTGCTTTCGGCCCGAAGGCCCGCAACTAAGTCTCTGTACCGTTGCCGTTGGCGTAAGTTCTGCGACTGGTGCAGAGTTCAGAATGTGGATCCTTTTGCATGTGACATCCCCATGGTTCTGTCCTTTTTGCTTTCTTTGGCCCACAGGGGCTTGCAAGTGGGTACCGTTAAGGGTTACCTGGCGGCGCTGTCCATCTTTAAGCGCTCATCTGAAGAATGTTCTTACTTTAAAATCCCTTTAATTTCACAGTTTCTGAAAGGGCTCACTAATGTGTTCCCTCCGTCGCCTTTCCTGGTGCCCGGTTGGGATTTGAACCTTGTTCTTAGGTTTCTTATGGGTGCTCCGTTTGAGCCGTTACATTCTTGCCCTTTGAGGCTGTTGACTTTGAAAACTGTGTTTTTAGTTGCGGTTACTTCCGCTCGCAGAGTGAGTGAGTTACAGGCACTTTCTGTTAAGCCACCCTTCACTGTATTTCACAAGGACAGGGTTGTCCTTCGAGTTCGTCCTTCTTTTCTTCCGAAGGTAGTGACGGAATTTCATTTGGCCCAGAAGATTGTTCTTCCGGCATTCTATCCTCCTCCGCATCCTGGTAAGGAAGAGGAGAGGCTCCATAGGCTTGATCCTAGGAGAGCTTTGAGCTTTTATGTTTCTCGCATGTCCCGGGTCAGAGTGGACGATCAACTCTTTATTGGTTACGCTGGTAAGCGCTTGGGGCAAGCTGTGACGAAACAGACTTTGTCCCGCTGGATTGTTTTGGCCATCTCGGAGTGTTACCGCTTGGCGGGCAAGGACCCTCCGGCTGGCTTGCGGGCCCATTCTACCAGGGGCTTGGCTGCATCTACTGCCCTGCAGAGGGGTGTTCCTATTCGCAACATCTGTGATGCTGCCACCTGGGCTTCAGTGCATACATTTGTGCGGCATTATTCCCTCGATTCCATCAGAGGGCAGGATCTGGCCTTTGGCAAGGCGGTCCTTTGCTCTGCTATTTGATTGGCTATTCTAAATTTTGTTTCTAAATTCTTTCCCTCCTCCTTGATTTGGTACTGCTTTGGGAGTCTGTCATAGATATGGAATACGTCGGAGGACCCAATCCCCTCGAAGAACAAGTTACTTTCTTACCTGGTAACGTTCTTTCGATGGGATGGTCCGACGACGTATTCCATATCGCTCCCGCCCTGCCTTCCCCGCTGCAGAATTTCTGTTGCGTTTGCAGCTTACGTTCCGCAAGGCTTTGTGTCGGACTGGCAGTTGACTATTGTCACACGTTCTGGGGGAAAAAACTACAACTGAGGCTACTGGCGTCGTGCGTCCTACTTATCACATCGGATGACGTCGGACGTCGGAGGAGGTCCTCGACGGCGGCGCATCGACGTCATCGACGCAGGACGCAGACGCCGAAAAAGTTTCCGAAGCAGCACAGCTGTGGTGATTACTGTCATAGATATGGAATACGTCGTCGGACCATCCCATCGAAAGAACGTTACCAGGTAAGAAAGTAACTTGTTCTTCTGCCACATTACAAATGGAAATACCGCCAAAATACTGCCAAAAATAGGCAGTAATTGCACCAAAAACAGTGAGAGGTAAAAGCATCCAGGTGATGGAAATGAATGCACAGGTGCCAATAATTGCCACCAAAATGGTATTTAAGGCCGACACCTTCCCCAAACAAGCTTCCTAGCAACAACCACAAACTAATTACGGCATTCACAACCTGCTACTGTTCGTTGAGCTCCAGCAGCAAGCAAGGCAACGGCGGGAAAGCATACAGGCACCACAAAGGTGAAGGTGACGTGTGTTGTGGCGGCCACCCATACCACATGTCCGTCCATCCCCTTGGGCAGTAACTGCGAACAATTAGTATCACTGTATCGCTTGGACCGGCACTCGATTGCAGACCCGCTGACCCTGATTGAGGCTGATCTTCAGAGTGCTATCCCCATCAGAACTGCCATCCAGCCCCTGCTCAAATAGGTCTCTGTTCTCCACTTCTGTACTACACGCCCATTCCAGCTGACCCTGATTGAGGCTGATCTTCAGAGTGCTATCCCCATCAGAACTGCCATCCAGCCCCTGCTCAAATAGGTCTCTGTTCTCCACTTCTGTACTACAGGCCCATTCCAGCAGACTGTTGGGATGCTGCATGGCATGTCCAAGCCAACATTCTCCAAAGTGCTGGATTAAGTGTTGGATGCGCTCACGAGGAATGGCCATCAGCATCACTCCCTGCCTATTACCCAGTCTTAGGTGCACGCTGCACAGTCACGCCATCGCTCATTTGCCCAATGCTAATTTTCCCAATGCTATAGCAGCACTGGACTGCACACATGTGGCATTATTAACCCCCCGCCCCGTATCAGTGAACTATGCATATTAGAGTCGCAAACACTACCATTCTATGAAGATCCAGAAGACGTGATGCAGATCTCACAATGAGCCACTGCTGCTCCCGATTTCCAGGTTCCACACATGATGCCATGGTCCTCAGAAACAGCCCCCTTCATGCATATATGAAAACACACAGAGAAGAGTGTACCTGGTGTTTGGGTAAGTAGTACATATGGCAATGATTTGGTACAGAGGCAAGCCTGGGGACATGTTTGAGAACAAATGTGAGGAAACTACAAGCCCCATAAGCCCTAGACCATGTTGCATTAAATAGGCCATCTACCACTGGCCACAGAGTGACCTGATAATACTCTGTAGGCGGTCCTGGCATGCATGAAAGCAGGCACGCGATTCCTGGCAACAATCAATGCCCCTGAAAAATCCAACAAGCCATTCCCAGTCAATGCACAGGGACAGGCACTAAATGCTATAGGCCCATTGCCATGGTAATACCTCTAGGTTGATGTCCAAACAGACAGAAACCCATGACCAATTAGGCAGTACACACTGCAGTCTCCTGCTTGTGCCTATTTAAAGTCACCGCTCCCCCACCCCCACCGGTGAAGTACAGGATGTCATCCAAAAACACATATGAGCACACCAAGGCCAGCGGCACAATAGTAATTGTAATGAGCAATTAGAAAACCAACCATGATTAAGAATATCTTTCTACCTGTTGTAGGTGACTCAGGCTATCTGCTGTTACCGTGGTTGGTGACACCTGTGAAGGACCCTGATACACCTCAGGAGACAGCCTATAGTGAGGCACACAAGAGGACTAGACGATGCATTCAGTGCATATTTGGAGTGCTAAAGTGAAGGTTCAGGGGCCTCCACCAGACAGGTTGGGCACTCATTGTTAGGCAGAATCCTATGCAGTTCCCTTAGGGAGCACTACAGAAGATTAGGACAACAGGTATATGCAATAAATCCCCCTTGGTATCAGTCTGTACCACACATATTTAGTTGGTAGCTGTGGCTGAGCAGTCAGACTTATCTCAAGAGGGAGATGAGCAGTATTCAGGGTTTACACAAAGGACTACAGTACTAGGGAACAAGGAAACACTGACCAAAGCTTTGTATCAAAAAGAATATATATACTTATTTTACACACTCTTAATTCAACACACAAATCACTATCATTAAAGCAAGTTAAAACAGTCAAGAAAAGTATACACAACTCCCTATCTAAATTGTAGACAAGTTTGAGTAAGAGTGAAAACGAAGCAAAACGGCAGAGTGTAAACCAAGCAGAAATGGCACTCTAACAATTTCTTCAGAGGGAGGGAAAGGTCAAGTTATACAGGGTTAGTCTCCTAAACACACCAGCAACACTTCCCAATCGGATTGTGAACAAGTTAGGCAAGGCAGTACTTTAGCATCAGCAATACTTAGGTGAAAACCGAGCAAAACGGCACTTCAACAAGAAAGGCGAAGGAAAGGTGGTTATAAGAGTTTAGATGCACCAACACATTTCTTGATGAAAAGCAATCTAGAGAAGGCATTGTAACAGAATTAGCCAGAGTCAATCGGCCTGTGCCAGAGTCAGTGGTACAAGGCAAAGTGCCCAGGTTCAAACGGTTCTAGTAGCTGCAGTCAAGTCTCTGTTTAACGTTTGAAAAGGAGGGTGCAGAAGGTAACAAGACAATGTTAGACGATAGGAACGGCCAGCCCAGAAGGTAAGTAAAGGATTTAAAACACCTTTAGCAGTACCCAGGGAAACGGGAGGCCTGGCGGAACAATGTACCTTAAAAGTGGAAGAGGCTCCTGCGGTGGCGGTAGTTCCTGGCAGTTCCTGCAGTTCGGGAGATCCAGCAGAGGAAGAGAGGCTCTCGTCGTGGAGGAAGGTTCGAGTTACTGCACTGCCCAGGGATGAAGCAAGCTGCGGTGATGCCAAAACGGAATAAAAGGTACGATCCTTTAAATCGCGGTCGTGGTGGACGGGTGCCTGGCTATCCGGTCTCCTAGTTCTTGGCACTGTCGATTCGACCAAGGCAGGTCCTGGAAGGCGGTTGGCAAACTGGTTGAACCCACCGCTACCAGCAGTGTTAGGCAGAATCCTATGCAGTTCCCTTAGGGAGAACTACAGAAGATTAGGACTACAAGTATATGCAATAAATCCCCTTTGGTATCAGTCTGTACTACACAGATTTAGTTGGTAGGTGTGGCTGAGCAGTCAGACCTATCTCAAGAGGGAGATGAGCAATGTTCAGGGTTTACACAACAGGACTACAGTACTAGGGAACAAGGAAACACTGACCAAAGCTTTGTATAAAAAAATAATATATATATTTATTTTACACACTCTTAATTCAAATCACTATCATTAAAGCAAGTTAAAACAGTCAAGAAAAGTATACACAACTCCCTATTTAAATTGTAGACAAGTTTAAGCAAGAGTGAAAACTGAGCAAAACGGCACAGTGTAAACCAAGCAGAAATGGCACTCTAACAATTTCTTCAGAGGGAGGGAAAGGTCAAGTTATACAGGGTTAGACTCCTAAACACACCAGCAACGCTTCCCAATCGGATTGTGAACAAGTTAGACAAGGCAGTACTTTAGCATCAGCAATACTTAGGTGAAAACTGAGCAAAATGGCACTTCAACAATATAGAAAGGGGAAGGAAAGGGGTTTATAAGAGTTTAGGTGCACCAACACATTTCTTGATGAAAAGCAATCTAGAGAAGGCAGTTGTAACAGAATTAGCCAGAGTCAATAAGCCTGTGCCAGAGTCAGTGGTACAAGGCAAAGTGCCCAGGTTCAAATGGTTCTAGTAGCTACAGTCAAGTCTTTGTTTAACGGTTGAAAAGAAGGGTGCAGAAGGTAAGAAGACAACGTCAGACGATAGGGACGGCCAGCCCAGAAGGTAAGTAAAGGATTTAAAACACCTTTAGCAGTACCCAGCGAAACGGGAGGCCTGACGGAAAAATGTACCTTAAAAGTGGAAGAGGCTCCTGCGGTGGCGGTAGTTTCTGGCAGTTCCTGCAGTTTGGGAGATCCAACAGAGGAAGAGAGGCTCTCGTCGTGGAGGAAGATTCGAGTTACTGCACTGCCCAGGGATGAAGCCAGCCGCAGTGATGCCAAAATGGAATAAAAGGTACGGTCCTTTAAATTGCGGTTGTGGTGGACGGGTGCCTGGCTATCCAGTCTCCTAGTGCTTGGCACTGTCAATTCGACCAAGGCAGTTCCTGGAAGGCAATTGGCGAACTGGTTGGTCCCACCAGCTCAAGGGAAGAAGGCTCTTGTAGGTGAAGATCTTCTCTTGTCGTTGGAGAAAAGTGGTCAGGATCTGCAGCAGGGCTTCACCGGTGGTTCAGTTGTTGCAGATGTCTTTGGCTTCTCTCCCCCTTTGGATTTCTCCGGTCCAGTGGCGACGTCTATCTTCCAGTCCGCAGGTCCCTGCTTTTATGCAGAAAACCCCCCATTAATACAGCTTACCTGTCACTCACACAGTGGGGTGGCTATCCTGGCGGGATAACCGCCCAGCCTATCAGGGCAGAGTGCGACTTGGGTTGCCTAGGCAACCCTGTCCAGGGTGCCTATTCCCCCTCCCAAACATCCTGTCTACCCCAGACTCACTGGCGCCTAAAGGAGGGCTTCTGTCCAGCAGCCCGCCAAAAGGACGAACAAAGGGCCCTGACCTCGGTTTGGATTACAGAGAGCGACACGAGAAAGAAATATTATTAAAGAGCTGGCAAAAAAAAAAAACTGGATTAAAGTTAAGATTAAAATAACCTGGCGGTATGTTAGAGGCTGTCAGTAAAAGTGGTAGCCTCGAACAATGGGAAAATCCCATAGGAAAATATTCACGGTCGAATATTTATGGTAGTAACTACTGCCACCAGCCAGAAACTTTGGAGAGAGGGACTGGACAGTACCCTCTCGAAAATGAACACCAGGGAAAAACTATTAACCCTTTCCAGTACCTCCATAGTCAGATGGTTTGTACTGGTTTTGTTCATAACTATTGACTAGAAAAGTCACTGATAACTTTGCATGCCCTGGGAGACAGTAGTCAGTCCCAGGGTATGGAGTCTATGTTTGGGGGGTCACTATGACACCCCTGTGTTACTGCACCGAGGGTGTTGTGTAACACACATGTAAAAAGATGATACCTATGGAGTGAGAAAAACTCCATAGCCCATAGGCACAAAAACAGACTGAAACACACATCAAAATACAGCTAAGAGTGGGAAAAAGAGTCTCACTCTTAGCAGGAGTAAAAAAAAAAAACCCTGAAATCCAGCAAAGCTGATGGGGGACTTTATAGGTAAGGGAAATTAGCCTTTTAAGAGAATTCTCCCTAACACTCGTACAGGTCAGCAAAAGTAGGAAACAGCATTGTCACTTGCGCAGTGCTGCAAAACGTGCACACAGCGGAATATTCCTACGCTTCCAGACGAGGACATTGCACCCCCCTCAATCAGATGAAGATGAAGTTGTAGGTGAGAACAGGGAACCTCAGAATAGATGTGAGGAAATGACAGTAGGACACATTGCCTGCCAGAACCTACAGACAGCTATTTATTAACCCTCACACCTGTCACTGTACTGTCATCTTTCACTGAATTTACATGTATCACTGAAATGAAATGATCACTGGATCCATTGCCTGCAGTCCAAAGTGATTTATTTCACACTTACACACTTTCGCCCCCAAAACCAATACTCTCCCACCACCCTCATTGCCATGACAAAAATATGGCCATGGAAAGTTTTACCTGCGCTTGCCATGTCCTGGCGTAGGCTGTCGGGAGCGAGACAGTATCCTCTGTGATCTCCGTACCGGAGTGTTGGAGACAGAATTCTTAGTGGGTGTTGCAGTGATGGAGCTGGTAGTATCCCGCCCGATGTGCTGCCGTGTGAGGGTGATGGCCTTCAGGACTGTCCTGTTGCTAGCGGACTTGCCCTCAGTCAGCTCCTGCACCCTCTGCCCAACCAGGTTAATAGCAGCTTGCCATCAGCTATTTGACTACTCTATCTGTCCATGGCACTGGCCACCTGCCTCAATGCCCCTATTATGGCATCCCTTATGGCCTGAAAAGGACCCAGTTGTTCCTCAGCTATCCACTCCATAAGTTCCTGCCGCTGCTCCATCGCATTGAGCCTCTCCCATATTGTGGTCAGAGTGATCGGGAGTAAAGGGGATGATGGGTTGAGGCTCTCCTCAGGGGTAGACTGGGAAGGCGGGCAAGGTGGCAACTGCCCCACCTCACCAGGCTGGATGGGCTCTTCTTCCTGGGACAGAGCTGCATATTGTATAAAAAAGAAAGAATTCTTCAGAATACAGCCTGCCTCGAAAGAACCAAGTTCTGAAAATTCTGCCTGCTCGGCTTCTGCGTAGATGGGGTGAGGCACTCGCCTTGATTTCAGCAATATTGTAGATGTCCCTGGTTGACCCCCACATATGGGTCTCCACGGAGAAGAGTCTAGGCTGCAGGGGCATGTTCACACTTCCCAGCGGCAATTTACACATTTAAATGACAGGCCCCGTGACTCTGGATATTACTGTTGGCCACACTGCGCCACATTCACCATTGATCTGGTACAATCCAGAGCAGCTTTTCATGACTCCTACTTGCCAAGGGACTAAGGGTCCATGTCGAATTGGAGTTTGTCCTCAGTTTCATTCTGTAAGAAGGCTTGCACGCCCTATGTTCTGGTGAATGTCTTGATCAATGAGTTCATTACAAAGAGTTTAATAACAGCCTGAATGGCACCCGTGGATGTTCCTACATGGTGGTTATAGAAATGGCTGTTGGATTGTTTGTGGTTTTTAGTTTTGGGAACATTTGAAAAACACTCCCAGAAAGATTTACATTCAGGCTTTGTTAGCAGGTTACAAACTAAGAGGGAAGGGGGTCATTCAGAGCTGGGTGAATTTATTCTAAGAAATACCACTGGAGAAATGTAAGACCCACATCAAAGGTATTCATGAAAATCCACCGTATTCAAAGTGTATTTACGAAATTCCACATCCACCAATGGTAATGGAAAAGGGTGTTTAACATTTTTTCCAGCCATTTTTACCATCAATATGAAGGTGGTAATGGAGTATGTACAGGTGTGGATCATACCACTCCCATACAATCAGGCCCTTGATGTGATGCCACTGTCTCTGGCTGCAGGGCTGCAACCCTCCCTTGGACATCTGTCCCAGGACCAGAAACCAATACATGGGAGCATGGCCTTGCATCCATAACCACCACAGACGGCCCAGACACCACTGACTGGGCTTTTGAAGGCACCTGACCCCCTGCAGACCCACGGGCCCCAACTGCTCCAACAATTGGTGCCCTCAGCTCTGCCAGCATTGAGGACTGCATCAGCATCAGAGCGACTGGAGTCCAAAGAGTCAGAATTGTATGCAGCAAGGCTCAGGATGGTCGGTAGCACCAGTAGATTCTCACGGCCTGCCACGCCACGTCCTCCACTGGTGGTCTGAACCACCACAGACTCTTCTTCCTCCTCTTCCTCCTCCTCCTCTACATCTGGTGCCTCCTCACCCGCACATGGACAGAAAAAGATATGAGGAGTCATGTGCAACTTGTCTACAGTAAACATGTGTATCACATTGCTGTCATGCAACAAAATGCAGGGCATGTCACCATGAGAGAAACTGCATCCACACACTATGTACAAGATGCGATCTGATCATGGCATGTGCAGATTGGCAACAACATCCCTGCTCATGGCCATCCTGCCAATTGATACTTTGCCAACAAACACGGTTGCTAGCAAGAACACTATGGCACAGCAAACTGTTGACTAATACCAATGAAATGGGCATGGTCATGTGGCTCTGGGATGTGCAATTACACGACATGTCAACAGGCAGACACACATATTCACATCCAAGTCTTCATCCATCACATGCCACAACAGTGTTGACCTGGCACAGGGACTGTACACAATGGGAACATGCCGTTAAGTGTGAAAAAAAGTAAACAGTCCCAGTTGATGTATGACTGTAAGAGTAACACCTAGCCAAGGTCTGTGAAGTGGAGAGAGTAAGTAAATGGAGTTGGAGATAGATGAACAAGGTACAGTGACCCACAAGAGGGACAGGGGCATGGAACCATGGAGTGTGTGCTGAGTGTGGGGGGGTAACAGGCATCAGGCCTCACAATGATTTGTCTCAGGAGTAGTCATTGCCATAGCGGCAGCAGGGACGTGCACAGTCTAGACATATGCACACTCACTCAGGGCACTCCGTAAAAGACATGTTGGTTGTCATCTTGGATGTTCTATATAGCATGGAAGACACTACGTATATGTGTGAATAGAGAATCTATACCCTGCATTGCTTGAAGTGTGACTCGTTTTTCAGACACAAGCACATGACTAGCAGAACAGAGTCACTGACATCAAGGATGCAACTAACAAGAGGGCACATTGTGGTATCATGTTGGAGATGTTGGGTGGGTATGGTAGTGGGGGATGAGTACTGTCACAAAGCCATGTTCAACTGATGTACATCACATGGGTTGTATCCACCCTTGAGTACACTTGACAGGAGTCAGTACACAGACGCAGACATCCGTCTCAGAGGTATACTTGCTGTGCGCATAAGGGGCTCACTGCCAACATGCAGCCACATGCACATCCACTGCAGAGCATTGCACCACATGGATGCTCACCAGTCGACTCCAGAGGTTCATGTTACTCGCAGGCCTGGGTGTGCAGACCCAGGTAAAACTTCTCCAGGACCTGAATGTTGGCATTCGACATACAACACCTGTGCACACGCTGCACCTCCGCAGTGGCACCGGCCTAGAAGTAGCGCAGAGCCTTGCTGTAGGTCCTGGATTTCAGGTCCTCCCAGTGCTTGTGCATGGTGTTGAAGGTGCGGGATGCCACCCCCTCTGTGTGGATGGCCTCCGTTATCTCGTCCCAGATCTGCTGGTGTCCTTCCTTGCTGCGTTGCATCACTGGGTTGAAGAGGGTATCACAATGCTCCAGGCCACTAGTAGTCTGACATCTGGAGCCCAGAGTGGTTCCAGCCACACAGGGTCAACACCAACACCACGTGGCAAGAAGGCAAAGCCTGCACAGCAGGAACAGGCTCAACACCATGGCAGGGCACAGGACACTGGTACGTTGAGGAAGAAGATCTTCCATGATGGAGAACTCCAGATCCACATGGACTACGTGACCATGTACCACCATTACATGTGCCTGCAATTGGGGAGCACACATCCACTTGCTCATCGTATGGTGCATTTGCAGCATATCACAGATGAGATCAGTGCCTTAGGGTCTGAGAAGCACACTGTTGCTCAGGTATTGAAGCGCTGGAATCACCTCACCCGTTGCACCAAGTCCAAGCTAGGTGCCAACCTCACCTCTGCTCTGGCAACTGGAGGTGGTTCACCAGAGGAGGATCTAACCCAGAATGAAGAGGCTATGAGCCAATTCGTTCTAATGAATCAGGTGAACATGGCTGTGTGACAGTACTCATCCCCACCCAACATCTGCAACATGATACCACAATGTGCCCTCTTGTTAGTTGCATCCTTGATGTCAGTGACTCTGCTCTGCTAGATATGTGCTTGTGTTTTAAAAAACGAGTTACACTTCATGCACTGCAGGGTATAGATTCTCTATTCACACATGTACAGAGTTGCTTCCGTGCTATATAGAACATCCAAGATGACAACCAACACGCCTTACGGAGTGCCCTGAGTGAGTGTGCACATGTCTAGACTGTGCACATCCCTGCTGCCGCTATGGCAATGACTCCTGAGTCAAATCGTTGTGAGGCCTGATCCCTGTTACCCTGCCACACTCAGCACACACTCCATGGGCCCATTGCTCTCCATGTGTGCATTGAGACAATATGTATATTGAATGGGATATCACGTGCATTGTGTGTTGTAGTGCTGCCTTTCAGACTGTGCTATAACAAGGGGGTTGTCCTTCCCTCTATGAATCAGAGAGGTGTACGGGGAGAATTCAGTGTACACTGGTAGTTTAGACCCTAATGGGAACACATGTCATTTTGGGCAACCATTGAGAAAAGCAACATGCTTGCTGGTGCTAAACACATGACTCAAAAAGTATATGTAAAACGAATTTTTAATTTTCCATTTAGCTTTCTATTATAAGCTTTTTTAAAATTTTTAGTGCAGAAAATTCAAGTTATTTCTTTTCATAACAGTCCATGATGTCCATTCATGAAATAACATACATAGTTGAAAATTCACTATATAAAAAAGAAACTGTACTCAGTGACATGAGATGTGGGTTCATCATATTTGCATATGACCAACAGCTTGAAAATCAAAACATCCCATGTCATTGGGAATGGAGAACACACTGTGAGAATGTAAGATGAGGAGACGGTTGAATCTAGGTCTCCTGTGCCCGGCTAAAGTCTGACCCTATATTCGGTCTTTCAGACTGTGCACATGTTTTGTTACTTGTGTCTGAGACGTGCCAGTGTGGCAAGTGTGACAATTGTGGTAGTATTGCCCGTGTCATGTGCATGCATGATGTACATGTGTACGTGCGAATGATGGGAATGTGTGACGGCCATCACTCACGCCTGGATGCAACACGTTCATTTGGATGTCGAGCTTAGTCATGTAGCGAGATTACAGTTCACAGGACTCTGATGTGATTGGTCATCACACTGCTTGGGGCCTCTCAGTTGATGTGTGCTTGACATATGTATGTGCGTGTTGCTGTGGCATGCTGACATGTGCAAATGATGCATGTGTATGGAGCATACGCAATTAATTGGTTGTGACAGTGGCAAGTAGCCGGATGTGAATGTCTGGAGTGATGGGCAGGCATGTGTCTACATGGATGTGGATTGTATGTTCATGTGTATGGGTGAGGAGGTTGATGGTTGTTCCCTTGACTAGTCATGTGAATGTTGACATTGCCATGCACAAATTGGTGCAGTACACTGACGTTTCTGTTGTGTGTCTGCTTTTCCACAGTTGCATCTGATTAAGAGGGCGGAACCAGTGCTGTGGAGCATGACAGCAGAGATGCCTCCACCAGGCAGAGGCGCAGGGCCCAACCACGCCCCCAAGAAAGCACATCTTCGAGGAGCAATGTGGCTGTGACAGCGCCTGTGACATCGGGCATGGCTGCTGAGGGAAAACTTAAGAAGGTGAAGGTGGGAGTGGACTCCTCAGCAGCGGTTGGGACAGGTGATGCCACACAGGGGCCATCCATGGAGAAAGACGCCCCAGAGTCATCCAGGTTGGCGGAGGGGGAGGAGGTGGCTGTTGCAGCCCAGCCCATGGGGTCAGGTGGGGGGTGTTGACATGGGCGTGCCTACTGCAGTCCTGTCCCACGGGCATGAGGCTGTGCAGACTACTGTGGAGGTGCCTGTGCAAAATCTAGTCCCTAGGCCATCGGATGCATCTGTATGCGCTTGCTGGGATGCCTGTACCCAGACCCACCACCCGGTGTTGGCTTGACCCACCACCCGGTGTTGGCTGATGATTCCACCTAGACCAACACCCCCTTACCATCTGGTGTTGCCATCTGGGAATATGGGCCACCCCTGCAGGCCGGGGTGGCGAGGCGTACAGCAGTCATTCGTGATGATGTGCAGGCTACACGTAGTCTGCTTACACATCATCACAGTGAGGTATGCCACCTCATCAGCTGGATTGCAACATGCCTGTTTGGTGTTGTGCTCCACGGGCTGTTCACTGCTGCAACCCCCTCCTCGTCTTCCTCCTCTGCGCCAGACGTCCTCCAGGGTGCCTTCCGGCCCAGATACCACCAGAGCCCCCTGTGCACCAGTGCCTCCCACATTGCCCAGCCTGGTGGAGCCAGCATCCTTGCCCAAGTTGGGAGTCCAAGGTAAATCAGCTGAGGTGGTCACCTTGCCTACCCAGGCACCGACAGGGTTACCGGCAATGGAGGGACAGCAGGCACCCAGAAGCAGTGCACAGACCGTATGCCCCCGGGTAGCATCATCAGTTCAGAGGGCATACATACATAGCAGGCACCAAGCACTGTGGCAGCAGGTGACAACAAGAAGGAGGCTACATTTTTCAGGGCAGAACATCCAAAGGGGGCAGGTGCGTGGTGTGAGGCGGGAGGCACACAAGGACCTGAGGCACAGGATGTCTTCCATGTTCCGAGGATATGGGTAGCAGAACAGAGCAGAGAGGCAGCGGGCTCTGGAAGAGAGGACTATGTTGGCCAGGGCTGTGATTGCACTGCATCGGGTGAGGAGGCGGACTGCAATCCTGGAGGACACTTGCAGGGAGGCCAAGGTGATAGAGACACAGATGTTGAAGACCCTGCAAGCCCTCCAGGCAAGAACGGAGGCCAGCATGAGGAGTGAGGACATGGCGCTGGACTCAGCTCTAGTGGAATGGCTAAGTGAGATTGGCGAGGAGGAGTTGGACTCGCACGCTGCCTGTGTACATAGTTCTTTAGGTGTAGGTTTCCTTTGTTTATTTATTATTTTCCCCAGACTTTCAAGGCATTCCTTCCCCGTTTTTCTTGTATGTAGTTGTTTAGGCATGCAATAATGATTTTTGTACATATTTATCATGAACTAATTTTAACTTCATTCAGAGTTTATTTTTTTACATATTTCTTTAATATACATTGGGCCTCATTCCGACTTTGGAGGTAACCATGCCGCTATTTGCGGCATGGCTGCTTCCAAAATAGTTCCGACTCCGCCTTGGTGAATCGAGTAATTACTGGTCCATTCCAAGGTTGGAGGGACCGGTAATTCCCCATTCACCAGGGCCCTTCCCCATTCCCATTTGAGCCCCCATAGGGCTCAATGGAAATGGGGAAGGCGCTAATAACGGTACTGTAAATTACGGTACCGTTATTAGCACTAAAGTCCCTTTGCAGGTCCTGTCCGAGTTCCGTACGAGTTCCGTTTGCGGGTCCTTCCTTAACGCCTGCTAAAAGCAGGCGTTAAGGAAGGACCCGCAAACGGAACTCGTAGTAGGGCGGTAAGGGTTTAACGGCACCGGTCTCGTTACCGGTGACCGTTAATCCTTACCGCCCTACTCGGAATGAGGCCCAATTTTCTGTTTGTTACATTCCATGCTTTGTGCAGTTCATTTGTGTGTCGGCCTCTTTGCTAGTTCTATTTTCAGCCAGTGTATCTCTCCATTGCAAGTCATGTGTCTTGTGGCGTGCGTGCTTGTATAGTGTTGTTGCTGGGACGGTAGGATGCACATGCGCCTGACATGTGGTGGTGGGTCCATCAGCCAACTGGGTCTACACTGTATTTTTAGATTAGCATTTACCTGTGCTGCATCATTTTGTATTTGGTATCTGTGTAGTTGGGGTGGAGGGAGGTGGGCTCACTGTTAGAGTGTTCCATGGTCCGGTTCATAGCACATTGGTTTGTCATTGCTGTGTAAAACACATGTTGTGCAGACCCCTTCACCAGCATGTTCAGTCACACAATGCATTCTCTCTGTGTTGCTCAACCTCTACCACTGGAATGCAGTAGGGGGCCATGTTTGCTCTTCCAGAGTGGCAGCACAATTCACCAGTCTCTGTGCGTCATGCTTTCTCTGACTGCCCTACCATCACCTGTGCATGGCCCTGTCATGTGATTGTTCTATGACAGGTATTTTTCCACCCACCTCTCTCATGCCCAGGCTGTGACATGCCTGCCCATTGTTTGTGGATCTTGCAAGAACTTTTGGTAGGTTTGCTTCTGTCGTGGGCACACATTCTGTCACTGTGCCTTGATGCCTTGGCAATGTGCCATGGGCAACATGCACATGTTTCTGCGTTCACTTGTCACGTGTATGGTGGGGGATGATTAAGGCCGGGAAAGGGGTGTGAGCAGATGCTCTACTCATGGATGGACCTCCAGTGATTCCAGTTGGTCGGATTTGCGGACTACATGTTGTTGTTGCAATTCATGGTGCTGTCAGACCTCAGAAATTCAGGTGAGCAGCAGACATGCATTGCACTGGTATTCTGTCAGACTGTCAGGGTGCTGCCTGGGGGGGTGTCACAGGTGAAGGGGGCTGGGGGTGGTGACAAGTCTGGAGGGGGCTGCCTGTGGGTGGTGTCCTGTCTGGAGTGGGCTGACTGTGGGTGGTGTCACAGGTGAGCGGGTATGGGGGAGGTGTCCAGTCTGGAGGGGACTGCCTGTGGGGTGTGTGCAGTCTCGAGCGGGCTGCCTGTGGGGGGGGAGAAGTCTGGTGGGGGGTGAAGTCTGGAGGGGGCTGTCTGTGGGTGGTGTCCAGTCTGGAGGGGCTGCCTGTGGGTGGTGTCACATGTGAGGGGGGATGGAGGTGGTGTCCAGTCTGGAGGGGGCTGCCTGTGGGGGGTGTCCAGTTTGGATGGGGCTACCTGGGGGTGCTGTCATAGGTGAGGGGGGCTCGGTGGTGGTGTCCAGTCTAGAGGGGGTGTGCAGTCTGGAGGGGGATGACTATGGGTGGTGTCCAGTCTGGAGGGCTGCCTGTCAGTGGTGTCCAGTCTGGAGGGGGGCTGCCTGTGGGGGGTGTCCTGCCTGGAGGGGGCTGCCTGTGGGGGGGTAAGTCTGGAGGGGGCTGCCTGTGGGTGGTGTCCAGTCTGGAGGGGGCTGCCTGTGGGGGGTGTCCAGTCTGGAGGGGGCTGCCTGTGAGGGTGGCCAGTCTGGAGGGGGCTGCCTATGGGTGGTGTCACAGGTGAGGGTGTTGGAGGGGGCTGCCTGTGGGGGGTGTCCAGTGTGGAGGGGGCTACCTGTGGGGGTGGCCAGTCTGGAGGGGGCTGCCTGTGGGTGGTGTCCAGTCTGGAGGGGGCTGCCTGTGGGGGGTGTCCAGTCTGGAGGGGGCTGCCTATGGGTGGTGTCCAGTCTGGAGGGGGCTGCCTGTGGGTGGTGTCACAGGTGTGGGGGCTGGGGGTGGTGTCCAGTCTGGAGGGGGCTGCCTGTGGGGGGTGTGAAGTCTGGAGGGGGCTGCCTGTGGGTGTTATCACGGGTGAGGGGATCTGGGGATAGTGTCCTGTCTAGAGGGGGCTGCCTGTGGGTGGCATCCTGTCTGGAGTGGGCTGCCTGTGGGTGGTGTCAGAGGTGAGGGCTGGTGTCTAGTCTGGATGGGGCCTGCGTTGGGGGTGTGAAGTCTGGAGGGGGCTTCCTCTGGGGGTGTGAAGTCTGGAGGGGGCTGCCTGTGGAGGGGGCTGCCTGTGGAGGGGGTTGCCTGTGGAGGGGGTGAAGTCTGGAGGGGGCTGCCTGTGGGTGGTGTCACAGGAGAGGGGGGCTGGGGGTGGTGCCCAGTTGGGAGGGGGCTGCTTGTAGGTGGTGTCCAGTCTGGAGGGGGCTGCCTGTGGTAGGTGTCACAGGTGAGGGGGGCTGTGGGTGGTATCCAGTCTGTAGGAGGCTGCCTGTGGGGGGTGTCCAGTCTGAGGAGGGCTGCCTCTGGGTGGTGTCCAGTCTGTAGGGGGCTGCCTGTGGGTGGAGACACAGGTCAGGGGGGCTGGGGGAAGGTGTCCAGTCTGAGGGGCTGCCTGTGGGGGGTCTGAAGTCTGGAGGGGGCTGCCTGTGAGTGGTGTCCAGTCTGGAGGGGGCTGCCTGTGGGGGGTGTCCAGTCTGGAGGGGGCTGCCTGTGGGGGGTGTCACCGGTCAGGGGGGCTGGGAGGTGGTGTGTGGACTACAGTGGTTGATGTGCAGTAGGGGGGTATTTGAACAGGATGGGTGCCAAGGATGTAGGGGGGACTCACATTTTTGTAAGGGGTGTAGCCTACACTTATGAGTGGGGCCCACCTTATCGCTGGGGTGCAGCCTGGGCTTGCGAGGTAGAGCACGCGTTTTCTCTAGGGTGCGGCCTGGGATTGCGAGGTGAGGCGTGCAATTTTGCTGGGGTACGGCTGTGCTTGCGAGGGAAGGCACTCGTTTTCTTTGGGATGCGGCCTGGGATTGCGAGGTGAGGCACGCGATTTAGCTGGGGTGCGGCTTGGGCTTGCTAGGGAGGGCACAGGTTTTCTCTGGGGTGGGTGCTGGGATTTCGAGGTGAGGTGCGCGATTTGGCTGGGGTGCGGCTGTCCTTACAAGGGAGGAATGCATTTTCTCTGGAATGTGGCCTGGGATGGCGAGGTGAGGCGTGTGATTTTGCTGGGGTACGGACTGGAATTGCGAGGTGAGATGTGCCATTTCGCTGGGGCACTGGATGCTGGGCCAGGGGGGGGGCGCAGAGGCTTGCACTGTGTTAGTCCTTTAGCTTGCTTTTTGCTGTGCCCTGGGGGAGTGTTGTGGGCATTCCCCGCACAGCTTGTTGTTACTTGAGTGACGGCTAATAATGCATCTTGAAATCCATGAATACGCGTGGCACGCAATATTTTTTCTGCGCCATGGCTCACGCAGGGTCCATTCCCTGCACGGCCCTTGCGCCATTTCTGCACCATATTCCATTCATCGGGCCCATAGCCTGCTGTCAAATTGCCTGCATTGTCATACTTGAGAATGTGCGGGGGAAAGGTTGGTATTGAGTTTACTAGTTCTGGAAGTTATGCGCCCCTTGCATTGTGGACTTTTGCCGCCACAACAAATGATACTTGCCCGCCCAAGGCTAAATGTAGTTAATCCTCCCCTGGCGCAGCTCCTTCCCCGATGAATGTATAACATGCACGGGGGGGGGGCATTGCCATCTGTGCTGGTTTCTGAGTCCTCTTCAGGATGCCACAACAGTGAACGTCCACTCGATACGGGGGAGGTAGTGTTGGGGAAAGGGGGCAGCATGGGAAGAGGAGAGTCGTCTGGCAGGTGCATTTCCCTACTGACTGTCACAGGTGCACTTGTAATGTTGGCAGTGACAGGTGCAGGGTGGTAATAGCAACAGCCACTTGCTGCCCAGTAGTGGTTTTGGAAATTGCAGTGGTTGCGCCATCTGTGTCACTCATGTCTATAGTGTGGCTGGTGCTGGTGGTCTGTGCCACAGGCTCTGTGGATGGTACTGTGGTGATCAGCGGCGAGGGAATGGCTGCCGAATTGCAGATCTCCGACCTGCGACCATGTGGTCAGAGGCTGCACTGGGCCCCTCATCTGCTGCTTGGCTGCCTTCAGTGCCGGGTGGGAGAGATGTGAGATGCTGTCACTACACTTTTAAGTTACTGTAGTGACTATTCAATGCCTTCAGCTGCATTGTTAGGAGCTGTAAGTCATCAATTTTGTACTGTGTGTTAATGTTACACATGGCTTCTCTGTGAGTGGCATCTTGCCCTACATGCACATTTGCACTGCTGCTATGGTATGATGTGGGGTTTGCTGTTTGCGTTTAATGAACACGTGGGCCTGTGCAAATGTTGACAGGGTCATGGTCTTTGTCTACAGAATTATTATGGCTGTTGGGAATGTTTTGCCAGACATTTCCTGGTACTTGTGTTGTACCCCCGATGGATGTGTGTTTCATCTGTCACTGCCCTTGTGGCAGCTGCTTGTTGCTTACAGCATGATGTATGTCGGGCAGACATGATATAGCACTATGGTATGTAAGTTGTGCATAACATGGCTGTTTCACCAGATGTGGTAGTCAGGGGGGTAATCGTGTTTTTGGTCAACATGTGAAAGAGGTAGTCGAGCCATGGTTACTAGGTGGTACTGAAGTTCCCATGGACAGCCCAGGTCAAATGGCCCCCCATGTGCAATACTGGTTTTGGACATTTGCTGACATAATTTGCAAACTGCATGTCAAAGTGTGTGGGTATGGCCTTCCTTCAGTACTGGGGCAGTTGGATTGATGGCGGACAGTGTGCATGTGCAATGGTGGCAACAGTGTGTGGCTTCCCATTGTATATGGCTTATGTAATTTTCAGTAGGTTAAACATTTACTCACCATGGTTTGCAGGAGTTCTGGCATCAACCTCAGCCAAAGCTATGCCGTCCAGGCCAGCCATGTGTAGGATGAAGCTCACTGTCTCCTCCATGGGGTGAGTTCAGGGGGCTAAACTGTGCCTCTGCCTGTGGCTGCTGTGTCCCTGAGGTGTTGCACCAGCAGTGAGCGTACCCCGGCGATGAGGTCGTTCCACTGATTTTGTGTTTCCTCATGTCTCTCTGTACCGCCCCTACTGTACCACCTTGTCCCACACTTTACTGTAGATGGCAGCCGTCCTCTGGTGTGTAGTCATTTTTGCTCTGGCTTTCATACAACTCTTCCTAATGACTGACAACCTCCTCCACCAATAATAATAAGCTCAGCCTCAGTGAACTTGGGCTTCCTAAAATACATTTCCAGGCCCTTGGTGTTTTCCCCTTTCCCCAGGCATTTTCAACCCTCTTTCGCCCTTGGATGACTGCAGGAAATGAGAGATTTTTCAATAGATTGTGTATTTGAAAATGGCCACTGTGCAGCTTCCCATTTCATTCAAGGCACTATTTCCACTGGCGTTAATTCCGCTAATATTTGGCGGATTTACCTTTTGTTAATTCCGCTGAATACTTTGACGGTAACAGTATTTCTGCCAAATATTGTTGAAATTACCCCTCAGTAGTGACTTTTGGTGGTCGAGCCCACTAACGGAGGTGTCGAGCAAGGGAGTGGCTGTATGCAGATTGAGTACTGAGAGGCATAAAAGGAGAGTTTGCCAAAAGTATCTCTCCTACCCAAAGCCATACCAAATTGGCCTCCGTTGAACAAGTGGTGGCTAAATGCCACTGCAATGCATTAGGAGAAAACTGAATTAGAGGTAAGGCTAAAAATAATGCTTGGCAGGTTAAATAGGCCACTGAGACATTGAACATTAAGGACAACACTCTAGGAGGGCAACTGTCCATTATAAGGCCCTTATCCAGAGCCTTTCTAGCTCCGAAAGCAAGGCTTTGAGGCCTTCTGTTCTTTCCAGGTGTATTGAAAGCAGTGGCCAAATGAGCAGTAGAACACACTCTTTCACTTACTCCTTAGGGCCAGAACAGCCAGGATCTGATGACAGGAAAGCTGTGAGGAACTACGGGCACTCTTAAATGAGGGTGGTCTCTGATCTATGGCTCCGCTGGGAGCACGCCCCTGGGTCAAGCTGCCTGCAAGTTCTTGGGGCCTGCCAGGGGCATTAGAGGTATGGTAATGGTGGTGTGGGAGGTTGAATTCCTCTTGGCCTGGGGCTGAGCTCTTCTGGGAGTCAATCTGCATAATCAAGGCTATCTACCCTTCCCAGCTGGGGCTGCAGTTACCTCATCCTATTAATAGAGGGCAGCTGGGTAATCCTAGGTTACACAAGGGTAGCGTAGTCTGCTTTTGCTGGACTATAATGGGCACTGTGGCCCTTTTCTTGAACGGACTACTGCTAACGTGTAATTATTTGGGGAACTGTGGTGTGCTATGTCACCTTACTGCTGCTTTACAGCCCTTGTTGGCCTTGTACACGCAACATGACATTGTAAATACCACATAAAACATGACCCAATACAGCATGACATAACACAATGTATCATAACATGCTCATATAACTAAACCACGGTTATGTCCAAAAGTTGTAAGTAAATATACAAATAGATACAACGACAAATGAGTGAAACTCCCTAAATAAAATGGAAATGTGCAAGGGAGAATTAAAACAAAACACAAGGATGGAATGAATGAGTCCAACTGAAGCGTGTGTGTTTGGGGGCGTTGAGCTCCCATCAAGGCAGGTAGAAGGTGTGAACAATCTATTGTCTATGGGTTACTGTGTGCATACTGTCCCCCCACCAGTCAGTGGTCAAAGACTGATCATCCACTACACTGCCAAAGATGCCCATCTGTCAGTGTGCATGCAATGCTTGCCCATCAGTTACCCTGCCACACCATGCTTTTTTGTTTGGTCCTGCCCATCACTTAATCTGCACTGAGTGCACAATACACTCGAGGTACCCAGACCATTGTATGTGCCACCTTCTCCATATTTTGGAATTAGATAAATGGGGAAGACCACATGTAATACCGAACCCCTAAATATAGGAGGGGGGCTGAGAAACGCAAACAAACATTTCAAAACGTACCATAGTTGGTAGGAGCAGGAAAAAAGAAAAACTGGCATAAAGTGAAAGTTTATTTTTCACAGCTGCTATAGATTGATGATTGTAGCCACCCTAGGACAAGGCCCTGGCACACGCAAACCATGATTTTAGTGGCCAGTGCCCCAAACGGCATCCATGGCATGTTGAGGTTTCATTGTGCATAAATTCCCTAACCATCATTCCGTGGGGCAGAAGAGACCACAGCTCTCTGAGGCAGACGCCAGGCTGATAAATCAGGATTTTGGTGATACAGTTATAAGCAGTAAACAACCTCAGACCACGCAGCACCCAGCCATTGCATCACATGTGTCATTCCACAAAAGCAGAGGCGTGGCTAGGTTGGGTTGGGGGTGGGAGGGTAATAGCCCCGAGTCTTTTGGCTGTAGCCCTGGATAGAAGCTCACAAACTATAACCAAAAGACTTGCTAGCCCGAGTCCTGACAGTCCCGACATTAGCATAGACCCAGACCCTTTCCAGACCAAGCAACACCACTGCACAAAAGAGTACTTGTTCAGTCCATTCCATCTCCTGTGTCTCTAAGTTTCCCTCCGTTTCTCCCAAGCATGCGGGCTTCCGGCCTTGATTCAGTGAGTCTCACACCTGGGAGGTAGTCTCATTGGAGGCGAGTCTCACGCAATCAGCACAATCTCTAGCATTGATTTTGTTTCTATTCAAGTTCCAAAATACATCTCTTGACTAAAGTCTGTGCATAGAAAGAAAACAAAACCTAAAACGCGTCAATCGACTAATTAACAACAGCTGTAGTATAGTTTTAAGAAAATACAGACCCACTATCAAATTGAAACTAACTGGCATTCATCCAAGTACTGTACCACATTGTGTGAGTATCCCATCGCATTACAATATGTTTGATCAGGCATATGTGTCACACTAACCTGAGGAAACATAAGATATATATATTTTTTAATTCTTTGGTAGAAAAGCATCCATGAACAACCTTAACTGATCCCATGCTTTTCGTGTCTAATATATTCAAACATTCTCTCTATTGGGGAACTTTAGCTGGCAAAGACCTATTTCTGTTCTCAGTGCTGAGACCCAGGTTGCCAAAAACAGTTCCAGGGTTTATCGCTAGACCCCGGGCTCACGCCTTGTTAAATCAGCAAAATGACTGGCCCACATTCATCCTGCATGGAGTGGGAAGGGCGCAACCCTTGTCCTCTGTGCCGAATGATGGGATTAACTAAAGGGAAATCATGCCGCTTACTAAAGCAGGTTTAATTCACATGCAGTTGAGAACTGTATCATCCACTATGTGTGACATCAAAACTCAGAACAGCTTCATTCGGGTGAGTCTCCATACAGTGGTGTTTCTTTCTTTGGGTGTGTGTCCCACACCTGCGAGCGTAGTCTCATTCACTGGGTAAGAGTCTCTCACTTCTGAGAACAATCCCACTGATTGGCTGAGCTTTACACACTGTACCAATGTCTCTACTTGGGCATGTGCCTCACCCCTAGGAGCACAGTCTCACTCAGTGGGTGTAAGTCTCACCTCAGGGCATAGTAAAGAAATAATCGCCTGTGCCTCACTCCAGGGAACTCAATTTCACTCTTTGGGGTGAACCTCTCACTCCAAAGCACGCACCTTAAATGGGTAGGTTGGTTACCTGTGATAAACCACTGACATCTGACGTTTAAGGAAACATTCATCTTATCTGGTCTTGGTTGCCCAATTTATTACAACCTTCAATAATGCCAAGGCCCTTGCCTTGGTTATAAAGGAATTATCATAGCAACATGGAATACATATGGCCGCAGTGACCGGCTCAATGCTAGTAATGATAAACAGATACTAAAGGAATGTGATATATTCTATGTCAAGACCGGAGGCTCGGATTATGCTTCTCTTCCATATTTACTGTTCAGCAGCAAAGTACAACCAATAAAACATGAAAACACAAAACTCATTAAAAACTACAATAACCATGTTTTTGAGTCTTTGTAGTTCTGTTCTTATTGGTCCTCAAACTGGCCATGTGATAACTTTAACCAATGATAGTGTTCCTTGTCCATAAATCCACTGTCCTTCTACTATTCCTCCTCTTTCTTTGCTGCTCGGCAGCGAGTTAAGTGCCCTTTTCATTTATTATTCATGAATGTGTGTTGAGTGACTTTATGTTTACTTTAGGCAGACCGCACGCATGCGCACGCACTACCTAGCATCTGGCGGAGCATATCCGTGTTGACTACTGTGTGTTTGAAGTTGCGGTCGCGATGGGGCTAGTTCTCTGGCCACCGGAACCTCAGGGGGAAGACAACAGAGGGCACTACGGTTACGGAAGGGGGAGCGCGACGGGACCCCTTCCGTGACCGTAGTTCCAGCGCTCCCTTTCATTCCGAAAACCATTAGTGAGGTGAAAGCGATCAAACATTCTGAGAGATATATATTACCATAATTCTTCTGACATATTCTATGCGTTTCAACTATATAACGAAACGTACCATTTGCATTGCACTACGCGATCAAAGAGCAGAGCACCCCTGCAGGCCATAGAAAGGTACCGCATCTTTCACACGGGCACAGTCCCATGTAAAACCTGATATTACATATATATATATTTATATATATATATTACAAAACGGGCCAGGTGATTAATTCATATATATATACATATCTAAATCTCTAAGAGATTATATATCAAAAAAACTCCTGGTTTATATATATTATTGAAATCCCCAGTGTTTCTGTGCAGACATAGGCTCCTCTAGTAATGAGGGGAAGGCTAATATTAGCCAGAAGAGAAGCCATGCAGGGATGACTGAGGTCCTCCAAAAAGCCTTGGAGGCCTCGTTGGGACAAGGGCCACAGCAGATAGCTCTGATGGAGGATTGGCTCAAGTTCTCACAGGGCCTGGAGGAGATCAAAGGGCTAAAAGCACAGGGGAAAACAAAAGGGGGCAGAAAAGCAGCCCACAGGGCAGAAGAAGCCCACCCCCCCCCGGGAACACCAACAAGGAAGTAGGGTGGTAAGAGAAGGACAGTAAGAGTAAAGGCAGGGCCTAGCAGGGGGCAGGATAAATCCTCAGACACCTCTGATGAGGGTGAGGAGGACTGGGAGGAAGAATACTCTGAGGAAGAAGAGGTATACTCCATGTCTTCCTCAGAAGACGAAGGCCACAAAGCGCCAAAGAAAAAGGAGGAGACAGAGGAGGATGGTGCAGGTGATGATGATTTTGATTCTGAAGCACTAATCCACCCAAGGTCTTCCGGATGGGAGCCACCAAAAAGAATAGCGGCCTACTTAAGAAAGCACCTGAGGGCGCCCTAGCTAAGGAGGCTAGGAGTAAAATGAGGGCAGAATGCCCTAGACGTCACCTCCCAGAAGGGGCAGCAGATACGCCCGAGATCGATGATAAAATGATCACATTCATGAGTAAGTACAGTAAGGACGTGAGGAAAGGTCTAGATAGATCCTGGCGTTCATGCCAGGACAAAATGCTGGACATGACAGGGCCCCTCACAAAAATTCTGCAGATTGGCGAAGAGGCCAGAGAAAAGGGGGAGCCAGTGGACCCGAAGATCCTGATCGGTGGGCCCAAAGGGCAATTGGGCAACGCCAACCACGCTATCACCACGGAGAGAAGGAGGTCTCTGCTGGTAAAGATAGACCCGAAGCTAAGTGAGCTAGCTTCTTTGGAGTCAGCGTCGACCGCAAAGGGAAAACTCTTCAGAGATTCTTTCATTAAAGAGTTAACTAAGTTCGCTAACTCATTTGCGGCGCTAGCCAAGGCACAGGCCTCTCTCAAGAGAATGTTTGGGAGACACATTTTTGGACGGGCCAGCAGAGGCTGGGGTCGCTCGGCTGGCCGATTTCTACTTTAACAGATCCTACCAGGACAGAACACAGTGGCGAGATCAGGAGGATCGAAGACAGACTCCCTTTTTCCCATCAAGGGGCAGAGGAAGGGGCAGAAGCTGATGACATGGAGAGCGTCAACAAAATAACTCAGGTGATAGCGAACAACCCATGCTTAATTACCCCAGCAGTAGGGGGAAGAATAGCACAGTTTATACAAAATTGGCTCATAATATCGGGGGATACTTGGCTAAGGGAAACCGCAAAAAGGTTTTCACATAGACTTTCTAGAGACGCCTCATCAGAAGGACCTGCCAAGGGGTTTAGAACTAAAGAGGGAAGACAAATTATTACTGGAAGAAGAGCTGAGAGGGCTAGAAAGCAAAAAGGCCATAAGACTAGTAAAAGATTATTCAAAGGGATATATAAGCAACATGTTTCTCGTGAAAGGGAAACGCAAGGTAAGACCAATTATAAACTTGAAAGGTTTAAACGAATACGTGGTGTACAGACACTTCAAGATGGAAGGAATACACCTATTAAGAGATACCTTAATTCAAGAGGATTGGCTAGCCAGAATAGATTTAAAGGATGCGTATCTAACCATACCCATAGCAGAGGAACACTGCAGAGTCCTAAGGTTCATTTGGGGAGAAGCAACATGGGAGTTTCAATGTCTACGCTTTGGTCTGGCATCCGCACCATGGTGTTTCACTAAGATGATGAAACCAGTAGTGACACACCTCAGGAGACGGGGAATAAGACTCTTAATATATTTAGACGACGTATGTCTGATGTGTCAGGAGAAAGAAACACTACTAGTACAGGTGCAGACAACGATAAAATTGTAAGAGGACCTGGGGTTCTTAATAAATTGGGAAAAATCCAAAATAGTACCAGATCAGTCAATAGAATTTCTGGGGTTCATAGTGGACTCTATTCAGGGATCTCTCAGTCGACCCATTCCCAAGGTGAACGATATTGTAAAGGAATGATCATAGCAACATGGAATAGATATGGCCGCAGGAACCGGCTCAATGCTAGTAATGATAAACAGATACTAAAGGAATGTGATATATTATTACTTCAGGAGTGATAACCATTGCAGGAGTGTTGCATGGATGGGTATACGATTTTCACGCAGAAGGCCAGGAATGGAATTTTTGGCCGTCCATCTAGGGGCCTACTCATAGGTGCTAAAAAATACATGTAGTGTTGTGGAAATTGAAACCAATAACTGTCACTATCTTTTAGCTATTGTGATTACATTTATAAATCGATCTTCTCTGTTAGTATGCAACATTTATGATCCTCCTAGTGGTTCATATTCAAATGAAATAATGGAAAACATCGAAGAGATTGTGAATATGCGTCATTTGACTCTAATTCATTCGGTTTGCCTCATTGGCTGGGATTTTAAGGCGTATTGCAGATCGCAAGATGACCATATTAAGTAATACATTGATTTCTCAAGATAAATTACAGCAACCTGAAGGAAATGGCAAAGGAAAACGTTGGTTGTTTTTCATGACAAACTGACAAATGTTCATACTTAAAGGAATAGTGCACTCAAAAATGTTATTGCCCGAGCATTCGGGCACGTGGTTTAAAGCAATCTGTGATCGATCGTAAAAACATTTCCTATGCACCTTACCATAGTTTTCCTCACTTTTACACATGCGAAATCAAGCATCGGGGCGCTTCCATATTGTGCTAATCTTATCTGTTGCCACATCGCCCTAAGTTGAACTGCCCTCGAGGCACTAAACCATATCCCCCGCCCCTGAAGCTGACATCAGTAGACGCGTATGGCCCATTTCACAATGCAAATGCACGTCTCGTGTCAACGTTCTCTGTGCGCCAGCTAATGACGTGTCTCCATGGAAATGGCAAGACGGCTCTTTCCTCAATAAGTATAAACAGACCGCTTCTCATCAGACAACATCAGAGTTGGTCTTTCAATCGTTTCACTGTCTTTTTATGTTTTTCCTGTGACTCGTTTCTGCTCTGTTCAGCTATCTTCATTGCTTGTAGCCTGTGCAAACAGATACCGGTACTAGCATTACTATCGATTTTAATGTTGTCATATAATGGCAACAATACAGCCCTACCAGTACGAGCCAGAGTATTCTGAGGTGGAATTAGTTGAAAGATAAAGCTGCAGAAACAATGGGGCATCCTACGACAGTTGGGAGGATGAATTACCGGATCCTGAGCCAGAACCTAGCCGCATGGAAGACGTCTCCACCTGGTGTACCTGCAATCGGTGCAAGGTCATGCAAACCGAGGAGAAGAACTGCTGCTGCAGAGAAATCTCTGGATGCTTGGCCTACATATCGGAAGACGAGACACGGCCGCAAACCGTTACCGAGCTGCATAACTTCAGGGTAATCTGCCTCACAAGGTCTGTGTTTAGGATTATGTTGGTGCTTATGCACGAACTTCGCGCAACAGTTCTCCTTCGCAATCCAAGTAACGAGTAAGTGTACTCTAGAAGTGATGTAACTTAGGCGTTTATCTCCTATATTGTCATAACTTTGATCTATCACTGTCAAATGAATGTAGTCTGGCAATTCAATAGATCTCTCGCAATTTGGGGAAATCTTAGTGGTAATCTTATGTGTCTTTCACGTACAACCAAGAAACAATATTTCTATGTCCCCCAAACGTTATGGATTGCGTGGGTGTTCACTTTTGTAATGTGTCTACACTTTAAAGCCCAAGTTGATTGATCCATGAAGTAACATTTGTACTGGCAACTATGCCATAGGATACAAGATTGCATTTTCAACTAAGGTTTGTACACTTATCATGTTCATTTAAATACAGTTTGTATGTTTCTCTTCCACAGGTGGTACAGGCTGGTGGCCTATCGTTTGTTTACATGGTGGCTTCATGGGAGGCTGCGTTCGACGAGTAATACCCGCCTGTGTCGTTGGTGCCATTCGATCCAAATTCCACAGTGACAGCGGTCAGTACAGGGGATTTTCCAACACTGTGTTGCAACCCAAAGTATACAATTTGTAGTACATTTGTGCCATCAACATCAGCAACAAAATAAAATAAAAATCATCTTTTTTGAATAGTTGTTTCAGTTTTTCATTGAATCAAGTACACGCTCACTTGTCCTGGCAGGGCTGGCAGGGTGGGAACGGCCAAGGTGCCAAACACCATGTACACTTCAAAGGTATCTTTTGCGCAGGGGCCATTGCTCACATGGCCTAGCCAGACCCAGTGTATCCAGGCAGGCTCCCCTGAAGCAGGCCGCGCCCCTGCAATCGACATAAGTGTGTCTCCATTCATCAGTGTTCCGGCCCTTTTCTGCATGCCTCATGCCCCTCCATCCCCCCTCCAGTATCAATGGCTGTTTGCACCTGTGGCTGTGCCCTCCCAAGGGGGCTGGCATGGTGGGAACGGCCAAGGTGCCAAACACCATGTACACGTCAAAGGTTTCTTCCGCGTAGTGGTCATTGTTTACATGCCCTCCTCAGACCCTGTGTCTCCAGCCAGGCTCCCCTGAAGCAGGCTGCGCCCCTGCAATCCACATAAGTGTGTCCCCATTCAGCAGTGTTTTCCGGCCCTTTTCTGCATCACATACACACTAACTTTTCTAATTCTTTATAAACCCCTTGATGGTTATCCTGAGAACATCTGTGAATGCTGGAAGTCAACTTGTGATCGTACTACCTGTTCTCCTGCTACTAACTATCCTGCTTGCTGAATCCAATTGTTTGTTAGTCAAGGTAAGGGCAGGTCACCTAATCATCTCTTTCTGATCTCAAAATGTCTATCTATTTCGAACAAATGTACCTAGTAGTGTAATTTTCATTCATCTCAATGACTGTACCATTGTCTACTGTTGAAAGTGTTCTGATCTTGATATACAGCAAATTTCATCAGTGTCAATTGTGATAGAATTGCATCTTTCTCGAACCATGTCTATAAGCATGTTTCCTTTTGATGCATGAAAGTAGGGATGTAACGGTATAACGGTATACCGTTAAAGATACCGTGAACCACTCAAATGAACAATATTGTTTATACCGGTATACCGTTTATACCGTTAAGTATGCTTCTCAATCTGATTTGGAAAGGCTGCAGTAAGCAAGTGCTAGGCAGTCTGGTCTTGCACTGTTGGATGTGCCATCTGCCAAGTACTTTCAGTTGGAGCAGTTTTTAATGCCATTCCATAAACCACACGTGCCTGACACAAAATCAATATGTTAGCAAAAGGAAGAATAAATACAGTGCCAAGAAGGAAAAGGGTTTACTTGGGGTTGGCGGCTTTGGGGTCTATATATAATGGATAATGTTTCCTAAACATATGACAATGGGGGATTTCCCTGGTTCTATCATTGAATTTACATATAATAAGTCACACTGTGAAATTCACTCATCTCCGTGGGAATTCTCTGGTGCCATACCAAAGGGTAACATGTCCGTGATTACTGAACACCTTTTGGCCCACAAGTAAACTAATGGCTGTAACGTAAAGAGAGCGTGCATGTGTGTATGCGCACAAGCGTATACTACCATCAGCCTCCATTGATCTGTGGCATGCAGGTTATAAAGATGGCAACATGTTCATCTTCACCAGTAGCCAGTGAGGGAGCTAAAAGCCTAAATGACCACTTAAGAAAAGCTATTCAGTTTGCTTTGCCAGTCGCAGCAGGGCTCCCCCCTCCTCCTCTCCACGCGTGTGTTTGCGTTTGGTGGAAGCAAGGGGTGGCATTTCAGTGGAAAGTATGTTGAAAAAATTCTGGCCCTGGGTGCCTGGTTTTGTTTGTGATGATAAATCTGACAATTTATGACCTTTTAGAAAATATTTGTTAAGATTGGTTAACTCCACCTGCTATACCGCGATAACCATGATATACCGTCATTTGGCAAGAAGGTTATGGTACCGTCATAAAATTAATACCGCAACACCACTACATGAAAGTACATTCAACGGACGAGTAACACGTTACGATTTACTTTGCATCAATCAATTCTGTATGAAAGTTATCCCGGAGTATATTTGACCACGCTACACAGGTTTTGCTTCTTTGACCAAAAGAAACATTGCATAGAAAACTTTGATATAATGCCATCAATCTCATGCATTCAGTAGAATGTTTTTGTAATTATGTGTACTTTTTTTTATACAGATTTTTCAAGAATGCCTGCTTGTATGGTTTTTGGTTGCCGTTCTAGGAGCCATGTCAAAAGTATGGGCACTATCATGCATAAATTCCAGACGAATATTGATTTAATAAGAGAATGGGTTCGACGTTGTGGATTTCCAGTGGACAAGCTTGAAAGTAGAATCGAGGCTGTCTTGGGAGACTCGAGGGCCAATCTATTCCGCATCTGCAGCCTGCACTTCACCCGGGATATGTACGACCAATCCCAGTACACAAAAAAGCATCGACTCAGAGCGTCTCGTAAATTGCTTCCAAATGCAATTTCAACTCTGTTCGTGCACACGCTGCCTCAGGTGAGACCCGGATGATGAATTGCATATTTACCAGATTGTATTTCTTTTTAACTATACCACATTTTACTACACATCTGTCCATGGTTTATGGAGCATCAAGGAAAGTAATTATGACCATAGAAAACATTTATTTTTGTTTTCTCGAAGTGTTTTGGGCTGGTGTTTTCTTCATGACGTGTTTTTTTATTTAAAGTGCTATCTACTGAATGTGTGATTTACATTGAACATGTTTTTACAAACTATCTCTTAGAGGCCCAGAAGGAAAAGAAGTATAAAGACACAGACAACAAATGAAACCAAAGATGCTGCTTGCCAAACACAGTTCACCATGGAGCAACTACTATTTGAGGCGCAGCGTGGTCCAGTCAATAAGCAGACTCAAGATGCTTATGCCCAATGGCCGGAAAATGTATTGAATGTGACCGGCAAAGCCAGCCAAGTTTTGTTGGATCATTGCTACAATGTGAGAACTCGACAAGATGAAGATGAAACTGAATATAATGAAGATACATTGGAATTCCTCGAGGACCACTTGACACAATCTACACCCTCAAAAAAAGGTCCACCCAATAAACATTCTTTGTTGATGGTTTCTCCAATTTGTGTGCAAATAACACAAGCTGAACTAACAGAGACTGAAGCTTCAACGCAATTGACTGTGGAACTTGTCAAAGTGTCACGCCGCGCGCTCGCTCGCAGGCGTCATTTACCTGTCCTGGGGTCCCTGGTCCACGGCCGCAGCGGTCTCCTCCTTCATGGAGGCTGTACCCGCGGTGGCGTCTCTCCTCACGCCAACCCGCGGTTCGGATGGGCGCCGTGGACGCCGCCATCTTGCGAGGATCTGCGCATGCGCGGATCGTCAGTATTCAACGTCCCGCGCATGCGCAGTGTCGGAACATGCGTTCCAAGCCTCGCTTTGACCCCGGGCCATAAAAGGGCACCGCATACACAGGGACAACGCGTCTCAACGCGGTTGTTACTGTGTATGCGCTGCTGGAGTCCTGGCGCTCGTTTTCCAGCCCTCCAGTTCCCTGTTCTACCTTTTTCTGCCTAGTCCTGCCTCATTTCCTTATTTCCTTCTTGCTTCCTGGTCCTCCTACCCTTTCTTCCCTGTATTGCTGGACCCTTGCATGTCCCTGGTTTAGGGTAGGGGAGGTCCTGTCTGGGTTCCTAGTTGTAGTAGGGATCCCCCTGTCTGTACTGCTTTCCTTGCAGTCTGTTCTCCTTTGCCTGTCTTGTGCCCTGCCGTTACCTGTGCCTTACTGCCTTCTTGGAAGTTCCAGTGTTCAGCCCTGTTATCATCGGTGTCTTCATCAAGCCTTCTCAGCCAGTGGAAACACTGTCCCGACGTCACGCAAATTCTGAGAAGTGCCACCCGTGGCGAAGGGAGTTGGTTCAGTGTCGTCCTGTCTTATATCGTCAGGAGGGGATTGGGCTAATTTCTCGCGCTACCCATTCATCGGCCATCGATACATCGACATACTGGCAACCTCAACTCCACGGTCTACAGGAAGAAGAGGTAACCTACGATCTCGTGAAGATTCGTTTAACAGATTGAGACGCCTCACCCCCAGTCTCGACATGGACGACATGCAGGAACTACGTGAAGAAATGCGTGCCATGCGTCTTGAAATGACCACTCTCCGCCAGGAGAACAACACCCTCAGACAAGCGTTGGATCGGTGTTTGGCTAATCCTGCACAACCTGCCACACCGCCTGAGAACTCCATGGCTTACACTACTCCGATGAAGTATGATGGTGATCTGCGTCGAGTGGCAGAGTTCTGTACCCACTGTCGGATCCATTTCCAATTCAGGTCTACTCATTTTGCTCAAGACAAGGCTAAGATCGGGTATATCCTTGGAAATCTAACCGGCAATGCACTCGCTTGGGCCGCACCTTTGGTCTCTACCAACAGTCCTCTGTTGGGTGATTTCGCTGCCTTCGAGAAAGCCTTTTTGGACGTCTTTAAACCACCCAATTTGGCAGCCATGGCCCAGAATCAATTAATGGAGATCAAGCAAGGGTCAGGTGACATAATCCACTACATCAGTCGGTTTCGACAATTAGCAACCGATTCACAATGGCCCGAAATCACTCAAAAAACCTTGTTTCGTCGGGGACTACGAGAAGAGTACAAAGACGAACTGCTGCACATTCCGGAGCCAAAAACGTTGCCTGCATTGGTGGAACAAGTCTTACGCATTGACCACAGGTTAACCGAACGACGGAGTGAACGTCGCAGATTTGACAGGTATCAACCAATTCTTCCAGCACAGAATCCCGGACCGGCTGTTTCTACCGATGTGGGTCCAGATCCCATGTAGTTGGGTGCCATCCGAGGTCCGTTGTCCGAGACCGAAAAGAAAAGAAGACGACAGAAAAACTTGTGCATGTATTGCGGTGGTTCTGGCCATTTTCTAGGCAACTGTCCGCTACGTCCTCTGAAGAAACAGGAAAACTAACAGGCCCGTTGTTTGAGGCGAAGGCAGCAGCGGGCCGCCTTTCTGAATCTGACCTTCCTCCCATGAACTCAGTACCCTTGTTGATCCTGAAAGTCGGTATTGCCTGGCTAGGGGAGTGTGTGAAGACCTGGGCCCTTCTGGATTGCGGAGCATCCGGCAACTACATCGATGCCTCGTTCGCGATTGCCAATGGGATCCGTTTACATAACAAGGAACGACCAACAGTGGTCGAGGTGATCGATGGTTCTACTTTGTCTTCCGGTCCGGTTTGCCAACAGTCCGATCCCTTGTGGCTCTCTGTGGAAGGACATCTCGAACGAATCTCATTGGACGTCATCAAGTCTCCCTCATTTCCGGTGGTGCTGGGTTTACCATGGCTGTTGTATCACAATCCCCAGGTCGTCTGGACCGCTCGTTCCCTGGTGTTCTCTTCGACACGTTGTCCTCGCGACTGTGTACTTCACGAAACCTTTCCTGCAATTTTTGAGTCCCTCAATCCTGCTGACATATCTGCTCGTTTATATGCCACTCAATCGGTTCCTCAAGAATATGCTGGATACCACAAAGCGTTCTCCAAGCCTGAGGACATACCATTACCACCCCATCGGCACTTTGATTGTTCCATTGACGTCCTGCCTGGTGCGATCATTCCCCACGGCAAGATCTATTCATTGACTCAACTCGAGAAAGGCGTCCTACAGGAGTACATTACGGATTGCCTCAACAAGGGCTACATAGTGCCGTCCAAATCCCCTGCAGGATTCCCGTTATTCTTCGTCAAGAAGAAAGAGGGCACTTTGCGCCCCTGTATCGACTACCGTCAACTAAACGAGATCACGAGGAAAGACAGGTACCCGTTAACACTCATCCGGGACATCATCGAATCCCTGAAATCCGCACAAATCTTCACCAAGCTGGATCTAAGGGGGGCCTATCACCTGGTGCGGATTAAGAAGGGAGATGAGTGGAAGACGGCCTTCAAAACACCTATTGGTCACTTCGAGTACAGGGTGATGCCGTTTGGACTCTGCAATGCCCCGGCCGTCTTCCAGCGGTTCATGGACGATGTCTTTTCGGACCTTATTGGAATATCTTTATGGGTATACCTTGATGATATTCTGTTTTTTTCTGACACTCGTACTGCACACGTGGCGCATGTTCAGGAAGTCCTCCGTAGACTAATAGACAACGGCCTGTATGCCAAAATTGAAAAATGCCAATTTCATAGGGAAAGCATGGAATTTCTGGGTTATGTGATCAGCAACACAGGAGTACAGATGGATCCCGCAAAACTGCAAGCTATAAGAGAATGGAAACCGCCACATGGCGTGAAGTCGCTTCAAAGGTTCTTGGGCTTCGCCAACTTTTATCGACGCTTCATTCCACGCTTTTCTCAACTGGCCAACAGTCTAACCCGCCTGTCCAGTACCAAGGTGCCATTTCTCTGGGACACGCAGGCCGAGGAGGCATTCCTGGGATTGAAAAGATCTTTCATGTCGGCTCCTGTTCTTAGACATCCAGATGATGAAAAGCCATTTGTGGTTGAAACAGACGCTTCGAACTACGCAATTGGTGCGGTCTTACTACAGCAAGATGCAATCACGGAAACAGAGCACCCGGTGGCTTACTACTCAAGGAAATTGTCAGTGAGTGAGAGAAACTATGCGGTGATAGAAAAGGAATTACTAGCGATAAAAGCTGCTTTCGAGGAGTGGCGACATCACTTGCTGGGTGGGAGGTACCCGGTGGTGGTTCGCACGGATCACCGTAATCTACAGTTCCTGCGCTCTTTGCAATGCAGAACCTCCCGTCATGCTCGTTGGGCCTTTTTCTTTTCGCAGTTTGATTTCACCGTCACGTACATTCCTAGTTCCCAGAATACGAAGGCTGATGCCCTGTCTCGGTCTCTGGAAAACAACGTTGAAAGTGCCAAGGAACCGGAGCCTCTGATAGCGTCAAAGCATTTTCTATTGATGGTGACTCCCCAGCTCCAACAGTTGATAGAGGCCACACGAACGGATCCCTCAAGATCACAGATACTACAACGCGCTGACATCAGAGAACGTGACGGCTTGTTGTTCTTCAAGGAACGTCTGTACGTTCCCACCTTGGAACTCCAGAAAATCGTTCTACAGAATTGCCATGATTCCGTCGTTTGCGGTCACCGTGGAGTTCGCACAACACAAGAACTGGTTGCACGGCAGTACTGGTGGCCTGGATGGGCCACACAGGTAAAGCACTATGTGGACTCCTGCCCTGTATGTGCCCAGACCAAGATTCCTCGCAAAAGGCCCATTGGTCTTCTGAAACCCACGCCTACGCCTCCGTACCCTTGGCATACTATCGCCACGGATTTCATCGTTGACCTGCCCCTGTCTGGTGGTTTCACGTGTATAATGGTGGTGGTGGACTGTTTGACCAAGACTGCTCATTTCTTGCCCTTTCCTAAGCTGCCCACTGCATCCCAGATGGCACAATGTTTTCTACACGAGGTGTATCGTCTTCATGGTCTTCCGGAGAAGATTCTGTCAGACCGGGGGTTTCAATACATTTCTTCCTTTTGGGGCCAACTGTGTCGGCATTTGGACATTCAGCGAGCCCTGAGTTCCGGCTATCATCCGCAGACTAATGGACAGACGGAACGCACCAATCAGACCCTTGAGCAATACCTACGTTGTTATGCCAATGCTACCCAAGACAACTGGTCGGAATGGTTGGACACCGCGGAAGCAGCTTACAACAACGCTGTTCATTCCGCTACCGGACTCAGCCCTTTTTTTTGCTCCACTGGTCTTCATCCCAGACTGCTGCCTGTTCATCCTACTTCTTCCAGTGCCGTACCATCTGCAGATGCCCTGGTGTCCCTGATCCGCGATCAACATCGTCTGGCGGCCGGTACCTTGGCAGTGGCACAAGCACATATGAAGGAGCGGGCTGACAAGAGACGGAGCCCTGAGCCTGTCCTTCATGTTGGGGACATGGTTTGGCTGTCCTCCAAGAATCTACCGGTACGCAACTTACCTGTGAAACTAGCCCCCCGCTTTTTTGGTCCCTTTCGCATCATAGAGCGTATTTCGTCTGTTGCCTTTCGTTTGTCTTTGCCTCGTTCTTGGAGGGTCCATCCTGTCTTTCATGTTTCCCTTTTGAAGCCCTATGTGCCCGATGTTATGGGTCGTACCTGTTCCCGTCCTGCCCCGGTTTTGGTTCGGGGGGTCCCTGAATTTGAGGTGCAGGAGATATGTGATTCACAGATTTGGCGGGGTGCTCTGCAGCTCCTGGTCAGCTGGAAGGGTTATCCTGCTTGTGACCGCACTTGGGAACCGCCCTCCTTCGTGCATGCACCGCGCCTGGTTCGGGACTTCTATCTCCGCTATCCTTGGAAACCCGGTGCTCCGGGGTTGTCCGGGAGGGGGTATGGTGTCACACCGCACGCTCGCGGGCGTCACTTACCTGTCCTGGGGTCCCTGGTCCACGGCCACAGTGGTCTCCTCCTTCATGGAGGCTGTACCCGCGGTGGCGTCTCTCCTCACGCCGACCCGCGGTTCGGATGGGCGCCGTGGACGCCACCATCTTGCGAGGATCTGCGCATGCGCGGATCGTCAGTATTCGACGCCCCGCGCATGCGCAGTGTCGGAACATGCCTTCCAAGCCTCGCTTTGACCCCGGGCCATAAAAGGGCACCGCATACACACGCGGTTGTTACTGTGTATGCGCTGCTGGAGTCCTGGCGCTCGTTTTCCAGCCCTCCAGTTCCCTGTTCTACCCTTTTCTGCCTAGTCCTGCCTCTTCCTTATTTCCTTCTTGCTTCCTGGTCCTCCTACCCTTTCTTCCCTGTATTGCTGGTCCCTTGCATGTCCCTGGTTTAGGGTAGGGGAGGTCCTGTCTGGGTTCCTAGTTGTAGTAGGGATCCCCCTGTCTGTACTGCTTTCCTTGCAGTCTGTTCTCCTTTGCCTGTCTTGTGCCCTGCCGGTACCTGTGCCTTACTGCCTTCTTGGAAGTTCCAGTGTTCAGCCCTGTTATCATCGGTGTCTTCATCAAGCCTTCTCAGCCAGTGGAAACACTGTCCCGACGTCACGCAAATTCTGAGAAGTGCCACCCGTGGCGTTGGGAGTTGGTTCAATGCCGTCCTGTCTTATATCGTCAGGAGGGGATTGGGCTAATTTCTCGCGCTACCCATTCATCGGCCATCGATACATCGACATACTGGCAACCTCAACTCCACGGTCTACAGGAAGAAGAGGTAACCTACGATCTCGTGAAGATTCGTTTAACACAAAGATCTCGACTACAGTTTGCCTAGTTTGGGCGAATTGTCCACCACAGTTGAGTCACAAACCACAATCATGCAGGAGGATTGGCTAATAAAGGAGCAGAAATACATTGTATTCGACCACTGCCTGGTAGAGATTATACTGATGCTGAAATGTGTGCATCCAGTGAGGGGGAAAATATGCGGGGAGCCATTGGTCATTGTGACTCGTGTATTACAAGGCACTAACCTGAAAATCCAAGCCACCTGTGCCCACCTCCATGACACATTTTCATGGTCCGCTCAACCGATGCTAGGCAAAGTGCCAGCTGGAAATCTACTGTGTTCGGCAGCTTTACTTTTCAGTGGCTATACTTTTAGTAAGTTGTCCAGTTTCTGTCAATTTGTGGGACTTTCAGTTCCTTGCTAAAACGCAGTACTACAAATACCAAAGAGAAGTTGTATTCCCCGCTATTAGTCAAGCCTGGAAAATTGAACACATGTCAATTGAAAGGACATTCTCTGGCAAACGGTTCAGGCTAGCTGACGAAGGACAGTGTGACAGCCCTGGATTTTCAGCAAAGTACTGCACATACCACTTCCAGGACATGGAAACCAAAATAATTGTGAGTTCGGAGGTCGTGCAGGTGTCTGAATGTAAATCCTCAGTTGCCATGGAGAAACATGGTTTCATAAAATCCCTCCAATATCTTCCATTGCCGGGAATGCAAATAGACCTCATAGCCGCTGACTGTCATGATCTTTGCTTCCAAAAGGTCAGGGTTTTCCCAACTCCCTTGGAAGCAGATCCATAACCCAGGTTCCGAGTGCCAACCAGTCCCAATTGGGACCTTTTGGACCCAGTCCTGGCGCCAGTGGCACCAGGCTCATAAATATGCCCAGTCCCAGCGCTGGAAGCGCCGGGCTCATAATGCTTGGGTGGACTTACCTGCAGCAGACCATGCTGCTTACTTGCCTGCCAGTTGAGCCTCTGATCCTCTTCTGTTTGGAACTACTTTTCCTGTTGGGTGGGGCAGGAGCCACTCCCTAGATTCAGAACACTGGAACTCTTCTGGAAAGCAGGAACTATTTTCTTACCTAGGCGTGGCTGTGGAAGGAGACACCTAAGCACTACAGGAGGCTATTTAAACCACACCCGATGGATGAATCTTGCTTTGCGTTATTCTGCATCCTCTGCAGCAGAACGTTCATCGTGTCTTCTGCATCTGATCCTGGGCCTAAGGAAAAAGGCTTACCATCCTGAATCCAGTCTTCAGCAACACCTATAAAGACAAGAAAGAACAGGTTAGCATTACGGTCTTCAGTGACAGCTCTTCACTTACCTGGTCCATCGGCTGTCACCAACGCCTCGCGCTGCATTCCGGCATCTGAAAGACAAAGGCTTACCTACTCTTCGTGCGCTCCGGAGGTCTTCACACTGCATTCCGGCATCTGAAAGACAAAAGCTTACCAACTCTTCGCACGCTCCGGAGGCCTTCGGCGCTGCATCCCGCATCTGAAAGACAAAACAAGGTGCGTTTAAAGACATTGGGGAACTTTAATACTCACGTGCCATTACTCCTTTCCACATCTAACCCAGTGGGTATTCCGGCACCCTGCAGCCGCTCCCAACTTGTACCTGCAAAATAAAAAGACAGTTAGAGCGCATCGTGAAGCAGGCAACAAGCGCTTACTTACGTGCTTCCAAGCGCTTCTATTCATCACACGGGCTCCATCTTCAACTCACTTCAGCCCGTCATCCGCCATCGCCGGAACCCTGCAAAACAAGAAACATCATTACTAAAGACTTTAAAGGCATTAGAATTACTCGAAACTTACCGTTCGTGCAGTAAACGACGGACAGCAGTCCTCTGAAGTCAAGAGGCCTGCTCCCCTTATCCAGTGAAGAAACTGGTTACAGCACCCTGCCCCGAGGCAGATGGAGAGCACGGCGTTCACTTACCTAAGGTGAGAGCGTTAACCTTTGGGGTTCTACAGGAGAAGAGAAAGGGAAGAAGAGAGAGACATTCAATAACCCAGTTCCTTAATCCCATATTTTCTATCTGCAGACATCTTACCCTTCAAGTCAGACATACAGTGCACAGAGGTCCAGCCCAAAGAACCAGCCGTGTGTTACACATCCCCTTTGCAGATACGGTATACGCCCAGTCAAGACCGGCGCCTCTACGGGAATCAGGTGAGCGTTACAGAACGCAAATCCTACCACAAAACTCCCGTCCAGGCGCTATGGAAACCTCGGATACCGACCAGCTAGCCCAGTTACTTGGGGAACTAAGGGCAGAAGTGCATGCAGCCCGTCAGGAAACGAACGCTCTAAGAAGGGAACTGATTATTTCCAAGGAGCGAACAGATGATCTCGCTAGACAATTGCTACAGTCACAAGCCGGACAGACCCCGTTACCCGCATCTGGGGGAAATCTTCCTTCTACATCCTCTATGAATCCAGTGCAGATCAACCTACCTGAGAATGTACCTCTGGCTCCGCCCGAATGATTTTCTGGTGACCCAAAGAGGTTTGCAGTATTTATCAATCAGTGCCGGTTGCATTTCTTATGCCGGCCAGCAGCCTTTCCAACTGATCAAGCTAAAGTAGCTTTCGTGCTTTCGTACCTTAGTGGCAATGCGGCAGACTGGTCGATCCCTCTAGTAAATCAAGATGATCTGGTCCTTCATGATTTTCAAGCTTTTCAGCTCAGTATGGAAAAACTGTTCGCAAGACATTCACAGGGGCAGGCCTTGGACAATGAGCTTCTTTCGTTGCGACAAGGTAATCAAGACCTTTTGGCTTATATTGCGTCTTTCAACAGACTGATAGTGGAAACTCAATGGCCTGAGGACAAAAGGATTACGCTGTTTTATAGAGGTCTACGTGGAGAGCTCAAAGATGTGTTCGCTCAAGTAGTGAATCCCCCACAAGATTGTTCGGACTATATAGACTTAGTCGTTCAAATAGATCACAGACTGCAGAACAGGAAGGCCGATCGTTCCAAGTTTGATGCTCGAGTATTTTCCAAACCGCCAACTCCTTCCAAAGGAGTAGACCCGGGGAACCCATGCAAATAGGGGGTCTGAAAGGTCCTCTAACACAAAAGGAGCAGGAAAGGAGAAAACAGTTGCAATTATGCCTCTATTGCGGAAACTCAGGGCACTTTCTTCGAGACTGTCCGGTGAAACCTGCCAAGAAGGCAGTAGGAGCTGCAGTTACCAAAGTTACAAACTCTGAGCAGGGAAACAACCTCGCCCGACAAGAATAGAGGTCCTCTTGCCGAGCGTGAAAACCAGTTCCGTGACCTCGCATTTCGTGATACCTATGGTCCTCATTAGCCCTGATAATCCGGATCGATTACATGCAATTGAAGCTTACGTCGACAGCGGTGCCATCGGCAATTATGTGGATCATGAAATGGTTTTGAGGATGAATCTAACTCTTTGTCCCAAGGCTGTAAAGGACGTCATTACTACGGTGGATGGTACGGAGATAGCCTCCGGGCCAGTAACGCATACCACTCAAGAGGTGACGCTAGTAAGTCAAGATGGACACCATGAGAAGATCGTGTTCGATGTGATCAAGGCCCCTCAGTTTCAGATTATTCTAGGAATACCTTGGTTAGAGAAACACAATCCTCTGATCGATTGGCGAGCAAGAACGGTCCAGTTTCCAGAATGTGTCTCTACTTGTCACCCTCCACCTGGTGTTGCACTGGCAGCAATTTCTTCAGAGACTCCCCAGTTACCTCCCGAATACCTAGAATACCAAGATGTTTTCCGGAAGGATCAGGCTAACTTTTTACCTCCTCATAGGTCTTATGACTGCCAGATAGACCTGATACCTGGATCTACTCCTCCTTGTAGTAGAATTTATGCCCTCACCGAGCCTGAGAACCTTCACCTTCGACAATACCTGGATCAATACCTGGCAAATGGGTTTATTCGTCCTTCCAAGTCCCCTGCTTCTTCAGCTTTGTTCTTCGTTCCAAAAAAGGAAGGAGACCTTAGAACTTGTATAGATTATCGCTCCCTGAACCAGATCACCGTTAAGAATAGATATCCGTTACCTTTGATCCCTGAACTCCTGGACCAAGTCAGAAAAGCATGCATATATACAAAGCTGGATCTTAGAGGAGCTTACCACTTGGTACGAGTAAAAGAGGGCGATGAATGGAAGACGGCCTTCCGCACCAAGTATGGACTATTTGAATATCAGGTCATGCCCTTCGGACTTTGCAATGCCCCGGCCGCCTTTCAATATTTTATGAACAATGTCCTCAGAGAGCTCATAGATGTGTGTGTTGTTGTTTACATTGACGACATCCTCGTTTATTCTTCATCGGAATCTGAACATCGGAAACATGTGAAAATGGTCCTCGAAAGATTGCGTCAACACAAACTTTTCGCTAAATTGGAAAAATGTGTTTTCAACGTGACTGAAGTTGAATTCTTGGGATTCATATTATCACCTGGCGGAGTGCGTATGGATTCAAAGAAGGTCGATGCAGTTCTCAAATGGCCATCACCATCCTCCGTAAAAGGTGTGCAAAGCATGTTAGGCTTCGCTAACTTTTACCGCAGGTTTATCCCCGAATTCTCTCGAATAGTCCAGCCCATCACTGCCTTGTTAAAGAAAAACAAACGTTTTGAATGGTCTACCGAGACGGAACAAGCTTTCCAGGATTTGAAGACTAAATTTATCTCTGCACCAATCTTAAAACACCCTCGCCCCGAACTCCCCTACATCGTGGAAACTGATGCTTCAAGCCTTGCCTTGGGGGCAGTTCTATCACAAAAGGACCCGGTAACCAATCAGTTGCATCCCGTGGCATTTTGGTCCCGCAAATTCTCGCCTCCTGAAATCAATTACACGATTACTGACAAGGAACTTCTGGCTAACAAGTCTGCCTTTAAGGCTTGGCGGCATTATCTGCTGGGGGCCCGACACACCGTTACTGTGATTACGGATCACCGAAACCTGCAATATTTGAAAACCGCAAAAGCCCAATCCTCTAGACGACTCCGTTGGGCATTATTCTTTGCCGAGTTTGACTTCATAATTACCTATCGACCTGGTACAAAGAACGGTAAAGCTGATGCCCTTTCTCGGATGGGAGTGGAAGAACACTTGATCAACCCTAAACCTGTACCAATCATTCCCGAACAAAGAATTCTGGGTGTAATCGCCACAGAATCCATAGAGGAAGTTAAGGATAAGGCCAGGCAACTTGTAACTCCAGCAGACATACAGAATTGGCATCTGCAGGGAAAGGACTTTGCAGTAAAGGACAACTTATTGTATTTCTAAGAACGATTATACCTACCCAGCACAGATTTACAGAAAAAAGTAATCTCTTGTTATCACGATTCTTTAATGGAAGGACATCCCGGTATGGCCAAGACCTCAGAAAAGATCAAGCGCTACTTCTGGTGGCCGTCTTGGAAAAAAGATATCAGAGACTTTATAATGTCCTGTGGAGTATGCGCCCAAAACAAGAGTCAAAAGGAAAGACCAGCAGGCCTCTTACGCCCTATTGACATCCCACCTCGCCCTTCGCATACGCTTTCTATGGACTTCATCACCGATCTACCTCCATGCTCCGGATACAATACGATTCTAGTAATCGTGGACTTATTCTCCAAGATGGCACATTTCATTCCGCTCAAAGGCTTGCCAACAGCAGCAACTCTGGCCCGAGAATTTCTCGAAAACATCGTCCGACTGCACGGTTTTCCTTCGGTTCTAATTTCGGATCGAGGTAGTCAATTTATTTCTCATTTTTGGCGAAGTTGCTGTCGGTCGGCTCAAATTGATGTGAGACTATCGACCAGTCACCACCCTCAGACCGACGGACAAACCGAGAGGACCAATCAAACTCTGGAACAGTATTTACGCTGCATGCTGCAACAAACTGAAAAAACTTGGAAAGACATCCTTTGGATAGCCGAATATGCCTACAATAACTCTGTCCATTCGGGAACTGGGAAAACCCCGTTTTTTCTTTTGTACGGCAGTCACCCTCGAACCTCGGAGTTGGATCCCCTCCAAGATCTTGAAACACCAGCAGTAGACTACCTGCATTCTACAATCACGCAAGCCTTTAAGGAAGCTGTTTCTCACCTTCAAAGGGCGAAAGAACAATACAAGAAAGGAGCAGATCAACATCGGAAGGAAGCCCCTCAATATCAAGTAGGGGATCAAGTCTGGTTATCCACCAAATATCTACCTCTAAAAGGGCCACGCACATTCAACCCAAGATACCTTGGTCCCTATTCCATCACTACCATAGTAAACCCAGTAGCGGTCAAGTTGGACTTGCCCCCGCACATGAAGATACATCCGGTCTTCCACGTCTCTCTATTAAAACCCGTGCAACCTCAAACCCGACTAACTAAATCTCCAAAACCTATCCTAGTTGATGGAGAACTCGAGTTTGAAGTCAAAAGCATTCTGGACTCCAAGATCTCCAAATCTAAACTATTTTACCTAATTGACTGGAAAGGCTACGGCCCCCAAGAGAGATCCTGGGAACCTGCTGAATATGTCCACGCTCCTCGCCTGATCAAAAGATTTCACCGAACATTTCCTGACAAGCCAAAACCCCCGGAGAAGCCCGGTTTGGGAGGGGCCTTGAGGGGGGGTACTGTCATGATCTCTGCTTCCAACAGGTCAGGGTTTTCCCAACTCCCTTGGAAGCAGATGCATAACCCAGGTTCCGAGTGCCAACCAGTCCCAATTGGGACCTTTTGGACCCAGTCCTGGCGCCAGTGGCACCAGGCTCATAAATATGCCCAGTCCCAGCGCTGGAAGCGCCGGGCTCATAATGCTTGGGTGGACTTACCTGCAGCAGACCATGCTGCTTACTTGCCTGCCAGTTGAGCCTCTGATCCTCCTCTGTTTGGAACTACTTTTCCTGTTGGGTGGGGCAGGAGCCACTCCCTAGATTCAGAACACTGGAACTCTTCTGGAAAGCAGGAACTATTTTCTTACCTAGGCGTGGCTGTGGAAGGAGACACCTAAGCACTACAGGAGGCTATTTAAACCACACCCGATGGATGAATCTTGCTTTGCGTTATTCTGCATCCTCTGCAGCAGAACGTTCATCGTGTCTTCTGCATCTGATCCTGGGCCTAAGGAAAAAGGCTTACCATCCTGAATCCAGTCTTCAGCAACACCTATAAAGACAAGAAAGAACAGGTTAGCATTACGGTCTTCAGTGACAGCTCTTCACTTACCTGGTCCATCGGCTGTCACCAACGCCTCGCGCTGCATTCCGGCATCTGAAAGACAAAAGCTTACCAACTCTTCGCACGCTCCGGAGGCCTTCGGCGCTGCATCCCGCATCTGAAAGACAAAACAAGGTGCGTTTAAAGACATTGGGGAACTTTAATACTCACGTGCCATTACCCCTTTCCACATCTAACCCAGTGGGTATTCCGGCACCCTGCAGCCGCTCCGAACTTGTACCTGCAAAATAAAAAGACAGTTAGAGCGCATCGTGAAGCAGGCAACAAGCGCTTACTTACGTGCTTCCAGGCGCTTCTATTCATCACACGGGCTCCATCTTCAACTCACTTCAGCCCGTCATCCGCCATCGCCGGAACCCTGCAAAACAAGAAACATCATTACTAAAGACTTTAAAGACATTAGAATTACTCGAAACTTACCGTTCGTGCAGTAAACGACGGACAGCAGTCCTCTGAAGTCAAGAGGCCTGCTCCCCTTATCCAATGAAGAAACTGGTTACAGCACCCTGCCCCGAGGCAGATGGAGAGCACGGCGTTCACTTACCTAAGGTGAGAGCGTTAACCTTTGGGGTTCTACAGGAGAAGAGAAAGGGAAGAAGAGAGAGACATTCAATAACCCAGTTCCTTAATCCCATATTTTCTATCTGCAGACATCTTAGCCTTCAAGTCAGACATACAGTGCACAGAGGTCCAGCCCAAAGAGCCAGCCGTGTGTTACACATCACCTTTGCAGATACGGTATACGCCCAGTCAAGACCGGCGCCTCTACGGGAATCAGGTGAGCGTTACACTGACAGACATGTTTCAATAGCCAAGGCCATGCGAGAGCAGTCTCCAAACATTCACCATCAATTTGATGTATGGCACGTTGCCAAATCAATCAATAAAAAAATCACAGCACAATAAAAAAATCCACACAAAGCTCTTGAGAAGATCGTGTTTGATAAAAACTCTTTCAAGAGACCTGAAGGGACTCACAGAATTCTGTCAAACCGGAGATTTGGAGGTGTTCCACAATATGTGCCTAAAGTACAGGCCCAAGAGGTTGCATTTCGGCATAGACGGTATGCAATATCGAACTTTACTAGCGGTATTAGCGCATAACGAGAACATGGGGAGAGAACTGCAGGAAACTTTGGGATGCTTTGTTACACAATGGCCTTTGCAAAAAGAAGCAAAAAATGGGTGGTCAAGCCAATATAGCAGGAAATGGAATTCGATTTTGTGAAAGATCTCTCTTTGACTGTGTTGGACATGCATACTCATGGAATCGATCATGATTTTGTTCCTAGGACACATACATTGCCACAAAACATTGCAAAAGTGCCCTGTCCACCAAAGGCGGACCTCGTTGAACAGTTGACTTCCTGGTATAAATGATTAGCAGCATGACCAATGGAAATCTATTTAACTTGAATTTCAAAGCTTTTAAAAGAATTAAGAACTATTAAGCGTCCAAATTGTCTTTTCAAATGTATCCTCTTTGTCAATTTTTTCTGCAAGAAGTGCCTGTTGGAGGATGCCATTCAGTGTAACACTGTGTTTTCCACCTTCCCGCTTTTGGCCAGCTCTTGTGGGTCCTTCACTGATCAGGGCATGGGAGGGTCGGATGGATATCAGCATGAAAGCAACTGTGGGGTCTGCAGTTGCCTTAGCATGCACCTGTCCAAATAGATAGAATAAATACGTGTCCCACTAAGGAATGAGACCTAAGCTAAATAACAAACTTGGCATGCAAGAACTAACGACTGTAAGCAAAACACTGCATGGAAGGGTGCTATTGGTGTGAAATAGGTGCATTCTGACCTATATTTTTATGGGGGCATGTGTTAGGGGTCGTTGCTTCCGGATGCCTTATCAGAAGGGCTGATCTTTGATTTGCGGGCTTTGGAGTCTTATGATTTCAAACACAGTGAGGATAGGTGTTAGTGTTACCAAAATATATGACCACTCTAGATTAGGTATATGGTAGGTGAATTTGAGGTGGTACGGGGGTAGGGTCTAGTGACCAGATGAGTTCCAAAGGAATAGGGGTCATGGGTACAGGGGACCGTGGCCGGGCAGAGAGGGGCTGGAGATGGCATGAGTCAATCAGCAGAGATGGGTGCGGCACTAAGGTTGGAGCAGGCCTTGGTCTCACATTATAGGATGAGCACATTTTGTCAGGGCTCGATACTTGCTACTTGCAAAAATGAATAGCTGCATTTCCGTGAGAACAGGAGACGCGCTGAGCTGACAGAGGACAGAGGTGGTGGGGGCTGGCTGTGCGTGGCGCTGGGAGAGGGAAAGTGAACAGTTCACCAGAGGGGCAGAGGGCCTCGAAAAAGAAGGTGTTTGGAAGGAAACAAAATGGAGTTCAAAGAATACACATTAGCACAGCGTTAATACACTTATATGAAACATGGGTGATGCAAATAGGTAAAGGAGGGGTGGAGAAGTCTCCCACCTTAGCTTATACGTCATTTGCCCGGTACGAGAATTGTGCAGGGGGGCGGGATATACCGCCTCTCCTTCAACATTTGTTAGTGCACGAGAAGTTCAGTGGAGATGGAAGGGCACTTGGATTTATGACTTATCATTGTCTCACGTTATCCACAGAGCACATTCCTCCGCAAAAACAGGGCGCACACAGATGTGACAATGTGGAGGACACTAACTGGAACTGTTGTTATAAAATAACTAAATCACTATCAATATAGAAGAGTAAAAAGCTATTCAAGATAGCACAGCATTGGAGGATGCCAGCAAACAATTAGTTTGTATTTCGAACATATTTCAAATGCCACGTTGGTCGGCTGGTCTAATCGCTCCCATGGGTTTGAAGGTCACTGCGTTTGATGTTGCTTGTGGGCTGTTCACACCGACGCATCCTGTACAGTATGTTTTTGATTTGTGGCTTTACTTCACCAAAAGGAAACTTAGCATACGCGCTCCTAAGAAGGTTCAATTGTTGTTCGTCCTTGGAAGAAAGGGAGGATTTGCTATGGATTGAATGACGGGAGGTATGTAATACAAGCAAAAATTATAAGGTTCACCATTTCAAAACTGGACAAAGGAACATGTAATTTCGTTTTATGAAAACCGTTGATCTGATTAGACACTCTGCGTTACGCCAAGAGAATGGAAATACCATATATAATGTAAGTTTTACTGTAGACGAGTTTATAGATGAACGAGTCAAGGTTTCATTTTCTGACCGGTATTGCTGGCTTACATTGTAATGGGTTGTTGGTTGGGGCATATTGTGACAACACGCAAACACAACCTGTATGTACTTGTCTTTGTCCCCTGCACATGGGCAGTCCAGCACCGAAATGCATGGAGTTCACGTCTGGGTTCCCCCAGGTTCCACCAACACCAAGTTTGTTGCTAATATTCCGTTATAATGCCGTCTATGTGTTGTTCGAATTCTTCCGTCAGCTTCCGCATCCCATTGCGAACTAAACATATTCCACAGCACTAACCTCTCAAGCACATCGTAGACTCCAACTTTCCACAATGTTTTCTCTGTGTTTCCATTGTTTCTGGTTTCTGTTCATTATTAGGTTTCACCTGGTGCAGAATTAAAGGGTAAATGGATAAATTAGAATAAAGAATGGCTACTGAGATATATTTCTGTTATGTTTTCTACACAGCTACATCCTTCCTTTCTGCGAATGTCATCGATTCCAGATACCCAGTGACGGGTTCTTCAGCAGGCAGTGGCAGATACACCTAAATGGCTGGCATACAATTATGCTGATGTGGGACGATTGCCCCGGACCAATATGCCCTTTCGTAGTACCAGCGACAAGGAGCAACCTGACATTGTTTACGGTGGTCTAGCAAGAAGCTGATGCCGAAGCCTTGCGATTCAAGGTGCGTCCAATGCGCTTATTCTACCGAAAGGAACACCGTGTGCCTCATGATAAAGATTTGATGTTCGAAAACAAAGAAATTAAGAATTTGGTTGAATATGGAAATTGGCAGATGTTCTCAGAGCGTTTCTTGTGAAATAAAAGCACATTATAAATTGTAGAGTATTAGTGTTTCCTTTAAAAATAGTGTTTTCTATTCCGATTTGGGACGTGCTGTGCTGTGAGAGGATGTGTGTGTTGATATTCCGGGTTCTGCATCAACTAACGTTTAGACGTAGGTGATGACGGCGCATTTGGCTACGCAGCCCACTAACATCATGAAAATAGGTGGAGAATATCGCTAGGAATAGTGATGTCGGCTTCAGGGGCGGAGGATATGATTTAGTGCCGCGAGGGCAGTTCAACTTAGGGCGATGCAGCAACGGATAAGATTAGAACAAGATGGCCATGCCGCTCTGCCTGATTTCGCATGTGTAAAAGTGCGGAAAACTAAGGTAAGGTGCATAGGAAATGTTTTACGATCGTTCACAGTTTGCTTAAAACCACATGCCCAAACCCTCAAGACAATAATATTTTTGAGCGCACTATTTCTTTAATGGTCGGACCAGCAGTGATATTTCTGGGCACACAACATGGAGACCATATTCTAAAAGATAATTAATTGATTATTATTTTATTATTAATAAACACTTCTTAGTTGTCGATAGTTAAAAGTCAGAGAAAATGAAGACTGCGATCATGCTTCATTGTTATTGGTGGGGAAATAACATAGTCCAGTGTGTCCTCAGGTAAAAGTTGGCGGTATAGAAGTAAATAATCTGACAACAGAGTGTGTTGGACGAAAAAGAATATTATTTCCCTGAACAATCATGTGAATAACCTGACTCATGGGAAGTCAAGTAAATTAGAGCCATTAACGTCCAGGGGCGCTAGTAATTGGATGTTCACATTGACTAAATGATTTGTCCAGTTGGAAGTAAGATGGTTTCAGCAAAGAACACAGAGGAAAACGCATATATGATGCGATTATAGCTAAAGAAAAACATACTTGCAGAAGCAATGTAAAGAGATTAGTGAAAGGCGAAAAGTTCAAATGCTAAACAAAGATCCGTACCGTTGACTATTATCAGGACGCAATGATGGAATTGGCTTACAAGGCATCAGGCATCGATTTGAAACGCTTGCTGGAAGATAATGCTGACAATACTTAGAACTAATAATGCAAAAAAAAAGTCTGACATTCTGTTAACAAACAGAATGCAGCTAAATCAAATTTCTATAAGGTTCTGGACCAAATTTATAGGTAAATCCTTTTATGATAAAGATACTAAGGAAAACTTTAATTAATTTATCATTAAGGAAAAATATGATCTAAAGGAATATAGTCCAGATGATATGCAAGATCTATTGCCAGGACTATGGCAATTACAATGTACCTGGTCCTGATGGGCTGTCTAATGCAGTTATATGACAATAAATGTCCTTCTGGTCACATCTATAGATATAAAAGTGAAAATCTTTGGGTTTGTTGGTTTGTGGCTTCACGTATGTTCCCTATACTATTCCACACTGTTTCACCAATCTGCACCAATTTTTGCACAATCACCTGTTAGGACCCTCTGGACATTACTGGCTACATGATATCTGGAAACCCCACCACTTTCCCCAGATTTCAGCAAAAGTGCACATTTGGGTGTGGGTCTGTGAGTCTGTGGCTTTGTGTATGTTCCCTATACAATTCCAGACCGTCTCACCAATCTGCACCATATTTTGCACAGTCGCCTGTCAGTACACTCCGTACATTACTGGGTACATGACATCTGGACACCCCACCATTTTCCCCACATTTCAGAAAAAGTTAAAATGTGGGTTTGTCAGTTTCTGACTTCATGTATGTTCCCTATGCAATTCCACACCGTTTCACCAATCTGCACCAAATTTTGCACAGTCACCTGTTAGGACCTTCCGGACATTACTGGCTACATGACATTTGGACACCCCACCCTTTTCCCCATATTTCAGCAAAAGTCTCTGGGTTTGTAGCTTCATGTATGTTCCCTATACAATTCCACACCGTTTCACTAATCTGTACCAAATTTTGCACAGTCACCTGTTATGACCATCTGCACATTAGCGGCTACATGACATTTTGACACCCCACCCCTTTGCCCGAATTTCAGCAAAAGTCAAAATGTGTTTGTGGGTTTGCGGCTTGGGCGAACCGCTGTTCCTTATACAATTCCACACCGTTTCACCAATCTCCACCAAATTGTGCACGGTTACCTGTAGCTATGAGGGAATGAAATCCCAGGAAACACCTGATATATCAGCCAGTTTATTCTAAATGCTGTAATTGAAAATTGTAGAATTAAAAAAGGTGCCTTCTCCCTGGAAAGAATCCCTTCTGATTGCTGTGCATAAATAAGGCTGCAGGAACAATCCCAATAACTACCATCTCTTAGCATTGATAAATGTGTCACTAAAGTATTTTCAACATTTATACATAAAGAGTTATACCTCTGGGTGGTAGATGATAGCCTGTCTGAAAATGTTTCAAAAGGTTATCGTAAAAGTTGCTCTACTGCACACAATATTTTGACACTGGAGTCAAACTCCACTAAGGCTAAGAGCGGACTGCGCCGTACGCTTTATGTTGCATACATCTATTTTAATGCATACTTTGATAGTCTTCGCAGAAACATGCTTTGGAACAAATTAGGTAAATGGCAAATACCAATAGGATTATTAAATATAATTCACCTACTATAGACACAGACCACAGTGCAAATTAGATCTGATAGCATGGGTAATATGTCACAACCAATTAACACCAGCAAGGGGCTCAAACAATGCCAGGTATTAGCACTGCTTCTTTTCAACCTGTCCATCGCTGTGATATGGTGTTTTCCTGTCTAGGTTCATCTTGTCATTTTACCTTGCGTGGAGTGGGCTCTGTGGCTGTGAGATCATTACAATCCATTCTACTTTGCAACCATGGTCTGGAATGTTTGGGTATGAGAAGGTGGTTGTGATCCAGTGAGAGAGAGCAGTTGGTGGAGTTCGAAGGAGCTGTAGGACCTGGGAGGCCATTTACTCAAGTACTTCAAGACATAATAAAGCAGCTGGTTGGAAATCTTCCAGAGTGCTTTATAATATATGCCTTTTACTTTGCAAAAGGTCTGCTTGTTGCCACCTAAAATGAAGAGCCAATGTATCCCCTGGATGGGATACATGGACGATATTGTGTTGTTGGTCCACACACCTATAGGTCTTCATCATGCTTTAAGTGCTGTGTCATTATTCAAGCTCTAATAATCTGACTAGTAACATTATTAAAACTAAGTCATGTTTTTGAAAAAACGCAAAATTGATTAGCTTATATGGATGCTTGATCAGAAAAAGTTGGAGATAGTTGACTCCAATATATATTTAGGGGTCATGATCACTAGTAAAACAAACAAGGCTCGATGCAGAGGGCGCCGTATTATCACGGTATGTAGTAAGAGAGGGGCCATCAACAGTTTTGCTAAAACTCACTTTGGATATATACACACAAAGTATTGTTCCAGGCATGCTGTATGGAACAGAAGCAGAGAGTGACACGAAATTGTCTTAGTTCTCCAGATCCTAGCTTCCAGTTTATTAAGCCATCGTAGGCCTTTCAAACTCGATTTTGAACAGCATTTGTCTTCAGCTGGGAATTATCTTACTACAAGCTAGAGCAATAGAAAGAAAAATGGTCTTTATTATAAAGAATCATTACAAACCAAGACACTTCAATGCATTAGTTAAAAGAAGCTGCTGAATCAAAAAGGTCTTACCTTAAATTAAATGATTAATGATATTGAAGAGTGGTTGAAGCAGATTAATCTGCAAATTGATTGGGACCTCAGTTTTAAATTAAGAAAAACAAGTAAGTGCTACAATCAAGAAATGAGACTGTGGAAATAATATTTTGAATGATGAACGAAGAAGGAATACTCAGGAAATGATCTTTGTAACTTGCATTCTTTCCAAGCCCCAAAATTACATAATCAAATTCTGATCTCCGTAACTTGCATTGTTTCCAAGCCCCAGAATTACATCATCAAATTATTTTCTTTCTTTCTGCGCCGTCAATTACTAGTATTGCGCTTGAATTTACTGCTGTGTTTAGCAATGCCAGGCCCTAGACTTGGAATTGAGAATTTGAAACAAACCTGTCATCACTGGAAACTATTGGATAAAAAAGAAACAATAAGGCATCCAATAACAGAATGGGAAGTAATAACAGTGCCTAGAATATTATTTTTGGGACGATTTGTACATAACATAAATGCAATATTTACTAATGAATTTTGGTTATGATGCCTGAGCGGACAGAGGTTTTCTTTCACTATTGTGGTATTGAACTTCTGGTTGCACTTAGAGGAAATGTATAATTTGTAATTGTATCAATGTGAGACCTGGATTGATGATGATTATGATGCTTTTACAAATGTTCTTCCTGTTCTTCATCTTTTTAACCAGCGTGAAAAATTTATCATTTTTGCTTACGCGCTAAGGGCCTTTGGTCCAATGAAATCGTGTATGCGTGCAGACGCGCTTACGCGCTAAGGGCCTTTCCTCGAATTACACGGTGACGTGCAATTTTTTCACGTGCCAAATCACTCCGTATCAAGCTGGCCACGCGAAGACACACGGAAGACCACGCTCCTGCCCAAAAGGCCGAATCATTGCCCCCCAAAACCCCTGAGCACGCTCCCACCTGCCATCTGCTGCTGCCTGACTGCCTGCTGGCCTCATGCACTGCCATTTGGTGCCTGCACATCAGCCATCGGCAGGGGTCCAGTTGCCGTGCCCACCCCTGCTGGAACAGAAGACTCCCGACTGGGATACCATCGCTCCACAGCCCAGCCCCAGGACCCTGTTGCCCACCCACGTCTGCCTCGGGGGTCGCCATGTCGGGGCAAACACCATCTGAGACCACTGGCGACCCCCAGCCAGAGGGGCAGAGGGCCACCAGCTTCAGTCAGAAGGAAGTTGGTGTCCTGGTGGAGCTTGTCTTGGGGCATTATGATGCCCTCTTCGGATCATCACGCGCCGACAAGGAAGGACGGGACAGGATCTGGGCCGACTTTGTGGTTGCCATCAACGCGGAGGGGGTGGCAACCCGCAACATCAAGCAAGTCAAGAAGCGCTGGGAGGACTTGAGGTCCAGGACCCTCATAAAGGCCCGACGCCTCATGGAGAGGGGCCGGGGCACTATGAGTACCATCCAGATGAGGGTCCTGGAACGCGTACGCCCAGAACTCCATGCCCAGATCCTTGAGAGGCAGACCCGTCTGGAGTTGAGCGGTAAGTGGCCAAGCATTGCTGTGTGAGACAGGGCATGTTGCATTGTGCTGGTTGTCTGATACTTGCCTGTATGTGTGACATAGGCCATGTACGCATGTGTGTGTGCAGGGACATCAGCCTGGATGCCGTCGTGCTGGCAGAGGCAGTTGCGTCGGATGCAGCGGCAGGCTCGACGTGGGAGGCATCATGGCTCGGGGCCATCAACATCAGGGGGGCAGGCATCGGCCGGAGGGCAGGAGAACCCTGGAATGGGAGTGTCTTCCGTGTGGGAGCGGTTGGGCCAGCAGATAGGTGTGGAGCGGCGGACGGGTGGAGGAGGAATGGCTCACAATGGTCAGGGCGGAGAACTCCATGCGGAGGGCGCTGAGGGGGGCTGAGTGCCTCGAGGGTATTCGCAGGGCGTTGGAGCTGGACACCGCATTATCCCTGCGAGACCTCGGGGCCAGGGAACATGCCCGCCTCCAAGCCATTGAACAGGAGTTCGATGATGCCCTGGCCCATGACATCAACCAGTGAGCCGTCGGACTAGCCCGCCGCCTTTGTATATAGTTATTTAGGTTTAGGTTTCATTTCTTTATTATAATGATTTGGAGTTCACGGACTTTGCTCCACTTTTTGTATATAGTTGTATTTTAGATAGGGTTCTTGGTAGGTTTCATTTGCTTTTGGGATAATGGACCCTTCAGACTTTCGTTTTCAATTTTCAGGACATGTATATACTTTCTTTTAGTCATATTCACATGGAGTAATGTTTTTTATGCTTTCCATCTTTGGATTTCGTTCTATGGACTTTGGGGATGCACCACTTATATTTTTTCATGTTTTGGATTTCTTTTCTTGCTTGGATTTGACTTTCTTTTTCTTATTTCAAAAATTATTTCTTCATTTGCATGTGTGCTTTTCATTTTGACATTTGTTATACTTTTTAATACATTTCTTTATTCAACATTATTGGTGTGGTGTACAGTGATGATTTTGGTGCATGTTTCCATGAGCATTGGCACAGTCATGTGTTGCAACTGTGTGGCTCTGTAGGACATTTGCTGATGGGCATGCTGGTTCTTTTCAGACTATCATGCAATTGGTGATTTACTAGGGAGTGGGTGCAGTGGTTCGTTGGGTGTTTGCACTGGGGGGTGGAGGGGTGGGATTTGGGTTGGCATTAGGGCCATGTGTCTGTATAGTCATGGTCTGGTGTTTGGGGGACATGTGTGGGGGCCTGCTGGCAGGTGCCCCTGACTGCTGGGGGTGGGGGTGCAGGGGGCCATGAGTGGGACATGAGTGGGGGCCTGCTGGCAGATGCCCTGCACTGCTGGGGGTTCAGGGGGTCATGCGTTGGTGATCAGTAGTGCAAGCTGACATGTTGCTTGGCTGGGGGGCATGCCCATGGTGGATGGGTAGCCTGTGGGACATGACCTGGGGTGCGGGGTAGTCCCCTGTGGTGTGGGCTGCCTGCAGGGGCCGTGGAGGGTGTAGAGGGGACACCTGGGAGGACCCACACTGCCAATTCACGTGTAGGACTCCCCGGCATCCCCGAAATACACGTACCCTGCTGAAATCGCGTGTGGAAGTTCCCGCGCACCCTGAAATACACGTACCCTGCTGAAATCGCGTGTGGAAGTTCCCACGCACCCCGAAATACACGTACCCTGCTGGAATCGCGTGTGGAAGTTCCCGCGCACCCCGAAATACACGTACCCTGCTGAAATCGCGTGTGGAAGTTCCTGCGCACCCCGAAATACACGTACCCTGCTGAAATCGCGTGTCGAAGTTCCCGCGCACCCAGAAATACACGTACCCTGCTGAAATCGCGTGTGGAAGTTCCCGCGCACCCCAAAATACACGTACCCTGCTAAAATCGCGTGTGGACGTTCCCGCGCAACCCCGAAATACACGTAACCAGGCCAATCGCCGGTAAGACTTCCCACGCACCCCTGAAATACACGTACCCAGGCCAATCACGTGTAGGACTTCCCGCGAACCTCAGTAATACACGCTCCCCGCTCGGCGTTTGCTGCAGCCCTTTGCGCTGGATTGAGGATTTTGATGGCTTTTCCTTGCGCTAGGGGCGTTCTTGGGGGCGTAACTGGCGCTGCTGCAGGGTCGCCACTCTGCGCCACGGCTGGTGATGGATGTTGAAATCCATGAATACGCTGTGCGCGGAAATGGATTTTAGCGCACGCGGCTGGCGCAGACTATCGCACGCGCACTCTGTGCGCCAGCCGCGTGCGTGCTAAATTCTATGAATTACCCCCTTAATTTTTTTATTTAAATTCGCACCCGTGTAGGTTTAATCAGCAGGAGTGACGGAGACTTACATCAATATACATTATCTTTAGTAATCTTTAAACACATTGCTAAATTTACAGTACACCTTCTGTGAAAGGTTGAGCAAAAACACACATTTTACAATCCGTTTTTTAGGGTAACAGTTGAAAAAAATACAATAACTGGTAATTCACCAACATTTCGTTGTCCAATGCATTTTCATGATTTCTTTGCCCACAATGTATGCTAGGGTTCTGCCACTGTAAAAACAATGTAATGCTGGCTGCACCCATACGTGTCCACGTCAGCGGAATCCGTATAGGGCGGTATTCTCACATAAGAACATACTCATATTTGCTCTGCCCATAACTCAGTAATGACACTATAAGAAAACATGCCCATGGTGCTCTTCCAACATATGCCATGAATTAAACCACTTGCACTCAAAATGTTTAACTTTACAATTGTCTCAAAACGTTCATTCTGGTTGGGGATTAGAAACTATTGAAATAGTTCTACAGCATAAACATGCTGTCCGCTGAGACACCTCTCACATGTTTGGTCTATAACCAACCTATGCTTTCACCAAAATCTTAAGAAAACATGCCCACACTTGCTGCACCAATGTAGGCCATAATGGTCATGCAAGAACACTTCATATTGTCTTTGCCTGTAATGCCAGTCAAAATGCTGTGCCCACTGTAAGAAAACATGCCTAAGCTGGATGAACAAATGCAACCACCCCTTTTACCCCATGTAAGAACACTAATCATGTTGGCTTTGTCCACAATGCAAGTAAACAGTAAAAATGTATGCCACTGTAAGAACACAAATCATGCTGGCTGCCACTGCACCAATGTAGCCCTGAATCTCGCCATCACCAGCTCCCCAGCCCACACACATTCATATACACCCCAATGCAACATACAAACTACCTCTCTCGCATGTGCACCCATACAGCATACACTCTCTCATTCACAAGTGCTCTGCTCTCTCATTCACATACTCACCTATACACTACAACATTCACATAGATGCACTCTCATTCACGCACACACTTACAGACCTACCCTTCATGTAAGCATGCATACATGTACAGAAAGGTTTTTTCCTACCTGCTGCCTGATATGCTGTTCCGATGGCCCTCCTACTCCCATGCACCATGCAAACAGGAACCAGGAATCAGGGAGACCTTCCTTGTTCCTGGCATGTGCAATGGAGCCAGAGCACCACAACTCACAGCCCCAGGTCCTCTGAATGTGCAGGAATGCAAAGAAAAACCCACTACACAAATTTGGCCTTGAAGTACCCAGCCTGCATCCCAATTGGTCATGCAAAGGCTGGGGAAGCAAAATACCCCTTGCCTTTTGTGGCCCATGGGGCATACACAGATGGGCCTGTATAGTGTCAAAGGGAAACCATATTTCCCTAAACAGTGAAAGCCAGCTCATGGGGTAGTCCTCAGTTGCTTGATGCAGCTGAGGACACGATCAGCGTTTTCACTGGGGTAGATTTGATCCTCCATAATTGAAGGAAGGCCGCCTCCGTGGTGCCCACCATGGATGAGCTGTCCCTGCTGAGAAGTGGTTGTGCAGTCCCATCAAATGTATAGCAAAGCTGCTGCAGGGTTCAGCTATGATATATGCAACATATGACAGCTCTGCTTAACAGGGCCAGTACAACGTACTTCCCCATTCCAATGATGGTAGCTTTGTTAATTTCTGACACACTCCCATTCTGCTGAGACGCAATGTGGGTTTCTTCCATTCCACTCCAATATGCATTATGTCCGCTAGCTCTCAGACAAGCCCTTCCCCACACCCACCACAAACACACACATAAAACAAGATGAAAACATCTAAATAATCAGCTCAAGCGACAAAAGCTTTTCACTGAAAAAGGCAACATCCTTTGCCTTTTTACATGTGTGCTTATCCATGCTACAGAATGCATGCTTGCCACTCTGATTTGCCATTGTGCAGTCCTTCTCCTCCTCCTGGCTCTGCCAGCCTAATTCCCCAGCTCCCTCTGTATCTCAGTGCTCCTTTTCCTCTTCATCACTTGGTTTTCCTTTTCTTTTCCATCCTTCTCTCTTTCCTTCTCTTGTTTTACACCTTGTTTTTCATTGCCGCAGTATTCCACAAACCCTTCTCTGTCTGCCTTCCTATCTCCCTCGCCCTTCGTCCTCTGATTCCTATGGTTCTAGTCTCCATTTCTCTCTACCCTGTTCGCCCTTGTTTTCTGGTGTCCGTTGCTCTCTCTGCTGCATGTGCTCGTGTTCTCTCTGCCCATCTTGCTTTGTTTGCCCTCTGCCACCTTGTCACATCTGTCACATTTCCCTTTGCCCGTTTGAGACCTCCAACCCTGCCATTATTGTACACTGCCTAGTATGCTATCTTGTGTTTGTATGATATGAAATGATATGATGTGGCATTTATTACGCGCCTGTATACAAGTGTTTCAAGGCGTGACAAGACAAGGAGGGGGAAAGAAGGGGAAACAAGGGAGGACAAAATAACAATCTTACTAGGACTTGTGTCATTCAGATTGCGCAAGTGCGGGGAAGAGGAAAGGGGAGAAGTGCCGGAAGGGAAGGGGGAAGTACAGTTAACTCATACGTGCAGAGAGAAGGGACTGCAGGGTTGCAGGTACAGACCCTTAAGTGTTGGGGAGCCCGGAGGCAGTGCAAGGGCAACTGGACATGCAGGAGCCTGGGCTCGAGTTCAGAGGGTGACCAGTGCGCGGAGCAGTCCGGTGCATCAGCCGGGGAGAGAAAGAGAGAAAGCGGAAGCGAAAAGGAAGGTCTTGCATTGCTTCTGGACCCAGAGGTGGTTCTGCTCATGTTTGAGAGAGGCAGGGAGGCGGTTCCAGAGGGAGGCCCCGGCTGAGGCGATAGATATGCCCCCAACTCTCTGCTTGGAGAAGCGTCTGACCCTCAGTGGACAATGCAGAGGGTCTTGAAGTTGATCTTTGCAGCCACGGGGATCCAGTGAAGAGATTTCAGAGGTGGAGAGATACGATCCCTGGGCTTGAGGCCAAGGACACGTCTCGCAGTTCTGTTCTGGATAAGTTGTAAAAGTTGAAGAGTAGAGGCAGGTATATTTAGAAAGAGGCTGTTGCAATAGTCCAACCTAGAGAGGACCAGAGCTCTGGAGACAGTGAGCTTCTGGGTGAAAATGAGAAAAGGAATAATACCTCTGAGGAGGTGCAGCGAATAGTTTGACTTATTAGAGACGTCAGAGATGTGAGGAGAGAAGGAGAGGGTGGAGTCGAAGATGACACCAAGGTTCTTAGCATTACAGGAAGGAGCAGGAGGAGGGCCCAGAGTGGGCGGCCAGAGAGAGAGAGCAAAAGAGGGAGCGGGTGTCCTAATGAAGAGGATCTCAGTCTCACTGGCATTAAGGCAGAGATCACTGGCAGCACACCATTCCTAAATTGCAGCCTGACAGTCTGATTTTAGAGAAGAAGCAGAGGTGGTTGAGCGGAGCCTGGAAGAGAGTGGAGTGTCATCGGCATAATATTGAAAATTGTAGCAGAAAGTAATGATGCACTGGGCAAGAGATGCCAGGTAGTGGTTGAAGAACCAGGGAGAGGTTAGACCCATGGGAACACCACAAGTAGAGAGAGAGATAGAAGAGAGGAAAGACTCCAGTTGGACGTGAGAGGGTCGGTCGGTCAGTGAGAAAGGACGTCAACCAGGCCAGGGCATGGTCAGTAATACCAAGGCTGTCCCGGAGATGATTGAGCAGGATGGGATGGTTGACCGTGTGAAAAACAGAGGATAGATCACAGAGAATTAGGACATAAGGGAGATTAGAGCCAAGATTGGAGAGCAAGTCTTCACGGTTGTTCAGGAGAGCAGTTTCTGTGCTCCTGGCAGCTCTGAAGCCAGACTGGTGGTCATGGAGGTAACCAATAGATTCAGTGGGCCTCATTACAAGCTTGCCGGTCCGGTAACAATGGTACTGGTAAACTTGCCGGTACCGCTGGTACCGGACTGGCAAACTACGAGTTCTGCTCGCAGGTGCCTTCCCACCCGCCAGGTCTAACCTGGCGGACGTGCCGGCACCCACGAGCAGACCTCGACGGATGCTCCGGCCAATGAGACTCAAATGGGAATGGGGAGTAATAATTACTGGCACCTGGCAATGGGCAACTACCGGGTCCGGCGGGCCAGAATGCCCCGGTAATTGCCCATTGCCGGTAAATTCATGTCTCCGGCAGCAGCCGTGCTGGGATTTACCGGCACGGCTACTGCCATTGTCATAATGAGGCCCAGTATGTAGATTAAGATGGGAGATGGCCAGCTTTTCCAAGAGTTTGCCCAGGAAAGGAGTGATGGAGATCGGGTGATAGCCGGAGAGGAAGGATCGGCAGAGGGATTCTTTAGAAGGGAGTTCACAAGAGAGTGCTTAAGGGGGAGGGGAAGTTCCAGTGGCAAAGGAGTGATTGCAGAAATCGGCCAATGATGGAGCAAGGGTGTTGATGTGATCCTTGATAGTTTTGGATGATCAGGGGAGAACCTGCTTTGATGAGACTTTCATAGATTAGGCTTGTCTAGAAACATTGTCAGGGGTGAACAGGGGAAAGGAGTAGAAAAGAGGAGGAGTGATGGCCTCAGACAGTCAAGGAGTGGTAGAGAAGGAGGAAGAGGAGGTAGAGGAAGAGAGGGCGAACAGGATGTCCTGAGTTTTAGTAGTGAAATGAGGCCAATGCTGTGCAGAGGGCTTGGGAGGGAACAGGATAGGTAGATACTGCAGAAGAATTGGCCAGCTCCTTGCAGATTTTGAAAAGTTTGGCCAAGTTGTTAGATGTCGCAGAGACGCGCACTTGGGTGTAGGCTATCTTCTTAGAGAGGACAGAGAGTCTGTACTGCCTTTGGAGCAAGCGGCAGGCCAGTTTGTCAGGGGGTGCACACAAGGCCCTCCACTTCCTCTCCGCAGCCCTACACTTGCGTTAAAGGGCGATGAGGACAGAATCATACCAAGAGTTGCACTTGGATTTGGGCTCTAAGCGGATCCTCAGAAGGTAGCTGACAGTGCTGGAGTCGGCTTCATCTGCGGGGAAGTGAGAGGTGGGTAGAAAGGAGAAAGTGATCACTCCAAGAGAGAGGAGTGGTGAGAGGGTTAGAGAAGGGGAGGTCTGAGGAGATCAGAACATGTAGGGTGTGCCCTGCAGAGAGAGTCGGGCCAGAGGGAAGGAAAGAGAGAGAGAGAGGATAGCAGAGCTTGCAAGAGTCCTAAAGGTATCCAGGTGGATGTCCAAGCCTCTGAGGAGGAGAAGTTGGGAGGTAGAGGCAAGGAGTGAGGAGGAGAGGTCAGCCCGCTCAGAGAGGAAGAGGGCGACATGGCCAGGCGGCTTGTAGATAGTGCCCACAGTGAGAGAGAGAGGCCAGGATAGATGGAGAGCCTGCAGATCAGGCATTCAAAGGAGGAGTAGTGCTGCACTGGAATGATGGAAGCAGGTATTATACCATGTGTTGGTCTTATGAATGGAAGCTGCGGTTTAACTGAGAATAACTTGACTGTAAGTCCTCTAATACTTGTGGCTTGCATATTCTGTTCCTCCTAGCCTGTGACACCCTAATGTCGCCCATTATTTAGAGAGTAGGCAAGAAGCAAAGTGATACAAGGGAAAAGGCAAAACATTGTTCAACTTGTATTGAGTGGCTATGGGCTGAAGTTGCCCCAATGGTTCTGCCACTTGTATGAATGTTCAAGTGTCTACTGAACAAAGTATTTACCCAAGGTGATTCCGGCACTTCACACCACCAAGAGTAATGTGGTGACTGAAGAACTGGCAAGTGTCATATCATCCGGCAGATCAAACCATATTTGTCATTTCACGCAAAAGTTATTGTCTCAATCGTTCTTTGTCCTTTCTCTAGCGTTCTTTACTAAGAAGTCTTTGCCGCTGAAGAGTGAAGAGGATTTAAGGCATAGTAAGTTATTTTCAGTTTTCATGTACTGCAATGTATTCATAGGCAAATCTCCTTCCGTGCTTGTCGCTGGTGATATTTTCTAGGGTGTCTCCTGACCTAACCAGAAACTCTTAGTATTCGTGCCCTCGAAGTTGATGTGACTCTTGTAGCCATTGCATTTCCCTGAAGGTGCAGATTCTTAATTAGACCCATACATATGTTGTCAAATATTTCCAAAGAACGGAATTCTTCTTTTTTGACGCTGCAGTCTTCTTGAGTCCTAGGCGATGGCTGTACACTGCAGTGGTGACCTGACCAAAGGTGGTAGATAACTTTGAAGTGATCATAATCACTGGCTTTGCTCTGCGGCCATATGCAGATCAGTCTTGTGGTGCAGCTGCTAGTTCTCATCCGATGTGGGTCACACGGTCATGGTGCCCAGTGAGACCAAAACCTGCCTGAGGTCACTTGCGGTCCTGTGCAGAAGTGGTGTCATCTAGCAGTTCGGAATAGATTGCAACCTTTGACATATACAGATTTGCAAACAGGGTTTCCCTTTATAATAGCACAGCAAGCTAATGAATGAATGATGGAATGGAATGGAATGCTACTCGTAGCAATTGCCAGACATTTTAAGGAATCCATCTATCACGTTTTAGTGCTGTACACTAAGCTGGACTATTATAATGGTCTATAAATGAGCATAAGGCAGTCAACTGTTCTTTCTCTGCCTGCCAGACCAAAGTGGGTGTTCACTCCAACTGCAATGAATTATAGGCCCACCAAACAAGGCTTTTGTGACTCATGCAAACACTGCATGGCAAATATTCTTTGACAGTAGGAAAGCTTTCACCTAGCGCTTGCTTCACACCAAGCCACAATCTCCACTGGGGCAATATGTCCTGATGCACTGATCTGATAGCCAATCGCACAGACTGGCTTCTCAAAGCAGCTCCCAGCTTTCTGTACATCAACCTGGTAACAACCTCCTTAAAAATAGTTGCATAGTAATTGTTCCTTTGGATGCAGGGTTATTCCCCTCATTGATCAAACGGTCACATCCCCTATGGAAGGGTATATGACAAGGAAAGGCAGTTTAATTGAGGTGTGTCCTGAACCACTGACTTGTCCTCCATTTAGGTGTCTGTTTGTTGCATGGATCGAGTGGAATGTTGTTATTGCAAGTGATTGGATTAGTACATTTTTACCCAGGTTTTGTGAAATGCAGATGTCTTAGGGCTTGCTGGCAAATTAGCAAACGGGGTGATTCAATCTTAGACAGCCTATGCTATCTCGCTAACGGAGCCCGAATAAATAAGTTGCAGAAAAAGTGGTCATGAGGCCGAAGAACAAGTTACTTACCTTATCTGGTAACGTTCTTTCGATGGGATGTTCCTCCGACGTATTCCACATCTATGACAGGTAATGACCACAGCTGTGCTGCTTTGGAAAATTTTCGGCAGAGGGCATCCTGCGTCGATGACGTCGATACGTTGTTCCTCGAGGGCCTCCGTCGAGGGTCGACGTCACCAGATGTTATATATAGGACGCACAGCGCCCGTAGCCTCAGTTGTAGTTTTTTCCCCAGAATGTGTGGCACCAATCTCCTGCCAGTATGACTGCATAAAGCTTTGCGCAAACGTAAGCTGCAATCGCATAAGAAATTCTGTAGTGGGGCAGGCTGGGAGGGTGCAATGTGGAATATGTCGGAGGAACATCCCATCGAAAGAACATTACCAGATAAGGTAAGTAACTTGTTCTTCGAGGGGATTATGTCCTCCAACGTATTCCATATCTATGACAGACTCCCAAAGCAGTACCAACGTATGGAGGTGGGAAAAGAATTTACAATTTTAGAACTTCAGAATGCCCAATGAAATGGCTGAATAGAGGACTGCCTTACCAAAGGCCAAATCCTGCCCATGGATGGAGTCCAAGGAATAGTGTCTCACAAAAGTATGGACAGAGGCCCATGTGGTTGCTTTGCAAATATTGCGAATCGGAACACCCCTCTGTAGAGCAGTGGAGGCAGCCACACCCCTAGTAGAGTGAGCCCTCAAGCCTACTGGAGGGCCCTTTCCCACCAAACGGTAACACACCGAGATCGTCAAAATGATCCATCTAGACAAGGTCTGTTTGGAAACAGCCTGACCCAAGCGCCTTCCAGCATAACCAACAAAGAGCTGATCGTCCACTCTGACCCGGGACATTCGTGATAGATAGCAACTCAAAGCTCTTCTAGGATCCAACCTATGGAGCCTCTCCTCTTCCTTACCAGGATGTGGAGGAGGATAAAACGCTGGAAGAGTTACCTTCTGGCTCAAATGGAATTCCGACACAACCTTCGGAAGAAAAGAAGGCTGCACCCGCAGGACAACCCTGTCCTTATGGAACACAGTAAAGGGTGGCTTGGCGGAAAGTGCCTGCAACTCACTCACTCTGTGTGCGGAAGTAACCGCAACTAAAACACTGTTTTAAAGGACAACAGTCGCAACGGACAAGAATGTAAGGGCTCAAACCGAGCTCCCATTAGGAACTTTAAAACCAAATTCAAATCCCATCCTGGCACCTGGAAAGGCGACGGTGGAAACACATTAGTTAGCCCTTTTAGAAACTGAGAAATCAAAGGGGTCTTAAAATAAGAACATTCCTCAGACGAGCGCTTAAATATGGACAGCGCCGCCAGGTAACCCTTAATGGTACCCACTTGCAGGCCCTTGTGGGCTAAAGAAAGCAAAAAAGACAAAACCAAAGGATTGAAACATTGGAAAGGATCCATATTCTGTACCCTGCAGCAGTCACAGAACTTTCTCCAACGGCAACGGTACAGGGACTTTGTTGCTGGCCTTCTGGCCAAAAGCAACACCTCCATCACGTCTTCTGGGATGTCCCAATCCATATACCTCAACCTTTCAGATACCAAGCATGAAGGCTGAGAGACTTGACTTCTGGATGGAGAACCCGACACCCCTCCCGTGAGAGCAGATCGTCTCGGTAGGGAAGACGGCGTGGAGGGCAGATGGACATGTCTAGAAGGTCCAGGTACCACGCTCTCCTGGCCCATGCCGGAGCAATGAGGATCATCCAGGAACCGAACCTCGATAACCTCTGCAACACTTCCGGAATGACGGGGACTGGAGGAAACGCGTACAGCAGTGGGAAGGACCACTCCACTACGAACACGTCACCTAAGGCTCATGCGGAAATTCCCGCGAGCAGAATCTTTCGCACTTCCCGTTGACACTGATAGTGAAGAGATCCACTTGTGGGGTTCCCCAAAGGGCAAAGATCTCCAACAGAACTTCCTGAGCCAACTCCCACTCGTGAGAGACCGTGCTCCGCCTGCTCAGAGCGTCCGCCGCCGCGTTTTTTTCTCCGGCCAGATGAACTGGCGAGATCGAAATTTCCTGCTGGATGGCCCAGAACCAGAGCTGCATCGCCTCCCTGCACAACGGGAGTGACCCTGCCCCCCCTCTTTTGTTCCGGTGGTGCATGGCCACTGTATTGTCTGTCATAATCAGGACATTCTTCCCTCGCACAGACGGCAGAAAAGCCTTCAGGGCTAGCCTGACAGCCCGCAGCTCTAACAGACTGATGTGGAGTCTGGACTCCGACGGAGACCAACGGCCGCTGGCTGTCAACTCATTGGCATGAGCTCCCCAACCCGTGAGGGATGCGTCTGTCACGAGCGTCACCTCCGGCCAAGGTTGCCAAAATGGCGCTCCCTTCATCAGATTGCCTTCGACGGACCACCACAGAAGATCCTGTGCGACCACTGCTTCTTGAGAGCCCACTGCAGAGATCTCATCCACAGCCTGACCTCTGGCACCAGGAAAATGCAAGATGCCATGAGGCCGAGCAACCTCAAGAACTCGAAACCCGGGAGACTCTGGGCACCTTGAAATTTGTCCACCATCTGCAGAATGTGATGAGCCCTCACCTGGGGAGGCGAACACTGCCCCGGGGATGTGTCGAGCACTGCTCCAATGTATTGGAGCCGTTGGGTAGGTGTCAAATGGGACTTCTTTAAATTGAGGGAGAAGCCCAGCTTGTGAAGGGAGTGGCAGGTGATGGACAGATGATCTAGGGCTTGGTCGGGAGAGCGTGCCTTGATCAACCAATCGTCCAGGTAGGGGTAGACGTGAATCCCCCCTTTCCTGAGATACGCTGCCAACACCACCATCCGCTTGGTGAAGACCCTCGGGACAGAGGTCAATCCGAATGGCAGGACCCGAAACTGAAAATGCAAGTCGCCAACCATGAACCACAGGTACTTCCTGTGCTTGGGTTGAATCGGCACATGAAAGTAAGCATCCTTGAGGTCGAGAGACACCAACCAATCCTGAAGTTGAAGGGCCTGGAGGACTTGAGAAAGAGTTACCATCTTGAACTTGTCCTTCCTGAGGAGCTTGTTCAGCCAACGCAAGTCCATGATGGGTCTCAATCCCCCATCTTTTTTCGGGATCAAAAAATAAGGGAACACCATCCCTTGTTCCTCTCCGCTACAGGCACCAGTTCTATGGCGCCTTCCTCCAGCAGGGATAGAATTTCCTGCGCAGGGAGCGGATCCGGGTGCTTCAAAGAGAGCTTCCCCGGTGGATTGTGGTGAGGCCTCTGCCGGAAGGGAAGACAGTAGCTGTGGGTTATGATCTCCAGAACCCACAAATCTGAAGTAATGACTCCCCATTCTGTAAGACGCTGCGCAAGTCTGGCCCCAACCGGCAAACCATGGGACATGGACTCATGACTGAGCTGACGCGGCTGTGGCAGTGCCTGAGGGCAAAGAGGCAACTGCCTGAGCAGCTTTGGCACCTCGAGTACCCTGCTTTCCACCTCTGGTACTCCTACGGTGGCCCCTTTGACTGGCAGCTCCTCTCGATCTACCAAAGGTAGAGTAGTACTGAAAGGAACCCCCCCCTCCATTGCTGTGCCCTAGGACGAAAAGGCAGAGGTTGACGTACTGCAGCGCTCAAAGACTTTGCTGCAGCTTTGGAGGTCTGCAACCTCTCAAGGCTCTCGTCAGCCTTGCTGCCAAACAGATGGACAGCATCAAAGGGCATGTTGAGAAGCCAAGATTGCACATCAGGAGCAAACCCCGACTTCCGCAACCACGCAAACCTGCTCGCAGCCATGGACCGACTGACAGTCTGCCATGTCCAGACGCGACTGAACAGATTCGCACATGGCTGCCAAAGATGCATAATTCCACAGAGTGTGAGTGAATCTCGCCAAGGCACAAACAGAGTTGGCTGCCTTCAAAGCCATACCTCCAGAAGAAAATACCTTCTTCGCCGAACCATCAAAGCGCTTGTCATCCCTATCAGGAGGGATGGTAGGGTACGCAGTCTGCTTTGCTGGGGCCGTAGCCACCTGCACCACCAAACTCTCCGGAGTAGGGTGCGTCGACAAGTAGCAGGGGTCACTACTGGCTGGGCGGTATTTTTTCGGAAGCGACTTACCAACTGCCGGGAGACTCTCCGGAGCAGTCCAAGCTGCCGCCACCCTTCTTTGCAAAGCCATGTGAAATGGCAACACCGGGTCAGTGGGTGGACCTTGGTCCATGATGTCCGTCAGATCATCCTGATCAAAATCAATAGGTGGAGCAGACCACCCAGAGTATTCCGTCACCCTGGACATGAGACGCCTATAGGAGGATTCTGCATGTGTTCCAGGCTCAGGCCTGCCAAACTCCACTTCCGGAGAGGTGTCAAGACCACTGGCATCATGCAAGGACTGATGGAGGTCTTCCATCTGACTGTGACCAGACAAAAGGTCATCAGGGACATCAGGAGGCACAACCAACTCCTGATCTGACCCTTCCTCCACCTCTGAAATATACTCCAAAGGTTGGAACAAATCCAATCTGGGAGGACGAACAGAGTAGGGCTCAAAAACAGGCCTCACAAATTTACTGAGAGCCTTCCTCAGAGCTTCCACAGCCCTCCGGCGCACCTCCGGCAAATCCTCCACAAAAGGTGCCGAGGGAATCGGCGTCACAACTTCCTCGAGGGCATAACCCTGAGAGCGTCCTTCGATGGACACGGCGTCGATGGCATCAACGACTTCTTCGAGGGTGGAGCCCCGAGAGTGTCCTTCTACGGACACGGCGCCGATGGCGTTGACGCCTTCCTCGAAGGCTTCACAGGTTCCGACGGTCTCAATGGCATCAAGAACTGGGACCTGGATCTGGCACGGCTACGGCGATCTTCCTTGTCCGGTCGGGACCTCGACGGCTCCCGATGATCGCGCCGAACGCCAGAGCACGTAGGCATGCGAGTGGTGGACCGAGCCCATTCCCTGCCGGCTTCTTTCGAAGGCGCCGCCGGAACTGTGCCTTGCGATTTGAAAATCGCCATCATGTGCTGGTGGAATGCATCCCATTCTGCCGCGATGAAGACTTGGTGGGACAAGTTAACCGCCGTCCTCCGACGAGGACGGTGAAGGCGACCGGTGACGGCACTTCTGAGAATGCCTCAAAGAGGCAGAGGAATGGCGGGAACCACTCCGAGACGCCCTGGACTTTTGCCGACGTGGAGAGTCGCCCCTCGAGTCGTCAGTCGAAAGCCCAGCAGATTTCGATTTATGGGGCTTAGACACCCTACCTACCGTTAATTTCTTCTTCCGCTCCTGCAAGGCCTTCGATGTCAGGGACTGGCAGTCATCGCAGTTGTCAGTGGCGTGGCTTTTTCCGAGGCACCAAAGGCAGATGTCGTGCGGGTCCGTGATGGACATTTTCGAACCGCAGTCCCGACATTTTTTAAAGCCCGACTTCGGGGTAGAAGAAGACGAAGACATTGCTTTCGAAATATGAGAATCGAGTGCGCCGAGATTCCGAAGCAAACACGTTTGCGGAAAAAACGGAACTGAGGCTATATATAACATCCGGTGACGTCGACCCTCGACGGAGGCCCTCGAGGAACAACGTATCGACATCATCGACGCAGGACGCCCTCTGCCGAAAATTTTCCGAAGCGGCACAGCTGTGGTCATTACCTGTCATAGATGTGGAATACATCGGAGGACACAAGCCCTCAAATTTGGTTAATTTCTTGAAAGAACGGGGGCTCTGTGAAAGGGGGTTATTAGCACTGTTCTGATTCGAAGCCTCTAGGCTGCATCTTATGGAGAGGGCCTAGGATACGAATGGAATTAATCCAACTGGGAGTGTCAGAGGTATGGTGAAGGCGCAAGCCCCTGAGGAGGGCACTCTTCCTTTTTCCACAAAATATTTATCCCATTTTCTATACATCTCACAGAAAGAAAGTTGTGCTGGAATTCACTTCAGCTTCTGCAAAGAACATTCCCTCTTAATTTCTTTCTACTGCGTTAATAATTTTCCTCTATCTTTCCTATCTCATACCTCCTTTTTTTGGCTTTCCGTTGATTCCCAGTTTCGCTATCGCATTCATAACCTGTCTCTTTCTCTTCCCCTTCTCCAGCCAACCTTTCCATATATTCTGAAATGTAAGAGTTGCATATTTAGCAAACAGTATTTATTTATTCATTTATTTAAATTTCTGGTAACACGCCAACTTGCCCGAAGGCCTCCGAGTGCACAAAGAACAAACAGACAGGACAACAAGAAAGTCAGAGTCGGAATAGGAGCAGTTGGTGAAAGCTTAGATTGGGGAGCATTGAACAACTCGTTGTTTGAATTTTGTTAGATCAGGATAGAGTTGCAGATAGCAGGGCTTGGACATCAAAGCTTGTCCCCCCCGTATCTAACGAGCCTGAATCCTGGCTGGACAAGTCTGGTCTGGTCCTGAGACCTGAGCTTGCGTGGTAGATAGGGCTTCAGACGCTCTGCGAGATACTAGAAGCCTCGTAGGCCAGGCATTTGTGTGTTAGGGCCAGGATATTATGCGAGACACGTTGCTTCACGGGCAACCAGTGCAGTTTTCTTCTTGCCTCAGAAGTGTGATGTCATCTAGAGAGACCTCTTACTGCCCCATTTTGGGTCACTTGAAGGGTAGAGAAGTTCAATTGGGCCGTGCCGGCCAGCAAACTGTTGCATAGTCAAGCCGTGTGTGGACTAGGGCCGAAGCCAGCACAGACATATTTTTCTGTGAAAGAAAGAGACGGATGTGGCTGAGCAGTTTATTAATGAGGCCACATGATGCGCAAGTCTTGGCCACATGCTGTCTCATGGTCAGTTCAGCATCCATCGTGACACCCAGAGTTGTATGTATGTTCTGACCCCCTTTGATCATTGCGGCCCCTTAACGGTGTTCACCTGAGTCCAGTACTTTGCTATCTCCCACACCATTCCAAGTGATTATCTGACCATGGGTTTCAGTGATGGTTATCGTAGCCCTCAGGCACTATACCCACTGTTGGCCCAAGCTCATGTGGTGAGGTCGGAACTTTCTGCTGCTCCCGCTACGATCCTGCACTGATCCGTGTCGCTGCTCCAACTACTGCATATTTACTGGTGTGCGAACGTAGTGCCTGCTATATCTGCTATGATTGACACATTTTACATCCTACAAAATAAAATCGTGGCCCATCAACAGGCACTCAGCCACCTAATTTCTGAATCACAAAGTATGATTACTGGTTACACCCCTTCATTTACCTTTGAGGAAATAAGTGAATCAGAAGTTACCACCCTCCTTAAATCTATGAAACCCTCCTTCTGCAAAAGGGACGCCTGTCCAGCCCAACTTATTAAAGATTGTGCCCCTACCCTGCCCGCATTCCTTACAGCCTTCATTAATGTGTCCTTCCAGTCAGGCCATGCCCCTACTGGTCACAAGGAAGCATGCGTTCGCTCTCTCCTCAAGAAACCAGCACTTGACCCGTCTGTCCCAGGGAATTACAGATGAAAACATGCTGCTGCAGGAAGTTGGGCCTGGCAACCTCTCGCAGGGCTTTTCCGTGGAATGTGCTCATTGCTCACTCCAAAAAAGACCCCCGCCCGGACCTCACACAAGGCCAGTGATAGCCAGGATCTTGAATTTCCACAATAGAGAAGTGATCCTGAGGCACTCCAGAGAAGGAGGTGACATACAAAGAGAAATCTCCAGGATCACAATATACCCAGACTACACACCCACGGTCCAAAAAGCCAGGAGCTCCTTTGTGCTGATAAAGACGAGACTCCGACAACTGAGCCTCCAGTATATGCTACTATATCCTGCCAGACTAAAGATTCTTTACAATAACAAATCATACTTTCTTGAGCGGTCACCATGTTGATGGAGCACAACAACCGAGCCAATAAACTTGAACGATCACCCAGCCCTACCGGCTCTCACCATGCCTGTTGTTCATAAGACACTAAAGTAACACCTTGTGGTTGGAGCAAAGAATGAAGGGACACAGCTCCACATCCTGAACCTTGGCGCCGCACATTTTGTGCGCCTATCAAGCTATCCGTTATAATTATCGCTGAAGCTGGTCCAACAGTATCTCTTTTTGTTCAGTGGGAGCGGGAGGCCCAGTTACCCACTGCTGGCCTTATTTGCCCACCCCAAGTTGACACTGGGAGCTGGCCAGTTGCTGGTCCCCCTTACCTGGTACTCAATGGCCGACCCTGGCCTTGGTAGTACAGGCATGCCTGAGAAATATACCTTTGCTGGGCAATGTTATAAAGTGCTGTTAATAATGGCATTGTTCTTTTGTTTACTCTATGCATTATGGCTCGAAAGGTGTTATTGCTGTGAGGGTTGGATGGTGGGGAGGGAGTACCCAGGGTTCGTATGCTCTAGTACTGCGTACATGGTTTAACAAGACACTAGCGACCACACACTACTAGTGCTTTTGTCATACAAAGCATGCACAACATCCTGGGGTGTGGTTGCTGGAATATTTGCTGGTGAGGTTTATCACGTTGTTTATTCATGGCCCCAATGTGCTTGGGTTGGGATCCTATCTCCGTAGAAACAGAGTGAACTCCTACCGGAAATGCAAGAAAATGTTCATAGCACTAATCCAGGAGACCCACCTGCTGGCGGATGAACAGGAGGCGATTTTGAATCGCTGGGGTGGGACGGGATACAGGGCCACATTCCCCAAGTATGCCAGGGGGCTTTCTACGTGGATAGATGGCTTGCTGCCATTGCAATTATTAGAGGTAGACAGAGACAGGAAGGGACCATATGTAATTTTGCGAGGTTACCTAGAACATAGGGAAATTTGTATTGTGAACTCTTACTTTCCAAATCATAATATCCCATCTCATGTGTGTGCAATAAGCAGCTATGCCACGTCCAGAGGCGACTGCTTCTTTCTATGGGGTGGAGATTTTAACTGTGTTACGGACGCCAGCGGGAGCCCATCCCCTGCCACTAATGCTTTAACTGCAGCCCTACATGACCTGGATTTGGTGGACGTCTGAAGAGAATTACACCCACACGCTGGAGGCTATTTCATTTACTCACCCCCCCCCCCAATCTACACACCAGAACAGATTACTGGATTGGGACAGTTGGCCGAACTATGTAATGCGGTATATCTGGGACGCTCTATATCCGACCACGCCCCCTGGTGATTGAGTGCAACACAACATACCGCAAGTCCCCATCCTGATCTGGCGAATGCCGGCGGATACCTTGACCAACCTGGTCTTTAAGAAATAGCTTCAGGTGTCCCTGACGGATTTCCTAGAACATAATGTTGAAAGTGTCGAGAAGTGGGGCACTGTCTGGGAGGCCATGAAGGTGGTGACAAGAGGTGAGGTGATATCAAGTGCCAGTGGTATACTTAGGAAACTGCGGGTAGACCTAGAAGCCATGGAAGATGAAATTCGGACAGAGGAGGCCTGCCATACAGGCCTGCGGCCTGATGAGAACAAACTAGCAGATATCCGGACCGGTTGTCTCGAGGCATGGAAAAGGCTCTCAAAGTTTGACTACAACACGTGAATAGCCCGTTCGCATGCAGAAGGGGACATACCGGGACAATTGTTAGCATGGCCCTGCAAAACGGAACACCGCTGACAATAGCACTTCAAGACGAATGCAGAACCCTTTGGAGAACCCAACACGAAAAAAATGACATCCTCACTACATATTATACTCTGCTATACAGTCATGACAGACAGGTGCCCCAGAACAAGGTAGCAGATGCACTTTCGCTAATCTCGCTCCCGAAGCTCACACAGGTGCAACAGACCCTTCTGGACCAGCCTATGTCTCTGGAGGAAGTCTCTGACGCAATAGCTTCCCTGTCCCGGTAAAACCCCTGGGAGTGACGACAAGACCTACAGCTCCACCCTGGCTCCTATGCTACTAAAGGTTTTGGAGGAAGCCTACGACACAGGAATACTTCCGGATAGCATGAGGGAAACCCTGGTCGTGCCTATACCCAAACCTGGCAAGCCCATGGACAAATGTGACTCGTATCGCCCCTTGGCCATTCTAAATTATGACGTCAAAATACGTACGACAGTGCTATCGGCGCGTCTCCGCAAGGTCATTGCTTCCCTGATACACACAGACCAAACAGGGTTCATACCAGGCCGTAGCACTACCCTGAACCTATGTAGGCTACAACACATTCTAGACCACACTGACTCTCACAACAGGAGTTATGTAGTAGCATGCTTGGATGCAATCAAAGCTTTCGATTCAGTCTACTGGGAATGGCTGCTTGCCTCACTGCAGAGCTTTGGGATGGGGGAAAGCTTTATTCGCTGGGTGACGCTGCTTTACACTTCCCCAACTACAAGGGTGAAATCGGGTAGACAGATCTCTGAAGTTTGGGACATATGTCGTGTGACCCGCCAGGGGTGCCATTTGTCTCCCATGCTATATATACTGGCCCTGGAACCTCTAGCAGATTACTTACACCAGGAATACTTGGGTGCGGGCATGGTGATTGGGGGAACCCGACACTTACTATCACTATATGCTGATGACGTCTTACTTTACTTATGCGAGCCACGGCATAATCTATCCATGGTACTGGATGTACTGGACAGTGTTGCAGAACTGTCTGGGATAGTCTAAAATAGGCAGGAGTCCTGCTTCTTCCCCTTGGCTGGTCTCCGCAGGATGAGCGAGGCTTCGCTACCGGATTTGGGTCTCACATGGGAGGTGCGCTCCTTTAAATACTTGGGTATCCACATCACACATACACCGGAGGATAAACATACACTTAACACCCTGCGGGACATGAAGGGTCTCAAGGAGTCCAAGTCTTTTTGGTCCCGGTTACTACTGTAATTTATGGGCAGGATTGCAATTGTGAAGATGATTGCTCTCCCTAGATTCCTGTACTGTTTCACAAATGCTTACTACTATATTGGGTCTCAGTACTTTTGTCGTCTAGATAAGCAAATTAGAGACTTCCTCGGGGGCCCAAATCACCACAGACTCTCCTTGCAGGTGCTAAGCCTTACAGTGAAGGAGTTACACAAGTGCCCCGGTTGGAACTTCACTACCTGGCTGCCCAACTAAGTTCCATCTCAAAATGGCTTTCTGATGACCCCACCTCTGAGTCAATATTGCTTCAACATCTGATCTCACCTGCTCGCCTTAAAGAGATCCCATGGCTCCTCTCCGGCTGCATGAATGCCCTTTCACTTATTGTGGTTCTTGGTCGCAGAGTCTGTTTCCAGGCATTGAAACTACCTAATGTGCACCACCCCTACTCATCTAATGCTCCCATAATGGTGGATGTATGTAAAACCAGGGACGACCTGGCAGCTATTCAGCACTGGGAGATATGGGGCATCTCTACATGGGGCGACTTGTTTGAGGGCGGGACATTTAGAGACTTAGATAACCTAACACGACAAACGGGGCGGCCTAAAGGGCAATTCCTGGGATACATGAAAGTTAAAGGAACTGAGAATGGCAGATGGCTGGAGTGGCCGGCTGAACCTGAGGAGGCAGAGCTGCTGGCCTTAATGCACATGCTCGAAGATGGCTGGAATCCTGTAACCAGACTGTACAGCTGCTTACTAAGCGGGTTGAAAGCCCAAAACTTGAATTTGAAGACATCAGACATAGGTACCACGAGTGGGATCTTATACTCTGTTTCCCTAAGAAAGTCTCCCAGAATGCTAGATTTAGGCTGCTACAAATCAATGTACTTCATCGCATGTACATGACCCCCAGCGCAATGGCCAAGTTTAATAGGAATAAATGCTCGTCCTGCCCATGGTGTCTCCTTGATGATGCAAACCTAGTCCACATGTTTTGGAATTGTTCCAGGGACCAGGGCACCGGCATTCTGATCCCGAGTAGAGCATTCCTGCAGGTTAGCTGGTATGGCTAGATATGACTGGAGCCCGCTAGAGTGGTTGCTTTGGGCATACTCCAGGAGGGAAATCGGACATATCACCAGGTTCATGGACCTAGCCTATATCCTCGCCAAATGCTGCATTGCCATGTCCTGGCAACATTCGGGGGCCCACAAGAAAAACTGTGGTATTTAGAACTTGAGACTTGGAGCGTAGCCGAGACAAGGGCGTGGGCTGGGTCATTACAAGACCTGGAGGAATCCCACACAGGAACTTATGAGTCTTGGAAAGCACTTGTTTTTACTATGTTCCATCCCTCAGATGACAAACCCCCATGAACCCCTACCTGATGTCATACCACTCTTTACTGGCAATGTGTGAATTACCTCTGCCCCTACAGAGCCTATATTTGTACCGCCGACTCCATCCCACTGATTACCCAACCAGGTGGACCTTCAACGCTACCCCTGCCCCCACAAAGCTGATTTCTTCACAATACCCTTTATAAGAGCCTAGTTATTAAGCTCTCAGAGTTTGGTTTTTGTTGGTTTTGTTCATCTGTGTTTATTCCATTGGTATGCTACACATCGCCTGGTTGCGTAACAGTTCCTGCTTCATATGTAACCTGCTACTGTTAATTGCTGATGTAACCTAATGATGCATTGTTATTCACTCTAAATGCCAACAAACAAATTTAAAAATAAACACTATATCCACTGTTGCTTCGAAACGTTTTAAAATTACGATTATGTTGACCTTTATTGTTCGTCCAAGAACATTTTTTTGCATTCTTTCAATATTTGGTAGAAGCTCCCTGACTTCTGCATTTTCCAGCTCATAACATTTGTATTACATTTTTTTGCGAAAGAAGAACTCTGGTCATTGATTAACTACACAGGTGTCTAGTTTATTGGATGCAATGTCTCGGGGTGTTCTTGTCTTATTCCTACCTCTATGGCCACTTAGTTAGGGAAACGTAGTGCTTCCTCCCACTTTTAATCTTCCATGGGGTCTACACCACTCTGCAAGTAAACGCTTAGCTTTTTGGTGCTTTATTAGTTGGTGTTGCTAGTGTCTAGTCATGCTTTCTTGATGTTGGCCCGCTCCTGGCAATTCGCTATACAGAACTTATCTTTTTGTGATTCACTGCTTCTTTACCAAAGAAAGATACAGAAACTTCCTCTTCACCTTCCACCTCTAGAAACCCTAAAAAAACATTATGATGCCCTCTATCATACCCAGTAAAACAGCTTAAGCAAATTCTGAACTCCACTAAACCCAAGCCATTGAACTCCTCCCACTACCATGCTGAATGCATTGAAAGGACTGGGCTACTAACCAAAGCCACAGTGAGCAAACTCTGAGCTGATAATGGCTTTCCTGCATCTGTCTATGCACCCAGCCGAAAGACATGAACAGTGCTGAACACTGCAAACTTCAGGTAGACCTGTCCTTTTTTGCACTCTGGGTTCTTTCTCAGGAGAATGCGGTTGACAGAATGTCCTGCCAGCATGGCTCTTATCCTCCTCAGACCAGGTACATGGCTTCTCTGATCCTTTTGGTTATACCCATCAGGGTTCTCCCATTCCAGTTAGCACATCAATTGGTCCCAATGCTTCTGAAAGTCCACTTCCGAGGACACAAAACACCATTTCTTCCTGTCCTACCCAGAGCTAATCCCATCCGGCATTTAGGATGGATATCCACAGCACCACACTGTCTGTTAGAAATTCTCTTATCTGTGTCTTTGTATTCTTTAAACCAATGTTTACTTCAAGCTGTAGACAAGTTGCCATGCCTTTCTTTAAGTGTATTACCATAAAGTAGCATCTGTGTGCAGAAAGGACACCTACATCTCCCACCTCAAATGACTTTGGGACAGAAATGCTACAACAATGTACAAAAGAGCTCACTGAAAAATATATGTTACTCCCCCAGCCCCCCACCCCGCCAACAAAGTATTCTGCACAGGGATTTAGAGATTATGGCCTATGACCTGTCAGTAAAAACAAGCCACAACATTGTTCAGGATTTCATTGTGAGACTTCAGTGTGGCCGTCGACACTTTGGCCCCATCAGTGCGTTCAGATACTTCATGGATTGGCCATGTAACAGAAGATTCAGTTCAACACAGTTCAAAAGAAAAATTGGCCCACCAACCTGCAGACCCTTTTAAAGAACTTTAGCTATGCAGTTCTGGCTTCCACCCAGCCCGTTTACATTTTGTGAAACATTCTTGGTCAATTGAACACAGGCAACACAAAATGGCCGACACTGGAACTAACTAGCCAGCGACCATCCTTATGCACTGTCTGCAAGACGTTTTCGCCAAACATTGAGCTGGCCTGTCACCACTTAGTGGAAGTAGTTTCAAGGAATCTAATGCTACTTTATATGACACTTACTTGCCCAGAAGGGTGTTGGAACGTTGTACAGACAAGAACAGAGGAGCATTACATTAAAATGTGGCAATATGCCCAGAACACGAGCCCCTGCGCCCTGTGAGGGTAGCAGTGAAACCAATCAACATGTACAATTTGGTGTAGCTCAACATCATTTACATAAAAAGGTATCATCATATCAAAAGTGCCACCAAAATTGAGTTGTAGTGGACATTGCATTAGATCAGGAAAGCAATCCTTTGCAACGTTGGGCGGTTTTAATGGGTGAAATTGGCCACCAACAAAGAGTGGTTTCATTTGGTTGTGAAATGGAAGGGGGCGTTCCAGGAAGTGATAGCAGGTAGACACTTCAGAGCTGGGAAAAAGACGGGTCACAAGAAGAATTACAGCGCAAGACTACGGGGAAGCTGCCTAGGCACAAGAGGGCCTGTGCCCACTGAAATATCCCAAACACTTCACATCATCGGCAAAGCAATTGACAGAGTGTATGAAAACTATGTGAACTTTTCATTTAGACTAAGCGTTTGTGCCAACGTTGAGGACAGTCGCGAGTTCAGGGGAAAAGCTAGCAGTTAGGCCCATGTAAAAGGGGCAAAGATGTTAGGTTCAGTGGTACATTACCTAAGAGGCGGTGAATGGTTACACCATAAGCGTGTATGAGAAGGAGCACATGAACTGTAAGAACAGTGGGCAGAAGGCACCAGAAAGTGTGGAGAAAGGAGCGTTAGCAGCCTGTCTGTCTCTACAGCACAGACAAGAAAGTGACTGCGATAAAGTCATCATTGCCCCCTAGTAGGACGCAAGCATGTATGCATGGATCAAAATTAAGATTGAAGGAGCATCAGCTAAATCAGTACCTAGATGGTCAGCATTAACCAGGGTACCAGGAGCTACCACTGGGGAACGAGGAGCTAGTACATAGTGTTCTGCAAGTCTTACTTCCACATGAGATGCAGGCATATAATCGTGTCCAATAATTATGACTCCTGATTTAAATGTCGTATAGATGTGTCCTAATGTTTGTCTATAAATTGTTGAGATAAATTCACATATGTGTGTTTGTTCGGCATCAGATGGACAAGGAGCCAAAAGTAACTCCTGGTATCCATTGGTATCAAGCTAATCAGCCACTTCTAGGCTACAAGCAGGGGCTAAATAGCTCCTAGCTCCTCTCAATTTCAAAAGTAGCTCCTGGTAGCTGTTGGTATCAAGCTAACCAGGCTCTTCTGTGCTATAAGAAGGAGATAAACAGCTGCTAGCTCCTCTGGTAGTTGTTGGTTTCAAGATAAACAGGCTCTTGTTGTCACCAAGGAGGAGCTCAATAGATCGTAGTTCCCCTCAATTTCAAATCCTGTTTGTTATATATAAATTACTGTCACAGTCAGGTTGTTTTTTGATTACCAAGAGATTCAATTTTAAGCGGTTTTCTTCTTTTGGGGTTGTCACATTGTAAGATGCTGTGAATTCTGCAGGAGTAAACAATACTGGCACAGAACTCATACAATGTTCTTTTTTCTTCTCAGAATGTGTAGCCAAGAGATGTTATCCTGATTTGGAGTCATGCACGAAAATCCGACTTGGTAAAAGTGGCAACCAACTCACAGGTAATACAACAGCTACAAGCATTTTCAATGTCACTAGCTGGTTCTTTAAAAATGGAAACCTGTTCCTGATCACAGATCGGAGACTTTTATCCATAAAAGATCAAACTGGGTCTCTAGGAATTTAAGTTAATGAATATTGGTGGGAGTAAAACAACTACACAGGACACGGTTTTAGGATTCTCTTTAATTATACATCAACATGCCCATTCACCAACCCTCACCAGATAAAATGCATGCAATAAATTACCCTTTATTCACAATTCGTAAAAAATAACCATACTTTAATAATCACTTCCATCGTTTAAAAAAGTCACCATCCATTACTAATGTGCTTAGCATCCCTGCCTATAATCATTCTGAAACCGGTGTGTCATTAGAGACAACGTGTATATAGTTAAGGCTTCTGGACACAACATCTAGCTTTATGGAGTCTGTTCTGTCACAAATATATATATATATCCGTTGTCCATTATGAATTTCAGTGGCAAAACATCCCCTGATCACCTGCTTCAGCCTGACATTTTTCGTTCTTTAAGGGAATTTACAGAGCTTTAAGAGACACTGGGGGTCATCACAAAGTGGGCGGTATTCCAGCGAGAAATCCGCCAGATAGCGCCCAATGCAAAATAGCGTTACTGCAAATCAGTCCGGCGCTATTACCGCCAGATACAGAGTTGCGGCAAGGCTGCAAATCCTTATTTTATTCAGAGTCCATAAGACTGTATGGGGTGTTTTCGGCGTATTTACCGCAGTGCAGTCATGTGCCGACAAAGGGCGGAAAGTCGGCAGATTTACCTACAGCTCAAAGCTGGAGGTGAATCTCTCAACTTTCCGCCCAAACTTGGAATTGGGCGGAGCAGTAGTGTGTGAAAATGACCCCTCATGCACAACTCCTTACCCGATTTTTCTTGGTTTCTTGAATATGCACCACCAAAGAAGGAAGTATGCATGGTGGTGCCGGGCTAGAAAAACCTGCAGCTGTGTGGTGCTGCTGCTTTTAAAAATGGCCCTGGATGAAAATCTACATGTCATGCCACGTCATGTCATCAAGTGACACACCCATGTAGGTTTACACTGTGAAACCTAGGTGGAAAAGCTTAGGAAAAAAAACATTATTATACGATAAAAAAAACGGTCCATACATCACACAGGACTGTGATATGTGCCCACTGGAAGGAACGCCTACTGCCACTATCGCAATCTAAAAAAGTTTAAGATTCATATTTTGTATCAAGGCCAAGTCAATTGTAAATATTACGTTACTCTTTGGGACATGAGGGATATAGTTTATCCATGGATATCTTATCAAAGCATACACGATGTTGTGAAAACAAATCATAGAAACAGTGTTAAGAATTGACTGAGCAAAATATCTATATTTATGGCAAGGTTTAATATATAATTTGTCTATGCCTCCAAATGATTTATAAAGGACATAGTACACATTACCAGTCACTCGAGTTCTCAATAATGATGCCACACCAGAGGTCAAAGTGACGAGGAACTAGCAGGATCTTCGTTCCACTTTTATTTTTAAGCATAACTATTTATTTTAATTGACAACTTCTTTTAAGGGGACTACTCCATTTGGGCTCTGCCGAGCTGGCAAGCAATATATAACAAGTGTGTAAGACCATGTTAAGGGCTGCTTTCTGGCTCCTGTGTGGTTGTGGAGTGCACTGCAGGGAGAGAGTACTCTGCTTTGGGAAGTATATTGTACAATTTATGAGGGTCGTGACAGAGGGAGCCCTTTCAGAAGGTTGTCCATGTAAAGACACCACTAGAGATTGTCCCTACTCCAGCGGATCATTGTCACTCCCAATTGGATGACCCAGCAGCTTCCTAGACTGACCATTGGCCCTCTGTGTGGTGATTCCCTAAGGTTGCCACCATCCTGTCTTGCTGGCATCTGTGATCATTATAATTTCTGAGGCTGTGACAGGGCTTCCCCTTCAGAAGGTTATCCATGTAAAGCCACCACTGGAATTTGACCTTGAACTCCTGGGAGATCCTTATTCTCAAAGTCCTTGGACTCCGGAGCCCAGCACCTTCGAATATAGTCCACTAGAGATCCATATGAAGTATTGCCCTTGCCCTGGAGGCCATATCTCTCTGAAGTCTCAGCGCTGTCTGTCTATTGCCCAATCGTACCTCAATAAGTACTGTAATCTGACTGCTCGTTCTTCAGGCAATAATACACACCCCTTTGCAGTGCCTGACAAATTGTAAATCCTCTGAGGGTATGATTTTGGATTTGCCCCAGTTGATCAGGTGCCCCAGATTTTGTAATATGTCACACGCAATCCTGAGATATTCCACCACCAAATGACCAGATGGAGCCCAGCTCAGCCAATCGTGCAGGCATGGGAATACAAAAAGACCCAGCTTTTCAGGAAGGGCCAGCACCGGTCCCAAAACCTTTGGTAACCTTTTTAAACACATAGGCGAATACCAGTAACTGGAAATAACCTGCCACCAGAAACATCAGGAAATGATGATGATGATGTGAGGGGTGTAATGGTACCTGATGATATATAACTAAGAGGTTGATTGCCAGAAAGTCGTGTTTCCTGATCAATGGGTTCCTCCGTACCAGAGTCTCCATCTTGCATTTCTTAGAAGAAATTAAGGTATTCAATCTTTTCAGGTGCATGACTAATCAGGATTTGCTATTGAGGTTCACAGATAAGAATGTGATGCATTCAAATCTCTGTCTGTGTTTCCTACTGTGCAACAATTCCTGAATGTCTTCCATCAAGGCTAGACGTTTTGAGGAGAGCCTGGAAACTGGGGTGCCTGTTAACCCAGAATGACCAGGGACTTCTGTTCACAGTCCCGTTGTCCCAAGCATCTGAAATCTTCCTCCATTCTCCAAAGAATCATAGTAGCCAAGCCCATAGTGTCAGGACCTATGTGTCATGCATGCTTGAAAAGGGCTTTCCTGAGTATCACCAAAATACAGACGTGACAAGGGATACCAGGGATATCTAAGTACTGTGCCCTGACCTGGATAGAACACAAAATACTTCACATAGAAGGTCAGAGTACTGTTGTGTTTATATGGTGAGTGCCGGTGCAATCTATCTGTATACATAATACCACTGTCTAGGCAGCACAAAGAAACAGCTGTAAAACAGAGTGTCTTCCAAAAACCATGTGCTGGGATGGAGCAAATTAAATTCAACCCAGTCGACACTCAAACACGGTTCAATATTATTTATTAACACGTTTGAAAAAAATCATGATAAAAAATATACATAATCATCAATGTCATTGTCAATAAATGTGTCAACCACTCCACCAAATTCATCTATGGACTAGTACGATATAACATTCCCATCTAAAACCACAATAAATCACACATCAACCATACCGCATTCATACACAAACCATTCAACAGATCATTCGATTATAACAGATATTTCATCACTATAAAAACGGTCATACTAAAATACAACATTACAATTTAGGTCCATTATTAATATGAACCAGAGATTTTTTACTGCTGAGTCAGTCTTTAATAATACACTGTGTTCTGACTCAAGCTGGTTTCATTTAGATGTATAAATCTTGTTTAAAAGAAATTCTTCAGGGGCACTATGGTCCCACGTGGTCAGGTGGAATATAGATGAATGATAGAAGAACATGTAGACTATACCAGCAGGTCTCGCCTGAATATAAACATAAAAACTCAACATCAATCAGGCTAAATTGCTTGAGTTTCTAGATTGATCTTAACAACCACTGCACCAAAAAATAAACAGGGTGTAGGAAAGGGTTATGAATACCCCACATTTACCTCTACCACTACAAAGATAATGAGAACCGGAGTACAGAACCATACGGGAAACACCATATTAATTGGTGTGTCCGAAATAATACCACCATCACCAACACCACATATCAGGACTTCCAGGATTTATAGGGTAGCTCCCCCAGATGGAGGTGCCACCAACCATTACCAAGTAGTGTATCATGCACAAAAAAGAAGAAGATGGAGATCTCAAGGCTGGATCGCCACAGATCAAGACACTTACAATGGATCTTCTATGGGTATCTCAATCTGTACCACCGGTAAATATCACCCACACATAGTACGCAAACACTGATAGCGCTAGTCGTGTCACACACTCGTACAAGAAGGGAAAAATTGACACAATTCCGTCGAATCAGTGCATACCCCAAGGTCAATTATGGACCACCTGTAAACAAAAGAGCGGAATATAATCAATCTGTAACAGTAATGAGATGGTCAAGTGAAGACATCTTAATTACCTCCTATGCAAGTGATATCTTAACCTCAATGAATAGAATATAAACAGGGTAAAAAACATCCTTAATGGAAGGTATCCACCCTAAAATTGTGCACGTATTACTTAGGCTTACCTCAATCTTCAAGGTATAACACTCCCCGCTGTAACTGCATTCTAGCAGATATCGCCCCATCGGACAACAACGAGAGCGTGGTCAGTGTCATTCAAACCAAAGCTCATAGGCGTTACTACGGAAACAAAGATGAGAAGATAAATACAAACAAATGCGGGGGTCTAATCACCGCCGAAAAAAACTCAATTCAACTGGTCACCATAACTCTCCATATAAGTGGCGAATCACATATCAACACGGAAATGCCACTCGTAAGACCAAAAGCGGCTTCCCTTCCCCAACTAGGACGTGAACACCGGTTAATACGAGAAAGCGAGCCGGAGTAGTTAAACCGGAATGAATCAACCCATACACTCCCGATACCGTCAGCGTCATTAAAAGAAGTTCTGGTAGCAGCCCCGCTTACCTGAATTACTCTAGAGTGTGCTCCGATGGACGCCGTGGGGGTCCTGTGAATCAACACGTCCACCGCTCAGGCACCGTACTGTCGGATAATATACGTGCTCGCCTGATCACATGGCGGTCACGAGACGCGAGTATTAGAGCGTAAGAAAATACACGCCCCTCAGTCAACGCTCGGACTCGGCAGATCTCCGGAACGTCGCAGTACATCATTTACAGCTGCATTATTGAGATAAACAAACTTCAATAGAGGAATGTGATAGTAAGTAGAAGGATCAAATGTCCACATACAAAAAGGTGCAATACAGAGATACTGCTTCGCAACATATTCAAAAGGCCATTTAACAGTTCTACATTTCGAGTGGCCTAAGACGTGAAGCCACAATGATTAAAAATTCCAATCTATTGCCTCGTTTAAACCAATCACATGACTTTTACTCAAAAAAATGAGTTTGGTTTCCTCCCTCGATAGAGTCTGTTTATCCACAGAAATGTTATTGGTAACAATAACTTTATTCAATACTGTCCACCTCAGCTCATCACAACCATGGTTCCGCATTACAAAATGCCCTACCATGGGGGCTGTCAAATTCCTTAATCTGATACAACTCCTGTGTTCACTGATGCGGATTTTGATTTTGCGTTCTGTTTTACCAATGTAAATTTTGTGGCAAGGACACCAGATTGCATATATAACATAGCTAGAGTTACAGTTAGAGAGCCCTCTTTGGGCCCAAGGTCTTGCAAGCCCAATGTCAACCTCAGTGGTCCGTTTCGTAAGGGGGCAACATACACACATTCCACAAGGAGCATGTCCTCGTAATTTGGGTAGCCCCCACTGTTGGGTAATTGTAGTTTGTATATCAATTTTGTTGCTAATGTCATTCCTACTCACCATCTCCTTATCATTACGTTCCCATTTTGAAAGCACATCGTGGACTAGCCACAGGTATTGTGGCTTGTGCTAAAAGGTGCCAATGTTTCTTAATAATCTTGACCACATGATTAGACAAATGGTTGAAGGTACTAACAAAGACCAGTGGACCAGATTCAGAGGGACTGGATTTAGGTCTATATTCCAGCAAGGCCTCTCAATGGTTATTTGAGGCTCTCTTAAATGATCTAACAATCTTGTTAGGATACCCTCGCTGGATCAAGTTGTGACTCAAAATGGAAGCTTCACACTCAAACCTGTCCTTCTTACTGCTATTCCGTTTGAGTCGCAGAAATTGCCCGAATGGTAAATTATCCCTCAAAGCCTTTGGGTGAAAACTGTCATATCGGAGAAGAGTGTTCCTGTCAGTGGTTTTATGCAAAGGTTTTAATCCGAACAGATTAGTAGATGAATCGGAAAAGATGGTTAAGTCCAAGAAATCTATCTGTTTCTTATGAAAATTCATAGTATGAGTATTACTGACCTGGTCTTCCTTCCTGTATAATAGCCTGTGACTGCCTATAAGCTGTCTGTACTTTCTTCCGTCACAGTTTGTCTGTTTATCTGCTGTAAAGGCACATTGTACTTTATCTTTGAGAGAATTTCCAAACATTAGGTGACCCTCAAATTGAATCCAGAGGGCTGCTTACTTTTGATGAATCTATATGCAAATCTCTAAGATGCAAATAATGTCTTCCGGCTGCAACGGCCCCCACGTAGAACGTGGATGCCTTAAGCCCATCATAGGCCACATCTGACAGGATAGTTGGTTGGCATTGCATGGACTCCAGTAAAGGCATACAACCTAAACTTACTTCCATGGCTTTGGCGAGTGAGGAAACCACCAATAGCAGTGAATTGTGCATAAAATGCATAAATAGATGTCATTAAAGACAAGTGGTCTCCTGAGTATGCCATCTTCACATTAGACTCGGCCTTCATGTCGACCCCATATTTAAATGTGTCTTCCAGGGCCATAGATGTATGTCCGACCAGATTCTGAAGAATAACATTCACTTTAAGGACAGTGGAAGGCTTGTATATTCTTCTTCTATGAGACACATCTTTGCCAAAGTCTTGGTAGGGCACTGTTGTCAGGCATCTTCCAATCCTTAAGGATTTCTACCTTAAGTTCAGGCAACAATGGAAGCCCATTCTTAACTGTTGTTTTAACCAGCCTCCTCCTATCGAGGCAGACTCTGCCTCCTCCTGAAACCGCAAGTAATTGACAAATAGGGAGATGGCATTGGCTGTGTCCTCTTTATTCAGATGAATATCTCTCCTGCAAATAAGACATGGTTGAAGACGAGGGAGAAGAGGATGAATGAGAACTGCCTGATGAGGTAGAGGCATGATCACTCCTCTTCCTCTTATGCACTCCTTTAAATGCCCTTTTCAGGATTTTCACCAGCTCCTGATCCTTTTGTGAGCCCCAACTCGGCTGCCTTAAATTTCCCCCTCTCGGGGAATGAAGACATGGAGTTGGAGGAGAGCTGTCTCCACATGTTTCTTTTTCTGAGTGGCCTTGTCCATATTGCTTCCAGGAGATGCAATCCTAGCAGACCCAGATCTGCTTCCCAGAATGGACTTTAAATGTTTGTGACATTGTGCTCCTGTCTGTTCCTAATAAGCAAACTAGTTCATTGGGTAGAGGAACGGCTCTAAATAATCCCCCCTCCCCTCTCCTTACCTTAAGTAGACACTGAACACCACCCGCTCTGAGTGCTGTTTTTGCATCAGCCTTTGCCGGACCCTCGACTGTGCTCCAATTCGCCTGCTACAAATCTGACTTTGCCTATTTTTTTTTTATTGATCCTCAACCAGGCCCACACCCAAAAGGTCTGCAGGCACGCGAGCCTTACTTCCGTGTTCGATGCCGCCACTCAGTGGCAGACAGGGGATCTGGGTAGACTCCTTCGTTGCCCCCTGGAGCCCAGAAACAAAGAGGTATGAAGAAGCGTGAAGTCCAGCAGCAGCACACCAGGATGCCTGGCCATGTAGGCTGCAGCAACCTCACAGAGAAGGACGTGGAGGTCATGTGAAGACAAAGGCAAACACTACAAAAGGAAGGCTCAGGGGAGTTTTTCACTGAACAGGAGTCGTAGTGGAAAAGTGAATCACTTTTTAATGACGGAACAGCCCCACCGGAACTACGCACCAGAAGCAGAGCAAATTAGTGCATATGGAACATTTTTAACTAAAATTGAACTATGCTGTTTCCACAGAGCACACAAAACAAGAGAAACTGTTCAGTGATCATTAAACTTAACGTTACACTGAACTAAGGGGACATTAGGAAATTGTCCATGAGGCATTGTAGTATCTTCTAGCTATGTGTAGAGGGAAGGAGAGAAGAAAGTGAGAACACAGGAAGTGGAGGGGACAGAGTGATGAAAAAGCATACCTTACCTTGAATAGTTTCTTTGTCCCTTTCTGAGAACCGCTGTGTGATCTATTATCTACAGCCCCGAATGGAACACTGGGAATGAGCGCGGCGTGAGTCCATGCGTGGCCTGGACTTCTCCTTGACACAAAGGGGTCCACGCAGAGGTGGTCCTGATACCTGCAGTGCATACTATTACCAATGCTCTGAGCACAGCGAGTGATAACATTGCCTACTACATGGACGGATGTGAGTCACACAAGCGTCTTCATAGAAGCAAGCTTACTGTAAAACTAACGATCTAACGTAACTCCTATAACAGTGAATATTCCCACAATGAAATTGATATCCACTGTAGGAAGGAACAAAGGGGTATTTAGTAGAGATTCAATAAAAACGTATACATATTACTTACTACATGTTTTTTTAAACTTTATTGTGTATTTGGTTTTAAAAAGAAACCGTAAGCACATTTTAACGCATCATCATTACATTTTTATACAATAGCCTTCATAATTTATAAAATACTTGTTCAAATATATTTAAAAATCAGAGAACAAAATCCAATCTGTTAAAAGGTTAAAAGGGAAAAAAAAGACATAAGCAATAATAAAAAGAAGGATTCTGACTCTTGAATTCTGGTCCCCAAGGATCAAGTTCAAAACGTCCAATCAGGGGTTTATTTCTTCTTTGGGCCAAATGTATTCAGAATGATTAGACGGCGACTAGAATGACTCATAGTGAAATTGAGGTGAGGGAATTCATTTGCCCTCAGTTTGTTTCAGGACTTCCTTCCAGATATGATAGGCTGCAGCAGTGATCACCAAAGATTCTGCAGCAACGAGGGTGGTCCAGAATTCGTCCTGTTCAATATGATCAATGCGGCTCACCAAATCTTTATAACTCTTCCGATATAGGGGCTTTAAGGCCAGGCAGGCAGTTAGTAGATGACGGCCTGTTTCCGGTCAGAGGGAGCATAGACAACATGGGCACTCCTCCAAGGGTGTACCCTGCCAGACTCCACAGTACTCCTTAGTAAGTGGGATATTTAATCAGAGGTATAATGTAAAGCGTTTCAGGTTCTTAGACCAAAGTTTTTTCTCACATGCCCTGGGGGTATCCGGTAGAAAGACATGTTGAGAATATTCGCTGTATCTCTTTTTTTGAGAGAGATAATTGATGTTTTTTATCGTGTCCCATTGCTTCGTCTGTTTTTTTAGGATGGATTCCAAATCAGGCAAGCTGTACAAAAGCAACATGGGGAGATGTAACTTTTCTAGGTGGGAGGCTGCACATTGCCACAATTCCTCTAAAAATCTGTTATTCGTCTGGCCGGCCTTTACTTTCCCAATTAGTTTCAACAAGTAGTTAGTGTTGACATATGATGATGTCAGCTTACAGTGGAGAAAGGTTAATTTGAGGTGCCAAATAGATTTTATTGAGGCTAAGCCATACTCCAATCTCAGGGCCTCGACTGGGACTGAGGGTGGAACATTAATGATGGAACGTAGAATTTTGCCCTCAATCTTATCCAGCCATTCTACCTGATTTAATGGAAGAGCTTCTAGACCGTATAGCAGGCAGGGTATTAAACAAACTTGGTATATCTCTAGTATCCCTTCTGTGTTGTGACCACATTAGCTATTTATATAATGCTTTGTAGCCAGCCACTTTCTCCCAATTGTAGGCTTCAGTATATTACAATAGATTGATTTGATGGTTTACGTTTTATAGGGAACCACAAGTAACAAAATTCTTCAACGATATCAAGTTTGTTGCTATTGAGCAGACATTTAAAAGGTGTTTTTTTGGTATTTTTCCAGCCAGGCACAATTTTTGTTTTTGGTATATTTATTACCATATGATTATATCTTGTATATTGGGACAGTGCATCCAAGGAGAGCTGCAGGCAAACAGGGGTGCGGTCAAATATGATGGCATCATCCGCGTATGTCATGCACAAAACAACCTCCCGTTGATTTTTGGAGGGAAGTTGTGTGCTGACCTAAGAGCATTGTCCATATCAGCAGCATATACTTTGTAAAGGAGGGGGCCAATACACATCCCTGCTTTAATCCTCGGTTAGTCATCAGATTCCTGCTGAGGTTTACCTTCTGATTCATTACAACCAAGGTGTTCGTATGCAGCATCTTGATGAGATATAGGAGTTGGTCGTCTATGCCCCAATTCTTGAGCTTGGCCCAGAGCAGAGAGCGATCAACCAGAACAAAGGCCTTGCTGGAGTGCACAAAGCAACAGAATGGATTTTGCTTTTGGCCATCCGAAGCCTCGGCCCTAGGGAAGTGTAGGGCACAGATATTATTGCAGGTGCTGTATCTCTTCCTGAATCAATTCTGGAAAGGTCTTAAGATCCTTTCTGATCTGTGCATTCTGTTAGTCTTTTGAGTAATATGGTTGAAAATATTTTCTGGCTGGAATCAAGCACAGCTAGCAAACGATAATTGGCAGCATCGGATCCATCTCCCGTTTTGAAACCTGGGACAAGTACCAACCGACGCCAGCTGTCTGCGCATATACCACTTGATTCAATTATAGGGTATAGAGTCATCAAGATTTTGGCCCAAAACTGTGGATTTGCTTTAAAGAGGTTATTCGGCACGCCCTTGGATCCTCGAGCTCTAGAGGCTTTTTGGTTTTTAATAATGTTTTCTATTTCCTCTATTTCCAGGCCCACTGCGCTGCCCGGTAAATTATGTGTGATCGCCCTTTCCACCCCCTCAGCTGGCTCCCTGTTTGTGTAGAGCTCTTGAATATGGGAGGCCCAGGCAGAGACTGTTATTGGGTTCAGTTCGATGGCCTTGAGGGCTTTTTGATATTCATTAAAACGTGACCAAAATGTGCGGCTGTCATGCAATCTCAATAAAGCAGACATAAGTTGCCAGTTGGCACTCAGAACAGAGCATTTGTATCGTTTCATCCAGTTGTTGTATCTGGTAAAGAGAAGGATAAGGCTGTCCGCCTTCTGTGATCTTGTTTGCAAGATATTTCTGCAAATGGCTGCTCTATCTTTAGGGAACTGTATTTTCTGCTGGTGTGTTATAGAATCAAAAAGGTACCATTTCAATACAACCCTTCTTCCCAAATGAGTTCTTGACAAGTATTTGGGAGATTTGGGTTGCCATCCTGACAAACGCCTCCAAATCCCAGATTTGTTCCCAAGGCCAGGGGACGTCCAGAAGGTGTTTGGTCTGTAGAAGATTGTTAATGTCTTTTATTTTGTCAGGGGACCATCTTATGCGATTCCCAGCAGTGTTGATGTGTATGTTTTGGCTTAAATTATTTGATCTTCTGGATCTGGGTAGAGCTACGTCAACTGTCGATATCAGCATAGCATGATCGATGAGTGTCCCTACCGTACTTGACGCTGGGCTACAGTATGTTGCCATTACAGGATCCACTGCAACGTAATCAATATGAGATCTGGCCGCGCCACTGGTCCATGTATAGGTTTGCTACTTTGTCTTCAGCATGGTTATTGGTAGGAGCGTGAAGTTATGCAATGTTAAACATTGTTTCCATTGGCAATCTTTGCGCCTGCCCCATTTATTGATCAAGTGTAGATCTTTGGAATTTAGATCACCTATCAGCATGATAGGGTGCTTAGGGTGTAGATCATACCATTTCATGATTGTTTCTGCTATGTTTTGTTGCAATACTTTTGTGTGGGTCACCAAAGGTGGATCGTATACGTTAATGATCAAGATTTTGAGGCTTGTAGGAAGCGTTAACAGGACACTTAGCATTTATGGTGAATACGTTTCAGTGCCAAATCTCTCATGCAGTAGGTTGGCCCTGGCCCCTGTTGCCAGCACCCTGCTGGCTCTTCCTCGCTGCGATGGCACTGCGCAATTAAAGACCAAAGAATAGCCATTGATACTGAAAGGTTGGGTGAGCCAACTTTCTTGTATGAATAATAGATCATATTTCAAGAGTGAGGCTAGGCCAGGAGGGCAAGATAGAAAAGTCTGATAGCCCTTCGTGTTCCATGAAAGGCAAGTAATTTAACTTGCCGGGGCAGGTGGTCAATGTGCCCCTTTCCGGACTCGCTCAGAGGCCCAGTATTCAACATGCTTTCTTTTTTTTTTTTGCCATTTATATATTGTAGGGCTCGTAGAACTGTTCGCTCAGAGGAGAGGATGAAGCGTCTGTCCTAGATATGGGGCCTTTTGCCAGGTAGGTTTCTTGTTTTTGTTTACGGCAGATCGTAAGCGCAAATCCCCATTCTTCCAAGGTGCTAATTTGTGTTTTTAGGCATGCCACCAATAGCGGGGTAGTACATTTAATTAGCACCCAATTTATCTGGCTACCTATCTTTGGTAACTCTATGCTTGAGATGTCTGCTGAAGTGATTACTTTTAAATCTGTTATTTCGTTAAATAAGGCTAAAATGTAAGAGATATTTTAAAATGGCCTAGCGTTTGTTGGGTGAAGTTCTTCCAGTAGTACCCAGTTTCCCAATTCCTTGATTTCTTCAAAGGCATTGGCCTCTCGAGTGTGGGGCTGTAGGTACTCATTCTCTGCTTGTTTTGAAACTTGAGTTTTCCCATTGGATGTCGTGGCCGTAGTTAGGTCTTTACTTTGCGCAGTCAGAGAGGTCTGAGGAATGCTGTTAATTACGGGAGATCCAGAAATTGCACTTACTAATGATGTGGATTGTACTGGTGGTTTCTCCCATTTGTCCATAGGGTCCTTTAGGCTTGTTTGTCTGAAGGAGCCGTCAGCAAGGTAATTAGTCATTGTAGTTCTAGTATTACTTTGACGTTTGCATTCTAGCCTGTTTTGATGGTTTTCCGTTTGATGCTGTGTTTCTCAGGATTTACTTGCCTTGCCATTTTCCTGTTCACATTCACTGCTGCAGCTGTTATAGCAGCTCCCTGGTTGACACTTTCTATCAACATCATGTTCGGTATCTGAGAGGGTAAAAAGTGTATTTCTTCAAAATCCTACCCATTTTTCCGGGTGGCCGAGAAATGCCCAATGTTGGTTTTACCTAGTAGTTGTGAGTCTTCTGGTGCAGGATATGCAGGTTTATCCTCTGTTGAGGCTGCAGGTTGGAGCAAGTCCTGCCCAGGTGCTTTTGTTGATGCTCATTTGGGAATGCAAGTGTTGTTTGGGTGTTCACTCACTTGGCCCCCAGGCTCTGTGTAATTTGGAAGAATGTTATCTACTACTTTGGCAAGTGCCTGCTTGAGGCCTAACTGCTCATTTTGAACTGCCACTTGTTGTGTCCTTCCCACCGGGCCCATCCTTAAATAAATACAGAGACTTGGTCATGCGTCTAACTCCTTTAATATCTTTTAACAACTGCCCTTTCCCCATGCCCTGCCTCCCCTCACCCTCCCCCCCTTCCGTCCCTCCCGATGTTCCTTGTTCCCTTTTCTTAAAGGAGGCGTGTGACCTTTTGGCCATTTTTGCTGTTAGTAAGTTAAGTGCAAGTACTTCTGCAAGGGTGTCTACCCTGGCTGTCAATGAATTAAATGCTTGTAAAGATGTATGTTAGTCTCTTGCATGTATGATGTTTTCCCGAATAGTGCCTTCCTCATCACTGTCACGGTCGACTTCCTCTGATTCGGAAGAGCTAAAGGTGCCTGAAGATTCAGAGGATGATTGCAGCGCTGATAAATCTGGAGTTGCTGACAAGGCAGTTCCAATGACATTGTCCATTCGCGCACTCATGAGTAGAGTTTGCCGCCTCCCACGGAGACTCACTGGAGGCCTATAAGCATGTTTAAAAGAAAGTGGTTATTGTCGATTGTGGATGAGAGTGCTGGATCAAAAGTATCTGGTATACAGGCCCGCTGTTCAGCATTAGCTGGTTTTGTTGCAATCTTGTCAAAACAATCTGGTGATTTCCGACTGCAATTCAACTATCGTGGAGGGTCTATATTTCTTAGCATTCTGTGTTAGTTCGTTCAACTTATTTATAGTTTCATGGCTCCGCTGCCTTTTCCCAGCTATGGTCGTCTCACTTCGTAGGCAATGTAAAGACTGGAGGGGGGCATCTGTACTCCTGCTCTCTATAGGGCAGAGTGGAAGCACAGAGCACCCCAGCCAAGATTCTCTATACGGTAGCTATGGACGAGCAATCCAGGCTTAAGCTCTCAGGAGGTGATGCAGGCAGGTTCTTAAGTACAGTGTAGTCCCCAAGAACCCACAAAGGAATGTCCACACACTATGTTAGTGAAAACACAGTCATTATATAAATAAGGTTCACGTTATGTACACAATCACAATAACACACTTTGTGCTCCGACAATTCTATAATGGCAAATATATACAGATCTACGTGGTACCACTCTTACTATCGATTCCTTTACAATCGGTCCACTGTTAACAGCTCCAAATCGCATACGAATCAGATTATAAAATGAATCCACGATAGACCACAGAAAGAATGCAAGTTAAATCAAGCAATGGCAGAACAGTATATCCCACTACCATGAGACAGTTCTGTGTGAGGATCCCCCCACCTAAGTAAACCTGTATATAAAGTGTATTTGACAAGCCCAATCCAATCATGCTCAGTACAGTCTCGAGTCCTTTCCAAAAGGTTCCACAACCCCAAAGTACATCCGATTTTCCCCAAAATCTAGCTTAGCATTGAAGTTCGGGATAGATGTTTTAGCACGCTTTATTGTTCCCGACTTCCGGGGAGATGTGAAGGTTCCCATACAAAATCATGGTGAAACTCAGTTTGAGGTACGTCGGGGGGATCAGATTGCTCAGGGAATTTTGGAAAGAGCGTTATTCCCTCAATTTAAAGAAAGAGACCAGCTAAACAGAAAGAGGGAACTTAGGCTTTGGGGAAGCTGATAAATCTCTTAACATCGAAGAAAGGAAATGGGAAGAACTCATCATCTATCCCGAATGATGCAGCCCTCGCTGGAGCTTTTTTACAAACAATTCTGGAAGAAGAAGGCAGAGAAAAGGGAAGTCCCTTTTTCTTGTTAAAACAAGGGTTACTCTAGAGAAGAGAAACCGCCACCGAAGGTTTGGTTAAAACCCAATTGGTAATACCCAAGAGTCACGAAAGTTTTTTTTTGTTTGTTTTTTAATATCTTTATTGTTTTTTTTAACATGTTACAATGCCAGTGTGGAATCATGGATAATCACATTCTTAACAAACAACGTAAATTCTTCCCTCTTCCCCTCGTACTATACTCCTCTGCCTGAGCATAGTCTTGCAACATTTAGTTTCCATTTTGTGGTCTGCTCACCAGTCTCGTCTTGTATAGTCCAGGCTGCACTTCCACTCTTTTCACTCTAGATAAAATGTTAACTTAAGGTCGATCCATTGTAATATGTCTGCACCAGGTTCTTGTTTTTTCCCCTCCAGTGCTTTTTCCCAGACCCCCGTTTCAGCCGTCGACTATTTCCTAAGGTCTTCCCAACATCTGTTGATACTCTGGCCATTTGCAGCTTTCCACCGCATGGCTATGCTGCATTTGTCCAACACGCATATTAGGTCTTTGAGTTTCCCCATTGCTTTTTGGTTGGTGTTTCTCTTGAAAAGCCCCAATATACATGCCTCCGGTGATTGGATGTCAAGGTTAATGCCCCCAGGGGCTACTTGATTTGCTACGCCCCTCCAAAATTTCTGTACACTCTGACACTCCCAAAACATGTGTAACATTCCTACATTGACTTCCCTGCATTTGGGGCAGACCTGAACACTCGCCCCTTTGAATTTTGCTATTTTGCTATTTTGCTTTTCTGGAGACTTTTTTGTGAAATAGGGTTATGCTTTGCCATTCCTTGTCTTCTAAAGGTTTCCCCAATTCCTTCTCCCATCCCCTCCTGCATTTCAGTTCACTCTTCGAGGTGCGCTCTATCAATACCTCATATATCCTAGAAATGGCTTGCCCGCCTCCAGAGATATTTATAATTGTTTCTAGATCTTCACATCCAACTGTCTCCTCTGTTATTCTGGGCCACCTACTATTTACTATGTTTAGCACGCTTCTATGCAGCAGGAATTGACCTTCATGAATGCCTGACGAATCCTGCAATTCCTTAAAGTCTAGCAATCTATTTTCGTTCCTAAGGTCTCCTATCGTAGCTACCCCACAGGATTCCCAATGTGCTTGCACCCGTGCTCTACATCCCTGTTTATCTGGCACTAGCGCCGCCAGAGGAGTCTGTGGTGATACTTGGTCTTTAATTCCCATGGTTTTGCAGGTCCTCTGCCGTATCTGCATTCCTAACTGCGCTAGGTATGGATGAGCGTGTGGTTCTCTTGGAGGGACCCATAGTAATTCACGCAGCTATAGTTTTTTTTAGTGCTGGCTGCAGGAGGAACGTCTCTGACATGGGGTCATCAGCCATCCACTGCACCACGTACTGCAACTGGCACGCAAGAAATTACAGCTCAAAATTAAGAAAGTTCATTCCGCCTTGTGCATAGGGCCTCTGCAGTATATTGAGTGCCACTCTGTGCCTCCCCCCTTGCCATAAGAAGCTTCTGCATTCTCTGCCGAGGTCTAGAAAGAATTTCCTTCCTGGGAATATTATACAGGATATTTCCGAAACAGTGCATGAGACTCGGTAGTGCCACCATTTTGAGTAGAGCCGCACTACCCATTACCGATAGTGGCAACTTACCCCAACATTGCATCGATTTGGCCAGGCTCTATATCGCCCGTAATGTGTTTAATTTGTGTTCACGTTTGGGGTTGTGGTATATATTTAACCCAAGGTATGTAAAGGAGTTCCTACACCACGGCAGAGGTAGGGCCGGCAGCGCCGCCTCTTTGTATTTTGCCACTGGGAATAGGCAGGATTTTTTCTTGTTTATTCCTATCCCAGTCAATATACTAAAATTATCTTGCACTCCAGTATATATGGTAGGTTCTCCACAGGGTTACTCAGATACAATAGCATGTCATCTGCATACATTGACATTACATGCTTAACCCTATCAATGTCTATGCCGGAATCACTGTATTCCTATCGTAGGAGTGCTGTTAAGGGTTCTACTGCAATTATGTAATACATTGGGGATAGGGGCAACCCTGTCTCGTGCCTTTAAATAGCTGCCACCTATCCAAAAAGGTAGACCAGTCTGCACCCTGGCCATAGTTTTTGTGTATATTAGCTTCACCGACCCCATACAGTGTGTTCCTATTCCCATTGTTACCATAGTAGCGTACAACCAGTCCCAATGGACAGAATCAAACGCTTTGGTCGCATCCAATGAAGCTACAGCACAGTGCTCTGCCCTCCCTTTTGTACTGTTAATGACATGATGTAGCCTTCGTAGATTCCCAGAGATGTTCCTGCCTGGTACATATCCTGTCTGGTCCTTGTTAGGGGCCAAGGACTAAATCTAGCAGTGGTGGCTTGACACGTCGTGATGCAATTGAGTCTTTCTGACAATATACCCCTCAAGAGTACAAAAGGACAGATGAGGTGAGTATTGCACGAAAATATTGGTACACCCTGGTACCCAGACAGCTGGCTGCAAGAGAAAGTATTATTATTAGACAAGAGGGCAAATTCTACAAAATTAACAGCATATTACCCTTAGTAGATTATGTTCACACACTAGATGGGCAATATACAACTGTGTTGTTCGCAGCCAAGTAAGAACCAAAAGAGGTCCAGTCGGCACAACCCAAATGACTGTGGTATGGACTACAATTTCAGCTAATATCTAGCTTGAGATCGAGAAAGATGTAAAAACAAGGCTGTGGCAGAAGACAGAAGGATAGAACAAGAAATATACTATCCCTGCCTAACGTGCGTTCTCAACTAGGTTGCGATGTTACAATGCCTGTCTAAAAAGTGACAGAATAAGAGTCAAATTACCAACTTCTATGGTATGTAATACATCCAGCCTTGTAGGTCCTTGTAGGTCCTATACCACTTTCTTCCAAATCTGGTACAGATTGGGAGAAACTGTAATTTAAAAGAAAAGGCGCACCAGGAGTATTGAAGAGGATATGTATCCCTCCAAAAACTCGTGTGGCAGCTAATGGGGTAAACAGTCCTCTAATAGCCCACAGATTTGTCACACTGACCCTGGATTGCTAGGGTTAAAAAGACACAAAAACAATTGAAGAAGGAGAAAATCCTTATTCTTTAAACACAAAGACAATACAGTCACAACTTCCCTTCCAAGGCTCGTTTTAATTAGAGGGGAGTCGGACAATGTAAAAAGGTTTGCTCAAACAATCACAAATAGGCTAACTGTTGCCTTTTTTAAATGTAGCAAACACCTTCGACGGTTTCAGTGGCATGACTTCATTACAACCACATTCATCAGGACAGTCTTAGCTTCCTCAGAACTGGTGTATTTTGTGATTTAACAGCCAGTAAATGAGGAACAAAAATACGGAAGATGGAATTGTACTTTACCACCTTGCCGTAGGTGTCAATGGACTGGAACAGTCTAGAAGGGAGCCTGTAGGATGAAAACAAAATAATCCACAGTCACAACGCGGCTGCTAGGTTCCATGCATTGGATTATGAATAGACCACAAACTAAGTGTCATTCATCTATGCAAACAAAGTCTGTTAAAACCACACTACATCATTCAATCTTAGTATATATCTCTCAATCTCCTTCGTATGTAGCCATCATGGCATCTAGGGCCAGAGTGTGGGCTACAGTATGCAAGGTATTAAATCAATAATCATGGGTACATGTGAATCATTCATAGACACGTCTTGAACGAGTTTGTTTTTAGGTCAATGGAGATCAAACCTTGTAAACATGCATATATAGGGTTGAAAATATACATATATAAAGGAAGGACTCCCCCTCTATTTGCTTCCCTCGAGAGTCGAAGAAAAAAGGTTATTATGCCTTAGTTGGAGGCACAGTTCGACTACCCAGTCCCATGCTGTTAATCTGTTGGGTAATATAAAGATGTAACAGTGTTACTCATATTAATATTATTCATATTAAGGTACCAGATTTTTGGTGCCTCTGCCTGCAGTGCCACCGATTAGGTTGCCGGTGAATTTTGGCACCTCTAATGCATTTTAGAAAACGTATAAAGGGGAGGGCCAGGAGTTACTGCTCCTAAAAGGGGGCGAGTACTCCCTATCCAGCGTGACATAATCCCATGGTTCTAGAAAACCTTAAGTCAAGATTATATGAAACCTCAGAGGAGGTCCCAAAAGCTTACCAGCATACACCTTCCTCGGTGTGTGGTACGGCTGTAATGTCCGATGCGAGTATTAAAATATGACTCAACACAACAAAATAACTAAGCAAGTTGATGAGTAGATGCTCTCAAGCAAGAAATGTAGACTGGGACTGATAAGTTCCAAGCTAGATTGGTGAGTATCCTGAAACAAGAGAGGTGGCTATTACAATGAGTGCAGGATAGTAAGAAAAAGGAAAGAACCAGGCAGTTGTGAGCTTACCAATAATTGTTCTGGATGAATTCTGAAGAGGAAATTGTAGTAACGAAGTGGTAGTCCTGGGAACACAAAGTCTTGTTTCCTATTCCCGCTGGCACGAGAACGCCTAAAGAAGTCTTTGATCCTTGCGCAGTTGCGCTAATGTCCTTTGAGCCTTGCACCGTTGCGCTAATGTCCTTTAGGTTCCTTAGAGTCTTTGAGCCGAAAAAGAAGGAAGACGTGACGATGGTTGGCATTGAAGCAGTCCAATAGACGATCCGGTTTGGCAACTAGCAGGTAAGACGTGAGAGATGAGATGAATGCGGTCCGTGGACGTTCCGGTTTGGCAACAAGCAGGTAAGACGTGAGGGATGAGGCGAAGGCAGTCCATGGATGTTCCGAGTCAACAACAGATACCAAGTAAGCAATGACAAAGTACGAGGCACGGGAGGTCACAGAGCAGACCTGGGGAATGAAGAGCTTGAAGACAAGGTAACAAGATACGTAGCTTTGAAATTACAAATTCAGAAGCAGCACCGTGCAGCGGGGGTGGGGTTTAAATACAGATCAGCTGACCGCACGCACAACGCGCCGCTGTAGGCTTGAACGCCTACGTGAATGCAAAGGGCGCCAGCATTTCCAAGGCAACCCATAGCGTTCTGTGAAGGGACACGTAAACAGGGACGAACCAGGGTCCGAGGGTTTAATGAGAATCCCGAATTCAAATGTAAACTGTTAAACCTACTGGGGATTCAGGAATGTTTCTTCCTGTGTGTAACCAATCTATGAGAAGACACAGAGGAATTGAATGGAACCCTGACAGTCCTGGTGTACAATTTTGGTTATTACATTCCTAACTCTATCCGCTAGAATTGCAGTAAGAATTTTTCTATCATTTACTACAGTCCGTAGGATCTTTATTCGGTTTGAGGAGCAGGATAATTGAGGCCTCTCACATGCTATCCGGGAGGATCCCGATTACATAGGCTTCATTGAATACTCTGGCTAGGAGTGGTGCTCACGTACCAGCATATGACTTATAAAACTCTACTGGCAACCCATCTGTGCGTGGGGTCTTCCACGAGGGCAAATCTCTAATTGTGGCTAAAACTTCTTCTGGGGTAATGGGCTCTTCCAGCATATTCGTTTGCTGCTCATCTAAGTGTGGAAGGGTGAGGAGGTCTAGTGCATCTTGCAGCACACCTGCCCGCTCTGTCTCGGGGTCTGTATATAGGCTCTGGTAGTATTCCGAAAACACCTTGTTAATACCTTCCTGAGTATTTTCCTCTACATCAATTTGGGAATTAATGGAGTTTATCGGGGATGTCCTGTTCCTATCCCTGTATAACCAAGCAAGCATTCTCCTGGGTTTATCCCCTTGTGCGTGGCTTCTCTAGAGATATTTTGCGTAACTGAACTTGCCCAGCCTCTCCCATCGTACCAAACATTCCTGCCTCAACCTGATTTCCTCCTCCAAATGGTCCTCGCCAGCGCCCATCGCCCTTTCTATTTCCGCCAGTTCCTTTTCTTGTAAGTTTCTAGTGATGCTTTTTTGTACTCCTAAGGCTGTGGTTATGATTTCATCTCTAATCACCACCTTGTATGTTTCCCAAATTGCGCCCACTTTGTTGACACTGCCCTCGTTGGCTTCCAGAAAGTCCACTGTACTTTTTCTAATGTGTCAATTTAATGCCTTATCCAGCAATGCCTCACTTCTAAGTCTCCAGGTGGGTAAAGACAGTCTCTGAGCAGTGACCCTCCGTTTTGTTAGAAGAGGGGCGTGGTCTGACAGGACCCTAGATAGATATTCTGCCTCTGTAAAGGCTGCCACATGTTCCTCTGCAGTGAATAAATAGTCTAGTCTCGTGTGGACTCCATGAGGGGCTGAGTAATGAGAGTATTCCCTGGCATCTCTATGAAGTGTCCTTCAAACATCTGTCAACTGGAAATGGCCCAGAAGGGTACCAAGGACTTTAGCAGGTGGTGCTGGTCTTTTGTGCTTTGTGTCTGATCTGTCCAATGTGGGGTTAAGGGTGCAATTGAAATCTCCACCCCATATCATGACCCCATCCCTATAGGCACCCAGTCTCCCGTAGAGTGACTTAAAAAATATTGTGGCGTCATGATTGGGTGGGTAGGTATTCACTATGCATACTTCCCAGTTCTCTACTATACAGTGTATTATAGCCATCCTCCCTTCATCATCAGTCTTAGTATCCAGAACTTTGAGGGGGATAGATGGGGCTACCCAGATAAGTACAACCCTAGCGTATGACGAGTATGTGGAAAACTCCACCACTCCGCCCCATTTTCTAGCCAGCTTACTTTGTTTCTGTACATCCAAATGTGTATCCTGTAATAATGCCACTCCCACTTTGTGTCTTCTTAAATATGTGATTCCTCTATGTCGTTTGACAAAATTATTTAGGCACCCGATGTTCCAGGTCATGATTTTGATGTCTCCAGCCATCCCTTGCTATTTTTTCAGGGTTTAGTGAGGCCGCAGCTCCTCTTCGGACAGCCGCCGGACACTTGCGTGGACTATATGCGCTAATACCAGGCTTCCCTACCAGCCCCTTTTGTAACACCCTCCCTCCCTCAACTAACAACAAAACGTCAAAATGAAACTGTCCAGCCATGATAAGCATGTTAAGTCTACCCCGCTTCCGCTTCATGGGATCAAGTCAGAGGACTTGACTCCTGGTGCCCAGCAGGCAGGTACTATTGCGTACCCTAAGAAAAAACAAGTATAGGGTGGTAGAAGGGTCTGCTTATTGTGTTCCCTCTACCTGGCTTCTGTGACTGTTCTGCAATGTTCCTGCTTCTAGCTTCAGCTAGCAACAGCCTTGATCTTATGCTATAGAAGCGATTACCTTAGGCCCAGCGTTTATATACACCCCCCAGCGCCTCCTGGTACATTCCTTACATTCCTTATTTAATAATAATAATAATTATTATTATTATTATTTGACTGGCTTCCTATAATACGACCTCCGGGCGTCTTCTGACTCCCTCGTTGGTTCACTGTCAATGTTCTCCGGATTCTGAGATCTGCGCACTGTCCATCCAGTCTTGTGCCTCAGAAGGTGTTTCGAAGAAGAGGGCCTTGCCATTATGTAAGATCTTCAATTTAGCTGGGTAAATTAGCATATATTTCAGGCCTGCTTTTTTGAGTCTGGCTTTTGTAGAAATAAATTGGGCTGGTCTCTTTTTGCACATGAAAGGTATAGTCCCGGAATATTGTTAGCTTTGCCGAGGCTCTTTGTATGTTCCCTCCGGTCCTCGAAAAAGCGAGGATCTTCTCCCTGTCCTTATAATTGAAGACCTTGGCAATGATGGGCCTGGGTGGAGATCCTGGTGGTGGTCTTCTGGTCAGGGAGCGGTGCACGCGCTTCATAGAGAAACCCTGCGTTAGGTTCCCAGTGCCTATTTTCTGCAATAAGACATTTTCTACATAAGTGGTGGGGTCGGACCCCTCCATTCCCTCGGGCACACCCACTATCCTGAAGTTATTTCGGTGCGCCCGCCCCTCTGCATCCTCCGCTCTGTCTTCCAACACCTTGACTTTCTGTATCAGGATATGCACATCCTTCGTCATTTGCATTCTCACTGTGGAGTTTTCTTGGACCTGTTACTCTAATTTGCCTGTACGATCTGCCAGGGCTCTAACATCTTGCCTCAGCAGTCCTTTCTGAATTCTTACTTCATCGATCTTTGATTCCAGGGGTGGCCTGCAGTGCGGTTATGGCATTCAATATATGTTGATTTCCCTGATCTGTTGTTTCCTTGAGTCTCATGGTGGAGCCTGCCTCCCTGTCGCCACCATTGTTTTCGACTGTGCTTATTTGGACTTTTGCGAATGCTTCCAGCATGGGCTGTATTGTTTTTGCCTTTGTTGCCATCCTCTTACTGTTGCACTCTCAAGCTTCTACAAGACCGCACTTGCTTGACAGCCCCTCCGTTACATCTCCCAGCTTCTAGTCAGCAATCCTGAACTTAGTTTGATCTGTCAGGAGGCCCCAACTTTATTGCCTCTGAACAACCTTTGACGTCGGCCTCAACACTGGACCTTCAATACAGTACATTGCTATTCACCAGGTTGTTGATGGGCCATCGGGGCGTGTTGTAATAATCTACTTGCCTTGCAATTATCACACAGGGTTCTGTGTGTTAATATCCCCACAAGAATATTGCGATACAAAAATATCGCCATATTTTTCCGGCGATATTGACCCATGGACCCTGCGGGGGACACCCCCGCAACCCCTGCTCCCACAAATTATCCCCCCTAAAAAATATCGCCTGTGGCGAGACAAACGGGCATATGTACGGCGATATTTTTGGTGGGGTTATTTTGTAGGGATACCTCACACAGGGCCTACTCTGTCTTCGGGGCTGGCAGAAAGATGCAATGCCTGTGCTTGTGGGCCTAGATCTCCTCTTCTTTCTTCTTCAGGCCTTTAATTCATTATTTGTCCTGTGCTCCTTGTAAACAGCAAATTAACAAGGGGGTCCTGGGAGTCCTTCTGCCAGACATTAGTCCTGGTTACGAGAGGCTTTCCCAGAGTCTTTAGCTCACTATCTTTCACAGAGAAGAAATATCCCAAACATATCAGTCTTTGTCCTGCCCTGGGGCAGTCCAGCACCGAAATGCTAGGCAATTCTCCTCTGAACAAGAGTACCAACAGAAACCCCAGACACGTGTTTCGGTCTGGTTGGACCTCATCAGTAGGGTGGATCTGTGCCTCTCTAAGAATAGTGAGCAAGGGGTCCACGTCTGGATTACCCTAGTAACTTAGGGTGAGACCCAAAGTTACTTAAATATGCAAATTAACAAGGGGGTCCTGGGAGTCCCTCTGCCAGACATAAGTCCTGGTTACGAGAGGCTTACTCAGAGTCTTTAGCTCACTATCTTTCACAGAGAAGAAATATCCCAAACATATTAGTGTTTGTCCTGCCCTGGGGCAGCCCAGCAACAAAATGCTAGGCAATTCTCCTCTGAACAAGAGTACCAACAGAAACCCCAGACACGTGTTTCGGTCTGGTTGGACCTCATCAGTAGGGTGGATCTGTGCCTCTCTAAGAATAGTGAGCAAGGGGTCCAGGACTCATGTCTGGCAGAGAGTCTTCCAGGACCCCCTTGTTATTTGCATATTTCAAGTAACTTTGGGTTTCACCCTAAGTTACTAGGGGAATCCAGACGTGGAGCCCTTGCTCACTATTCTTAGAGAGGCACAGCTACACCCTACTGATGAGGTTCAACCAGACCGAAACACGTGTCTGGGGTTGCTGTTGGTACTCTTGTTCAGAGGAGAATTGCCTAGCATTTCGATGCTGGACTGCCCCAGGGCAGAACAAAAACTGATATGTTTAGGATATTTCTCCTCTGTGAAAGATAGTGAGCTAAAGACTCTGGGTAAGGCTCTTGTAACCAGGACTCATGTCTGGCAGAGAGTCTTCCAGGACCCCCCTTGTTATTTGCATATTTCAAGTAACTTTGGGTTTCACCCTAAGTTACTAGGGGAATCCAGACGTGGACCCCTTGCTCACTATTCTTAGAGAGGCACAGCTACACCCTACTGATGAGGTTCAACCAGACCGAAACCCGTGTCTGGGGTTGCTGTTGGTACTCTTGTTCAGAGGAGAATTGCCTAGCATTTCGATGCTGGACTGCCCCAGGGCAGGACAAAAACTGATATGTTTAGGATATTTCTCCTCTGTGGAAGATAGTGAGCTAAAGACTCTGGGTAAGGCTCTTGTAACCAGGACTCATGTCTGGCAGAGAGTCTTCCAGGACCCCCCTTGTTATTTGCATATTTCAAGTAACTTTGGGTTTCACCCTAAGTTACTAGGGGAATCCAGATGTGGACCCCTTGCTCACTATTCCTAGAGAGGCACAGCTACACCCTACTGATGAGGTTCAACCAGACCGAAACACGTGTCTGGGGTTGCTGTTGGTACTCTTGTTCAGAGGAGAATTGCCTAGCATTTTGATGCTGGACTGCCCCAGGGCAGGACAAAAACTTATATGTTTAGAATATTTCTCCTCTGTGAAAGATAGTGAGTTAAAAAGACTCTGGGTAAGGCTCTTGTAACCAGGACTCATGTCTGGCAGAGAGTCTTCCAGGACCCCCCTTGTTATTTGCTCCTTGTAACCAGAGCAACACTTTCTCTTCTACTTCTTATTCTGTTTAATTGTACCAATACAGTGGTGTCTGCATGCATGCTGGGTGGGTCTCAATGACACGTATGCAGCTTCTGTGTGCACTTTGGGCCCTAAGTGTACGATGTGCTTGTGCCAGTGGATTGCCGTTATGCTCAGCCTATCTCTTTCTGTTCACTCCCGGCATGGAGGGGGTCTTCGGTGGGGAGTGGCTCCTATTGTTGTTTGGGAGGCTCTAGAAGTCCAAGCACATGGGCCAGGCTCTGTTACAAAGTGCACCCCCCCCTGGTGTCATGTAGGGTGGGGAGATGTACCTGCTCCCTTGATTACCGGGTAGTTGATCAATTAGCAGAGCTACAACGTGGCCACCACATGTACCGGTCTGAGCTCGGGGCACTGCGTATGTCAGGCGGATCTGGGCTCGACTGGGGTGTGCAGGTGTCCCTCCTCCTACCGGCTCCTTACTGAACTTCAACAATCCCTGCAAAGTCAGCCCTTACTTGAGTCCTTCAAGGATGTTGCTTTGCAGCTCTACATGCAGTAGTTGTAGCCTCCAATTGCACTGCGTAGTGTTATCAGCCTTACTATGTCACTTAATAGTTCACACACTTCTCCTGGTCAGTCGACTTTTAATGTGGCTAGGCCAGTCCGACCAGCCCCTATTCCCTCTTCCCCTCAGCAGGGAGTCCAGCGTTGCTTGTGCGCCTTACCCAGCATGCACACAATTCCTCCAATTACTCTGTCAATGTGTCTTTATACCTACTCTCGGGCCCCTTTGTTGTTTGCCAGGGGGCTGCTCTGATCAGCCTGGGCCTCTTGTTACCATACATTGTGGGGATTCAGGTAGCCTTGTGCCAGATTCTGCAAGTGGTTATTATGTTCATTGCCAGGGTGGGCTTTTGGCCCCTCGTATTTACTTTTTAAAGTGTGCAGAGTTGGCCTAGGCTGTGTTTGCGCAATGTGACTTGTGATGCCGCACAGGCGGCTCAACCGACTTTCGCTCTTCTCTCCACGTCTCACAGAGGGTGCACAGTGTACACCGACTTTGTTGCTGAGTGCTTTTATGAGCCGGTGGCTCAGACTCGTGGTCTGTGCCTCCCTCCAGGCCTTGATGGAGGGGGAAGCGTACTCTAGTAGCAGATCTCTCTACTCGTAGGGAGCGGGCTTAGGTAGCCCTGCACAGCCAGCTGCTTTCCCTCCTTTGGTGAGTCCCAGGTGTTTTCTCTGCTTCCCCATTCTCCTTACTGCTTCATCGTGGGCGCCTCAACACATCTTCCGCCCCTGGTTTGGGATCGTTCACTTCACCTCAGATCCTCCGAACCCTGCCGCGTATGTTGCTGTTAGCGCCGCCCCAATCCGCATCATTTTACTCTGCTGTTCATGCGCCAGATGCTTCGCTGATTGGTCCAGGCAGGCTGTCTCTCCCAACATGTCTTCTTCTATCGTCTGCTGTTCCCCACGGTGCTAGCTGCCAACTCAGGTATGCAGACCAGCTCCTCTGTCCCTGCTCCACTCGGTGCTCAAGTTCACCAGTGTGGGTCTTCTGCGCGTCAGCAGTGGGACCGGGGCTCTCGCCTTGTAGCTTCACACACACCTTAGTTCCTCATATGCTGTGAGGGATCTGCCAGGCCAGCCTGCATCCGTGGCGGTCTACGCTCTCTTCACGGTACACTTTGCCCATATATCAACTCACGCCAGCCGTCTCATTTCCCTGCGCCATTTTCTGCCTCCTCGTTTCATAAGTGAATTCCTGTGCATATTTCACTTTATAACCTCGCCTGCACTCACAATTCGACACGCAATCCACGCTGACGTTCTTATAGTTGGCAATCTTTGATTTACAGATCTAACTTTGCTGTTTGGTACTCATCATTGAAAGGATATGCAGGAGCTTCCAGAAACCATGTCAACTTCACATGGCTGTGTAGCCACGCCCCCCACCGAAAGGTTGTGCTAGATATCGCGCATTCCCATCTTACTGGGGGACATTTAGGACAATTTAAAACACAGGCGCACATTGGTGGGAAATTTTACCTGCCGGGTATCCACGCTGATATATAAACTTTCATCCAGTCATGCGAAATATGTCAAAAGACCAGCACGCACATCCCATTACCTGCACCTCTAAACCCGTTACTGATCATAGAAGTCCCCTTTTCAAGAATTGGCATGGACATAATAGGATCTCTAGAGACATCTAAACTGGGAAATAAGTATGTCCTGGAGTTTGTAGATTATGCAATGAGATATCCGGAGGCATTCCCAATGCAAAATAACAGCACCCAGCAAATCCTTCAGCATCTTCTATCGTATTTCTCAAGGGTTGGCTTTCCGAAAGAAATACTAACAGACCAGGGCTCGAATTTTATGAGTAAGTTTAAGGCCGAAGTCAAAGCACTACTCCACATTACCACCTTGCAAACTTCTGTGTACCACCTCCAAACCGATGGCCTGGTAGAAAGATTCAATAAGATTCTGAATAGACTTCTGTCAAATTAATTCCGTCTTGGACTTCGATGCCTATCCCATGCCATGCATCGATGACCTAATTGATCAACTCGGAACAGCTACCTATCTATCCACCCTAGATTTAACAAAAGGGTATGGCAAGTTCCTGTGTATGGGCCAGATAAGGGAAAAAAGTGTTTTCAATGCCCTTAGGATTATTCCAGTTTAAAGTCCTCCCCTTTGGCCTGCACAGTGTGCCAGCCACTTTCCAACGCCTCATGGATAGGGTCCTACAACCCTATTCCAGTTTCTGTGGAGCTTACATTGACAATATCGTAATTTATAGCAAGAGTTGGGGGGACCACCTCTTCTAACTTTATACCATCATGAAAGTCCTCGGGAACGCTGGCCTAAATGCTAATCCAGCTAAGTGCAGATTGGCCCAATCAGACATAAAATATCTTGGCTTTTTTTGTATGAAATGGAAACGTACAGACCCAACATGAGAAGGTAAAAGCTGTCTCAGATACACCAACCCCTAAGACCAAAAGAGACCTTAGAGCTTTCCTCGGGTTAATAGGATATTACCGTAATTATCCCCAACTTTTTTTGGACCTAACAGCCCAGCTAACAGATAAATGTAAGAATGCTGAACCCCAGAAACTTCAGTGGAATGAGGAAGACAAGATATATATATATTTTTTTTATTGTAAAACTTCAACTTGATATATTATATCAAGCTTTGGTTACATTTTAAAGAATAATTTTTTTCATCTCCTCCGTGAGATAGTCAAATTCAACAGAGAAGTTTAGACTATAATGATACAAAGTCACATGGAAAAACCTAGACTGTTATGACATGTCCTTCAGTTACTCACAAGGTTCAGTTAGGAACTGACTTTAAGACTTCATCAAAGAAATTGACTAAGTTACAGGAAAGCTTAATGTTATGACCTGCTACAGCATAATCCCACCAGTCATCAGACACATGGATTTGTGGTTTGAATTCATTTAAATGCACTTCGCGGAGATCTGTCAGCATTGGGCATGTAGTCGCTAGGTGCTTTAAAGTCTCGACTTCTGTTGATTTGCAGAATCGGCAATTGTTGTTGACTGTTTCTTTGTTCCTGCGCAGCCAGAGCATTTCATTAGTATTTAAAGCGTTCAGTCGGAACCTTAGAAATTGAGCCCTATGATGACGAGATGGACAATTTGTGAGATATTTTGGTTGACAGTGTAGTTTAACCAAACTTCTGGAAGTGGGCAAGGTAGATTTAAGAGCTAGACGACTGTTATAAGTTGTAATCCAGTCCCATATTGCTAGCTTCTTTTTAGCGTGTTGCGGGCGCTGGATGAGCTCTTCTTCCGATATGCCTGTTTCATCCATAATTGAATTTAGTTTGAGCTTCCAAACATGGATGAGGGCATTGTCGACAGATTCTTTCCCCTTCTTGAAGATGTTATATGCCGGGATGGAAGAGCCAAGTTGCATTTTACGTAAGATGGATAAAGATTTCCAGGCAATTGTCATGTGAATTGAGTTCAGGGCTAACTCATATCTCAAAGCTGACAGAGATATAATTAGGGAGGCCCAGAACACGCCTCCAAAACTTTCCTTCCAATCTGCGCCATAGGGTATGATTGACATTCAAGGCTGCTTCACCACCGAAGGTGAGTGTTGGGATTACTTTTTGAAGGTAAAACATTACTACGGGATTGATGGAAAATTTCCCGTAGTCAATGTTGATTTTAGCAGCTTGGATACTCAGAATTTTTGTTTTGTCCATCAAGTCGCTAATCCAGGCAGCTTCGCAAATGGAATCGTTAAACATTACACTTAGATAACGGATTGACTTGACAACATTTAGAGCCTTTTTTTCTATGTACCATCGGAAGGACCTGTCTTTCTTTGACATAGTTTGTCCGATGCACATGATTTTAGTTTTCTCTGCATTTAAACGCAACTCGTTGATAGTTAAAACCTCATGCAGGCGAGAAAGGAGATGTTCAAGGCCAATTTGTGTTTGGTCAACCAACACTATGTCGTCAGCATAAACCAGGTGGTTAACAAAGGAGCCATTGATCTTAGGAGGGAAACAATGGACAGACTTTAGCCACTCCGGTAGATCCGCTATAAAGAGTTTAAAGAGATCTGCTGCAAGAGGGCACCCTTGTTTAACGCCTTTGAATGTTCTTATTGGATCTGTAAGGTCGCCTTGTGAATTGACTCTAATTTGAATGGAAGTATTATAGTGCAGGGCGATGATGGGTTCTAACAGGTGATCTGGACAATGCCAAGAGCGTAGTTTTGCCCATAGTTTGCTGCGGTTGATGGCATCAAATGCTTGTCGAAGATCGACAAATGCAAAGAAGATACTTTTTTTCGCTTCCATTGCTGACAACTTTAGGAATGACAAGATTGTAAGATTTACATCGGTCCCCACATGTTTCGTGAATCCTGTTTGGCGACAATCAAGTTTTCCAGCTGCGACTGCCTAATTCACCAACTGTTGGCGCAAGAAGGATCCAAAAATATTTCCAATAGTATCAAGAAGGGCGATCGGGTGATAGTTCGCAGGATCGGCCCGGCTGCCCTTCTTGTATATAGGAACTACAATTGCCCTGGACCAAGAGGACGGAAGCTTCTTGCTGTTTGTGATCTGGAAAAACAGCTCATGGATAAATTTAGCCCAATGTACACAATGCTTCTTGAGCATGAGATTTGAAACTTGGTCTGGTCCAGCAGCTCTTGAATTTTTCAACTTAGAGATTGCATCCTCAAGCTCTTTGCAAGAAGGTGCAATATCCCAAGTGGAATTTGTCACCTCAAATGGCGAGGAATATTCACATGAAGGTTTTTCATAGATTGAAGTAAAGTATTCACGCCATTTGTCGCTTGTAATTTCATTAGTGATTGCTGGAGTAGATTTGGAACGCCCCTTATTCAGGATGGCCCAAATTTCACGTGTGTTTTTCTGTGCTAATAATTTTAGCATAATTTCTGCTCGTCCTTGATCGATGATGGTCGAGTGTGATCTTAGCCAATTTCGATATAGTTGCCACCGATCCTTGACCTTCCTTGCCTTACAGCATGGGTCGCTCAGCTCTCTTTTGATTTGTCGAAGGTCTTTTCTTAGTAATTTTTTTGCCGATGCTATTGTGGTCCATCAGCAATGGGGTGTATTCTACTATCTGGAGTGCATTTAAGCTTTGGCTTAGATGTGCGATGGCAAATCCATCAGTTACCAATCGGTTGCGTGCAGCATTTGATTGTAATTGGGAGGAATATTTTTCTGGCGTGTTACAGTGCTCTTCACACCAAACAAGCCACAGCATATCATGATCGCTGGATGACATCGGCTGCACATTGAGAGAAGAGGCTTTATCAAGAAAATCCGTCGAGGCCCAGATGTAATCAAGAGTACTTGTTCGGGCCATACTATGCCAGTCAGATTAGCAGGAAAGTCGCCTTTTATTGCTCCATTTAACATCTGATAGTTGCGTTCCGACAGATCTTTAGCCCAAGTTTGGCCTCTCGAAATAACTTTATGATCAAGTAGGCAAACATTTGACTTGGTAGATGGATCAAATTTAAACCAACTGCAGTTGAGGTCACCACAGATGAGTACAGAGACATTGTCATACTCTAGAAAATAGTGGTCAATTTCATTCAGTACTGACTGGATGAAAGATGTTGATGAGATCATGGCAGGATTCCAATATCCATTGATTATTAAGAGATTTGAGACAGTGGCTCTCAACGAGAGTCTGATCAAAGTACTTTGCACAAAAGGATTTGGATTTTCAGAAGTGTTATCAAACCTGCAAAAGGTCGACCCTTAGGGTTTTTACCAGCTGGGTTTATCAGCGTAGTAAATCCATTACGAGTGGGTGGGTCTCATAGCCATGTTTCTTGTAAGCATATGACAAACACATTTTTAAAGATTCTTAGAATGTGTTGAACAGATGCATGAATCCTCTTGTGTTCCAGGACAGTAGAATTAGTTCTTGTAGCTTGACGTTGGCTCATTGCTATTTGCGTGGTCCATTTGGGAATCTTCTCACGTTGTTGGCCCTTCTGTCGAATGACTGATGTGTGGCGGCATCTAAAATGTCAGGTGATGAGACTAGAGACTGGCGCAAGGCCGATCGCTTGGTGGCTCTGTGGATTGCTTCATGATCGAAATTTGCCTTAAAAGATGAAGCAGGTCTCGTAGCAGGCGGCTCAAGAGTGAGATCGAAACCGTAAAGCAGGAGATCTTCGTTTGCGTGGAGTAACATGTTTTTCACCGCCACCGATGAAATGTGAAGAAGAACTTGGTCGGAAGACGATTCAGATAAATATTCCACGATTTTGATGTCATCTGATGAAATGGCTCGCAGTGGTGGAATACATGCAAGTAGTTTTAGAATATATGTTCTGTTTAAGTTAACTTCATTACCATCCGAATGAATGTTTTGAAGACGAAGTTTCCACTTGCATGTTGAAGTCTCGAGATTTGCAGGTCCAGAAGCTCGCTGAACTCGAGGCAGACGCAAATTTAACTGATTCGACGTGTGTTTAGGGTTCAACCTTGAGCTTAGAGGTTGCTGAGAGGCCCCCATTAGTCTGAGGAGAAAGTTGTCGAACATTGGGTCTTGGTTGCGATGTGCTCCGGATTTTGCTGGCCAGTAGGTTCCTCATCATTGATGACCGGGCTGTTTTGACAACTTGAGCTTTAATAGGAGCATCGATGGGGTTCTCTGGGTCAGCCGAGTAGGTCGATAGATTGCATAAATCAATGGAGGTGTCAGAGGTGGCATTTCCAATGGAGGAATCATTAGATGCTATGCGCCAGCGTTTTGCTGAAGTCCTTGAAGGATACAGTGGAGCACCTGTTGTCCTCGGTGGTGCACAGCATGCAGAGATTGTCGCTGCAGTTGTATGAGCAGGTCGGGTAAGCAAACTTGTCTTCTTTGGGGTCGTTATGTTTCTTATGAATTTTTTTACCTTCTGTTGTGTTTATTTCGGCGGAATATATATTTTTTTGGGTTGCTGTGCTTGTTTCCCAGATATCTTTTTAAGTTTAATTTCAAGACTTGTAGTAATGGTTTTTGCCGGGCCTTTAAATATATTGAATGAATTCACTGACGTTAAAGTTTGAGCAGGTACACTTCCTTGGATCGGGATCGCATTTGTTGCCAAACTCCTCACATTAGGGACTAGACCCTGCATATTCGAATTTGGATCCAGAGCCTCATGAGAGGGAACCAAAGAGCTCACTGTTAGGACAGGCTGTAATGGTTCTTTGGCAGCTGTCGCGGATGCAACCAAGGCTTGAGGATGGGGGGATCCAGGTGAATTGTCTCGAGTATTAGAGTCTCCCCTCGAGGGGATAATTGCATTTTTTCGCATCCATTTCACAGAGTCCAACAGACCCTCCATTAGGGAGTCTTTTTGGCAATGATGACGAGCAGCTAGATCGCTCAGCCTGTCTTGCCATCTCACCGCATTTTCAGCATTGGATGCCATTTGAACTTGCAAGAAACTTGAAAAGTGTTCAAGTTTGTCAATTTTGTCATTATGTTGGAAATTGCAACACCTTGATCACTTATAGTCCCTATCAAGGATTCAAAAATGTTTGTGAATGGTGCTAAGGCAACAGCAGAAGCAGCTAGGACATTGTTATGTATCTGAGAAAGTGCTTCAGATGAAATGCTGAGCGATGGAGGTGCAAAATCGTGAATTGACGAAGAGCAGGCTGAATTGTCCAAATTATATTGCGGATTGAAGGAGGAGATATTTTTGGCAAAATTTGTAGGATGAACTTCTTCACCAAACTGAGACAAAATGGGATGCGGAGTGCTCGCATTTAGCATAGAGTTGTCACGCAGAGGAGGTATGGTAGAAGTGCCTTTTGCCTTAAGCTCGGCAACTCTTTGCAGGTGACTAGCGCGCGTAATCGCACTCCGCTCAAGAAGAATAGGGAGTGGATTGGATTCGTGCACCCGAGGCCCAGGGGTGTCAGATGGATTGGTGCCAATGAACTGTTCATTTGCACTCAACGTGGAAGAGCGACCAACATCTGGTGCTTGGCATGCTAAAGCACTGTCATTATCAAGTTCAGTACTTTCAAATACTGCTCCTAGAGCAGCTCGACCTGTTGTTTTTGGGCCGGTAAGGTCGATTAAGGAACAAATTGAATTGGTTGTAGACAGAGAGCATGGAATAGTAACACAAGGCCTCACTCCATTTTTGGCATCAGCCGAGCCAATCTGTGGGTCATGCGACTGGGCAGGAAGGAAGCAAGAGGTTTTCTCCTGTAGCAAAATTTATTTGGCAGTAAGGGGACGAATGGACCCCGGGGTAGGCCTGAGTAGTCGTTTCTCCTTCGGAGCTTGTTTAAGAGGCAGTATGGTCGCCCAAAGATTTTCCACTTCATTCGGAATCTTTAGCAGTTGTTCATCAGTTACTAGATGTGATGAAAGACCTTTATCTATAGGAGAACCGACATTCTTTGTAGAGTTATTGTTCTGTGCAGGCGCCCTGGCCAATAAGACCGATTGCGTCGTTTGTGGTGTAACAGATGCCTTGACATCAGACCGAAGCGCCGGAATGGCGACTGGAGCGCTGGATATGCTCAGTGAGTACACCTTATCCGCTCTGTATGCCAACGAGACTGTTTCATCGGCAAACGTGCTTACGAGTTTATCACAGTTGAAGGCAGGATTACAGTCAAGATTAGAAGCAGGGATACTCGAGGAGCAGGAATTTCCAAGCTGGACTGCTGAAGAGCCAGAAGGAACAGTTGACAGAACGGGTGGAATTAAGACATCTGGTGACACGCATCGCTCATCGAAAGATGATGAAGCTGGATGCGGTGGAGAGCAGGTAGCCGCCGTTGTTAACGAGCCATTCGCAGCCAAAAGCGCGCGTCCGGTTACTTTGCTATTGGGTCCAACGGCTGCTTTCATCATGGACCAAGGAGTTGTTTTGCGTCGTTGCTGTGAAGATTTTTTCCGGGTCAAGGGGCCGTCTGCTAACAAAGTCATTGCACCGCCGCCAGAGGGTGCGCGGTCAAGCAGAGAGAGCTGGAAGGAGCGGGGGAGCGGACTAGGAGCGGACTGGGGCAGACTGGGACTCAGCTCCTTGACTCCGCTCTGCGCTCTGTAGGTGTTTTTAAACACTGAAGAAATCGAGGTAGAAACAGGACAAGACGTGCAGCTCCTCTCAGCAGAACAGGGAGACTGGGGCAGACTGGGACTCAGCTCCTTGACTCCGCCGGGATATGCTATAACATCTTCAAACAGATTCTGAGCCAGAACCCAACCCTGAAGGTAATCGACTTCTCAAATCAGTTTGTGTTACCGACGGATTTCTTCTTTACATTGTAAGGAGCCATCCTGCCCGAAATTTGTGACAGACTAGAACATCCTATACTATATACTAGTCGCAAGTTGTTCCCACGTGAACAAACGACTCTGTGGTAGAACTAGAGGCCCTAGCTATCAAATGGGCCATTATCCATCTTAAGTACTACCTATTAGGACGAATGTTCACACTGGTCACCGACCACTCACCCCAAGTTTGGATTAGCCAACGCAAAGACTCCAACCCTCGGGTCATGTGATGGTTTCTAGACCTACAACCCTATTGTTTCACAGTGGAACACTGATGCTAGAAATGCATCGGAGGGAAAGGGCCTCCATGTCCTTGTTCTGTAGTCCTTTTTCATGTGTGTTCTCTATTATTTTCTGCCCAGGAGTCCACATGGGATTCCTGGCAGTGCAGCTCTTCCTCTTTTTGGTTTGGTGTACAGACTCTTGGAATACCCTTACGGCACCCAAGGGTGGGGGTACAACCCTGTACCGCTAGTGTATGTTTTTGGACACTCGTGTGGCACCCACAAAGCAGGCTATAGGCTGGTGGAAGCTCCATGCTGAATTTGACGGATGCTCTGCGTATCCCTCATTTTGGGATACCCAGGCCCTGCCATTGGAATCAGTTGATTCCTGATAGGAGGCAAGATGGCCCCTGTGGCCTCTTGCTTTCTGTTAGCTGTTAACTTGTTTTTCCCAAAGTCCTGGGAAGCCCTGACTCTGTCCCTTCCCCCTGATTGGCTGTTGGGTGGAAGTTCCATATATCGAATTGTGGGGAAGTCCAGGCCAGCCTGGTTGGAGCCTTCCCAGTGACTGTATGTTGTGGGTACACCCTTGGGGTGGGACCTGGGTGAATGTAGTGTGTGACCAATATGCACTTCTTGTTATGTTATGGGTGTCTGGTTTCTGGTGTGTAACACAATGAATGAGACACCCCTGCCCGAAATTGGTATGAATGCATTGTGGAGTGCTGAGAGGCTGGGTACTTGTCCCAATACACATTCCTTGTTGTGAGTGCCTGGAGGGAGGAGAATGGCCTGAATGCACTGTGAGCCTGATTGGATGCCTGACTGCGTGAATGCTCTTCTGAATGATTGGTAGCCTGAGTGTGACCCAGCAGAGTGAATGGGAGATCAACAGTATATCTGGGGGCCTCACACTGATGGAAATCGTTCAGAAGCTGAAGTTAATACTTGATGCTTAACCTTGAAGCCCATGGAAGAAGAAGTATTGCTGCTGCTGTCCTTCGCCAATCTGAAAGCTGCGTGACTGTCAAAGAACTGATCCAAGAGAGGACCTGGCTAGTAGACCTCTTCCCGAGCTACGTGGGACCATCGTGCACCAGCTGATCTTTGCCAAAGCTCCCTGGACGTCAGACCCTCGAAAGGCTGCCGACCGGAGACGGGGACCGCAGCGGAATCACAAAGCGAAGCGCCCGGACATTGAAGTCCATCACCGACCAGAGCAGCAGTGCTCCTTATCTAAGACATTTGATCCAAGGACTCCCTTGCTTATCACCGTTGACCACTTTTGTCCTGCCAGAGAAAGTAAAGGCCGCCGATGACCGAGGAGAATCCGCTGGTGGGTTTCCTGCCACCCGAAGACCACAGAGATGCCGAAGACCCGACGCCCTTGCTGGGCCAAAGTTCTTCATCAACTCTTTGCAGCAATGAACACTCGTCATTGATGTTAGGGAGAATTCTCTCTTTAGGAGGAATTTCCTAACCTAGTGAGTCCCCCAGCAGCTTTGCTGGATTTCTGGAGTTTGTTTTTTTTCTCCTGCCAAGAGTGAGACTCTTTTTCTCCCACTCTTGGACATGATTTATGGTGTTCCTTTGACTGTTAATGTGCTTTATGGGCTATGGGGTCCTTTACTCCATAGGGTCTAATGTGTTTTTACTATGTGTGTTACACAGCACCATCCATGCAATAACACAGGGGTGTCATAGTGACACCCCACCATATACTCCATACCCTGGGACTGACTACTGTCTCCCAGGGCATGTAAAGTCACCATTGGCTTTACTAGTCCCAAATTATGAACAGAAACCAGTACAAACCATCATATTGTGGACGTACTGGTCGGAGCAATTCAATTGCCCCGGGGTCTGTTAGTCAAGGGGGCACGTCTCCGTCCCCCCGATCGAGTTTTGGCTGGTGGCAGTGGATACTACTTTTTATATTCGACCGCGAAGATATCTCTACGGGATTTTCCCATTGTTCGAGGCTACCAACTTTAATTATTTAATTCTCATAGCCTCGAACATACCGCTGGTTTATTTATTTAATATTAATTCGCCAGTTGGTATTTTTTGCCAGAACTCGATTCTAAAATGGCGTTTGTGTTCTCTTCTGTGACTCCAACCCAAGTGGAGCCCTTTGTTCCACTTTTTGGCGGGCTTCTCCACAGAAGCCTCCAAAAGTGGTGCCACTCTAACTGGGTACCACAGGGAGTGTGGGAGGGGCTTTAGGCACCCTGGACTGAGTTAGCTTGGTAACTCAAGTCGCACTCTTGTGTGATTGGCCCAAGTGGTGAGCCGGCCGGCTCACCACTTAGCATGTTTGATGGACAGCTAGGCTGAGTGAATGGGGCTGTGCTGCATAAAAGCAGGGCTTTTGGGACTGGAACTTTAGAAGTCGCCACAGGACCTGAGAATCTGACGAGGGAGAAGCTGAGCCGACCTGCTACGACGACACCACCGGTGGAGCCCTGTGGAACCGACTCACCATTTCCCGACGACAGAGAAGATCTCCCGGCTGGAGAGTCTTCTTCCCCTGACAGGTGGGCACAACCAGTTTACCTTCTTTTTCTCGCATCCCAGGACGTTTTGTGGTCGAATTGCCCGTGCCAAGCACCCCGGCGACTGAATAGCCACTTACCACTGGACCGCGAATAAAAGGACCGCTCCTTTTAACTGAGAACTCTGCGGCTGATTTCTTCCCTGGCAGTGCAACGGACTCATGTCTTCCTCCCCGACGAGATCCTCTCTTCCCCCGGACGAAGCACCGACTTGCATCCGCTGCCAGAAACAACTGCCCCCGCTGGAGTTTTCTCACCACTTTAAGGTACCGTGTCCGCCAGGCCTCCCTTTCCAAAGATTGCTACAAGGTAATAATAATCCCTTAACCTTCTGGACTGGGCTGGCCTCCTTGACCTTCTAACTGGTCCCTTTCTTTTGGTCCAACTCTTTTTTGAACCTTTGCAAGACTCTTGTGCACTTCAACCGTGTGACCTTGGACACATTTCGTTCTGATCCTCTTAAAGTGGATCCGGCCTTCTGAACTCTAATTTCACGGTTTTACTTGGCTTCCTCTCTTGTTTTGTTCTTATGAAAGTGTTGGGATCTGTTTCAAATTATACTCTGCTTTTCTCTCCCTTTTTAAAACGAATTATTAGAGTGCCATCTGTGTTAAGCGCTCACCGCTGTCTGAAAATAAGTGGGGCTTTACTTAAGACTTGTCTAATATTCTTATAAGGGAGTGTATATCTTTTAGTGACTGTGTTTTTGAATTGCTTACTATTAGTGCCTGTGTGTTTTTCTAGATGTGGTTTTTAAATAAATAATTATCCCAATTGTCCCAAGTCTGAAGCTTCTTTTTGTAAAAACCAAAGGGGTTAAAAAGAAAAAAAAATAATAATAATAATTATATCTCTTTTACACCAAGCCCTGGTTAGTGTTTACTTGATCTACTGTGTTCTTTTGACCTATTGTGAATACTCTGTAAACTGCCTAACTCTTCTTGAGGGAAGTCTGACTGCTCAGCCACAGCTACCAAGTAAATCTGTGTGGTACAGACTGCTACCAAGTGGGTTTACTGCCAAACACCTGTAGTCTTAAATCTTTTGCAGTGGTCCCAGAGGGAACTGCACAGGTTTCTGCCTAACACTGGTGTACAGCGGTGGGATTTGTATCGAGTATACATTTTAGAGTGCTTTTTGAACACTTTAGGACAAGTAACCACAGAGTTTAGCACTAAAAGCTGATTTTCTAACTATGTCTGCTATGGAGAGTTATACCCTAGAATCATTGTCTGCAAAACTGCTGATTGCTTAAAAGTATTGTGTAGACATAAGAATCTCTCTGAGAAGGGCAAGAAAATGGAACTTATAGAAAGATTGTTAGAAAACCAAAGTCTGGGTGGTACAGAGGAATCTACCCCCCCAGCAAATGTAGAAAACAGTGATGGTATTTGTCATGCGCCGCCTCACCTGGCGCATTTGGCCACACAGACGAGTGTATTCCCGTTAGCACTTTCCCTTTCTTCCGGGTGCGGGTATGGGTCTAGTCTTTCTTTGTTTACTTCTGCTCTTAAGCCCCGCCTTTCCGGGCTGACACTGCGTTGCAACTCACTGCTTTCCTCGTGAGTCTGACGCTGTGTTGCTTTCCTCTTACCTTCCGTTTTCTCCTTGCCTTCCGTTCCTTCTGTGGTTTCCTTGTTTTCTCCCTCCGGCCCCTGGCGCCGCTTCCCGTCCTTTTCTCTGGTTCCTCTTTTCTCCCGGTTTTCTACCGTTCACTCGGCCCTTGTTACCTGCTTGCGGTGACTTTGGCTGCTTTCTGTCCGGAGCCTATTTCCCTTTTGGCTTCCACCTTGGGTCTCCCCATTGGGTTTAGCCATTCCTCTGGACATTTGCAAGTTTCCACGATCAGCCTTCTCTCCTGGTTCATACTTACTTCTGCTGCTGCATTCTGGGAGTCATAGTCCTTCACCGCCAATCCTCAGCGAATTCCTTACCTGCCATCTTCAAGAGGTTTTTTTTGCCGGCTGGCTTTTTTTCCTCGTGTTGGACTTCGTCGGAAGGGGGCCCCTCCTGCTTGCCATCACAGAAAGGCAGCAGAGTGGCTTCCGACCGAGGGAGACCCTTTCTCTTTGATCGAAGGTCTAGGAGCAAGAAGAAGAAAGAAGGACAAAGACCGGACAACACCGTTACCTCAGGTGAGAAGAAGGAGGAGGAGGAAGGGGATATTGATTCCTGTAGTGGCTCAGAGCATAGTACTGACTCAACTCCTGAGACCAGTTCCGAGCACTCTGAGAGATTGCAATGCCCACGAAACATCCTCATGGCTACTGCCGAACAGATGCAGGAGGTTGTGGCTGCCCTACAGAGCCTTACCCAGGAGGTGCAGACTCTGAAAAAAGAAAATGCTGATCTTCGATAATTTATGGCTACTCGTGAATTACTACGTACTGAATTACCTCCATTACCACTCACATCCGGTAAATTTGATGGATCCCCCCGGAGATACAAAGACTTTATGGAAGCCTGTGTAATTCACTTTACCTTTCACCCTCAAACGTATGTGTCCGACAAGGCTCGTATAGGTTTTCTAATATCGAACCTAACGGGCAACGCTCTGGCATGGGCAGCACCACTAGTAACCAGTGGTAGCCCGTTACTCCAGGATTATGGTGCCTTCACCGCCCTATTCAAAACCACCTTCGAAAGACAGGAGACAGCTCAGGTAGCCGGTGAGGAATTGCTGGATATCCGACAGGGTACGGCAGATCTACTGTCCTACATTTTGTTGTTTAAACGAACGGCTGCAGAGACTGGATGGCCGGATACGGCGCAATACACTATTTTCCGCAGCGGCCTCAGGGAAGAACTCAAGGATGAGTTGGCCCGGTCCCCAAGGCCAGCTACTCTTTCCGATTTGATCTCCACGGTTCTCCAGATCGATTTTCGACTAAGTGAATGACGAGGTGAACGACGCAAGAATCGTGGTCTACCTTTTCGGCTAGAATCTCCTACCCCTATTTCCTCCTCACCTTCCACAGTACCCGACGAGGCAATGCAGATTGGAACCATGAGAGGTCCTTTGACTGCAGAAGAAAGAAAGAAGAGAAAAGACAACAACCTTTGTATGATTTGTGGTTCCGACAAACACATACTACGAGATTGCCCTTTTGTTCCTCCACGGTGCCAGGGAAACGAGAAACCTCGGAACTAGAAGGGGCAAGGCTCCGAGGTGTACCAACAAGTCCCTACGTAACATTATCAGTTACTTCCACCTTACCGTCCGATGACAAAACCGGCTTATGGTTATGGGAATACAGCTATTATCCAACAAAGAAAGGCTAGAGATGTTAGCTCTAGTGGATTGTGGAGCGGCTGGTTGTTTCATGGACATATCCTGGGCCAAACGGATGGGTATAGAAACACAAGAAAAGGAAGAGAACCAAAAGGTGGAGGGTGTGGATGGAAAGCAGTTATGTTCTGGCCTCATCACCCATTCCACCATCCCGATCATTATGACAGTAACCCATCACAAAGAAACCATCCAATTCGATCTCATCAAGGCTGCACATTTTCCAGTCATACTGGGAATCACGTGGTTACGCAGGCACAATCCAGTAATAGACTGGATGAAGAACCAAATGGCATTTTCTTCTGACTATTGTTGCCAGACCTGTCTACAGAAAAGGCACTATAGCAAGGTTGACACAACTATTGCGGACCCTGTGGTCAGGACGGCTTCCGAGATTCTCCCCATTCCTGTATACCTGGAAGATCTCAAAGAAGTTTTCAACAGTGAAGGTCCACAAGCCCTTCCTCCTCACCGGCCAGAAGATTGTTCTATTGATCTTATCCCGGACGCTCTAGTTCCTTTCGGAAGAATGTTCTCCCTCTCTCTTAAGGAAAAGGAAGTCCTGCGGTCATACCTCGATGAAAACCTTGAAAACGGCTTGATACAACCCTCCCGTTCTCTGGCTGGGGCCTTACTATTTTTGTCCCTAAAAAAGATACCCATGAACTTCGTCCCTGCATAGACTTTCATGGTCTCAACAGTGTTACCATACGGGACCGCTACCCTATGCCACTGATAAAGGATGTACTAGAAGCGGTACAAGGCGCAGTCGTCTTTTCTAAACTGGATCTCCAAAGAGCATATCATCTTTTGCGAGTCCGTGCTGGAGACGAATGGAAGACTGCGTTCCGTACTCCTTACAGACTTTTTGAATACCGGGTCATGCCTTTTGGTTTGGTGAACGCCCCTGCAGCATTCCAAAGATTCATGGACCGCATATTTTCAGACCTTCTTTTTATCAATACCATTATATATCTGGATGACATTTTAGTATTTTCCGCCACCGAGACAGAACACAAGACCCATCTCCGACAAGTGATCCAAAGATTGCAAGAACATCATCTGTTAGTTAATCCACACAATTGCATCTTTCAAGCCTCCGTAGTTCCTTACTTGGGCTTTCTCTTGTCCCATGAGGGAGTCCAAATGGACCCCAGAAAGGTTACCGCTATCCTGAAATGGCCAGTTCCCACCTCAGTGAAAGAAGTGCAGAGATTCTTGGGTCTAAGCAATTTCTACCGAAAGTTTATTTCAGGGTTTTCAAGGATGGTTCTACCCATTACCTCTCTTCTCAAGAAAGACGTTCATCCATATATGTGGACGGAACAAGCCAATCAAGCCTTCGTCCAGTTGAAATCAGCCTTTAGCTCGGCTCCCATTCTTCAGCAGCCCTACCAGACCCTTCCTTTCATTGTGGAGACTGATGCATCAGCGGCAGCTTTAGGCGCTGTTCTTTTGCAAGAACATAATGGCTTGGAACACCCGGTGGCCTATCTATCCAAGACACTGACACCCAGCCAAAGGAACTATTCTGTTCTTGAAAAGGAACTATTAGCCATCAAAATGGCATGTGAAGAATGGCGTCATCTACTCCAAGGCTCAATTTGTCCATTCACTATAAGAACGGATCACAAAAATTTAAAAGTCCTGCAAAAGATGGAATGTGTCAACTCCAGACAAGCCAGGTGGGCACATTATTTTTCCCAATTTGACTTCAACATTACGTACTTGCCTGGAACCAGGAATATCATGGCAGATGCTCTCTCACGAATACCTATTGCAGGTAATCTTCCACATAACATGCCAGAATACATGTTCTCCCCCAAACAAGTGGTTTGTGTAGTCTTGTCGTTTCTTCAAAGGGTTAGGCAAAATACCGCCTCCTGTGCCTCTTTGCCTCCCAATGTCACCAGCAGAGATGGTTTGGTGTTTCAGAAACAAAGATTGTACTTGCCTGACTCGTCTACCAGGCTACAGGCTTTGAGATGGTGCCATGAAAATCCGGTGGCTGGACACCGGGGTGTCGCTGGAACCATCGATCTACTCCAACGACATTTTTGGTGGCCCGGTATGCTTAAGGAGGTCCAGAGTTATGTACAGTCTTGCCCCATCTGCTGCAGATCTAAATACGATACCAGGAGACCGATCAGTCTGTTACAACACGATTCCATTTCCGAAAGACCTTGGAACACAATAGCAACAGACTTTATAGTCGAATTACCACCTTCAGAAGGGTGTACATGTATCATGGTCACAGTCGATACTTTCACAAAAATGGCACATTTCACCCGACTTCCCGGTATACCCACTGCGTCCGAGATGGCTACCGTCTTCATCCGTGATATCTTCCGTCTGCATGGACTTCCGGCCAAGATAATATCGGACCGGGGAAGACAGTACACCTCACATTTCTGGAAGACACTTTGCAACAAATTGGGAGTACAAAGAGCGTTATCTTCAGGTTTCCACCCCCAGACTAACGGCCAAACTGAGAGAACCAATGCCACGTTAGAACAATACCCTGATGCTACATCAATTCCCAGCAGGACAATTGGGTGGCATTGCTACCATTGGCAGAATTCTCATACAACAACAGCAGTCATAGTGCCACCTCTCTTAGCCCTTTTTTCTGTTCTTATGGGATTCACCCCCAAGCTATTAATCCTGACAATTTACAAGCCACTGCCATTCCTTCTGTGGACGATTTACTCGTCAAAATCGCTGACGCGCACAAGAGAGCCTATCAAAGTCTTGTTAACGCTCGTCACAGATACTGCGACCAAACCAACCCCCATCGACTCCAGTCTCCCTCATGGCAGGAAGGGACCAAGGTATGGCTCTCTACAAGGTACTTACCCCGCTGGCTGAAGAGATCTAAGCTATCTCCCCGATATCTGGGTCCTTTTTCAATCTCCAAACGGATAAACCCTGTTGCCTACAGATTACACTTACCTGATCACATGAAACATATTCACCCGGTATTCCATTCCTCTTTACTCAAGGAATGTAGGGCGGATCCCTTCGCTCGGTCTATTCTGACCATCACGCCTTCCAAAGACGCCAACCCTGAAGAATATGAAGTGGCCTCCGTGCAAGATTCCAGATATAGAAGGGGCAGGTTGGAATATCTCATTCATTGGAAGGGTTTCCCCCATTCAGAGGACTCCTGGGAACCGGCATCACATGTCCATGCCCCTGTTTTGGTCCGAAAATTCCATCGATCCCACCCTGGCAAGCCGGGTGGTATCTCTTCGGGAGGGGGGCATACTGTCATGCGCCGCCTCACCTGGCGCATTTGGCCACACAGACGAGTGTATTCCCGTTAGCACTTTCCCTTTCTTCCGGGTGCGGGTATGGGTCTAGTCTTTCTTTGTTTACTTCTGCTCTTAAGCCCCGCCTTTCCGGGCTGACACTGCCTTGCAACTCACTGCTTTCCTCGTGAGACTGACGCTGTGTTGCTTTCCTCTTACCTTCCGTTTTCTCCTTGCCTTCCGTTCCTTCTGTGGTTTCCTTGTTTTCTCCCTCCGGCCCCCCCTGGCGCCGCTTCCCGTCCTTTTCTCTGGTTCCTCTTTTCTCCCGGTTATCTACCGTTCACTCGGCCCTTGTTACCTGCTTGCGGTGACTTCGGCTGCTTTCTGTCCGGAGCCTTTTTCCCTTTTGGCTTCCACCTTGGGTCTCCCCATTGGGTTTAGCCATTCCTCTGGACATTTGCAAGTTTCCACAATCAGCCTTCTCTCCTGGTTCATACTTACTTCTGCTGCTGCATTCTGGGAGTCATAGTCCTTCACCGCCAATCCACAGCGAATTCCTTACCTGCTATCTTCAAGAGTTTTTTTTTGCCGGCTGGCTTTTTTTCCTCGTGTTGGACTTCGTCGGAAGGGGACCCCTCCTGCTTGCCATCACAGAAAGGCAGCAGAGTGGCTTCCGACCGAGGGAGACCCTTTCTCTTCGATCGAAGGTCTAGGAGCAAGAAGAAGAAAGAAGGACAAAGACTGGACAACACTGTTACCTCAGGTGAGAAGGAGGAGGAGGAAGGGGATATTGATTCCTGTAGTGGCTCAGAGCATAGTACTGACTCAACTCCTGAGACCAGTTCCGAGCATTCTGAGAGTATTGATCTGAATCAAAGTCTTGATAATGAGTCAGAAGAGGAAAGTGAACCAAATGAAGTTAGCCACTCTGAGCCTCTGTCTGCCTTACCTACTGTACCTACTGGGCCTATACCAGGTCCTACATGTAACCCTGCTTATTTTGAACTTGAAAAAATGAAGCTTGAATTAGAGTACAAACGTTTTATTGCTCAATCTGAAAGAAACCAAGAGCTAGAGTTCAGAAGAATGAATGCCCAGGCTGAGCAGAAGCAAGCTGAGTTAAGACTCATTGAAATAGAGCTTAATCATGAACTAGAAATTAAGACGTCGTCTGTGGAAAATGCTTCTCTCTCCTCTGGTTCCTCTAGGAGTTCCAGTCCCAAAAGACCCCGGATGCCTAAGGAATTAGTGGGTATGTATGAACCTAAGTTGGATGTGTTGGATTGGTTAAAAATGTTTGAGTATAAACATGGGTTCCAGGACATCACAGGGAATGAGTTACTTCCCTGGTTGTTCTCTAGGCTTCCCCCTGTTACAACTGATGTGGTAATGGAGCTGGGGGAGGTGGATAAGAAGGATTATGAATGTGTGAAACTAGCTTTGATAGTTAGATTTGGGAAGACCCCTTCCCAGTACCTTAAGAGGTTTAGGACCCTCAAAAGCATGATGGTACCCCTTGGGCTACCTGGGTGAGTGAAAGTTTGAAAAATTTAGAGGGATGGATTAAGGGTTACAGAGTTAACACTTATGAAGGAATGAAGAATCTTGTAATGTTGGAGTCAATTTATGATGCCTGCTCTCCTGAGCTCAGACAGCACTTGGCTGATTCAAAGGAATTAGATTCCAGGAAGTTAGCCAAGGCTGCTGACTTGTGAGTTGCCAACAGGGCCACTCACAAGGATTCTGGGGCTACTCAGAAAAAGGATGAGGGAAAACCGCACAAAAAAGGACTCCAAAGAGAATTCTAATAATTCCAATTCCAAAGAGGGTCCCAAACAAAACCAAAAGGGTAAGCCACAAGGGAAACCAAATCAGGCTAGTGTACCTTCTGGTGCCAAACCAGAAGGAGGTCAAAACAAGCCACCATCCCAGAAAGCATTTGGTAAATGCTTTGTTTGTGGCTCTACTGACCATGTGAAAGGAGATCCCAGATGTAAGGGTAAACCTTCAGGGGTCCAGCTTGTCTCCTTAGCCTTCGCTCCAGAGGAGGAAGTACAAATGGCAAGTGGAAACTTTCTATTGCTGGCTGATGAACCCATTGGAGTCTCAGCCAGTGTTTCTTTAGTGTCTCTGGGTTTGTGGGAACAGCAGAACTTAGATGTCTATAATTCTATCCCAGATAATACTAAAGAGTATTATAAGGACAGTGTCCAGGTGAATGGTCAGGAAACTCCTGCCATTAGGGACACTGGGGCCAGCATAACTGCGGTGGACAAATCGCTTTTTCAGGCTGCGGATGTTGCTAAGGCACCCAAACGCCTCACTAAGTTAGCTGGAGGGCCTGTGCAGATGCTTCCCCAATTACCAGTTCTCATCCAGTGTAATGACATGACTGTGAAGATACCTGTCAGCATACAAAGTGAGGTGGCAGGAAGGGTTCTGTTGGGTAATGACTTGAAAACTCTTGGAGTAGTGTCACATACCCCCAGACCTCCTAGTAAAAGGTTACAGGAGCTCACCAGACCTGCAAGGGAGAGAACCATGAGAGGTGCTGCCAAGGAGATGATGAAGAAAGAGATCACTCCTGCTCCACTGGAGATGTCAGCTGCTGTCTCTAAGAAACTAGAAGAAAAAGGGAAACCTAAAACCTCTAAAAAGAACCTCACAGCCAGCACTCCAGTGCAGCCAACAAGGACTTCCCCTAGGTTGTCCAAAGTTACACCAGTAACTCCCCCTCCAGCTGAGGCCGAGAGGGAGGTACAAACCTGTGTGGTTGAACTAGACTCTGAGGAAGAGCAAGTGGAAGGCCAGGAACTCATTGGAGATCTGGATCCTGTTGACCATCCTAAGCTGCAGTCTTTACTGGCAGAAGGTGGACCCAACAGGGCAGACTTCAGTAAGGGACAGAGAGAATGTCCAACTCTGGAAGGTCTTCGCCACCTGGCAGATGCTCAGGCTGAAGGGCAAGAGCCTGGGAAATATAGGTTACACTGGGAAGATGGCCTCTTCTACAGTGAACCAACGGAGTCTGCACCTGGGGACAACAAACGACTTGTAGTACCCCAAGAGAACAGACCACAGTGCTTGCAGTTAGCCCATGAGATTCCTTTGACTGGTCACTTGAGTTTCAAGAAGACTAAGGAAAGGCTCTCACTCTACTTTTATTGGCCAAAGATGTGGGCTGAAGTAGATAGGTACTGCAGGAGCTGCCACACCTTCCAGACCTCTGGTATGGTTGGCTCCAAGAATGTGGCACCTTTAGTGCCTCTCCCTGTAGTGGGAGTCCCATTTGAGAGAGTAGGGATTGACATTGTTGGTCCCCTTGATCCTCCAACCTCCTCAGGCAACAGGGTTATACTTGTTGTAGTAGACCATGCTACTAGGTACCCTGAGGCAATTCCTATGAGGACTGTTACAGCTCCGACTGTGGCTAAGGCCCTCCTTGGTATTTTTACCAGGGTTGGGTTTCCTAAGGAAGTAATCTCTGACGGGGTCGAATTTTATGTCCCACTACATGAAAGCCATGTGGAAAACCTGCAGAGTTACATACAAGTTCTCAACCGCATACCACCCTCAGACAAATGGGCTGGTTGAAAGGTTCAACAGAACCATGAAGAGCATGATAGGTGCTTTAGAGGACCCCCTTAAAAGAAAGTGGGACCTTCTACTGCCATGCCTTCTCTTGACTTATAGAGAAGTCCCTCAGGAGGGAGTAGGTTATTCTCCCTTTGAACTTCTTTATGTCATCATTGGCCCTGATCAAGGAGGGATTAGAGAGTGCTCCTTCCCCCAAGCCAGTCAGAGTGACTGACTATGTGATAGGTCTTCAAAGGAGAATGTCACAAATGATAGCAGAAGCAAGTGATAACTTGAAAGCTGGACAAGCATTGGTCAAGCACTGGCATGACCAAAAGGCTAACATGGTTGAGTTTACTCAGGACCAGCTAGTTCTCGTTATGATTCCAACAAGGCAGAGGGCCTTGCAAGACAAATGGATGGGACCCTTCAAGGTTGTGGGTAAACTTGGAGAGGTCAGCTATCTGGTGGACTTGGGCAATCCCAAAGAGGCTTCAACAGTCTTCCACATGAACAGACTAAAAGTGTATGTCTCCAGACCTGATGTAGGAGCTTTGCTTCTAGCATCATCAGAGGAAGAAGAAGAGAGTGAAGCTCTTCCTGATCTCCTCAGAGGCTTACCTTTAGACGAAAAGATTGAAGGAGTAAATCTCTCTTCAAATCTGACACCTGAGCAACAGGAAGAGTGCAAATCTATGTTAAATCAGTTTGCCTCCCTGTTCTCACTTTCACCAGGCTTGACCCCTTGGGGACAGCCGACATACTCACTGGTGACTGTCTGCCAGTCAAAAGCAGAGGATATCGAATGTCAGAGAATGTAAGAACCCACATCAAAGGTGAGTTCAGCAAGATGTTTGATCTCGGGGTAATAGAGCCCTCTACTAGTCCATGGTCTAGCCTAATTGTGTTAGTACCAAAGGCAGGATCTAAAGAACTTAGATTCTGTGTGGATTACAGAGCTCTTAATGCAGTCACTAAGACTGATGCCCACCCTTTGCCAAGGACAGATGAGTTGGTGGATAGACTTGGTGCAGCCAAGTTTCTCGGCACGTTTGACTTGACGTCAGGCTATTGGCAAATACCCCTGACAGACCATGCCAAGGAGAAAACTGCATTTTCTACCCCAGTTGGCTTATACCAGTTTAAGGTTATGCCTTTTGGATTGAAAAATGCACCTGCTACATTTCAAAGGATGGTAAACCAGGTTCTGAATGGGATGGAGTACTTCTGCATGGCATACTTGGATGACATAGCAGTGTTCAGCAGTTCCTGGGAAGAACATGTGGACCACTTGAGATATGTTTTGCAGGCTCTTGGAAAGGCCAATCTGACCATAAAAGCAAGTAAATGCCAGATTGGACAGAGTAAAGTGGTCTACCTTGGACATGAGGTAGGAGGTGGAGAAATAAGGCCTTTGCCCAGTAAGATTGAAGCTGTGCAAAATTGGACAACACCTACTACTCAGACCCAGGTGAGAGCCTTCTTAGGCCTCACTGGATATTACAGGAATTTCATTGAGAACTATGGGTCCATAGCTTCTCCACTGAATGTCATCTCCTCTCCTAAATTCGCTAAAAAGGTTAGGTGGAATGAGGAATGCAATCAGGCCTTTGAAACCCTGAAAGGGGCTCTTTGCCAAGCCCCAGTACGCAGAGCTCCTGACTACCACCAAACTTTCATTGTGCAAACAGATGCTTCAAATGTAGGAATAGGTACCGGCCTTGGCTCCAGATATGCTGTAAAGCCCAGCGGTTCATCACAGCCAGTCAACAACTGGATGGGAAAGGTAGGGAGCACCCTATTTGCTTCATCAGTAGAAAACTGAAGGATCCTGAAACAAGGTGGGCAACCATTGAACGAGAGTGTTTTGCTATTGTGTGGGCTCTGAAGAAGTTTAGGCCATACTTGTATGGTTCTACCTTTGTCATTCAGACTGACCACCAACCCTTGAGATGGTTAATGCAAATGAAAGGGGAAAACCCAAAAATATTGAGATGGTCAATCTGCCTGCAAGGGTTTGATTTCACCATTGAGCACAGGTCAGGGTATCACCACCAAAATGCTGATGGTCTCTCTAGGATGTATGTCATCGACTAGAGGTATGAGATTCATCCAGGAGTGGATTAAATCCTCCTGTCCCTTAGTCTGGGGGGGCGAGTATTAGGGAGAATTCTCTGTTTAGGCTGAATTTCTTAACCTAGTGAGTCCCCCAGCAGCTTTGCTGGATTTCTGGAGTTTGTTTTTTTTCTCCTGCCAAGAGTGAGTCTCTTTTCTTCACACTCTTGGACATGATTTTAGGGGTTCCTTTGACTGTTAATGTGTTTTATGGGCTATGGGGTCTTTTACTCCATAGGGTCTCATGTGTTTTTACTATGTGTGTTACACAGCACCCTCAGTGCAGTGACACAGGGGTGTCATAGTGACACCCCACCATAGACTCCATACCCTGGGACTGACTACTGTCTCTCATGACATGTAAAGTCACCATTGGCTTTACTAGTCCCAAATTATGAACAGAAACCAGTACAAACCATCATATTGTGGACGTACTCGTCGGGGCAATTCGATTGCCCTGGGGTCTGTTAGTCGAGGGGGCACGTCTCCGTCCCCCCTGATTGAGTTTTGGCTGGTGGCAGTGGATACTACTTTTTATATTCGACCGCGAATATATCTCTATGGGATTTTCCCATTGTTCGAGGCTACCAACTTTAATTATTTAATTCTCATAGCCTCGAACATACCGCCGGTTTATTTATTTAATATTAATTCGCCGGTTGGTATTTTTTTACCAGAACTCGATTCTAAAATGGCGTTTGTGTTCTTTTCTGTGACTCCAACCCAAGTCGAGCCCTTTGTTCCACTTTTTGGCGGGCTTCTCCACAGAAGCCTCCAAAAGTGGTGCCACTCTGTCTGGGTACCACAGGGGGTGTGGGAGGAGGTTTAGGCACCCTGGACTGAGTTACCTTGGTACCTCAAGTCGCACTCTTGTGTGATTGGCCCAAGTGGTGAGCCAGCCGGCTCACCACTTAGCATGTTTGATTGACAGCTAGGCTGAGTGAATGGGGGTGTGCTGCATAAAAGCAGGGCTTTGGGACTGGAACTTCAGAAGTCACCACAGGACCTGAGAATCCGATGAGGGAGAAGCTGAGCCGACCTGCTACGACGACACCACCGGTGGAGCCCTGCGGAACCGACTCACCACTTCCCGACGACAGAGAAGATCTCCCGGCTGGAGAGTCTTCCTCCCCTGACTGGTGGGCACAACCAGTTTATCTTCTTTTTCTCGCATCCCAGGACGTCTTGTGGTCGAATTGCCCGTGCCAAGCACCCCGGCGACCGGATAGCCACTTACCACTGGACCGCAAATAAAAGGACCGCTCCTTTTAACTGAGAACTCTGCGGCTGGTTTCTTCCCTGGCAGTGCAACGGACTCCTGTCTTCCTCCCCGACATGATCCTCTCTTCCCCCGGACGAAGCACCGACTTGCATCCGCTGCCAGGAACAACGCCCCTGCTGGAGTATTCTCACAACTTTAAGGTACCGTGTCTGCCAGGCCTCCCTTTCTAAAGATTGCTACAAGGTAATAATAATCCCTTAACCTTCTGGACTGGGCTGGCCGCCGTGACCATCTAACTGGTCCCTTTCTTTTGGTCCAACTTCTTTCTGAACCTTTTCGAGACTTTTGTGCACTTTTCAACCGTGTGACCTTGGACACATTTCGTTCTGATCCTCTTAAAGTGGATCCGGCTTTCTGAACTCTAACTTCACGGTTTGACTCTGCCTCCCTCTCTTGCTGTGTTCTTTTGAAAGTGTTGGGATCTGTTTCAATTTATGCTCTGCCTTTCTCTCCCTTTTAAACCGAATTATTAGAGTACCATCTGCCCTAAACGCTCACCGCTGTCTGAAAATAAGTGGGGCTTTACTTAAGACTTGTCTAATATCCTTTTAAGGGAGTGTATATCTTTTAGTGATCGTGTTTTTGAATTGCTTAATATTAGTGCCTGTGTGTTTTATTTATTATCTCTTTTACGCCAAGCTCTGGTCAGTGTTTGCTTGTTCTACTGTGTTCTTTTGACCTATTGTGAATACTCTGTATACTGCCTAACTCTTCTTGAGGGAGGTCTGACTGCTCAGCCACAGCTACCAAGTGAATCTGTGTGGTCTAGACTGCTACCAAGTGGGTTTGCTGCCAAACACCTATAGTCTTAAATCTTTTGCAGTGGTCCCAGAGGGAACTGCACAGGTTTCTGCCTAACACCCTCCTACCATGTAGGATATTCCAAAACACTGCCCCCCTTTCCGACACTGACACTTTCGCACACCACAAACAACGGACTAACACCCGAGCCATTTACCTAACATGTCCCAATACAAGGGTCAGGCATGGTCAGGCGATTGACCAGAATAACGCGCACCTGATGGCCCTTTCCCTTCCCCACAGGGATACAAGGGTGAGCACGAAAGCACACTACGAGCAAGGCAGACCGCGCAACAAGAAAGCTTTCCAGGCACAGCAGTTCAAGCAGAGGCGAATATTGAGAGGTTGACAAGGAGAGATGCGACATTTCCCTTTTTGACCTAGACCTGCAAAACCTCTGCAGAAGGAATCGTAAAACCGCGGACAATAGCTCAAGTGTGTTGCAGCAGTGTCAATGGTACACAGAGTGTGCCTACGCTAATAAGCAGAACTGAGGGAGGCGTTTGCTACCGTGGTACCGGCCTTGGCTCCAGATATGCTGTAAAGCCAAGCGGTTCATCACAGCCAGTGAGTCGAGGAGAGAAGCGATAAAAACCGAACTGTGTTGAACGAAAGCCGCAAAATAGCAACTTAAGGGAAGTTCAAAGAAATGATAGAATAAAGGGGAGATCAGCTGCAGAGGGATCCGGCACTATGTGGGTGCTTATTCGAGAGACTCTGGTCAGTCCTGTGTTTGTTGAAACTGCGAATACCAGAAAGTCTTGGGAAGGTCGCAGAGGAACAGTCAAAGCGGTCATACAGGGGTCTTGCAAAATCTTCTCTACATTCAAAAGTCTTTGACCGACAGTGAAGGGCATGTGTGATAAAGTTGGCAACAGTGAACCTGGCAGAGGGATGATGAAAAAAAGGGGCGAAGCCTGAGATCCCTATGAACAGTGTGTCGACAGAAGTGAACCCAATCGAGGGATGTCCACAGTGAACTGTTTAAGAAAAAGTTGGCAAGTGTGGACCCGGCAGAGGGACGAAGCCTGAAGAATTGTTTAAAAAGACATTAAGATTCATGAATCAAGGAAAAGCCATAGTGAACCCGAAAGTGGGAGGCTGAAGATTGAGAAGCGTCTGCGCCTGCAGAGGGGGACCCAGTGGTAAGCTATTATCACCCTAACTACCGTGTAGAAGGAACATTTTGGTTTGTTATTTTCCCACCCACGAAGGCAAGAGACTTTTTGCAGGAAAGGAGACTTGGCCATTGAGGTTCTTGACGGTTGAGAGCAGAACTGTCGTCTCGTGCTGGGGAAGCCCGAGAAGTGTGCTATGCTCAAAGGTTCTACCTTATGCAGTGCTTAAAACGTTGGGAAGGGAGACCCCGACTACTGCATAGTGACACATTATTTCTGAACACTTATTTATTTCTTATGAATCCTATCCCACACTCTTTTTGTAATTAGCGTAAGGACTGGCAATAGGCTTTTCTTAGTATAGGCCCTTTTATTTGACACAACGCCAGTAGGACTGCCTCATTTTCATTTGATGGTCGAAGCTTGCTCCCATCTTAGATTTAGGTTTAGGTTAGGCGTTTATCTCACCCACTTTTGCAGTTTAATAAAGACCCTTGAACTGTGATCACTTGTGTCTGTCTTTACTGTTAACACCATGAGTTCTTTACAGTATACACACTAAGGGCAATATTTGGATTTAAGACAGTAGGTTTTCAAAAAGAATGACATACAGTTACCAGCTAACGGGTCTTTGGAGTGCACAGAAGGATAAAGGCAGCAGATAGGGTTCCAGAGGGCGAAGAACCACATCTGAAAGGACCTATGTGGTCTGAAGCAAGGGTATGGTGGCAAACTGAGCCCAGTCACGAAGTGGCTCAGCAGTGTCTTCAACTTTTTGAACATTTCTTGGGCTGATCTGCTCGCTGTAACTACTGTCGGGGGTAACACTGTGGAGAGCACCATTTGGGGTTGGCAAAAGGCTAAGCCTCTGACTATGCAGAGACTTCCAGGCAAGCTCCATGATGTCCAGACAGCCATGCCTGACTTGTCAGATGAACCCTAGTTAGTGACTGCTCTATGTAAACATGCAAGCCGCAGATGATGTCATGTCGGGAGATGGAGAACTGGTGAGTAGTGCAAATGGTGGGACAAGTCTTCAGTAGGAGGGTACATGACAGCTAAGCTGCTTGCCACAGTAATCTAGCACCTCACTTCTGGTGGCACCTTACTGGGTGGCTTATCAACCCTCAATGATTTCCAAGATGTGCTCTGTTGTTCTTCACTTGGTAATTATTTTGCTCATTCTGTAAAATATGGAATGCTTTAACACGCAATATTTCCTTTTAATGAAAGCCTGCATATCTTCTATTAAGCTCCTACAGGAAAAATTCAATCTGGTTTAGGGTTTTCAAACTTTGTTTCTTGTTTTCATTGTGCAGATGAGATAAAAAGAGAAGTAGCAGTGGTCCGCTGTGTCATTGGCTTTGGAGACTGTGCTACGAAGTGCTTCAACATCCAGGGGCTTCAATTTCAGCCCAGGACATAGCCCTTACTGGCTTTTCTGCTTGAACGCAAGCCCTACAAGATATGAATGCATTAGTAACTACATGGCGCATTGATGAGTGACTTTCATTAATCAATATGATATTTTCAGATATGGTATTCCATTTCGTTCAGGAGAACTTGTGTTTTTATCCTCGAAACATGTGTATATGTGCTTGTGATATTTTCATATAAAATGAACAATAAACTGTGCCTCCAAGCCTCAGTCCTTCATGTTGGACCAGCTGCTGCTGGACCACTGATGTAGGATTTTATTTTTTTATACCATATTTCATTGTGATTTGAAAACATACAACAGCAAAAACAAAGCAGCACCTTGATTGACATAATATAAGAAGTTCCGGCTATGCCAAAGGCAAAGAGCAGGCCAAAGCATAAACACAGACAGATCAAGTTACACATCCTACCCTGCGACGAACTCCATCACAGAGCTCCCCCCTCACTTGTGCTATATCTTGTGGAATTAAGTCGGACATCCCTCTGCGTTAGAAATTCTTCTTTCATATGAAATACATATATCCATGTCTGATACCCATTTGCTATATCTAGACACATCTGGTTTGCCCCACATCATAGCTATGTTTCTTTAAGCAAGAATGGCAGCTGTAGATATCAGCAACTTATCAAAGTGACCGTAGGAATGAGCACCCCAGATTCCCAACAACAACACCTTGGGCTCAGCAGGCATCAGTTCCCCCACCACCCTCAGCAATTTATTTATTTATTGTACCTTTGTATGGCGCTTATACATCAAGTAAATTGTGTTTCAACTATCCATAACTCTTTCCTAAAAGCGGCATACCATCAGACATTCCCATGTAGTATGGAAAAAAGTACCATCTGCTAGCTCGCATCTCAGGCATTGATTGTGGGCCGCACCACCACATTTAAAGAGCAGAGTATGCGAGTTGTACGTTCTTTGTAATATATTGAGCTGGATCAAGGAGGAAATCGCTACCTCCCTCAGGGACATCAGGGCCTCTATCCAGTCCTCGGGGTCCATAACCCCCAACTCCACCTCCCACCTACATTACAGTTCAGGCAGTTCGCCTGTTGAGGAGGAAGCTATGCATTGATACATGACCAAGGTAACCTTCCTGTCCATTCGCAGTGCCACGATATTGGTCTCTAAAGGGGAGCAGGGTGGGACAGCATGCACATCCGAAAACTGGGTGTATAGTGCATGGGTGATTTGCATGTAGTGAAAGCTTTCCACCCCTGGGAGCCCTTCGGTGTGTTGTAAGGTGGGGAAGGAGACAAGACTAGCCTTCCACCCCCCTGTCCAGTACGTAGTTTAGGGTGAGAATTCCGCAGCGGGCCCAAGTCCCGAACAAGCCAATCTTGTTAATTTCAGGTTGGAGCAAGTTCCTCCACAAAGGCTGGGCAAGCGGCAGCCTCCGCCCCATCCAATGCCCCAAAGTGCAGTCCCCCATACCCTGACAACATGACGAGTTACCCCTGGTAAAGCCAAGTCGTTACGACCCCCATACAATACTTGGATTGACGTGACCTCACCCATTCATGCCTGCTCAGCCTTAACATGGGGTAGGTGTGGGTCCCGTGCACCCAGTCGTTAATCACCGCCATTTGGGAGGCCCAACAGTAATAACCTATACCCGGCAGTCCTATGCCCCCCTTCCACACTGAGCGTTGTAACATAAACACAGCAATCCTGGTTTTCTTCCCACTCCATAGCAGGTTCCTGAGGGCAGAGTACACTCTGGCAAACTCTGTCCGGGGCACCAGAAGGGAGGTGTTTTGTGGGACGTAAAGGTACCTAGGTAGCATGAGCATCTTGAATAGTGCTGCCATTCCCAGAATTGTTATTGGGAAGGTTTGCCAATGCCACACATCCTGCAGAAAACTTTCCGTCATGAGGTATAAGTTACAAGAGAGAAAGTCGAGTGGATCAAGACCAATGTGAACCCCCAGGTATTTAAAACCGAGCCATGTGACATAAGGGATATCAGGGGGATTTGCCAGGTCACCTCCCTTTACCAGAAACAGGACAGACTTATGCCAGTTGACCCTAAGCCATGTGACCATATCGCTGTTCCGGATACATTTGATAACTATAGGACAAGAGACCCTTTGGTTACCCAAAAATATTAAAAGGTTGTTCGCTTAGCAAGAGACCCTGTCCTCATATCCAGTGGGCCAATGGAAACCTCCCATGCCAGATCAGTGCATAGCAGTATAGCCAGCGGGTCAGTAGCAATTGTAAACAAGGGGGGAAATAGTGGGCAACCCTGCCGGGCCCCCCTCTCCTCCAAGGGTAAAGTTCTAGATGCTACACTGTTTACCTTAACCCTAGCAACAGGAGTCATGTATAAGAGTTTGACACAGCGAATGATATGATATATGATATGATAAGGCATTTATAACGCGCCTATACACAAGTGGTTCAAGGCACAATGGGGCGTGGGGGGGTGAAACAAGGGACAACAGACAACGATCCTACTAGGCTAGGTGTCATTCAGATCGCGCAAGTGCATGGGAGGGGGGAATGGGAAAAGTGCGAGGAGGGGAAAGGGAGAGGGGAAAGTGCAGTAAAAGGGGTGATCGAATAAATAAGATAATAAAACAGCCATATGGTGGCAAGTGCAAGCTAAGTGCAAACATACGTGCTGGTAGGGGGACTGTAGGGAGACAGAAACAGTCCCTTAGTGCAGGGTTGCCAGGGAAGGCAGTGTAGGTGTGCAACTGGCAGTGCCTACGCCCGAATCAGACAGGGAGGGCAGGTAGTTTTGGACAGTGCAGATTCAGCAAGGGAGAGAGGGGGAGAAAGCGGAAACAAAGAGGAAGGTTTTGAGGTGCTTACGGAACCGGAGATGATTCTCTTCAAGTTTCAGGGAGGCAGGAAGGCTATTCCAGAGGGAGGCCCCTGCTGAAGAGAGAGAGATCTACCACCAACTCGTTGCTTAGAGAAACGACTGACACTGAGGGAATTGGAGCCAGATGAGCAAAGAGCTTGAAAAGGAAGATATTTGGGAAGAGAGAGTTGAAGGTAATTCGGCCCTAGGCCCCAGTAGGCCTTGTGGACAATGCAGAGGGTTTTGAACTTAATCCTTGCAGACACTGGGAGCCAGTGCAGTGATTTCAGTCCTGGAGAGATACGATCTCCCCAAAACCCATCTCTGCCAACACCTCCCAAGGGTGCTCCCACAAGACAGAGTCGAATGCTTTTTCGAGATCTATGGCAAGAAGTGCCATAGGCTCAGGAAGAATCAAAGCACGGTCCATTGTCATGCGGGTGGATTTACCTGGCAAAAAACCACTCTGATCTGGATGTATCAGTGAGCTGATCACCTGCAACACCCGATTGGTGAGCACCTTAGCCAGTACCTTAGTTTCCCCATTTATAAGAGAGATAAGAGGATAGGAAGAGCACATATTAGAGGTTTTGTCCTTTTTTGGAATAACAACTATGGTGGCCTACCTCAAGTCCAACGGCAGGGTGCCCACCTCTCTACTGTGTAGAACCAAATTAAGCAAGTGTGGGACCGTCAGGTTGCCCAGCCTTTTCCACACCTCCACCGGGAGCCTGCTAGGACCTGGAGCTTTCCTAGACTGAAGTTGGGAGATTGCATCCGCAATCTCCTCGGTAATCTCTGCATCCAGACCTACTGACTGTTCTTCTGAGAGCAAGGGAAACCAATGCTATTGAGAGGGCCACGATCAACCTGCTCCCATCGTACGGGCGCTTGATATAGTGCTTCATAGCATTGTGGGAAGCATTCTGCAATCTCAGAGTCCTCGGTGTGGCCTTCCCTATTCTCGACCAGTATTTCCCTAACATGTCTGTTTCCACATTGCGCTGCTCCATCCAGGCCAGCATTTTCCCGGCCTTATCCCCAGCATTGTAGATTCTGCCTAACCTGGCCCTGTGCGCTTGCCTGGCATCCATTTGGATATTCCGCATTGACTCTCTGGCCCCCACAAGTAATCTACGAGTGGCAGGGGGGTCTGATTGGAGAACATCTTCCTCTAGGTTCTCAGCTGCAATTTCAGACTCTCGTACCTGCTGTGGCTGGACCGTACGTTTTGCTGAGACCAGGGACAGCATTTCTCCTCTCAGCACTGTACCCCTCTCGTCCCAGATCGTGGGCTGTCCACCGACCCAGTGCCCCTCCATACTTTCAGGGAAGCTGAGGTAATAAGTATTAAAATGTCATCCCGCATGGTGCCTGGGTCTGCCGCTCTCCAGTTCTAAAAGAAGTGGGGTGTGGTCAGAAACCCCTCTCGCCAGGAACCTGACTGACAAAATCAAGTGTGCCTTCAGTTGCGGAAGAAAAAAGTAATCCATTCTAGACATGGAGGTGTGCGCCCCAGAGTTAAAGAAGTAACGCATGGACACCCCATTAACGGGCCTCATCACATCACACAGGTCGAACTCAGTCGCAAAAGTGCGTAATTTAGTGGGCACAGCAGGGTCCCTGTCCCAAAGGTGAGTACGGTCAGTGGTCTGGTCCATGACATCATTAAAATCACCTCCCAAGATGCACAACTCGTGGTGGTGGGAGAGTATTACATTTTGAACAGCGTCTAGGAGGTCCATAGACAGCAGAGGAGGCCCATAGACAGTCAAGATACCAACAGTGGTCCCCCACAAGCAGGGTCATTTTTGGTAGAGAGGACCCTAAAAGGCAACCGTTTGTGGATGAGCACCAACAACCGTCGGGAGCCTCTGAAGAAGCCTGCAAGTGTGGCGCTTCGATAGTGCGCCTCAAAAAATTGCAGTCTGAGCCTGACAAGTGTGTTTTGAGAAGAGCCACATCTGTAGAGTACCTATTCAGGAACAGGAGAACCAGGCCCCATTTAATCTGAGAGCACAAGCCATTCATGTTCCAGGACATCAAAGTAAGCTTTCTCCTCGTGCTATTGGTCCCCTGTCAGGTCACACGGAGATAAATGTGTCTGAAGTGAACCCAATGCCCCACATACATCCAGAGTACATTCTCCACTCATCATGTCTTTACGTCAATGGTGTGTAAAAAAAACATTTCAACCCCCAACTTCGCAGCCACACTCCTCCCCATACTTCATCCCCAACTCGAAGTACCTGTGGCCCAAACGTGACTAAATAGTCAGCAGCCTAACGGTAAGAGAGGAAATATAGTGTCCAAGAACTCCCACCATCCAGATCCAAAGAGAGAAAAAAGATCCAGTGAAAAGGGAAGGAAGAAGATAAGAAGAGAAAGCAAAAGGTGGCTGTCCTCTCCGCCACAGACAGTGAGACCAGTTCACCTCCAGGACAGTGGGCAATGTCCATGTCCTGCCGACACCTCCATCTCTGGGAAAATAAATTCCTGCAGGACAAAGAGTCTCAGTCTGCATTCCACAACGATTGTGAGACGTCTGCTCAAGGGAGGGCCATATGTGATGGAGATCGTGGCACATCGGAAGGACGTGATCGGTCAGCATTTCCACTGGGGTACCCCCTCTTTTGTGCCCCCACGATCTCGCCCCAGGTGAGTCTCTGCCCATGTCCATGCAGCCTGAGGATCCAAGAATGTCTGAATCGTTCCAATATGGTGTAATTTGAGGAGCGCCGGAAAGAAAAGGGCAAATTTGACCCCATGTGCATGAAGATGATTTCTGGCCGCGTCAAAGGACTGGCAAGCCGTTTGGACCCCTCTGGTGTAGTCGGGAAGGAGATTTCATTGTATGTTATCGGGCCCTTCAATCGAGCCATCTGGAGCAGGGCATCCCGATTCCAATAGTTGAGGAGCCTGGCGATCACTGTGCAGGGTGGAGCCCCAGGAGACGGCTGGCCCTTTGGGACCCGGTGTGCCCTTTCAATGGAGAAGAAGTTCCTACACTGAGCGTTGTAGCATAGACACAGCAATCTTCTGGTTACCACCTTGCTTTCACACTATTCAATAGTGGTTTGCTTTGCTCACTTTTCAATTTGTTTGAAAATGCTTTTTCGTTAACTTTGTTTCGTTCAAAAATGCTTTTCACGTTCTGTTTCATTCATACAATATTCTCATCTTTGTTCTATTAGTCAGTATTCAAATGTATTCATCCTTGTCCCCTTGTTTGGTATTCAAAAAGTTCCTTTCTGGGCTTCCGACCCATTCATTATTGTTCAGATCTTATCTCATGCTTGGCAAATTGTTCAGTATTCAATAATCTACTTTTCCGGTCTCCAGACCAATTTGGCCTGTCTTCCTGTTTGTCCGGCCTTCGCCGTCGCTCACATCATGCCCCTGGAATTAACCTTCTGCGTCACTCACCAATGTCTGGTATCTCCTCTTGGTGCACTGGACTTGTTCGCAGCTCGCTCCTCTTCCACTCGGAGGGGCTCCGGCGAGAAGCGTTCGCTCTGTCTGGTTTTCTTCTGCAGCGGTCGGAGGTTTCTCAGTGTTCCCCACTCCCAACGGGGAACACACAGCAATGGGCTTTGTCCAGCTACAGACTCTCCCGTGGCCCACAGTGGCCTCTGTGTCTTCCTAGATATACTTCTCTCTGCGTCTTTTTTTACTGGCCACGGTTATTCTGCCTGCTACACCTTGGCTGGCCGCGCTCTACGGCCCAGCTGCACTCTCATACTGCAGTCTCTGCCTCCTTTTATACACCTGCAATCACTGAATAGGTTGCAGGTGTGAATGTTCCATTTCATTTGCCTGCCCATAGTTATTGGGACATGCCTGACGCTCACAGTACTTATCAGGCCTCATCCTCGTCTCAGTAATAGAGTGGTGAAATGAACTGTAAGTGTTCACTACTCTTAGTTGCCTCTTCCTCGTCCCAGTACTCTAATGGTATGACTATGGAAAAAATGAGGGGAGATGATCTACCACATCCCATAAAGGCAGGAGGATGGTGAATCTGGTTTGCATTAGAAAATGAGAGATAGCATGTCTCGCCTGCTGATATCCTCTCCCCAATCCCCAAGGACCCTCCACTCAGGTGATCCTCCCTCGCATCTCCACCCCTAGGGTCAGAATCCAAAAGTGATGGCCCTTCCCTGGCCACCTGAGCAGAGGATCCAAGGGGAGTAGATGTGAGGATACCCTCAGGTTTCTCACAGAAGTCATAACTAATATGGATAACTGTCAATCTGTAATTCAGGCAAAACCAGTTTCAGAAATATTGTGGGTTCAGCACTTCGAGGCTATATATAAAAGGGCTGGTCCAACCTTCAATGCTCTATCTATTGACAGTAGGAATAAGTCGGATTGGAACCTTATCTGTACTCAGACAGAGATCTTAAAATGTATTCAGGACACTAATTCCACTAGAGCAGTAGGTCTGAATGAGCTCTCTAATCAGATGTTTATGGCAGCACTTGATCAGTGGGCTGACATTCTATTAATTCTATTTAGACAAATAATATCTTCTGGGAAATTTCCGGTTTCTTGGAAGACCTTGTTTATTATTCCCATATATTAATGAGGGCAGTGTAGCAATCCTAATAACTATAGAACTATTCTGCTCATGAATGCAGATAGTAAGATCTTCGAACTTATATTGGGAAACATGTACAACTTTTTGTCAGAAGAACCCAGCTGTCTTAAAAAATGGCAGGTTGGTTTCAGGAAACCGCAAGGTACAACTATTAAAGGAATGGTTCGGTCAAAATTTTTTTTTTGCCTCTACGGGTCGGCCACGTGTTTTTAAGCCTAAGTCGCTCGATTTTAGAAAAATTTCCTATGGACCTTACCCGAGTTTTCGTCCATTAAACGCACGCGAAAACAGGAGCCAGGGAGCTGCCATTTTGTGATAATCCTATCATTTCCCCCATCGCCCTGGCTGACCTGCTTTTTCAGCACTAAATCATATCCCCGCCCCTGAGCCTGTCATCAGCAGACGCGTACCACCCATTTCACAACGCCAAAGCACGTCTCGTGTCAACATCCGCTGCGCTTCAGCTAATGACGTGTCGCCATGGAAATGGCAGGACGCCTCTTTCCTCAATAAGTATAAACAGACCGTTTCACAACAGCAGCAGATTTTCGATTCCATTCCTCTCTCTGTGTTACTTTGAGTATTCTGTGACTCATTTCTGTGCTCTGGTCAGCTACCTTCATTGCTTGTAGCCCGTGTGGACAGATACCAGTACCACCGCTATCAATTATTTTAGTTTGTGCAACACCCAATGGATACAATAATGCCCTACATGTACGAGCCCGAGTATACCGAGGAGGAACTGCTGGAAAGGGAAACACGCGAAAAAGATGGGGCTTCGGACAGCAGTTGGCAGGACGAATCAACGGATGAAGACACTGGACCTAGTCGCATGGACAGTGTTTCCACCTGGTGCACATGCAATCTGTGCGAGCTAATGCCGACCGAGGAGGAGAACTGCTGCTGCTGTGAAAACTCGGGATGCGTGACCTACATTTCGGAAGGCGAGCCACGACTGCAATGCATCACCGAGCTGCCAGACTTCAGGGCAGCCTGCCTCACACGGTCCGTGTTGAGGATAATGATGGTGCTTATGCACGAACTTCGCGCAACTGTTCGTCCTCGTAATCCGAGTAACGAATAAGTATACTCTGCTTGTCATGCCACTCCCATTTCATGGTCTTCTACTATATCCAAAATGACATCTACATATCATTGTAACGCATGAAAGTCTTTCAATAGTGTGCAGTGTCTAGATAGCATTTGTCCAAGCAGAATGCCATTAGTTACAAGAATTGTCATTGACAACAAACGTTTATTAAACTTAACTTGGTCATTTAAAAACAGTTTGTTTAATTCCTTTTCACAGGTGGTACAGGCTGGTGGCCTATCGTTCCCTTACATGGTGGCTTCACGGGAGGCTTGGACACCGCGTTCGAAGAGTGATACCCGCCTGTGCGGTTTGTGCCATAAGAGAAACGTTCCGGAGTGACAGCGGTCAGTACAGGGGATTTTCTCTCGCTGTGCTTCAACCTGACCTGTACAATGTGTAAAGTCTTGTATTTTTGTGCCATCAAAATAAGGTACAAAATAAAACACCACATATATTTTAACAACGGTTGTTTCGATTTTTTTAATGAATCAAGTGTGTCTCCATTCAAGGATGGACGTCAGACATCTGTGCTCCGAATGGGTGAAGGTCAGGTCGCTGTGAAGCAGGGTGGTCACTATCTAAGCTAACATAAAATATTCTCAATAATGCATGCACTAAATAACACTTGTTCAAAGTCTTTCAGTCGGTTATGTATCTATAAAAGTCACACATATATCAATACTATCAATGAACATTGGATGATACAGGCCTTAGGTCAAGGGTCTTGACCACTGTAATACAGTGTTTGAAGTGTGGGTCTGTGCTCACAAGCATCTCCGATATGTGGCATTTGTTATTGATAGGCTACGATATACTGCAGTAGGGGTCTAATGTTAGTTGGGGATCTGCTAGGTGGCCATCATGGCGTGGACAGTGGTCTGGCACATGAAGAGAATACCTTGCAGGGACACAAGGTCAGAATGGCAGTAACTTTCCACTGGCGAGGGTGCGTGGGCAAGGACACGTTTGTCAATGGTGCGTGCTTTGTAAAAAAAACATTTCAACCCCCAACTTCGCAGCCACACTCCTCCCCATACTTCATCCCCAACTCGAAGTACCTGTGGCCCAAACGTGACTAATAGTCAGCAACCTAACGGTAAGAGAGGAAATATAGTGTCCAAGGCCTCCCATCATCCAGATCCAAAGAGAGAAAAAAGATCCAGTGAAAAGGGAAGGAAGAAGATAAGAAGAGAAAGCAAAAGGTGGCTGTCCTCTCCGCCACAGACAGTGAGACCAGTTCATCTCCAGGACAGTGGGCAATGTCCATGTCCTGCCCACACCTCCATCTCTGGGAAAATAAATTCCTGCAGGACAGAGAGTCTCAGTCTGCATTCCACAACGATTGTGAGACGTCTGCTCAAGGGAGGGCCATATGTGATGGAGATCGTGGCACATCGGAAGGACGTGATCGGTCAGCATTTCCACTGGGGTACCCCCTCACTTGTGCCCCCACGATCTCGCCCCAGGTGAGTCTCTGCCCATGTCCATGCAGCCTGAGGATCCAAGAATGTCTGAATCGTTCCATTATGGTGTAATTTGAGGAGCGCCGGAAAGAAAAGGGCAAATTTGACCCCATGTGCATGAAGATGATTTCTGGCCGCGTCAAAGGACTGGCAAGCCGTTTGGACCCTTCTGGTGTAGTCGGGGAAGGAGATTTCATTGTATGTTATCGGACCCTTCAATCGAGCCATCTGGAGCAGGGCATCCCGATTCCAATAGTTGAGGAGCCTGGCGATCACTGTGCAGGGTGGAGCCCCAGGAGACGGCTGGCCCTTTGGGACCCGGTGTGCCCTTTCAATGGAGAAGAAGTTCCTACACTGAGTGTTGTAGCATAGACACAGCAATCTTCTGGTTACCACCTTGCTTTCACACTATTCAATAGTGGTTTGCTTTGCTCACTTGTCACTTTGTTTGAAAATGCTTTTTCGTTAACTTCGTTTCGTTCAAAAATGCTTTTCACGTTCTGTTTCATTCATACAATATTCTCATCTTTGTTCTATTAGTCAGTATTCAAATGTATTCATCCTTGTCCCCTTGTTTGGTATTCAAAAAGTTCCTTTCTGGGCTTCCGACCCATTCATTATTGTTCAGATCTTATCTCATGCTAGGCAAATTGTCAGTATTCAATAATCTACTTTTCCGGTCTCCAGACCAATTTGGCCTGTCTTCCTGTTTGTCCGGCCTTCGCCATGTGCTTGGTTCAGGCCGGTTCACATGCAGGACCGTGATCTCAGAGAGTGATGTGTTACATTTATTAGCTGTTGCAAATACCTCTGGAGCTTTCCAGTCAGAGTGGGAACGAGGCTGTGGGCCATGTGCTCTGCGCGCTGTACTATCGCAGTGAGGCCTGGTCACCAAAATGGAGTGGAAAGGTGGTACAAAAATGGATGCTCCGTGTCCTGCTCAGTGTTCCCATCTACGCAAATGTCATGCAAAGTTAACATCACATAAGGGCAAGGGACAGGCGCAAACGGCCAAGGTGCCAAACAGCATGTACACTTCAAAAGGTATCCCACGCCCAGGGGCCATCGTTCACATGGCCTCCTCAGACACCGTGTCTCCAGGCAGGCATCCCCTGAGGCCGTCCGCCCCCCTGCAATCCACATAAGTGTGTCTCCATTCAGCAGTCTTCCTGTGCCTTATCTGCACACCCCAGGCCCATCCATCCCACCTCCTCTATCAAAGGCGGTTCGCACCCGGGCATGAGCGCTGGCATGGGGGGCTGTGACGGGCGCAAACGGCCAAGGTGCCAAACAGCATGTACACTTCAAAAGGTATCCCACGCCCAGGGGCCATCGCTCACATGGCCTCCTCAGACCCCGTGTCTCCAGGCAGGCCTCCCCTGAGGCAGGCCGCCCCCCTGCAATAAACATAATACCACGACATACACACGTCATTCATTCACAAACACACCCCTGTTTCTAATACTTTATAAACCACTTGATATGTCTCATGAGAACATCTTTGTGCTTTGCAAGTCAACTCCTGAACTTTCTACCTGAGAAGCACTGAGATCTATGCTAATCTGCTTGTCGCCGTGCTATCTGTGACCACTTCGAGCTAACTCGTCAGTGTGCTACCTGTGGCCATCTACGTGTTCTCCTGCAACATACTGCTCGGCCTGCTGAATCCGCCTGTTTGTTGTTCAAGGTGAGGCCATGTATCCTAGTCATATTTCGGTCATTTTTACATTTCAATCTATTTGCTATTACAGTACCCAATAGACCTATGGTCATTGGTCTCATTGCTTTTGACTTGAGTTTCAATTGTTATGCTATCAATAGATCTATTTATTTTCATCTGTGTCAATTGTCATCGAATTGCATCCTTCGGGGGTCCAGTCTATAATGTAAGCATGGTTCCTTTTCGTGTAAGACAGAACATCCAAGGGACGAGTCACATGTTCAGAGTTTAGTCACATAATTTAAAACATTTCTGTAACTTATGCAAATACTAAGCCGCACATGATGAACTGGTATAGTTCCGGCGACCAAAACAAACCTTGCATTGAGCATGGTATGGTTCATTTACTTTTTTATGACATTTTTATTCATCAAGGTTTTATAATAATCTTGATATTTACTTTTCAGAATTTTCAACAATGCTTGCCTGTTCGATTAGCGGTTGCCCTTCGAAGACCCATGCTAAATCTGAAGGCACTACAATGCATGTGTTCCCGAAAACTGTTGCTCGAATAAGAGAACGGGTCAGACATTGCGGATATCCACTGGATGAGCTGGAAAGTAGAGTCTAACAAGTCTTTGAAGACAAGAGGGGTGATCGATACCGCATCTACAGCCCGCACTTTCCCTCGAACATGTACACCACATCTTGGGTAACAAAGAAGAATAAACGGCGATCGACCATAAAATTGCTCGCAAACGCTATTCCCACTCTGTTCGTCCACAATCCGCCACTGGTGAGTCAAGTGTCCGTTTTTAGCTATAGGCCTTGCGGTAGTGTGTAGGTAGCCGAATGGATTCATTGATATTTTAGGTGTTGTTTCCAATTTGTAATACTTTCGACATTGATATGAGTGTATAGCTTTTTGAATAATGACATTTATCAATATATTATTTTTAGATTTCATAACCCACAAACGAAATCTATATATGGGCACAGGGAACTGTGCTATATTGCGCATTACTCAAGTATTCTGTCGCCTTACATGGCAATTTTAAATATTGGCATTTCATTATCAAACAATAATTTACCTTTACAACTTCTTGACTATCCCTTGAATCTGAAGCAAGAACATTCTACTTCCGTCACGTGCTCGCAGTTATCAACCACTTCTAGCGCGTATCAGGTAATCATACTTGGCTATTCCGCTTCAGACTTGTTTTATGCATGTCAAGTAATATTTTGTATGTATCGTGTGATTATTTTACCAATTGTTTGGTTAGTGCTTTCCAATTGATATACACCTTAGTTGTCGTCCCCTGGTGTTTGTTTTCAGTTATAATTAGTGTTATCCATACTAATGCAAGTACTGTCTTTCAGGGAGATGCTGAAGTGTCCACCACATTGACAACAGCCCTAGATGTTCTTCAGCAGCCCGAGGTATGGATACTGACAGCTCAACTGACCGTGATCATCAGGACTGGAACACTTGTCGTTTGATTGTTCTACACCATGTTTCATTTGTGGTTAGCCGTTGAAATGTACCTGTGCGGTCGACCCCAAGCGTGTGTTGTGTTTTCAATATTGTAATCCTTACTAATGCAAATACTATGTTTCAGGCAGCTGTTGAATCGTCAACCCACACACTTGATGCGGAGCCTGACATTCAAGTAATTCCGGTGGAAGCGGGACCATGCGGATACGAATCGGCGCAACAGCTTTCGGAAGTGCGCACCACATTGACAACAGCCCTAGATATTCTTCAGCAGCATGAGGTATGGATACTGACAGCTCCATCGAGCGTGATCATATAACGTGATTCCATTTGCTAAACTTTCTTCCCTATTAACGCAAGTACTGTGTTTCAGGGAGATGATGGAGCTTCCACTACAATCACAAGATCCCATTTAGATGATGCAGATGTAAAGAAATCGGAGAAATAAGTCGATTAAATCTGATCATTTTTAAATATTCCTTGGTTCTTTTAGACAATGCAACATTTGTGGTTATCTCTTTATATATGTACCTGTGCCGTCGACCCCAAGTGTGTGTTTATGTTTACGATATTGAAAACCATACTAACGCAAGTACTGTGTTTCAGGGAGTTGCTGATGCCTCTTCTTCAATACAATCATTTGTGGCAGTCCATGCAGAGCCAGAGGTATGGATACTGACAGGTCCATCGAACTAGGTCATCAGAGCTCGAATACTTGTCGTTTGATTGTTCCACACAATGTTTAAATCGTGTTTGGCTATTGAGATGTACATGTGTGTTCGTCCTCACATGCGTTTTATGCTAACAATATTTTGATACATAGTAATGAAAATACTATGTTTCAGGGAGTCAATGGAGCCTCATTCCGTGCTGTCTATGCGGATACAGAAAATATAGTCGTTGCAGCGCAAGAGGAAGGGGAGACATGCAGATACGTATCGGAGCAACAGCGTGCAGATGTTGAAGGTTGAGTCAAAAAAGTTGCAAAGAAAAGAAACAAAAATAAGGTTAGATACAAACAGTTCATAACTTTAGACATTTTTTTGTGCTGGGGACTATTTTATGTTTTTCTAAAGTCAATTGTACTATACTTAATCTTGTGTTTAAACTGAACATCCCTTTTCCAATCTGTCCTCTAGTTACCCGTGGATCTACGAACTATACATACACAGACAGTGAAGCGAATGAGAGATGTTGCTTGCCAGACCATTTACACTATGGAGGAACTATTAATTCAGTAGCGGCGCGTTGAGACTCGGGATGCTCATGTCCAATGTACAGAAAATGAAATGAATGTGTCCGGAGAATCCAGCAAAGTTGTATTGGACCATTGCTACAGTACGACCGCACCACCGCAACAACATGATACTGGATGTATTGAAGATAGCTCTGAAGTAGTCGCAGATCAATTTACACAATCTACACCCGCCAAAAAATTGCCACCAAAAAAGCTGTCGACATTGTTGTGTTCTCCCATCAATGTTGAAGTAGCAGATGTTGAAATGACAGAGAATGAACCAGCAGCAGCATTCACTGTCGCATCAGAACTTGATAGCAGCGATATTTCTTTCAAATGTGGTGATAAGTCCTCAACGTCACATGCCGAAACAACTTTGACGCAGGATGACAGTCTAATCAAAGAGGACAAATACATAGTATTCGACAGTTGTTTGATGGATATTATAAGTATGCTGAAATGTGGGCATTCCGTCAGAGGGAAAGTATGTGGGAAGACATTGATTCATGTGACTCGTCAAAAACAAGGCAGTAACGTCACAATACATGCCGCCTGTAGATTACATCATACGTTCTCATGGTCTGCACAACCGATGCTGGGGAAACTGCCAGCAGGCAATCTACTGTGTGCAGCTGCATCACTTTTTAGTGGCTCCAGTTTTAGAAAGTTAAAGTCTTTCTTTCAGTTTGTGGGACTCCATTTCATTTAAAAAACGCAGTACTACAAATACCAACATGATTATCTGTTTCCGGCCATTAGTGATGCTTGGAAAATTGAACAATTGTCTTTAGCAAGTACATTCGAAGGCAAACGATTCAGGCTAGCCGGCGATGGACAGTGCGACAGCCCTGGATTTTCTGCCAAGTACTGCATCTACCACTTTCAGGACATGGATAGTAAGAAAATTGTGAGTTTGGTGGTCGTGCAGGTAACACAATGTACATCCTCAGTGGCCATGGAGAAACTAGGATTTATAAAATCAGTGGAATATCTGCAATCTAGTGGTATGCACATCGACCTCATAGCCACGGACAGACACGTTTCAATTGCCAAGACAATGAGAGAGCAGTTCCCACATATTAAACATCAATTTGACGTATGGCATCTTGCTAAATCAATCAATAAGAAAATCTCGGCTGCAGGGAAAAAAAAGGTTTGGAAAGTATTTCAGAGTGGTCCCAGTCTATCAGCAACCATCTTTGGTGGAGCTCCAAAACTTGTGAAGGGTCAGTGGAAATACTACTTGAAAAATGGCGGTCACTGATGCACCACTGTACCAACGTGCACCGCTGGTCAGAAAACCTACATTTCCACCAATGTGAACATGGTCCTTTATCCCCAGTGGAGGCATGGAAGAAGTAGTTGAATCCATCTTCACCGACACACAAAGCCATTGAGAAGATTGTTTTCGATAAAACTCTATCAAGAGATTTGAGGGGACTGACAGAATTCTGTCACACTGGAGGTTTGGAGGTGTTCCACAATATGTGCCTAAAGCACAGGCCAAAGCGCTTGCATTTCAGCATACAGGGCATGAGACATAGGACTCTACTTGCCGTCTTGGCCCATAACGAGAATCTCGGCCGTGAACAATCTAGGACTAAGGGTAATGTAAGGATGCCTCGCTACACTAAGGCCTTTTCAAAAAGAAGTAAGCAATGGGTGATCAAACCAGTCTATGAGGAAATGGAGTTCGACTTTGTCAAAAGCCTTATTGTTGCTGTATTAGAGAAGCACAGATATGGAATTTTTAACGTTTCTGTGCAGAGCACTGATCCATTGCCACCCAACATTGCCACTGTGCCATGTCCAACCAAAGGAGAGCTGGTTGTGAAGTACAAATCCCGGTTTAAATAATTGTAATACGATTGTCTTTTTGTAAATACATTTTATTGTACAGTGTGCATACAAAGTACGCTAACCCTAACTCCTACCTTCACCATCCTAGGTGCCAAACTACCTGGGAGTCATCTTTGAATTCTCTCTCTATTCACCTCATATTGCCGACCTTGTCTATATGTGTATGTATATATTTTTGTTGATGTAACTATTTTTCGCAATCTCTTATAAATGCTGGGCACTGTTAACCGAGGGGAGGCTTGCGTATTGCAAATAATAAAACAAACAAACAATAAATCTCACTTTCAACTCAACTCCTCGGGTACTTTATACTTTCCCTGACCTTCCCCAAAAAATTAAAAGTCTCAATAGTTATGGTTCTTTGGGGCTTCAAAGCTCGCAGACAACGAGGACAAAATTGGGGCCTT